>NC_138538.1:9990898-10602148 GCF_964234715.1 Podarcis melisellensis
TACCTTTAGTGAGCCCTGGGTGTCAGTAGGGTGGCGCTCCAGGCACAGGTATCAATGCAATTTGAGCTTCCTGGAAATATTTGCCTTTGTGAAAGCCTTTCCCATCAGAGCCTGCCAATGGTCCTGAATGGGACTTGCAAAGCCTCTGAAACTAATGACACCTTTGGAAAACCACCGGAGAAATAAAACACCACTTAAGGGTAATGATTAAGGCAGGTGTCCAAAGGACATCTGTGCAAACGCGATACTTGCCTGTGAGAAGCGGGTAGTTTAGAATGCAATCCCGCTCCTAGCCACACAAAGTTTATTTCGGGCTTCGGAGCCATTTTCCTGCTCACCTATGGCGAGCAAAAGTCTTTCTCTAGGCGACTAGGTAATGATGCAGTTTTTAAAATAGATTTTGAGACAATCTGAGCACGGATGAGTTGCTTGTTTTTGCTTTTAAAATACTGCAGATGTGCTGCACCGGACAGAAATACGTATAGGGAGGCAGCTGGGCCAGTAAACTTTGACAGAGGGGGGATGGTGGTTAGGAGCCGTTGCTCGCTTATTTACAAGACTGGCTGTGCCACGCCTTGCGGCTGCCATTTTGTGACATGCTTTGCCGCTAGAGCAGCCATTTCATGCCTGATGCTCATGGCATTTCCTCAAAATTCCAAATGTGCGCATGGGCCCAGAAAGGTTGTTGAACATTCGCCTCCTGATTTTCCTAAGGCTCTACCTCCTTACTCCAGTCATATACCAGTTAGCAATTGCATATGCTGTTATCGAAGAAAGCTTGATGCGACAAGTCTACGAAGTCATTTCTAAGTTAGAAACCTCATTTGTGAACAAAATGTGTGTGCCTAAATGGCTTCGGTCCTGCATACCTGAAGGAGCATCTCCACCCCCATCGTTCAGCCCGGACACATGAGGTCCAGCCCCGAGGGCCTTCTGGCTGTTCCCTCGCTGCAAGAAGTGAGGTTACAGGGAACCAGACAGAGGGCCTTCTCGGTGGTGGCACCCGCCCTGTGGAATGCCCTCCCACCAGATGTCAAGGAAATAAACAACTATATGACTTTTAGAAGACATCTGAAGGCAGCCCTGTTTAGGAAAGTTTTTAATATTTAATGCTGTATTGTTTTTAACACTCGATTTGGAGCCACCTATTAGCACAGAAAGAAGGGCCGTGCATGTGTTTATTGGGGGTGGGGTTAGGCTTTATAAACTCTGGTGCAATGAATTAGCCAGAAGTTTGATGGTTTGAGCCCACCCAGGGACAGCTGTGGGCTACATTATTAAAAACCCAATTTGACCCGTTTGATATTATTCATTACGTTTATTCATCCTTTCCTTATAGACTACAAACTGGATGGTAGAGAAAAAACTGAACAGGAAGCACCTGGTTTCGTTTCTGCCCCGCCAAGTTGGGTGCACCCCCGAGACCACACGGAGATCATGGCCGCAGAAAACTTTGCTGAATTCTTGAACAAACTGAAGGAGTTGCATGAGAAGGAAGTCCAAGGTAAGAGAGGCATTTTAAAAGAAGTTAAGGAAAAGGCCATTGCTTAATTCAGGAAGAGAAGCATGGTCCGTGGAACTTCTGGTTAGGTAAATACAGCAAGGTTGGGGAACTTCAGACGCGGGGGCCAAATTTAGCCCTTTCACGCATGTTACAAATATTATACCTGAATGTATCCTTTTGACTTGACAGCTCAGGGAAGATACATAGCTTTAAAAATTAAAGTGGTACCTCGGGTTAAGAACTTAATTCGTTCTGGAGGTCTGTTCTTAGCCTGAAACTGTTCTTAACTTGAGGTACCACTTTAGCTAATGGGGCCTCCCGCTGCTGCCATGCGATTTCTGTTCTCATCCTGAAGCAAAGTTCTTAACCCGAGGTACTATTTCTGGGTTAGCGGAGTCTGTAACCTGAAGTGCCTGTAACCTGAAGCGTCTGTAACCCGAGGTACCACAGTATATAAAATCAACTGCTTTGCCAGTTTCCTCCATTCCAACGCTATTTTGGCCTTGGGAAAAGGACTCCTTTCTTTGCCACCTCCCCAAGTGTGAAGACATGTACAGTGGTACCTCGGGTTACATAAGCTTCAGGTTATGTACACTTCAGGTTACAGACTCCACTAACCCAGAAATAGTGCTTCAGGTTAAGAACTTTGCTTCAGGATGAGAACAGAAATCGTGCTCCAGCGGTGCGGCAGCAGCAGGAGGCCCCATTAGCTAAAGTGGTGCTTCAAGTTAAGAACAGTTTCAGGTTAAGAATGGACCTCCGGAACGAATTGAGTACTTAACCCGAGGTACCACTGTATACACACCTCCTACCCCAGGAAATGCCCAGAGATGACAATTGCTGGGCTCATTGTTAGCCAAGGGAAACTAAATCTCATCACCGGACTTGCCTCAGGCTCCAGACATGCAAAGGAAATTCTATTGTACTTTTGGGTGGTGGGTACTTGAGACATATTTGCCTGTGCTCATCTTATACTTGGGTGTTTCCCTGACGCATCTGTCTATGCTAATCTTATATAACCCTCCCCTTTCTGACGTTTTAGTGATGCAGCAATGATGTATTAATGATGCTGTGCGAACTGTATTCTGGGATGTGGTGGGAAAGTTTTAAAAGTGAATGTCGCCCCATGTTTAGGGTTCTTACTACTGTTGGAACCAGTTGTGCAACAATGAAGGATCTAAGTCTACTGACTGCTGTTTTGCTCCAAATTACTTGGCTAGAATTTCCTTCTTTTACTGACCGCATGGACCCGAGGGGACTTGTACCCCGATGATCTGGGCTGTTGAGTAGTCCCTCAACCCAGAATTTTCTTTACCAACATGCTTTAGGCTTGTCATGTGACATACACAGTGTCATGTGACATGCAGCGAGGTTCCAGAGTCTCATGCAAATGTTCTTTTAACTCTTTCAGGCCTGCAAACAAAACTGAACGAGCTCACCAATGAGAGATGTCGGTGAGTGAAGCACATCTTATGCTCTTTTTTGTTGTGGCGACTGGGGCTAAGATGGACTTGAGGACATTTCAGAAAATCTGGGGCCGGTTCACACAATATGCCCCCCCCCAAGACAATTGTTGTGGGAGCACATTCACAGCTGCAGCTGAGTTCATACAAAATGGCGGGGAGAACATGGCTGCCACAGGTTCTTTGACAGCGGGGAGCAGTTTTTCAGTGCCTGTTCCTTATGTGTTTTCTTCAGCATGGATTATGCTACAAACTTCCATCGGTCTATTTGTCCACACAGCAAGCATGGGGTGGGGTGTCATGATGGCCAAATGGTCTTGGGTGTTGCGTTCAGGTCCCTTTCATCCTTAGAGGTGCGGGTTTGAATCTCACTGCTGACAACAATTTGTTTGGGGTTGTAGTTCAGTGGCAGAAGGCCCCAAATTTAATCCCACATTTAAACCCTGCCAGTCAGTATAAACCAGATGTGGGGAACATTTGACCCTCCAGATCATGGGCAGGCAAACTAAGGCCCGGGGGCCGGATCCGGCCCAATCGTCTTCTAAATCTGGCCCACGGACAGTCCAGGAATCAACGTATTTTTACATGAAAAGCATGTGTCCTTTTATTTTAAATGGATCTCTGAGTTATTTGTGGGGCCTGACTGGTGTTTTTACATGAGTAGAATGTGTGCTTTTATTTAAAATGCATCTCTGGGTTATTTGTGGTGCATAGGAATTCGTTTTCTTCTTCTTCTTCTTCAAAATATAGTCCAGCCCCCCACAAAGTCTGAGGGACAGTGGACTGGCCCTCTGCTGAAAAAGTTTGCTGACCCCTGCTCCAGATGTTGCTGAACTTCCATCAGTCACAACAAGCATGGTCAATGGCCAAGCCTGTTGGGAATTCTAGTTCAGCAGCAGCTGGAGGGTCAAAGGTTCCCCAGGTATGAACAGTACTGAGCAAGATGAATCAATGATGCGACTCAGTCGATAGTAGCTTACTATGTTGTTTAAGGGTGTGGGAATCTGCCGACCTCATTTTGCTCCTTGTGCTCTCCCTGAATCAGAGACACCCAGAGAATTGAAGAGCTGTTTGCCAAAAACCACCAGCTACGAGAGCAACAGAAAGTCTTAAAAGAAAACGTGAAAGTGTTGGAAAACAGGTACAACAGATTCAGGTGCTAGCTGTGCCAACCCAGCTTTTTCAGCTGCCTACCGATGCCACTACCATCACCAGTCTCAACTGCCGCCTGAGGATGCTTGAGAAATAAGATCACTCTGAATTCCAGTACGCAGTTAACTGATCCCCAGAGATGTAGATTAGGCATGCCACAGGTTCGCCATTCATGCTATGCATAGTAATGTAGCACATCTTTTGTTTCCTTGACCTTTTGGCCTTACTTTGTAAAAGGCTTCTGTTTTTATTTCTCTCTGTATTCAAGGTATACACACCTTCCCAATTAGTTACAGGTAGGTAGCCATGTTGGTCTGCCGTAGTCAAAACACAATTAAAAAAATTCCTTCTAGTGGCACCTTAAAGACCAACTAAGTTTGTTATTGGTATGAGCTTTTGTGGTATCTGAAGAAGTGTGCATGCACACGAAAGCTCATACCAGTAACAAACTTAGTTGGTCTCTAAGGTGCTACTAGAAGGAATTTTCTTTATTTTGTTTCTTCCCAGTTAGGGGATACTTGGTGCATCTCAGATAGCAGCCTATAGCCCATGAGTCCAAAAGACATGCTCTTTATTTATATTCCCATACCAAGCTATTTTAAAAAATTAATATTGCTTAAAGTATAATTAAGAATCTTCTTTTCAAACATAACATTCAGTCTTCTGTAATATATATATAACACTAATTTTTCCATTACAGAGTTCATATTTTTTTAAATAATCTGTAATTGAAACAAATGACTCCATTCATTGGATCCACATTCCATTTTTCTTCATTCATCTCACCCTTATTCAATTGATCCTATTTTCCCTTTAAAAGTCCAAACCGTTTCATACATTGCAGGAACTGCTCTGCCAGATTCCTGGCATTATATTTTTTTAAAATAAACCCAATAAACCCATAACCAGGCCACTTGCCCATCTTTCTTTGACTCCCTCAGGGCTGTTTTGGGAAGATTCTCCCCCCAGATTTCTTTGTACCTCTGAAAACCTCAACGCTCGCAAATGGTGGTGGGGGTTTTTCTTTTAAAGTTGTGGCACTCGAAGCCCAAACATTGATCCATTTATTTATTTTATTGCACTTATGTGCCACCTTTTCCTCTAGTGAGCTCAAGGTGGTATACATGGTTCTCCCCTTCCTCATTTAATCCCCTCCACAACCCTGAGAGGTAGGCGAGGCTGAGAGGCAGTGACTGACCCAAAGTCACCCATTGAGCTTCATGGCCAAGTGGGGATTTGAGCCCTCGTCTCCTGGGTCTTTGTCCTGTCAGGAGTTCAGCCTACACTCAAGTAGGACCCTGGCAGAGACACATGCCCAACTGGCATGTTCTCTCCCTCCTGGTCGATCGTTTGGGAGCTTCATAAGCTTTCTTCTGCCCGAACATCACAGCAACCGATGCCAACAGACACTGGCACACTTAGGGATCCACAGAGTCTTCGCAGCTTGCGTGACAGACCTCCGCAACTCAGCATTTTGGCTAATCTACTTTTATTTACAACATGGCTCCCTCTCTCTCTAGCATCAGACAGCAAAGAGAGAAAAAGAACAAAGGACATTAGTCCCACTTCATGGAAAACAGTAACACAAACATCCTGTCTCCGTCACTTCCCACTCTGTGGAGTCAGAACGTACACCGTCATGTGATAAACAAAAATCCCATGACTGCAATCATGGAGCAGGAATTCTAACAAGTCCAGCACTCTAACCACTGATCCACACTGGCTCTCATTGGAAATCAGAAACTTTGGGAAAAGAAGGAATGACTAAGTGTGAAGGGGAGGGGTGTCTCTTTCAGGCCATCATTCCAGGACAGCCTCTCTGGTCTAAACATGTGACTTTCTCGTACCTTTTATCATATGTGGTGGACGTGTAAGGCAATAAAAGCATTTTGGGAAACGATATATAACGAACTGGAAAAGATGTTAAAAAAAAACTTTCATAAAAAAAACCCAGAAGCTTTTCTATTAGGGATTCTAGGTACCAATATAACAAAGGAATACAAAAAACTTTTTACGTATGTGACAGCAGCTATTAGACTAGAGATGGAAAGAAGATGAAGTCCCTGCCAGAGAGAAATAGCAAATCAAGCTGTTGGACCATGTCAAAATGGCAAAACTGGCTGGGAGACTGGGGATCCAAGAGGACCTAAACTTCAATAAAGAATGTGGGGGGGGGGAGGATTTATAATTTATCTAGGAGATCACTGTAAACAGATGAAAACACTAGCAGGATTTTAATAACACTTGTAATGTAAGGAACATTATGGGCAAGATGGAAAGATTCAAAACATGGATTGTGGATTAATATGCAGTTAAGAGGGTGTACAATAGGAAAAATGGAGGGAAAGATGGGAAGTCCAGAGATCTGGAGAAATCTCTAAATATGGATATGTAATTTGGATGGTTATAAACGAAAATTTGTAAAATCAAATAAAAATTATTACAGAAAAATAAAAATCAAGATGTGACATTCTCCTTGTCTCTGAATTACTTTTTAAAGGTTGCGAGCTGGTCTCTGCGACAGATGCCAAGTGACCCAGGAGCTTGCGAAGAAGAAGCAACGCGAGTTTGGCAAGGCCCATTTCCAGAGCCTTCAGCACATCTTCATCCTCAGTAAGCGCAGAGGAAATCTGGTGTCTCCTCACAGTCAGAGAGAGTGATGCACGAGAGTCGGGTCCATCTCTCTTTATTTAGTAAAGAATGGGTGGGACGTTGTCCTTGAAGCTTGGGTAGAGGGATGCAACATGGGGAGATGGTTGCAAAATGCCACCTGTGTATGCCCACTTCTGAGTGTTAGAAATCAGAGAATGCATCCAGCTTCACCTAATATAGAAACCTCTTCCTCTTCTCCATTGCAGGTAATGAAATGAACAAGGTGAGAGAGGAAAACAAGAGCCTGAAAGAAGAAATTAAGAGGCTCTGCGGCACAGAGTAGGTTCTTCACAACACTTTTTTTAAAAAAAAATATTATTATAAATATCAATACATTACAAAAGCTGTACACACTTGACATTACATTACATATATTACATACAAAACACACATCACATATCTCACCCCTTCCACTTACCTACCAACAAAGACACCGACATACTGTGGTTATTGACTTCCAACCAGTCTCATTGTGTAATTTTGTCAGACTTTAATCTATGCACATTACATATTGGTTATTATGTTTATCCTTTATGTGATTACTTCCTGTCTCTCGTCTAACTTTTCTCTTCCTCTCTTTCTCTCATCTAACTTCTCAATTTATTAGATTTATTTATACTTCTGTCAAGAGACTTGTGTTTTCTATATAGGTTTTGAGATAATCATTAAATATTGACCAATCCTTGTTAACTCTTTGTGTGGTGTTTCCTCTTAATCTCCCAGATAATTTTGCGAGCTGTGCGTATTTTTTCTATCATTTTTTCTATCAATCATTTTTTCTAACCAGTCAGTTTTCGTGGGAATATTGTTACTTTTCCAATTTTGGGCTATTAGCGTCCTCACTATGGTGGTCGCGTACATAAATATAGGTCAGGCAGTTTTTGTAACTTCTCGTGACATAATACCAAGAAAAAAAGCCTCAGGTTTTTTGTTAAATGAAAATTTAAACATTTTTTAAAATTTCATTATAAAAAACCTCCCAGAATTCTCTTATTTTCTTGCACTCCCACCACATGTGGATAAACGTGTCTATTCCTTCTTTACACCTCCAACAAGTATTTGTGTTCTTCTTATATATCATTGCCAATTTGACTGGGGTTAAATACAGCCTGTATTGCATTTTCAGTAAGTTTTCTCTTAAATTATAACACAGAGTGAATCATCTTCACAACACATTTAAAGCAGTATCGTATCACTTTGAAACAGTTGTGGCTTCCCCCAAGAAGCCCAGGCACAGCTCCCTCCTTGCAACGTGTCCATTTATTAAATAAATAAAACAATAGCTCATGCCTCTGCACCATGAACCTATCACCAGGCCATGACGACAGAAGATTTCACCCGAAGTCCGTTAGAGTTAGCTGGACAGCATTATAGAGCACAGAAGTGCATTTAATTTTTTTGCAGAGAACCTCTGCTATTGAAGGTAACCATAGCTACCAGCAGGTGGAGCTTTTGCATTACTTACGTCTAGACTAAGGAATTCCTAGGAGCTGCAGTGAGGGGAATGAGAAGAGAAATTTGACTAGCTGCCATTTCCGTTGTGTCCCTGTTTTTTCTTGCAACGGATAACTCTGAACAATTATCGTAAGCTGCCTTGTCGAGGAGAGATGATAACTGCTGAAAAGTGGGCTATAAATGTTATAGGTAAAGATTAAGACTTGTTGTTGTTTAGTCGTTTAGTCGTGTCCGACTCTTCGTGACCCCATGGACCAGAGCACTCCAGGCACTCCTGTTTTCCACTGCCTCCCGCAGTTTGGTCCAGCTCATGCTGGTAGCTTCGAGAACACTGTCCAACCATCTCGTTCTCTGTCGTCCCCTTCTCCTTGTGCCCTCCATCTTTCCCAACATCAAGGTCTTTTCCAGGGAGTCTTCTCTTCTCATGAGGTGGCCAAAGTACTGGAGCCTCAGCTTCAGGATCTGTCCTTCCAGTGAGCACTCAGGGCTGATCTCCGTAAGAATGGATAGGTTTGATCTTCTTGCAGTCCATGGGACTCTCAGGTGTCTCCTCCAGCACCATAATTAAAAAGCATCAATTCTTCAACGATTAAGATTAAACAAAAAAATTCCTTCCAGTAGCACCTTAAAGACCAACTAAGTTAGTTCTTGGTATGAGCTTTCGTGTGCATGCACACTTCTTCAGATACACTTCTTCAGATTAAGATTAAGACAGGCATCCCCAAATTTGGCCCTTCAGATGTTTTAGGACTACAATTCCCATCATCCTGACCACTGGGTCCTGTTAGATAGGGGGTGATGGGAGTTGTATTCCCAAAACATCTGGAGGGCAAAGTTTGGGGATGCCTGGATTAAGAGGACTCTAGCGTTCATTCCTCATGCAAATGGTGCAATTCAGCCTGCATCCCTGCTGTAGTTTCTTTTTTCATTCTTTTCCTTTGTGTTTCCACAGGGACAGACAGAAGCCTCTGAGAGGGTCGTCGAGAGAAGGGAGCTCCAACCCCAACTCCCCGCTGCCCTTGATCACCACACAGAGCAGGAAATCCAGCGCTGAGAAATCCACAAGCCGAGAAGCAGAAGACGAGTATGACGAACCATTCAGCCATCTGCTGGCAGGAGGCATGTTCTCCTGGGGCTGGCCCCAGTTTGCGCTGCAGCAGGGCTAGGGAACCCTTCTAAGCCCAGAGCAGAATTACCCTCGTAGGCAACCTCCTGAGGTGTTTAGCAATGGGTGTTGGCACCCATTGGAACTGGTAGAGCATAAGGCAGAGAGGTCAACAGTATGTGGAGTCAAAGTAATGACAGACTAATCATAACAACAACAACAACAACAACAACAACAATAATAATAATAATAATAATAATAATGTATTATTTATATCCCGCCCATCTGGCTGGTTTCCCCAGCCACTCTGGGCAGCTCCCAAGAGAATATTAAAAACACGATAAAACACCAAATGTTAAAAACTTTCCTTCAGATTTCTTGTAAAAGTCAGGTAGTTATTTATTTTCTGGACATCTGGTGGGAGGGTGTTCCACAGGGCGGGCGCCACTACCAAGAAGGCCCTCTGCCTGGTTCCCTGTAGCTTCACTTCTTGCAGTGAGGGAACCACCAGAAAGCCCTCAGAGCTGGACCTCAGTGTTCGGGCTGAACGATGGGGGTGGAGACGCTCCTTCAGGTATACTGAGCAGACTCCTTCTCGTTTTGTCTCCATCCTCTTCCCTGTTGAGGTCTTTAAGGCCAACACTGGGCCTGAGGGAGAAGAAGTTGGCAGCCACTGGTGGCCCCTAGACTGCATGTCAGTAAGAAGGCAGGCAGGCAGGGGCTGGATGAGGTTGGTGGGGCAATGTGTCATTTGAAGAGTTTGGATTCGGATTTGATATCCCGCTTTATCACTACCCAAAGGAGTCTCAAAGCGGCTAACATTCTCCTTTCCCTTCCTTCCCCACAACAAACACTCTGTGAGGTGAGTGGGGCTTAGAGACTTCAGAGAAGTGTGACTAGCCCAAGGTCACCCAGCAGCTGCATGTGGAGGAGCGGGGAAGCGAACCCGGTTCACCAGATTACGAGTCTACCACTCCTAACCACTACACCACACTGACTCTGCCCTAATGGACCAGCCTCCACTGAGCACTGCTCAGGCCCTGCTTGTAGACTTCCTGTGGGCATCTTGCTGGCCACCATGAAAACAGATTGCTGGACTAGATGGACCTTTGGACTTTGGTTCTTAAGTTCTGAGGACGGCAGACCAGAGTTGGATGGGTCCTCTGCATTCAAACATATTGCCCACGTTGGGCAAAAGTTTCCGGCATTGCAGGGGGCTGAACTAGATGGCCCTCGTGGTTGCTTCCAACTCACACTTCTATGATTCTTTGAAACATCCGATCCTCTCTTCCCTTCTTCCAGATCAGTCTCCAGGACAGAGAAGCTCCCCAAGTAGCAGGGTCTCTCCGAACATCCTTCTCCAGGGAGAACGTGCTGTGGAGATGGTAAGCAATTCCCTAGTTAATTTGTTATTCTCTAGCTTTCCAAAACCAGAAGAAAGAGGAAGGTAATGGATGAAGCAAGGCTGTTGAGACCCATTTGAAGGACACGGGCCTGTTTTCAGCTCCAGAGTCCTTGACAGCTGTTGTAAACAAAATCTACCCTTTTTTCCCTTATGGGTTATCCAAGAGCCCGTATAGAGTTCTTACGTGGGTTCGCTATTGATAGGAGAAAATAACAGAGGCCAACCAGAGAATATTGAAAAGCAAAGCAGCTAGTAAGCCTGATCTATATTGATCTGTTGCAACAGGGTGCTCTCCTCACACTCAGGAAAGGAGGAGGACCCCCAAACAAAGGTCTGCCCTTATATAGACATTTTAAATTCCCTGCTCTGGAGCTCAAGACCACCCCTCCATACATCATACATACATCACAGAAGTGGTGTAACCCAAGACCACCCCCCACAAACATCATACCTACATCACAGAAAAGGTGGTCTACAACAGAAATCTGAATGTTGTTGTTTTTCCTGTCTGCCAGGTTATCTGATAATGCCTTATCTGATTGCCTTTCCTGGTAGTCTTTCACCCTTTGAGGTGGTGATTTCCCAATTCCTGAGACAATGGGAAGGTTCCCTCACCCCTCCCTCCTTGCAGAGAAAACATTTGGTCAGTTTGGGAGTCAAAATGGTTGCAGGTCTGTCTTCCTGTGCTGATCTATTACATGCTTGGTTGGTACATTTATGAACATTTATTATATATATAAGACCTTACATTTTATTATCACACAGCCTCATGCTACTTTTTGAGCCTGGAATGTGGGCTCGGACTTGCAAAGCGGCACAGCATGAGGAGAAAAATGCGCCCTAAAAAAAAATGCACTCAGGGCCATGGCCCCCCTCGCCCCACCTACGCTACGCTTCTGGCCCTGCCTCTTGAAAATGTTAAACGAGACTTCCCCACTCCCTTCAGCCTCCTCTTTTTGCCTCCTTCCCCCAGACAATGCAGGCTTGAAATAATGCAACAAAGCCTTTCTCCTCTTCCTGTCTCTCCTCTGTTATTAGCATTCTTCTCAGAGGATAGCCAACCAGTTGCACGGAACAATTGCGTTACTGAGGCCCGGCTCGAGATCCTGCTCTCAGGAAAGGGATTGCCCAGGAAGTGCCACCCCACCCCCTGCGAGTGAAACACCCCCACCCCCAGCATCTGATCGAATTCCCAGCTTTGAAGCGTAAGTAAGAACTCAAGAAACGGCCTCAGTCCAGTATATCTGAAGGAGCATCTCCACCCCCATCGTTCCGCCCGGACACTGAGGTCCAGCGCTGAGGGCCTTTTGGCGGCTCCCTCACTGAGAGAAGCCAAGCTACAGGGAACTAGGCAGAGGGCCTTCTTGGTAGTGGCGCCCTCCCTGTGGAACGCCCTCCCACCAGATGTCAAAGAGAACAACAACTACCAGACTTTTAGACCAGTGTTTCCCAACCGGTGTTCCGCGGCACACGAGTGTGCCGTGAGACGTTGCCTCGTGTGCCGCGAGATGCCTGGAGGGAGGCGGGCGAGTCGGGCGGCGAGAGGCGGGGCGGCGAGGAGAGGCCGCGCCTCCTGCTGCTGCCTGGCGCTCCTCCTCGCAGCCGGCAGCGCTGCCTGGGCGCCTCCGCGCGACTCTGCCTCGCTGGGTTTGGTCTCCCAGCAGAGACGGGTCACACGCGCCCCTCCCTCCCTCCCTCAGCCTGCGCGGAGGGAGAGCCAGAGAGAGGCATCGCTCCTGCGCGGCGGGAGAGGGAGCAGCCGGAGCGATGCCCCAAACGAACGCATGGGACCGGAGGGGAAATCCTCTCCGAGGCGGATTGAGCGCAGCTGAGAGAAGCCTTTCGAGGAGCTGCCGTGTCCCCTGGAAACCCCCTTCCCAGCTCTGCCTCAGCCGCCGCCGCCTCAGTTGCCGCCGTCCCTCAGTCCCTCGCTCTGCTGCCTCCTCCCACCCCCAAAGCTTGGAGGTTCCCCAGCAAGGGGGAGGGAAAAAACTTTCACTTTTGTGCGTCCCTCCCGGCGTGACGCTGCGCGCTGACGTCACGGGGCGGGGCTTTAATGGTGGTGTGCCGCGAGATTTTTTTTCAGTAAACAGGTGTGCCGTTGCCCAAAAACGTTTGGGAAACACTGTTTTAGACAATATCTGAAGGCAGCCCTGTTTAGGGAAGCTTTTAATGTTTGATGCATTACTTTATTTTAATATTGTGTTGGAAGCCGCCCAGAGTGGCTGGGGAAACCCAGCCAGATGGACGGGGTATAAATAATAAATTATTATTATTTTATTATTATTATTATTATTATTATTATTATTAGCAGTCCAGGGTGTGTGAGCTACAAGGGCCCGCCTGGTCTCTTCAATAATATCCCAGGCCTCTCCCTTGCATTTTCAACTTTCATTTGAAGGGGTGGGAAACCAAGTTTCTAGACCCTTTGATTATGGTGGCATGCAGAAAAAGTGATCACCAGGGTAAAGAGGGAAACATCCTTGCCGCTGGCTTGCAGAGAGCGAAAAAGAGGACAAATCACCATGTGAAACAGCTTTTAGATCTAGATTCCAGTATAGCGCTACAGCCCACACATCTTATTGAAGTGCTTGCAATGGGGTGTGTGCTGTGTGTTGAAACGTGACCAGTGAATTCAGGTCCCACACAGGTGTTGTTAATGTAACTGGTTTATTATCAGGGTTATATACAGATTTCTAGCATGGCCTCTATTACAGGCCTGCAGCAAGATTTCTCCCAGGACAAAACAAAGGTGAGAGAGGAGTCAGGAGACTAGATGTTGTTAAAGGAACAATGCGCTGTAAGTTCACTAAATCTGAACGTAGTATGGGAACATTTAGATGATGGCTTCACCACCTCGAACCTTCTGTCCAGGTTGACCAAAACAAAGTCACTCACAGTGGAGTCTAGAGTCATAGAATTGTAGAATTGGAAAGGACCCAAAGCATCATCTAGTAGTCCAATCCCCAGCAGTGCAGGATAATAAATGGAAAGAAAGCGCCCAGCTGGAATGCAGCCTGAGCCATTTGAAATTACGGTTTCCGATATAGCACTAAAACTCTCGTTCTGTCAGTGTGAGGGCTGCTGTTTGTGCAATGGAATGTTCTCCCCCATGCCTCCCCTCAAGCTGTTTAGGGGTTCTCCCAGCTGTCTGCAGCAGATTTGGGAAGTGGGGCACACGTAGGTTTGGTACACGTGGGGAAAGGAGAAGAGGGGAAGTCTCACTGCATAACCAGAACTCCTTCCACTATTGGGACATGTTAGGGCTGGCTCTGTGATGAGACAGAGGGAAGCAGCTGCCTCAGGCAGCAGGTTCTAAGGGGCAGGGAGCAGGGAGAGCTGTGGGTACCATGCTTCGGACCCCCTACACTACCTGGCTGCCCTCAAGCACGGTGGAAGACACTTTCCTTTCACCAGTATTGAGGTAAGATTCAGCTGCCAAATTGGCTTCTGTTTGTGCCTTGGGGAAGGGCACCATCTTGTCTTTCGCCTCAGGCAGCAAAACATCTTGATCCAGCCCTGACAGTAGTTGAATACTACCCTGCGACTCTTGGCAGATTTCTGAGTAGCGTTGACGACAGTCATGCTTTATTTCAGTTATTTAAGAGCCAGCAAATCGGACTGCCGGGAACTTGCTTCATCTTACAAGGCTCTGAAGTTTGCCGCCAGAAAGGAGCAATCCTTCCTCCCTGGCCAACACTTTGCCTTGCACCATCTTGGGCTCCAGAGTAACTCCAGCAGCAGGGGAAGTGGTTTCCCTCACCACTTACTAATGGCCAGAGAGGCAGAAGGCAGAATGAAGTCACAAGACGACTGGGAAGACCAAGCTGCCATCTTGGATCTCCCCGGCGCTATGGTGTACATGAAGGACCGCCATTTGGAGAATAGACTCCAGTTTCTTAATCATCAAGAGAAGCTCCGTTATTTATTGATGCAACAGCAGGAATGCAATGCTAAGATGGAAGACGGCTTAGATCGCGCCGAGCGTCGATCGCCTTCTCCGCTGCTGAGGGCAGGCAAGGAGTGCAAAAAGGAAAGGTCCAGTTCGGGAGACTCTAGTGAGGGAACGCTAGGGCGATTTCTTTTGATCGACAGGGAGGAACTGGAGCAAACAGAGAAGGCAGAAGTCATGAGGGAGTATCTCACAGAAGTACCCCTAGACCTATCGGATTATGGAAGAGGAAGAGAGAAACTGAAGGCAGCCAACTGGCAACCGTCCTCAGGGGAAGAGGAGCCTGGAAGTCCGATTAAAAGGTCAGCTGAAGACGCCATCCTTCATAAAAGCGATTTGTCCACCAGGCTACCCGCAGCTGAACGTCTCCACAGGGGCAAAGAGTCAGAGCAGCTCAGCGTGGGAGCCAAGGAGAACCTCGCAGCATCTCTGGTAAGAGAAACCACTCCAAGAGTTCTTCTGTTAGGCTGTTTCTGAACTGTCACTTCTGTTTATAAACAAAACCATTTTCCATTTATGTTTTTTATACCACTTTTATCCTTTGCAATGTTTTTGCCCTCCTACCAGTCCTACGGCCTAGGACAACAGTTAGGCAAGAGCCTCTTTGATTTGCACAGGAGCAAATCACCTTGTTCACCATTGAGGATGGATGGAGGGATGAATAGATGGATGGATTTATAAGCCGCTTAATGCCAAAACAGGCTTCTGAGTGTTTACAAGTATAGAAACCAATTACACAAGCAATAAAACATACGCATCCATAAATAAAATGCAACAATCCCACTCCTGTATTGTACGTATGTGTGAATACACTTGTACATGCATGGGCTCCTTCGGACCTTGAAACAAGCGGCTATACATCTGGTGGAGAGTCAGCTGCCTCAAGGCCTTCTTGCCCCCAGTCCTCCACACATTTTACCTGTTTAGTATATCCGCAAAGGGCTAAGATGAATGTGGCATGCAGATGTTTTGCACATTATGTGTTTAAAGTGTAGATGACATAATCACATCTTTAAATACTCACATGAACAGTCAGACCCAATCAGAGTCCCACGATATGTGTGCAAAGATGCTGAAAGATGTGGCTACATCATCCACACTTCATGGGTCCTCTTCAGGAAACATCTGTCTGCTGCATCAGTCATGTCACCTTTGACTGAACATGAGCATCATTCAGTTCATAATCGCTCGTGGGAGCTGTATCCAATGTTAAAAGCAGACCTATTGAGATTAATGGGTGCGACTAACTAAGGTCCATGAATTTCAGTGGGTCTTGTCTACGATGGACATGACTCATGATTCACATTCTGTGAATCTGATATGATTCTCTCTTACAGTGATGCTTGTGTTTAACAGGACTTGAACACAGGTCTGAACATACAAAGCTACCTTACACTGCCAGCATATATAGCCAAGTAGTGTATATTCTGATTCACTGCAGTTCTCCAACACTTAAGAGAGGGGTCACTCCAGCCCCACCAAAGTGCCTTTTGGTGAAAAATGAACCCCAGGCCTCCTGCATGCAACATACCACTCAATTACATCCCTTCTCCATCTCATCAAGAAGGAAGGCTAGTCATGTGTGATGTTCCATAGAGGCTGTTTTGGTCCATGGAGATACTCACCACCAAGCATTGGTGATCACCCCAGCTGTGCTGGAGGTGGGTAAGCAGGGGAACATAAGATCAGCACCTTGGAGAGGTGTCCTATAGCTGAGGCAGGACATACATGTAGACTCAGAAGTGTCCTGGAGCAACTAGCAGATCTTGATAGGCTAGGCTAGCTATTCATTGACTAGAGATCCCTCCTTGTTCGCTACAGCTCCACAAATGACAGTCCATGAAATACATCCGTCTCCTTACAGCTGCAGATGTTGGAGGAATCTGCCTTTGAGGATTCCTGGTCTGTGGCCATGATAGAGGCTGGGTGTTATTGGTGTGAGTGTGTTTGTGTTGAACTGCTATATTTTTGGCCACAAACATCTGTCTGTGACTTCTGCAGATCTCTTCACTACAAGAACTTCCCACGTCTTGTGACGCCACAGCCGATTCAGAGACAAAGGTGCCTTTTGAAGCGCAGAAGCAGAAAATGGACCAGCCAGGTAACCTGCACTTTCAGAGAGACAGGGATAGGGAACAACATTTCTCTTGGTAGGTTGTAGAGTTTTTCTAAGTTAGCAGGCCCCAGGTGCATGAAACATGCCCTCATCATTTCAGACAGACAGGCTCCAACAACAACATCACCATGATTTGCTTGCTAGGAGATTAGACGTTGTTAACTATTTAAAGGTAAAGGGGTAAAGGGACCCCTGACCATTAGGTCCAGTCATGACCAACTCTGGGGTTGCAGCGCTCATCTTGCTTTATTGGCCGAGCTTCCGGGTCATGTGGCAAGAATGACTAAGCCGCTTCTGGTGAACCAGAGCAGCGCACGGAAACGCCGTTTACCTTCCCGCCAAAGTGGTACCTATTTATCTACTTGAACTTTGAAGTGCTTTCAAACTGCTAGGTTGGCAGGAGCTGGGACCGAGCAATGGGAGCTCACAATGGGGATTTGAACCGCCAACCTTCTGAATGGCAAGTCCAAGCGGCACAGTGGTTTAACCCACAGCACCACCCTATTTAGTTAGCATTTAATTTCAACTTGTTTTTGAGGACACTGGATGAGGTTGCATCAAAGCAAGTGTTATCCTACACCTTCCATGCATTTTCCTGACACTTTCCTTATCGCCAAAAGTCTGATCTTTTCGGGGAAGTGTGTTTCCTGCCCAATACCTCCAAATCAACTGTAACTGCCCAACCTGAATTTGCCTGTATGTGACTGAATCCCACCCAAAAATAGAGACAAACTGGAAGCGCTATTAGCCTTTAAGGTGCCAGAAGACTCTATTTCTGTGGTTGCTGTAACAGACTGACAGACACAGCAACCATTTCTTTCAGCAAGAAATGTAGACATCCCTTGTTGACCAAACCACTCTTACATCAAACTGCACTCCAAAACTTGAGAAACATTTCCCCTAATGGTTGTAATTAATACTCTCAGTAGCAACATCTAAGTTCTGTGGCTTCCAAAGAAACTTCTATTGCTCTACCAGGACGACTGCATTGTTTGAACACACTGTGCCTCCAATTTAAGTAAACTTTGATTGTAACAGACAGTAGGTCTTTGTGCTCAACCGAAACCTCCAGCACCCTGCAAGGCTTTTCGGACAACAAGACCAGAAACTTCTCACTTTAGCCTGTGGCCATATCAACCCAAGCAAGCCCCACCTGCTCAAATTATTTGTTCACCTAGATCAGTATTGTCTGCTGTGATTGACAGCAGCTCTCCAAAGTCTCAGGCATTTGCCTCCTGGTCTTTTTACCTGAAGATTTCAGATATTTAACCTACGACTTCCTGCACGCAGACCATGTACTTAACCAGTGAGATATGGACACACAAGTTGCAAAGGGGATGGTCCCTGATTCAAGACAATGAGGAAATCACAAGCTTTTCCTAATTATAGCCCCCACAGGAAAAACCCCATTTTTAAAATTTTCGCTACATCTATGAGGACTAGAAACTTGACCCTTTCCCACTCCTTCTTGGTGCTGCAGTAAAATGATTGATTGGCCCTCCTATTGTATGAGGGGGGAAAGCACTATTCCTATATCAACGACAACAACAAAAGTCACATCCGTAATTTCAACTTTACTGGCTGAGCTGGAAAGTAGAGTTGGCCTGTATGGCTTGATTTTGGGAAGCTCTAGCCCAGACCAGAGAATCAGGATTTTTGTGCTAGTGGGAAAGTTTTTGTTTTGTTTTTTTAAAGGCAGCTGTGTGCTGATTTGCATATAAGAAGATCTAATCAAGGGAGAAGGATCTCTCAATTGATTGACATCTGGGTGGGGTGGGAACACACACAGAGAGAGGTTTTGTTTGCTTGTCATTTGAATATTGGTGTGGCTCCTCGTCTGGAAACTGCAAGTCCTCCAACAGCTGATCTTTCATCTGCCATTGTTTCCTTTAGGTAACAGAGATTCTGAGTCCGTCAATGAAGAATCTGACGAGCCCAATACATCCGATAGCGAGGTTTGTTCCCTTTTGTGTATTTGCTCATCATCCCACACATACACCTGTCTGCCCCCCCCCCCACAAACACACACACCAAGTAGAGTCTACCTTCTGGCTAAGCACAACCCATTCTCAGTGTGGGACTCATTTAGGAGGCAACTGGGCAACACTGGGTTTATTTGGCCGAATATGCCCACCTGTCATTCAGCTGATGTCACAATGACTATTTTTCGCTTACACAGTTTGAAATCAAACCGTGCAGGGAAGGCACGGTGTAATGCAAGACCCAAGGAATCAGCTGTTGTTGGCGCTTGCAAAGTACCATACTTTTCCGTGTATGACTAGGGTTTTTTTACTAAAAAAATAATGTTTAAAAAGGGGGGTAGTCTTATACACGGAGGCAATCTCCCCCATTTTCTTAATTTTGAGTCCCAAAAAATAGGGGGCGTCTTAAACACGGTGGTGTGTTATACAAAGAAAAATACGGTACATCAAAGCAGCTAGACGGGTGACTTTGATTGGCCACCGAGACCATATAACACTGGTCCTGGAAGACCTACATTGGCTCCCAGTACATTTCCAAGCACAATTCAAAGTGTTGGTGCTGACCTTTAAAGCCCTAAATGGCCTCAACCCAGTATATCTGAAGGAGCGTCTCCATCCTCACCGTTCAGCCTGGACATTGAGGTCCAGCTCTGAGGGCCTTCTGGCAATTCCCTCACTGCAAGAAGTGAGGTTACAGGAAACCAGGCAGAGGGCCTTCTTGGCAGTGGCGCCCGCCCTGTGGAACACCCTCCCATCAAATGTTAAGGAAATAAACAACCTTTTAGAAGACACCTGAGGGCAGCCCTGCTTAGGGAAGTTTTAAATGTTTGATGTGTTTGTGTTTTTAATATTCTGTTGGGAGCCACTCAGAGTGGCTGGGGAAACCCAGCCAGATGGGTGGGGTATAAATAAATTATTATTATTATTATTATTATTATTATTATTATTATTATTATTATCATCATCATCATCATCATCATCATCATCATCATCACATGGCTTTGAAGCCACCGCTGATCTGCAAATCCCTTTTGGTCCAGCCATGCCTTTACCCAGCCTGGTGTCATATATGACATTAGGTTGAAGACAAAACTGCCTCATGGTTTAAATGGGGAGGGCTGATGGGTCTCATTAAGCCCACAAACAAGAGATTTCCCCACTTCTGAGAACCTTTGGCAATGCTAATCAAACCTTATGCTCTCAACTAAGTCAAGAGAAGCCACTAGATAAAGGGGGCTCCATATGGTATGCCAGGATCCTGCTCCAACGTCGCACGTGGGCAGACAAGTGTGGGGACAAAGCGGGCAGCTCATGAGATGCATGGCCTTATGAGATTCAGCTGGGCTGCAAGCTGGCCCAATCGTTAGGCAGAGTGAAGCAACTGCCTCGGGTGGCAGATTCTAATGGACATTTAAGTATTTCCCCCAAGGCATTCCTGCCAAGCCCCTGTCCATTGCTCTGGGCTGGAGGACAGAGATTTGTGCTGCATCTGACCTGCCCTGTGCCCCCTATGCTAGCCAGCTGGCATCAGCTGCCATGGACGACACTTCCCCATTGCCAGTGTTCCAGTCAGATTCATCTGTCAGCCCAGCTGGCTTCTGTATGTGCAATGGGGAGCACCAAACGTTTGCCCTCTGCTCCAGGCAGCAGAATGTATTCGGTTGTCCCTACTAAATCAGTCCCACCAATCACTAAAAGGAAGACTTCCAACAGACGCATCCCAAAATGAAGTGCTGGTGCCATGGTTAAAATGAAGAAAGTGAAAGCTGGAAGGAATGGAAGCTGTCTTTCCAAAGCTGAGTTTCTCAACTGGTAGAGCATGAGACTAAATCTCAGGGCTGTGGGTTTGAGCCCCACATTGGGCAAAAGATTCCTGCTTTGCAGGGGGCTGGACTAGATGATCCTTGTGGTCCCTTCCAACTCTATGATTCAAGTTATGACCTTAATCCTAATATAGTCAGGGTAATCATGGCCAATGGTAAGGGCATCACTCTGGCTAATTCTACACTGTTCACCTAGAACGACCTATGAAAGGACTTGACTTTAATCCAAAATGAGCTGTGTTTGACTTGTAGGCAGGGTTGAAAGAGCGTCTTGTTTGCGGAATACAGAAGGAGGAAAAGAATTTTTCCGATCAGACCTGATTTTTGAGTGCAAAACTTGAGCACAACTGAAGGAAGAAAGGTGGGGTTCCCAAATGCTACGGGACATTTAACTTGCACATCTGCAACTCATGTCTGAATAATTTCCCCCAATAGGTGATTGGCACTTGCGATGATGAAAGCCTCCAAGCGGCTCCCGCGAAAGAAAAATATTGTTGCACAACTGAGATCACCCAGAGATCGCAAAAGAAGCGGAAAAGGGGACACGATTCGCTGATAAAGGGTACAAACAGGGGGTTCAGAATCATGTATTGTGAGATACAGTCGTACCTCGGGTTACAGACGCTTCAGGTTGCGTTTTTTCGGGTTACGGACCACCAAAGCCTGGAAATACCGGAACAGGTTACTTCCAGGTTTTGGCAGTTGCCATGCGCAGAAGCGCTAAATCACGCTTTGCACATGTGCAGAAGCACCAAATCACAACCCGCGCATGCACAGATGCGGGTTGTGAACACTGCGGGTTGCGAACGCTGCAGATTGCGAACGTGCATCCCACACGGATCATGTTCGCAACCCGAGCGTCCACTGTATAGTATTTTTCATGTCTTGCATAACACTGCACCTGTTTTCTTAGGCCACATTCACATTTAAATTGCCTGTGTTGCCACTTGTTACTTTGTTCGGAGACCCCTATCCCCCTCACAGAGCTATGATTTCCAGAGTAGTTTAGCAATCCATCCCACTTCACAGAGCTATCTCTGAGAATTGTAGTTCTGAGGGGTGAATAGAGGCTTCCTAAGAACTTTCAGCGCCTTTAACAGCTCCCAGATTCTTGGGGGAAGGCAGATTAAAATGGCACCATGGCGCTTTAAATGGATGTGGCCCCTGTCCACTGAACTTTCTTTGTTCTGGTGGCTCATTTGAGAAAAGAATGAGCTAGCTTTTCCTATGCAAAGGCCAGGCACTCTCTTCTGCTCTCTGAATTCCAGGCTATGCAAATGTTTGTCCACAGTGATACAGTCCGCCATGATAAGGAACGCAAGCAGGGAGGACTCCAGAGTCTCAGGGGCCAAGCGGGCTTTCTGGCAAAGGGTTAGCCCAAGCGAACCTGGGAGGGAGAAGAGAGTAGGAGAAAAGCTTTACAACACGTAAATTGAATAGGTGCACTAGGTACACAGTTCAGTGTTTGCTTAGCCTTTCCGGAGAAATGTTATTGACTTGCAGGGAATGCATTTTTCACAAACCGTGTTTATTGTTAAACCCCATTCCCTGTAGAAGGGGAAACCTCTTAACAATGGAATGTGTTGTGCTGGCGTTTCCTGCAGGTGACAAAGTAGGAAATGGATAAAGGTTGGGCACTTGAAAAAGGGCGGAGGGGACAACCAACAACCCTCCCTTCCTCTTCACAGTTTAAATACTTTTCTCCATCTCCAAAGCGCTACCACTGGCTCTGTTTGTGCAGTCAAAAAGTGTGTGCTTGGCTGTGTGTGTATGCGTGTGAGTTAGAGAGAGTAATGTTGACTGAGTATGTGAAAGAGATATTGTTGTCGGCAAGGCAAGAGGGCTTGTTTGACAAGCTTCCGTTCCTATCACATTGCCTTTCTGACAGGTCTGATGAACCTGGACGCAAAACGTCGACAGCTCCTTTTTCTCATTCTTTCAAAAGGCTCGGCCCTTCCCTGCAAAGCGCTGAGCTCAGAAGGGGTTAAAATTGCAAAGGGCAAGACAATGGTAGGCAGTGGCGGGGTGGGGTGGACACTGGTATTTTCAAATACCAGTGCTTGCATATTTAATCCAGGCCTGCAAGCAGCTGCCCATCTGCCTTTACATTACCGCTCTCAAAGGTAATAGGGGAACAAGGGTGGCGCTGTGGTCTAAACCACTGAGCTTCTTGGGCTTGCCAATCATAAGGTCGGCAATTCAAATCTGCACAACAGGATGAGCTCCTATTGCTCTGTCCTAGCTTCTGCCAACCTAGCAGTTCGAAAGCATACCAGTGCAAGTAGATAAATAGGTACCACTGCAGCAGGAAGTTAAACAGCGTTCCTGTGCGCTCTGGTTTCCGTCACAGTGTTCCATTGTTCCAGAAGCGGTTTAGTCATGCTTGCCACATGACCCGGAAAGCTGTCTGTAGACAAACGCCGGCTCCCTCGGCCTGCAAGCGAGATGAGCGCCACACCCCATAGTCGCCTTTGGCTGGACTTAACCGTCCAGGGGTCCTTTACCTTTTGTTTTTACTGCTATCAATGCAGCAGGCTCCTGAAATGCTGAATCCAGTGTGTGTGACCAGGATTAGGATTTAGGTCAGAATTCTGCCCCAGATTTTATAGAACCTGCATCAGCGGCAAGGATAGCCGTTTGTGTTTATTTTTTCCAACCAGGAAGAAAGAACACTGAAATTATTGCGAGAGGGAAGGATGGGATGGAACGCAAGTCCAGCACCAACAATCAGTCAGGTTGGGCACCGGCCAAGGACTAGGGGCTTGGAAGGGCCCCCAACCTAGCTGTGTCACCATTCATCGTTCTCATTGTCTTTTGTTTTGTTTTGTTGACGGTGGCTCATCTTCGGCACTGTGCCAAAAGTGCCATGAAATCTGGCCCTCATGCAACCAAGTCATAGACAGGGAGCTGTTCATTTGTGTGGCTCTTAATGTGGGAACTGGGCGAGATGTTTTCAGGAAACCCGATCTTTAGACTCCACAAGCTGCTTCAACCAATAACTCTTCCCAGGGATTGGGAATGGTAGCTGTCTAAGGGAATGGGGGTCACCTAACATCTCCCAGCACCCTTAATGAACTACAGTTCCCAGGATTCTTTGGGGGAAGCCAACGACTCTTTAAAGTGGTACAATGCTGTTTTAAGTGTAGATGGTGAATAGGGCCTAAGTTGGATTTCACACTTGGTGATCTATTGCAATCGCTCTCCTGATCTACCTTCAGCCCACCTCTTCTATATGAGGTACCAGAGACTGAAGCAAAACTTGCCCAGTTCGTTATCCCAGAATGCACTGCAAACCCGCTAACGCCTTTGTCTCTTTTGTTCTTCGCAGCCTGTAAGAAGCCTGTTCAAGGCAGGCGTAGTGGCAAAGCAGCCCAGATCCTAGCTGACATGCAAGAAGATCTAAAAGAAACAGCAAACTGCAGCCCTGCTTCCAGCCACAATGAAGATGAAGAGACATAGCCCGAATGTGCTTTCTCGCTGGAGCAGATCCTACCACTTGAACCAGTGTCAGATATTTCTGCTGTGATATGAAGCCCTTCAGTGGCCAGTTATTCTCACTGACATCAACCAGGACAGCTCAAGCCTGCTTAGGCGCCATTGCTTCACATCCCTGACCGACAAGTGAATTCATGTGGACTAGTAACTTACTGACAGTCAAGGCACTCTGGAGAGCTTTACAAAATTCTTTGGTTAATTCTCTCGAGATTTTGGCAGTGAGGTGGTTTGTTCTGCTCGGCTATTCTGTGGTTCCTTTTGTCCAGGTCTTGCCAGTTCTCTGGCATTCAACCAGATTGGCCCTGCCATACCTTCGCTGTGATGCATTAAGTCTTGCATTAAGAGACAACTGCAATGTAAGGACAGAGAGACAGTGTTCTGCATGCAGAGGGTCCCAAATTCAGTCCCTTGCAATAGCAGTTAGAATGATCAGGTCCTGGGGAATGTCCCTGCCTGATATCTTGGAGGGCTGCTGCAAACCAGAGACGACAACGTTGAGCTACAGCAGACCTGGCAGCTTTCAGTGACTTGCAAAACATGGTATTTTGTTGCTTTTGTGGCCAATACAACACATCCCTATGGGACCGTTGTCTTTCCTTCCTTTTATAAAATCAGCAACACTGCAGGGGCCTGGACGTCCAATGTCCTGTAGGGTGTGGATCCACAAGGGGAGGGCTGTAGATCAGTGCCAGAGCAACTACTCTGAATCCAAAAGCTTCCAGGTTCAATTTCCAGCATCTCCAGGTGAGACTGGGAAGACCTTTGCCTGAAATACTAGACACTTGCTGCAATGCAGTGTAGACAATGCTAAACTGGATGGACCAGTGTTCTGACTTCCTAGTCATACCCACCAACCGTGTGTATTTGCCCAGGACATCCCAGCTTCTGATTAAATCCCGGAATGTCCCGCGGATAAGCTGGTGCTTGCAGCCAGAGTTGGCACTTGTAGCGGTGTTGCTGACCCCCACGGCAGCACGACACCAAAAGACACATGTCCCGATTTTCATCAGGGGAATGTTGGAGGGTAGGCTAGGTATCTGTCAGGCATCATTGGTGCGCTGCAAATCCCACCGAAAGCACTGGGGAAACAGCGGCAGAATAAGGTCGTCCTGCGAGGTGCAAGATAAGAATAAATGGGCTGAACTTTGACAGCAGCTTTCCTTCGTCAAAAGGGTGTATTGGGCCAAGATGCATAGCTGTCAACTTACAGATTTGAAAATAAGGGACCAGCAGCCTCGAAAATAAGGGATCAGCAGCCAAAATAAGGGATCAATAATTACTTTGATAAAATACATATTTTGTTGCGTGCAAATGGCTTTAGATACCTATTAGGGCCATAAATTACCATATAGCATATATTCAACACAAAAAAACCAGCAACAATTTGTTGTTGACAAAGGACAGCTGGACATAGAAAGGGCCCCATTACCTTCAGTAGCTTATTTAAGGGACATCATCAATAAGGGACAGCAGCGGGACATGGCACTGGGATAAGGGACTGTCCCGCCAAATAAGGGACGCTTGACAGCTATGCCAAGATGGCAAAAGCATGGTTTGATGACTCCTGGAGAACTTCCCAAAGTGCATCTTAAGTGCTTATTTCAGATATTGTTGCACCTGTGATCCCCATACACACACATCGGAAGATTCAGGGCCCTAGCTATTGCATATGGCTGATGGGGACGTCTGAAGGACCAGCGATAAGAAACAATATCTGCTAGCCACATCCTCATGGTTGCCATTCTGAAGTAGTCTGAGGGTCAGAAATGGCCTAGTGATCTTCCTGGTAGCTTTTGATCTACATCAGTTTTGCAGGTGGTGGATCCTGGTGACAAGGAAGCAATCACACCTTTGAAGTTAATAGGGGGAGAGGTAAAGGTAAAGGGACCCCTGACCATTAGGTCCAGTCGTGACCGACTCTGGGGTTGTGGCACTCATCTCGCTTTATTGGCCGAGGGAGCCGGCGTACAGCTTCCGGGTCATGTGGCCAGCATGACTAAGCCACTTCTGGCGAACCAGAGCAGTGCACGGAAACGCCGTTTACCTTCCCGCCGGAGTGGTACCTATTTATCTACTTGCACTTTGACGTGCTTTCAAACTGCTAGGTTGGCAGGAGCAGGGACCGAGCAATGGGTGCTCACCCCGTCGCGGGAATTCGAGGAAAAAGGTGCCACACACTAAACAAAAACTTCTGGATCTTGATATGCACAGGGTACAAAAACCACCTACGTATCTCCAAGTACCCAGTTTGATTGTACATAAATGCTGCATTGATTAAACCACTGCATAGTTTACCCTAAAATAAGTGATCTTATTTTAAGTGAACTCTGTGTTAGGGATTGGGGGGGGGGAGGTTATAGCAGCTGCTCTCCATATATCAGGGGTGAACAACGTGGGAGCTGACTGCAGACTTCCTGTTAAAACTAAAAACTAAAAGAGATTGTGAAGAGCTTCAAAAGGACCTCTCCAAACTGAGCAAATGGGCAATAAAATGGCCCAGTTCAGTGTAAGCAGCAGTCAAGTGATGCTTGTGGTGGCAATAAATCTTAATTTCACATAAGGCATGAGGCATGAGCAGGCAGTGACTGACCAGCGATGAGACCTTCAGGTCGGAGTGGATAGCTCCGTGAAGATGCTGACCCAGTGTACGGCAACTATTTTTAAAAAGGTAAATTCCATGCTAGGAATTCCATGTGTGCTGTTCTAGTCAACTCTCCCTCAAGGATATAGCAGAGTTGGAAAGGAGCAACTGAATTGTGATCAAGGGGCTGGAGTGCCCCCTGACCCATGTGGGGAAAGGTTGTGACATTTGAGACTTTTTAGTTAGGACCAAAACCAAGTAAGAGGTGAAATGATAGACGTTTATAAAATTATACCTGGCTTGGAGAACATGGACTGGGTTTTTTTCTCTCTCTCCCTCTCTAGAACTCATAGACATCCAGTGAAGCTAATTGTTGGAATATTTAGGAGTGATAAAAGATAAAAGTACTTCTTCACACAATCCAGAGCCCGATCTGAAAGGAAAATTTTGGGGCTTGATGAGTTAAAGAGGACCTGATCTGGGATGACCTTTGGTTGGGTGCAAATTAATTGAAGATTTGGGGGGGGGGCATTTGCATGGGAAGGTAGTTGGCTTCTCTTCCGTCACACATCTATGCATATAAATTAGCATGGGCAATTTTTTTATATATATAATAATATTTATTAAAAGTTTTCAACAATAAAAAGCATACAAAGTAACATATAGTTTTCCAATATCCACAATTCGTTCTCCTCTTTGGACTTCCTCACGACTCTCGTTCCTGCATTCTAAACTCATAAATTTTACCAGCAAATTATTAACTTGTTTCAATTCTAATAGTACAATTTTCCAATATTAAATCTCAAACTTTAGAAAGTTTAAACCATAATTCTAGAATTTTTTTTTAACGTGATATTTATCCAAAGTTTGTCTTTTCTTTTAATGGCACTTAAATTCTTATTCCTTTTAGCTAGTTTGTTGGTACCATGTTATTGCAAATATTACATCTTTCTTAACATTCATACAATTTATAAATGTTTTTGTAAATAGTCCTTAAATTTCTTCCAATCCTCCTCCACCAGTTCTTCTCCCAGGTCTCGGATTCTGCCAGTCATTTCCGCCAGTTCCATATAGTCCATCAGTTGCATCTGCCATTCTTCCAGTGTGGGCAAATCTTGAGTTTTCCAGTATTTAGCAATGAGTATCCTTGCTGCTGTTGTGGCATACATAAAAAAAGTTCGGTCTTTCTTTTGCACCCTCTGGCCTACAATGCCCAGAAGAAAGGCCTCTGGTTTCTTAGAAAAGGTATACTTAAATATCTTTTTCAACTCATTATATATCATTTCCCAGAAAGCCTTAACTCTAGGGCAGGTCCACCAGAGGTGAAAGAATGTTCCTTCAGTTTCTTTACATTTCCAACATTTGTTATCTGGCAAATGGTATATCTTTGCAAGCTTGACTGGGGTCATGTACCACCTGTATATCATTTTCATAATGTTTTCTTTCAAGGCATTACATGCCGTAAATCTCAAACCGGTGGTCTATAACTTTTCCCCGTCAGCAAACATGATGTTGTACCCTATGTCCTGTGCCCATTTTATCATAGCTGATTTGACTGTTTCATCTTGTGTGTTCCATTTTAGCAGCAAGGTATACATTCTTGAAAGTATCTTAGAACTGGGTTCTAACAATTCTGTTTCTAACTTTGATTTTTCCACCTGGAATCCTATCTTTTTGTCCAACTTAAAAACTTCTTTAATCTGAGCATAATGTAGCCAATCTCGCACTTTCCCCTTTAGTTTCTCCATACTCTGCAACCTCCAGTTGTCTCCATCTCTTTCTAGTATTTCCCAGTATTTCAGCCATTTGACCTCCATATTGGGTCTTTTCACAGCCTTAGCTTCCATAGGTGATAGCCACCTTGGGGTCTTATTTTCCAATAAGTCCTTATATTTTGTCCAGACATTATACACTGCTTTTCTGACAACATGGTTCTTGAAAGCCTTATGAATTTTGACCTTGTCATACCACAGATATGCATGCCATCCAAAAGCATTGTTAAATCCTTCCAAATCTAAAACATCCGTGTTTTCAAGAAGCAGCCAGTCCTTTAACCAGCAAAAAGCTGCTGATTCATAATACAACTTTAAGTCTGGCAGGGCAAAGCCCCCTCTTTCTTTAGCATCAGTTAATATCTTAAACTTAATTCTGGGCTTTTTGAATTAGCATGGGCAAATGTTATGCACATTTGTGTTTGTGAGTCCATGCCCTGAATATTTACCGTATTTTTTGCTGTATAAGACGCACCCGACCATAAGACGCACCTAGTTTTTAGAGGAGGAAAACAAGGGGGGGGAAATCTCTCCCTCTACGCGCAGCGCCATTCGCTCCATAAGACACACAGACATTTCCCCTTACTTTTTAGGAGGAAAAAAGTGCGTCTTATGGAGTGAAAAATACGGCACATACCCAGCAAATGACTCTGGTGCCCAGAACATGACTCATGTACAGAATCCTCACAAATGATGTCGATAACAGAGGCCTTCATCGAAGGGATTCCAAAATGGCAGCTTAAATGTCAAAGCTAGAGGACAGAGGAAAACAAGGTGGCATACAAGGAAATAAATATTCTCTAGCCACACACCAGCCAAGCTGTAAGCAGTGCTGGCACTTAGCACGCGGTTCACACTGACCTTCGGAAGGTCATTCATATCCTGTTGTTCCCGAACCACATCGCCAAGCAGAGTCTAGATACTGTCAATTGCTGTGTCAGAGATCATGTTTTCCCATGACTACAGTTCTTGATAGTGCCCTGTCCATCACTTCATCTGCTTGCTGTGATCTGTGATGATTTTCAGCAGTGCAGTTTCCCTTGACAGGTTGGTCCAAAGGTTGTCTCCATGCCTTCGTATATTTTGCGTGTGTTGGCCGCATCAGCAGCGAGTTGGGTGCTCTGACGCAGCTTTAGCCATTAGTCGCTGGCACATATGAAAATGGTGGGGGCAGTAAATCCGTTGTCATTTTTCAAAGGGCCCTTGTCTCTTTTGGTCTGTGCCTGCCACCTAGTGGATACAGTATGGTACTTCTAAGCTTGGCATGTGTCCTCACATAGGAAGGACACTAGCAACACCTTTATTACTTTATGAAACACACACACACACACACACCAGACTTGCAAAATCAGGTTACTAAATGCAGGTTCCGTGAGTGACATCCACAGGCTCCAAACTCAGTGGCCTGGTTTCTCCCAAATCCCCAACTCCCAGCACAGAGGAAGTATGAAATGTTGCAACCTTTCTTTAGTGTGCTCCATAATTTTATGTGTTCCAGTTGTGACACTGCCAGCCTAAAAATGAGGCATTGGGGTGTCCACTGTGTTGAAGAATTACCCTCACAAATGGGCTCTGCAAAGTGCAGGTCTAGGCTAGGTTTCCTGGAACAGAAGTCAAAGCAAAAACATCCTTCGTTTTCAAACTGGGGTGCCTTTTTTTAGAAAGTTACAGGTAGGTAGCCGTGTTGGTCTGCCATACTTGAAACAAAATAAAAAAATCCTTCCAGTAGCACCTTAGAGACCAACTAAGCTTGTCATAGGTATGAGCTTTCGTGTGCATGCACACTTCTTCAGATAACACAAAAGCTCATACCAATAACAAACTTTTAAAAAGGTAAAGGGACCCCTGACTGTTAGGTCCAGTCGTGACCGACTCTGGGGTTGCGGCGCTCATCTCACTTTGTTGGCCGAGGGAGCTGGCGTACAGCTTCTGGGTCATGTGGCCATCATGACTAAGCCGCCTCTGGTGAACCAGAGCAGCGCACGGAAACACTGTTTACCTTCCCGCCAGAGTGGTACCTATTTATCTACTTGCACTTTGACGTGCTTTCGAACTGCTAGGTTGGCAGGAGCAGGGACCGAGCAACGGGAGCTCACCCCATCGCGGGGATTCGAACCGCCAACCTTCTGATCGGCAAGTCCTAGGCTCTGTGGTTTAACCCGCAGCGTCACCCGCGTCCCTTAATAACAAACTTAGTTGGTCTCTAAGGTGCTACTGGAAGGAATGTTATTATTTCTTTATTTTTTAAGAAAAAGAACAACACAGTAGTTTGTGTCTGTTCCTTTGCAGTTGCCTATAAGGGACAGGGAAGATTGGAGGAGTGCACCTTTTGAGGTGAAGTCCAACTGCTGGAAGCTTGCAGCACTTGCTGTGGCTGCAGAGACCCATACAGGAGAGACATGTTTTGTTGCAGCTGGGGCCGATGAAGGTGTCCGGTTGTGCTGCTGCAGATGCACCATAGTGTTTCTTCTCTCTGTGCTTTTCCCAGCGGTCATTCCTCCTCTGGCCACTGCTCTGGATGCACAACCTGACTGTCTCCAGGCCCTGCGGTTTTCTGCAAGGAAATCCCACATGGCAGGGTTGATGTTGCCAGCCTTCAGGTCACGCTTGCAGGCATCTTTGTAGCACAGAGTTGGTCTGCCAATAGGCCTGGTGCCTGAAGCCGGCTCTCCATAGAGCATGTACTTGGGGATCTTGCCATCTTCCATTCTGTGGACAAGCCAGTGTAGACGTCACTGAGACAGGAGTGTGAACCTGCTGGGAATGTGGGCTTGAGAGAGCACATCTTTGTTTGAGACTGTTAAGTTGTGAGTGAACATATCAGACGATACAGCGATTCTTCAACAGCTCTTGTTTATTCACAGGCCAGAACAGAACTGAACTGAAGGGTTCAGCCAGCCTGCTTATATAGAGCTCCACTACAACGCAACTGTAACCACTTTCTGTAACTATCCAATCACTGAACGTCACTTTCAATCCTTTATTTGCATATGTGGACCTGAGTGAAAACTATCTACAGTATCCCCCTGCTGGCCCAGGGTGAGAACTTCAGTACATAACAGAGACTTTGTCCTGCTTTGTGATACCCCAAATCCTCCTGATGCAGCACAGGTGCGGAAGGCATTAAGGCATCACTCCTGACACTTGTAAGTTGCCCACGACTCACTTCCATAAAGCAACAAGCCTGGTGGACCTTCATCTTGGCATTCTCCCATTCCCTTTTGGAGAGGCAAGCCATTGCCGTAGCTGCCTTGCCAACACACCTGTTCAGCGCAGTGTCAATGGAGAGATTGCTGGTTATGATGGAACCCAGGTAGATAAAATATTCTACCATGAAAGAGGGTAAAATGCACATTTGTTGTTCCACCCACTTTCGCCAGTAGCCCCTCAGGAACTTGCACAGGAGGGAATACAGCCCTTGTTCCTACTTCTGCATTAGCGACAAAGTCTAAGCCTGTCTCCCAAGGCAGAAACATTACCATGTCTGCTCCCATCTGTTTAAAAAAAAAACCTAGAGTACAAGGCAGACCATTGCCAGCTTCAAGAATGCAGCTTCTGCTTTTAAATGGTCTGCAAGCACCCAAGTATTGCACCCATTTCCACAGAGGGAGCTGTATTAGCCTCTTGCAGCAAAAGCAAAAAAGCAGTCCTGTCACAACTTAAAAACTAAAAAACTTTTGCTAGGGCAGAAGGTTTTGTGGACTAAGAGGCCCCCTCCGATGTTTTGCTCCACAGGGCAAAAAGCAGCTGGAGGAAATTGGCATTTTTATCAGGAATTGGTGCAGGGCAGGGGTTGCTGGGGTTTTCTAACTCCCCCAGCACCTCAATCATAATCCAACTTGATCTCCCTTTCCAAAATCTCCCCTCTCCTAAACTTCAGATATTCCCTTTTTAAAACATACAACCAAACCATGGGAGTTTCTGTTCACAGATTTCGGGCACCACATCTGCATGCACACTGGCAAGTGCAGATATCATGCCTGCATGGGAGAGCCGCTAGGAGGAGCTCGACATAAACCGTTGTGCAAGCTACAGACCCAAGACATCTCATTGTAGAAGGCAAAAGACGAGACGTCTGTGTGCAGAAGCAACTGGGCTGGCAGCTGACTCTTCCTTGAGAACTGTCAGCAGAATAGTGCTTACCTCCATTCACAGTCGGAGACCGTAGGTGTTATGTACTGAAGTTCTCACCCTGGGCCAGCAGGGGGATACTGTAGATAGTTTTCACTCAGGTCCACATATGCAAATAAGGGATTGAAAGTGACGTTCAGTGATTGGATAGTTACAGAAAGTGGTTACTGTTGCGTTGTAGTGGAGCTCTATATAAGCAGGCTGGCTGAACCATGCAGTTCAGTTCTGTTCTGGCCTGTGGATAAACAAGAGCTGTTGAAGAATCGCTGTGTCATCTGATATTTTCACCCACAACTTAACAGTAGGCCTCTGAATACCAGTTGCTGGATGGGAGAATTCCTACATTCCTGCCTCTCAAGCGCCTCCAGAGATCCAGCATGACTCTTATGTTCAGAGCCACCTGATGAGCCCCAGCCATCTCATTTCATGGTTTGGACTCTTCTCATCAGTACAGTGGTACCTCTGGTTAAGAACTTAATTTGTTCCAGAGGTCCGTTCTTAACCTGAAACTGTTCTTAACCTGAGGTACCACTTTAGCTAACGGGACCTCCCATCCCGCAGGCCCGCAATTTCTGTTCTCATCCTGAAGTAAAGTTCTTAACCTGAGGTACTACTTCCAGGTTAGCGGAGTCTGTAACCTGAAGCGTTTGTAGCCCGAGGTACCACTGTACACATGCCCTTAGGTTCATTTCTTTGTTCTACCACCACTGAGACATGCAAAGCTCCTTCCTCTCATTTCTGGTTCTTCTTTCTTTGGAAATACTTGCCGTCCCCTTTGACTCCTTCGTCATCTCTCCTCTCTTAATTCACCGTGGGCGAATTGCTTCAGTCAATGTCAGGGGTCAACAAACTTTTTCAGCAGGGGGCCTGTCCACTGTCCCTCAGACCTTGTGGGGGGCCAGACTATATTTTTTTGGGGGGGGGAGTGAACAAATTCCTATGCCCCACAAATAACCCAGGGATGCATTTTAAATAAAAGCACACATTCTGCTCATGTAAAGACACCAGGCAGGTCCCACAAATAACCCAGAGATGCATTTTAAATAAAAGGACATATTCTACTCATGTAAATGCACGCTGATTCCTGGACCGTCTGTGGGCCAGGTTGATAAGGCAATTGGGCCAGATCCGGCCCCTGAGCCATAGTTTGCCTACCCATGGTCAATGCCTTGCTCCTATTTCTTGTTACTTTCCCTGGTTTTTGCCTGACTCTCTGTTTGTTTCTCTGCCTCAGTTTCTTCCATGTCAGGTTCCTGTCCTACCTTCAAGGACATGCTTTCTTTCACTCTTCTTCTCTTCTTCAGAGGCTTCTGTTCGTCCACATTCCCTCTGCCTCTTTCGCTCCCACTTCATCTCCTGTACAGTCATAAAGGTAAAGGTAAAGGGACCCCTGACCGTTAGGTCCAGTCTTGACTGACTCTGGGGTTGCGGTGCTGATCTTGCTTTATTGGCCGAGGGAGCCGGCGTACAGCTTCCGGGTCATGTGGCCAGCATGACTAAGCCGCTTCTAGCGAACCAGAGCAGGGCATAGAAACACCATTTACCTTCCTGCCAGAGTGGTACCTATTTATCTACTTGCACTTGATGTGCTTTCGAACTGCTAGGTTGGCAGCAGCAGGAACCGAGCAACGGATTCGATAGGGATTCGAACCGCCGACCTTCGGATCGGCAAGTCCTAGGCTCTGTGGTATGTGGTGTCATACCTGTACAGTCATACCTCGGGATAAATATGCTACAGGATAAGTATTTTCAGGTTGTGCTCCACAACAACCTGGAAGTAACAGAGCGTGTTACTTCTGGGTTTCGCCGCTCGTGCATGCACAGACGGTTAAAATGACGTCACGTGCATGCGAGGAAGCGGCGAAACGCGACCTGTGCACGCACAGACACACAGTTGCATCTTACATTCTATTCAGGATGCGAACAGGACTCCGGAACGGATCCCGTTCATATCCCGAGGTACCACTGTATGTCTGTTTCTCTTTCTCAGCGGCTGGTGTAGTGACAGATTCAGAAGTCCAAGACACACCCCTTCTAAGATTATACAATTACCTTGTAATAATAATAATAATAATAATAATAATAATAATAATAATAATAATATATTCAATAATAGGAAATGAGGTATTACAAGATAGAAAAAAATTATTTCTATATGCAGCTGCAGCAGCCAGGTTACTACTTGCAAAGAATTGGAAAGGAAAGGAAATTATATACCCACAAAAGAGGATTGGTTATATAAATTATTGGTTATATAAACTATCTATAGAATTGGTGAAATTAACTGCAGCAATAAGATAACAAACAAATAAGAAATTAAGGTCACAACGGATATGGTTTGAAGAATATATGAGTAAACACTGCTCTAAAGATAGCATGCTGATATGTTTAGACTAAGCTGTAAAGTTGACCTAGAAAAAATAACAGTTTAATAAGAGAAGTAAGGTAGAGATACATGAATTGCAATTTAAATAAGAACTTTAACGTAACAAAGACGGCGAGCATTGGCAGAGGGAATGCCAGGTCATGTGATGTCATGTCATGAGATGCACCCTTCACACATGCTACACAATATCCAGTCCCCACATCGCCCAGGGACAGCAACCCTGGAAAATTCAGGTTGCGTAATTGTCTCATTATAGTTGACCGGAAGGTCTTATGTAACAAAACAACTTCTCCAAAAGATTGGATCTTTTATGCGATAAGGAGTGACAGGAAAATGCACTGGAAAGTAATGGATGCCACTTGCTTTGACATGTCATCTAACAATCTGCAAACAAATCAACTGAATGTTTAATAAACAGGTTGTCTGCGTATCTGCAATGGCTACTAGGTCCAGAGTTCAAGAACAGAAAAGCATCCGGGCCATTTTTATTTCTCTGATTGCCAATGAAGTGGAATGCTGGAAGATTTGGGACCATAGCTGTCAACCGTCCCTTTTTTGGTGGGAAACTCCCTTATCCCAGCGCCATGTCCCGCTGCTGTCCCTTATTGATGATGCCCCTTAAATTCCCGGGTTTCAAAGGAAGCAGCTCCTCTCACTCCCTCCCTGCTGGCCAGGGAGGAGGGAGGCTCCAACTGTGTTGCTTGGCTGCCCAGCCCGGCCCCCTCCCACCAGCCTCGGCCCCCAGAAGCACCTCCTCGCCAGGACTGGAGGGAGCCTCGGGCCCTTCAGCCGCCAAACTGAGGGTCTCTGCCTGGGGCCTCCCCTCTGCCCGTCGCCACCGCTCCCGCTAGGCCATACTCCGGCTGCGCCACTGAAGGACCCGGATGAGATGGGCAGCCTGGTGTGGCCTATGAATTGCTGAGGAGCCTTGAGAGGAGAGTGAGGGCAACCACAAAGAAAGCAGTTCAGGGAGAGGGAGAGGAAGCAGAGACGTGGGCAGGTGTTCCAAGGGCTAACCATAGAGGGGGGAAGTGGAGGAAGGACCGCAAGCGCTTCTCCCATAGATTTGTAGTAGTAGACTAGCATAGATGGTCTGATCTGTGGGTTTACTTCGGGCGCTATTTCCCCCCCCTCTTTGTCCCGCCCCGCCTGATGGAACTGAGAACTGCAGATGGAGCACGAGAGAAAAGATACAGAACTGCAGCAGCATCTTCGTAGCTTGGACTTCGTTTTGCGCGAAAAGTGGTTGCTGCTTGTAGTTATTTAATTGCAGTGTTTCATCAGTTGGTGTCTTGAGCAGTAACCTCTGGAAACAAAGGGCTAAAAACCGGCGCTGCTCTCCCAAATTATATGGTCCCTTTTAACTTCGTATTTCAGCTGGTTAACTAAAATCCCTTATTTTGGCTGCTGAGCCCTTATTTTTGAGGCGGCTGGTCCCTTGTTTTCAAATCTGTAAGTTGACAGCTATGTTTGGGACAGATAAAAGAAATAAATTCTTCACACAATCCAGAGCCTGATCTGTAGCGATAATAATTTTTATTTCTCTGATGGCTGGAGGTACAATGACTGCAGAATTCTTTAAAAAGGTAGATCAATACGTGTATAGCAGCCAGACTGTTCAGTCATCGCTACCTTGGAAAGAGAGGAAGATGCTAATATGTGACTAAGTTATTTCACTGCCACTGAGCTATATTTTCTCCTCTGGGCAACACCCAAGATTTTGTGCTCCACAATTAAGCAAGCAAACAGCGATGCATTTCTGAAAAGTGGTTTCTGTACTGATTTGGAAAATGTATTTCCTTAGCCCCTCACCCTCTGACCTCTCATTGTCTTCCTCTCCTTCCCTCTACGTGACCACAACCACCCCCCCAAAAAGCCCTGCAACTCCTTTGACGATGAGTCACATAGAACAGCTTCTGCAGCATGTGGAGAAGAGGGGTGTTTTTGATTCATTCGTTCATATCTGTGCTGTATGCCCGTTTCATTAAGAGGAGGCATCGCTCTCCGCAGTCTGGAGTGGCATGATTAAATCAATCAGCTCAGTCTTTCTTAAACGCTTAATGTCATAATAAAACTCTGAGTCATTTCCCAAGACATAGAAGCTATTGGCACCATATATGCTGCTGTGTTCACTGGCATTTTCCTTCTCTGGGGCGTGGTACGGAGCCTTTTACAATCACAGAATCACAGAATTGTAGAGTTTGAGGGGAACCCAAGGGTCATCTAGTCCAACCCCCTGCAATGCAGGAAATCTCAACTAAAGCATCCAAGGCAGGTGGCCATCCAGCATCTGCTTAAAAACCTCCAAGGAAGTCCATTCCGCTGTTGAACAGCTTTTACTGCCAGAAATTCTTCCATTGGTTTGGATCCTAATGTCTGTAGCAGGAGAAAACAAGCTTGTTTTCTGATCTGGCCACAATGATCCATGCCAACTGCACTGGCTCCTGGTGGAGTACAGGGTCAGGTTTAAGATACTGGTTTTGACCTTTAAAGCCCTATGCGGCCAAGGACCCACGTACCTACAGGACTGCTTCTCCTGGTATGTCCTGTGGAGGACCTTATGGTCCACAAATGACAACATTTTGGAGGCCCCAAGTCGCAAGGTGGTTAGATTGGTCTCAACTTAGGGCCAGGGCCTTTTCAGTACTGGCCCCGAATTGGTGGAACGCTCTGTCACAAGAGACTAGGGCCCTGCGGGACTTGACATCTTTCTGCCTGGCCTGCAAGACAGAGCTGTTCCGCCTGGCCTTTGGTTTGGACTCAGTCTGACCCTTATGTTTCCCTCCCCTTATGGTCTTGATTTATTGGCTACTTTTAAAATGAGGCTGCATTTTAAATTGCATTTTAACCTGTATTTTAAATTGGTTCCCCCCTCCCATTATGTTTTTACTGTGATTTTATTGGTGTTAGCCACCCTGAGCACGGCTCTGGCCGTGGAGGGCGGGGTATAAATAAAATTATTATTATTATTATTATTATTATTATTATTATTATTATTATTATTATTTCCTCTTCCATGAGACAGCCCTTGAGATATTTGAAGATGGATTTCATACCTCCCCTTTTCCAGGCAAAACATAACCAACTCTGGCTTGGTTTCCAGACATTGATCATCTTGGTTGCCCTCCTTTGCGCACGTTCCAGCTTGTCAATACCCTTTTTAAACTGTAGCGCCCAGAACTGGACACAGTATTCCAGGTGGGGTCTCACCAAGGCAGAATAGAGTGGTACTATTACTTCCCTTGATCTGGAATTTTACCTCTGTTGATGCAGCCTATAATTGCATTAGGTTTCCCCCCTGCTGTATCACACTGTTGACTGCACTGCTTGTGGTCTATTAAGACCCCCAGATCTTCTGAAGGCTTGCACCTGTGCTCATTGAGAAATTTGCCTTTATCATCACCTCCTCCCAAGGCTGGCCTGCTCATGAGTAGGACTGATGCAGCCACCTCGGGCAGCTGGAAGCTTCTCACCAGAAGCCACTGCTATACAGCCCTAGTAAGTGAGACTCCCTGTCTCCTCTTAATGTAGGGTAATGTAATTTAGGCCACTAGGCCTCCCCATTTGGCCTCCCACCTGCCCTATAGGTAAAGGTAAAGGGACCCCTGACCATTAGGTCCAGTCGTGACCGACTCTGGGGTTGCGGAGCTCATCTTGTTTTATTGGCCGAAGGAGCTTCCGGGTCATGTGGCCAGCCTGACTAAGCCGCTTCTGGCGAACCAGAGCAGCACACAGAAATGTCGTTTACCTTCCCGCCGGAGCGGTACCTATTTATCTACTTGCACTTTGACGTGCTTTCGAACTGCTAGGTTGGCAGGAGCAGGGACCGAGCAATGGGAGCTCACCCCGTTGTGGGGATTCGAAGAGCCGACCTTCTGATCAGCAAGTCCTGGGCTCTGTGGTTTAACCCACAGCGCTACCCGCATCCTGTCAAAATGGTAAAGGCAAAACAGAGCTGAGAGTGGGGTTGCAAAACCCTGTCCACAGGGCTTATCAAGAGTCAACAATCAGCTGATACAGTAGTTGGGGCTTCCATGCACAGTGCTATGCAAAAATGGATCCCCTGCCATCATTGTGACATCAGGTGATTGACAGGAGAGTGGCCCTGCCCACCTGTCAAATGTGACCTGCGGGGGTGGGACCCAGATCCACCAATCGGATCCAGCTCCTTATGACACCCTAGGAGTAGTGGCAAAGCCACCTATCTCGATAAGAATCTTGCATTTAGAACTCTTCATTCTCACAATTGTCCTCACGAATAATGAAGAAGGCAGATAAAGGCAACGTTCATGAGTCTCCAGCTCTGGCCCTTTCTGTTATCACAACAACCCTCCTCCCCATTTTATTTGTACAACAACCCTGTGAGGTAGGTTAGGCTGAGAGTGAGTGACTGGGCCACGCTCAAAAAAAGAAGGCATGCAAGCATGGAACTTTTGCCCTGGCGTGCCTCAGGGCACTATTTCGTCCCCTGTGCCATTTAGCCGCTGTATGTGGGGGATTTGGAGCAAAATGTCGTCCTCATGCCGATGGCACTCAGCTCTTCTTCTCCATAATATCTGAAGCAGGTGTGGTCATGCACGCCCTGTATGAAGTGGAAGAAGGGCCTATAAACTGAGTTTAAATCCTTTGTTGTTGTTGTTGTTCAGTCGTTTAGACATGTCTGACTCTTTGTGACCCCCTGGACCAGAGAACGCCAGGCACTCCTGTCTTCCACTGCCTCCCGCAGTTTGGTCAAACTCATGCTGGTAGCTTCGAGAACACTGCCCAACCATCTCGTCCTCTGTCGTCCCCTTCTCCTTGTGCCCTCCATCTTTCCCAACATCAGGGTCTTTTCCAGGGAGTCTTCTCTTCTCATGAGGTGGCCAAAGTACTGGAGCCTCAGCTTCAGGATCTGTCCTTCCTGTGAGCACTCAGGGCTGATTTCCTGAAGAATGGAGAGGTTTGATCTTCTTGCAGTCCATGGGACTCTCAAGAGTCTCCTCCAGCACCAGAATTCAAAAGCATCAATTCTTCAGCGATCAGCCTTCTTTATGGTCCAGCTCTCACTTCCATACATCACTACTGGGAAAACCATAGCTTTAACTGATCACTGCCTTGCTGTGGCGAAGAGGCTTGAATAACTCAAGAGAAGCTATGAGCTATGCCGTGCAGTTTAAATCCTGGAAAGGCATAATCCCTGTGGGTATCTGGAAGATAGATCGCCTTACCTGTTTTGGATGGGGTTGCACTCCTTCTAAAGGAACAGGTGCATAGTCCGGGGTGCTCTTTGATCCATCTTTATTGTTGGAGGCCCTGGTGAGCTCAGTGATCAGGCATGCCTGCTACAAGCTTCAGCTACAGCAGTTCCTGGACTAGGATAACCTGGCCACCAATGTTTCAGCCATTGGTAACTCCAATATACGATTTCTGCAATGTTCTCCCTGCTTTTAATGTTGGCACAGGATGCTGCAGCTAAGCTGTTGACAGGAGGAGCCTACCAACTTTGCATGGCACAACCAGTGAAGGAGCTGCAGGCCACCTTTCCAGCGTGGTGTAGTGGTTAAGAGCAGTGGACTCGTAATCTGGTGAACTGGGTTCGATTCCCTGCTCCTCCACATTCAGCTGCTGGGTGACCTTGGGCCAGTCACACTTCTCTGAAGTCTCTCAGCCCCACTCACCTCACAGAGTGTTTGTTGTGGGGGAGGAAGGGAAAGGAGATTGTTAGCCACTTTGAGACTCCTTTGTTGTTGTTTAGTCATTTAGTCGTGTCCGACTCTTCGTGACCCCATGGACCAGAGCACACCAGGCACTCCTGTCTTCCACTGCCTCCCACAGTTTGGTCAAACTCATGCTGGTAGCTTCGAGAACACTATCCAACCATCTCCTCCTCTGTCGTCCCCTTCTCCTTGTGCCCTCCATCTTTACCAGCATCAGGGCCATTTCCAGGGAGTCTTCTCTTCTCATGAGGTGGCCAAAGTATTGGAGCCTCAGCTTCAGGATCCGTCCTTCCAGTGAGCACTCAGGGCTGATTTCCTTCAGAATGGATAGGTTTGAACTTCTTGCAGTCCACGGGACTCTCAAGAGTCTCCTCCAGCACCATAATTCAGGGTAGTGATAAAGCGGGATATCAAATCCAAACTCCTCCTCTTCTTCTTCTTCTTCTTCTTCTTCTTCTTCTTCTTCTTCTTCTTCTTCTTCTTCTTCTTCTTTCCACTGGTGGTAAGAGCCCCACTGTCTCCACTGTGGCGCATTACCTAAGGACTGCAGCCAAAGCACCTGCTGGTTGAGCTGGCTTAACAATGGACATTGTATTTTATGTGTATCTTAATGTGAGGAAGATCACAAGTCATGGGGCCGTGGAGAACGTTTGTATGAACTTAACAGTGCTTAGCTTAGTTTTTTTTTAGCTGCTCTTCTGTTAATGCTGTTAGTATTATTTTAGATTATAAACGCCGTATTGATATGCTAGCCATATAATATGGATTTTGCTGTAATGGTGATGTTCAGCTTATTTGTCAGCTGCTGTTTTGTTAATAGCGTTTAGTTGTGATTATTTTTTGTTGCTGTTTGTTTAATAGTGTCATATAGGCGATTTCATTTTAAATTGTAATTGTTTCATTGATTATTTGTTCATTATTTCATACAATTCACGCTGCATCTGCAAGGGCAAAAGGAGAAGGGGACGACAGAGGACGAGATGGTTGGTTAGTGTTCTCGAAGCTACCAGCATGAGTTTGACCAAACTGTGGAAAAGTTTTGCACGAAAAGTGATTAAGGCCTACTGGGAAATGATCTATAATGAAATTAAGAAAATCCTTAAGTGGACATTTGCAAAGAAACCAGAGGCTTTCCTCTTGGGCATGGTCGGCCAATTGGTACCAAAGAAAGATAGGACATTCTTTATGTATGCAACTACAGCAGCAAGAATCCTGTTGGCAAAGTATTGGAAGACGCAAGAACTACCCTCTCTGGAAGAATGGCAGACGAAGGTGACCGAATACATGGGACTGACAGAGATGACCGGCAGAATCCGTGACCAGAGGAAAGAGACAGTGGAAGAGGACTGGAGAAAATTTAAAATATAAATAAATAAAGAATAAAGAATTACAGCTGTAAATGTTAAATCTTAAGTAAATTTAAAAAGAGACCTGATTAAAATTGACTGAAGGGTTGCTCGAAAATATGATAAAATAAGGATGTGGTGAAAGGAAGGCATGGGGAAGTCAAATTTTTGTTGTATGTTTTTGATGTGTGTGTTTTGTTTTGTATTGTCTTTTATTTGTGTAAAAAATCAATAAAAATATTTTTTTAAAAAAGAAAAGTGATTGCTGCTTGTAGTTATTTAATTGCAGTGTTTCATCAGCTGGTGTCTTGAGCAGCAACCTCTGGAAACGAAGGGCTAAAAACCGGCGCTGCTCTCCCAAATTATCTGGTCCCTTTTAACTTTGTATTTCAGCTGGTTGACTAAAACCTCTTATTTTGCCTGCTGATCCCTTATTTTCGAGGCTGCTGGTGCCTTATTTTCAAATCTGTAAGCTGACAGCTATGCTTTGGGATTCATTTGTACGAAAAACGGCACAGAAATGCAATAAACCAAACCAAACCCAGCGAGACATCTGCAGGGCTGCCGGCTTCCCCCTCCCGCCCCTGCTCCAACAAGGATAAGAAAGAGGAAAAACTCCACGATCCTCCATGAGGACTAGCCTCGTCCCCTCGCCCTGCTCAATAATAAACGCAGCTCCCGGAAAACGGCGCCCTTTAGGACCCGGCCGGCTCCGTTGGGCAAGAGGGAGGAAGAGGCGGCGCCGAGGGAGAAAGAAAAACGCTTTTGCGGCCGGGCGGAAGGAGGCGACGGGGCGGCGCCAGGCAGACAATGGGGAAGCGCGGCAGCCAATGGGCTGGTCGGCGGGGCCGCCTCGAGTATTTGCATAGCGGCGCGCCGCGGCCAATGGCCTTGCGAGCCGCCTGGGCGAGCGCCCTCTCGCTGGGCAGCGCGGAGAGAGCTCCACCCGGCCGGGCTTGGGGCGGCCGCGACGGCTGCCCGGGCGGCCGCTGGTGGCAGCAGCAGCAGCAGCGAGCGGAGAGAATGGCTGCGGCTGCGTGCGGCTCGTCCGCGGACCGGGAGCCCCCGGAGCCTCCTCCTCCGCCGCCCGGGGAGCCCGCGCCGCCTCCGCCGGCGAGGAAGCGCGGCGGGGATTCTCGCCGGCGGCAGGCCGCCCTCTTCTTCCTCAACAACATCTCCCTGGACGGGCGGCCGCCGTGCCTGGCCCCGGGCAAGACACCGATGCAGTCTCCGCAGCAGCAGCAGCAGCCGCCTCCGCCGCGCCCGCCGCCCTCGTCCTCCGCCGCGGCCCCCGGGGAGCGGCCCGACGACGATGCTTTGCCCGCCTCCAGGCTCCTGCTCGCCACCCCGCCGGGGCTGCTGCTGCCCGCCGCCGCCGCCGCCGAGCTGGACCCTTCCCGCGGGCTGGGCGCCGCCGCCGCCGCCCTCCTGCCCCAGCTCCTGCTGGGCAGCCCGCTCTGCCCCGTGGTGCCCGCCCCGGCCGTCGCAGCCGCAGGGGTCTTGGCCAAGCCGGGCGTCGCCCCCGCGGGACTGCTGAGCCCCACCCAGAGCATCGCCGCCGCCGGAGGAGGGATCCCCTTGGAAGTGCAGAGGCAAAGGTGAGGAGGGCCCCGAGGGGGGGGGGGAGGTGTGTCTCGGATTCCTGGGTCCTTTTGGGGAAAAGCGGGGTGGGAGGGGGAGTTCAGGCAGGTGCCTGCGTTTGACCAGTTTCCGGATCTAAATGCACATGTGTACATGTGTCCTATCTTCAGTCTTCTTGCGCTGCGCAAACGCTTTCCCTCTTTACGTCGGGTTTTGTCTCCGAAGGCAATCGGTTCCTCTTACACCTACCCAGAGTCGCCCCTTTCTTCCTTGTTCCCCACGCCCACCTGTCCGTTTTATTGGATTCCTGGGCAGATATAATCGGTCCCTTGCAGGCTGGAGATCCTGCCGTCGGTGTGTGTTTTTATTGTTTTGTTTTATAGCTAGCTAAAGGCTGCCCCAGCGGCGTCATTTGTAAACGCTGCAATAAACAAACGCGCACGAAGGGGTTAAAAAGGCCCACCTGCTTTTATATGGTTGACTTTTTCTTTATGGAAGAAGAGCCGTCCTAAGACTACAGCCATAACTTACCTGGCTGGACTTCCCCCCTTTTTTTTAGTCCATGTAGCTCAATATTGTCTACACAGGCTGGCAGCAGCTCTCCAGCGTTTCGTGCAGGGTTCACGCGCAGCCACTTCCCTCCCGGCTCCAAGGACTGAACGAGAGATAAAACAGATCTATCACTGAGCTAGGGCCCTTTTCCATTGCAGGCTTCAGTGTAGTGTATTTGTGAGTAAACATCCAAACAGCTGCATTGTAAATGGTGCTTACTCTGAAGCACGTCTGTGCAGGATTGCAGACTTGCTCCAACAAGTCTCTTTATCTTAAGTGTATAAAGGATGAGAGAGTCTTTCTGGCATCTTTATTTTTGATGTGGATTCTTCTCTTGCCTTTCCCTGCCCCCCAGAAGCATTTGGTCTTAGATGCTAATAAGGTATCTTAATAAGGCTAATAGGGTTTATGAGGCTTATCTGGGTTGCTGCTATTGTTGATGTTATTTTATTCTATCATTATTTTGGTTCTTAGGAATTATGTGGAAATGTTCAGTTTGGCTGCTTACTTTCTGATGTCTTGTTTCATGTTTATGACTAGTATTATTAGGCTTGTGACTTTTTTAAATATGTTGTTTTAATATGCCGCCTTGAGAAAGGTTTTAACTTTGGCATACAAATAAAGTGATTCATGATAAACTTACATGCCTATGTCTAACAACATTTGAATGTCTTAACATAAGTCCATCTTTTCTTTTCATTTCTTGCTGGGAAATTAATGTTTTGCTGGGAGCTATACTTTTGCTTCCCACAAACCCCAGGGAATATCTTCCGCTCTGCTTATGGGCCTCACCGCTTCCCCAGGGAATATCTTCCGCTCTGCTTATGGGCCTCACTGCCCTATGGAGAGGTTTGGTGATGAGCCCAAATTAGCACTTTCCCTGTCATATTATGAGAGTCTAAGTAACTTCTCCTGGGATTCATAACTCGACTGTGCTTTGAGGATGCTCTTGAGAATTCCACTAGTGGAATTCAGGTTCTGCGTTGACCTTATGGGACTTAGCAAAAAGGTGGCCTGAGCTGTGCCTTTGTTTTGCTAGGTCTATTGGGGATGCTATTTAATTTGCTGCTCAAAATATCAGCTGCTCAAGAGTCCTTAAAATTATTGTGCGTATGTTGAGAGGAAAAGCATATTTCACCAAAGGGCATGTAGGGTTGTGCTTGTGTGTTTGAGGAATGGTGCACAGTGGTGACCCAAGCCCTGTGTTGTGCTTAGAGAAGAGTCAAGTGGTTTTAGCTCTGTTGAGTTTATAATGCCCCATTCGAAGATTCAGGAGTAGCCTTCCCTCAGCCCATCCTTCCAGAAGCCCAACTTTCTTCTGGACCCCTCTCCCACCTCGGATTTTCCCTGTTTGTTGTCTGGCCACACAGAAACGACATTACAGAGGGGGGTACCTTACAGCACTACAATTCTATGATTCCCAAACCGACAGTCATTCATGGCTGCCTGCAGGAGCCGCTGAAGGCTCTTAGACAACAGTAAATAAATTTAGCAGCAGCATCTCTGTAGGAAGAAACATATTAAGAGAGTAAATAAAGATAGGGTGCTGATCCTCTTGCAGTATATTATATGCCACTTTTTTGACCCAAAGTCCACACACACACACACCCCTGAAAGGAGTGAACAGCCTATTAAAAACCATAAAATATATACTAGGGGGTGCAACAGAATGGCATAAATCCATCAGCTAGCAAAACAATACAAGGCAGCGATATCCTAACATAAGTGGTCCGATGGATTAAAGGATGCTCCCTCCAACCAGATATCTAGCCTCTTAGGGGCTAGAAACCTGAGCAGGCGATAAGAAATGCTATGTTTTGTTTTACAGCAAGCTTCGCACAACTAAGGAGCCTCTCATCACACACATATAAGCCATTTCAGCTTTTCATGGCAAACAAGTGAAAATGTCAAAGAACACCCCCCCACCACCACCAAATCCCCTAACAACTAGGAATAATTACAGTATTAATAAACGTTGAGCAATAGCAAAAGGCCATGAGAGTCGGAGTGTTCCATTTACAACAGAAATCTTTTGCTTTTAGTGTTTATTACTACATGAAGCTTTTTGACAACAGCCTGGGAGAATGAGTGGCCCAAAGGGGTTGTTGAGATGCAGTTGCCCTGAGCGACTTGGGACACAGGATGCAAATGGGATGCGATAAGTTCAAGCCAGTATTTGCTTTCCCCTTCCTCCAAAGTCTGTCCATGTCAATATGGGAAGGCAAGGCAAGAGAGGCTTATTAAAAAGCTAACTATTATTATTTTGTCATGGCCTGCACACTACCAAACATACCATATAATCAAGAACATAAATAAGTATATGCGTATTGTGGTGTCATCTGATAACAATGGGACCCTTAGATTCCGGTCCTCGTGCTTCACAGTGACGCGTGAATGCAACTCTCATTCAGGTGTTGGCCATCCCTGAAACTCTTGTCTAGGGTGCTGCATGCCACATTTAATTTGCATGACATTGAGTCTCCTGCAGTACCTGGAGGATGTGTTCGTGCAGGGTCCAGGAGGAAGCAGGAAGGAAATGTGTAGAGCTGGTCAGAATAGTGTCGTTTTGATTACCCAGCGTTCAGGAGCTTAAGTCCATCACGCTTGCTGAGTGTGGCCTGGTGTGGTACTCCATAAATCAGGGGTGGGGATGATCTGTCTCCCAGTTGTTGTGGAATTCCTGTCGTCGGTGACCATTGACCATGTAGGATGAAGTCAAGAGACCTTCAAGGAGAACCATAGATGGCCTTCCACCAAGTTTCTGAGATTACCTGCATTTGAGTCTTCTAAAGACCCTCACTTTTGCCATCAATATGTTTTTCTCTAGGTTCACTGTTAACTGCTTTTAACACATTAATAACTTGCATATTTTACTCATCGGTTGACCAATTAGGGTTGGGAGAAGGGGTTGTTATATGTGGTTTAATCCACCAAATGGCAGCCCTGGGAGAGCAGAACAAACTTCTCTTATTGTGCTCTTCTAACCTGGGCACAATGCGTTCCCGGTAGGCCTGTAAATTCCTTGATCCGGCCTGTAAATTACCCTGCCCAGACAAAAACTATTTCCCTTGTATGTTTGTGTTGCTTCACTGCCCTGTCTTTGTTTGTTTGCCCTGGCTCTTCGGTTATAATAGGCTTGTTGTGCGCTGTCGAGCTTTGAGGGTGAGCCTCCGGAGAAGAGGAACGCCAAGTGTTCTGCAGGGAAGAATTAAGAATTGCTGCTTTTAATGAAAGTCAGGCTGTCGGGTTCAGAAATTTCCAGCCTGAGCCTCCCAGAGCTCATGTTTACCAAAAGCATAATTATTCCTGTTCTGCTTGCAAAACTGATGTTGCTGACTAACCTCTCCGCTAGCACCTCAGTTGGTTTTATTTTATTTTTAAGCAAGGATCATTACATCTGACTTTAGTACAGCATGAGATAATTTAGTACAACTATAGAGATGTGCAATAATTGAGAGAGCTGTGGCTCAGTTAGTAGGGAATGTGTTGTGCATGTGTGGGGTCTGTTCCATTTAAAATCTTGGGATGCAAAACTATTGGGTTGCATCCTGAGATCCTATCTCTCTTCCCACAATCCAGCCTGCATGTTCAATCAATGCCTGGAGAGGGGTGGCACCTTTGCCATGCTCCCCTTCCCTGGATATATGTTCAGCTTCAGGTCATGCCCCCCTGACCTCCAAGCATTGGGTAGACTGTAGCAAAGGGTTATGTGTGCATAAAATCTCTATCTACCATTAGGAACTCTGTAACCAGTTGTGCTTCCAGAATGTGGAGGCTGGGCACGAGGCAAGTGAGAAAGGTCAGAACTCGGTGGTGCAGCACATTCTTTGTGTGCAAAAGATCCCGGGTCCAATCACCAACATCTACAGAAAGGGCTGGAAAAAGACTCCACTCTGAACCCCTGGAAAGCTGCTACCAGTCAGATCCGACAGTACTGAGCTAGGTGGGTCAGTGGTGTGGCTTGGAATAAGGGAGCTTCCCATATACCATCGGTTGAGATTCTGCTCCCTACTGTGTGTTTTATGAGCCAGGGTGTGAGAAAATGGCTCCAAAGAAGCGGGGTTTGGGCTAACATGGAGAGCGTACTGGATTTTTCAACTTTCAGCTTCCAAAAATGAGGGGTGGTAAAAGGTTGTAGCATGACTTGGGAATTCAAAGGATATTTTTGTTAAATTAATGTAATTTAGTTTTGCTTGGTAAGTGAAATGTGTGTGAAATTGCATAGAAATAATGAAAAATGATTGCCAAGTACTGGCAGTTATATTGTATGTTACTATTATTGCTCATTATTATTATTATTGTTGTTGTTGTTGTTATTTAGCATTACCTGACGTTTTCAGAAGGTAAAATTAAAATGCTTTGGTTTTCCAAAAGCATGTCATGTGCTTCTCCATCAAACAAAGACTTAGCGAGCCAAAAGTTGTCCAATCACAAAAATAATAGCAGATTTGAATTTCTCACACCCCAAAACATATTTATAAAACCCCTCACTGAAGTTGCACCCCCTAAAAGGACATGCCCTAGGCTAACAGTGTGGCAGGGTTCGCAGCACATTGATACTGGTCTTCCACAGTTGGAGGCAGCATGCACTTGTGGGATTCTCAAGTGGGGAGAGCTCAGTCTTGCTTGCATGCGTCCCATGGGCCTTTGGTGAGCCACTGTGAGAACCGGATTCTGGAGCAGATATTTGTTTGTCCTGTCACAGAGTTCCTCTTCTGATATTCTTACATCCATAGATGGCACCTTCTTCTCTGAGCTGGCGTAAGCCCTGCACAGTTGTGTGTGCGCGTACTGCAATTCTTGTTAGCACTCAGATGGAACAAAACAAGCTCTTGGGAAGAGGAATTCAGTTTCCTGAATACCAACCTTTTATTATTTTGCAAAGAGTAGGCTTCTCGCAGCTGCAGTGATATGCCTGAGAACTGTGTGGGCAATCGTTCTCTCAGAGCCCGGAGTGATGGCCAAATAAGATTTCCAGGATTTGTGGCCAATGCCTTGCATCTTTCCCTTCATTTCTCTAGGGCAAGCAGAATAAATAATGCAAGCAAAAACATTGAAATGAATCAGAGTTGCTTTGTGGGGTGAGAGGGGAGCACATACACCATCTAGCAAACACCCTTTCTCAAAGCGGGAAATTTGGAGCCTGAGCATCCTCAACAGAGGCTATCCAGCCTCTGCTTCAAAATCTTTCGCTGCAGGTGAAGCCACCACCTCTAGCGACCTGGATCCATGGTTGAACAGCCCTTGCAGCTAAGAAGTTTCTCCTAGTGTTCATCCCAAATCCATTCTCCTGTTATATAAACCTGTTAGTTCTAGTACAGTGACATGACTTGTTTATCTGCCCCTTGCTTGGTCCAGCTATTGGTTGGTTTGTCTGATTGGAATTATTTGTCGTCATGGCATTAGTAATTCCTTCTTCAGGAACAACCACCCATCGCAGTCTCCTTTACCTGTTTATCTAGCCATTGAATCCACCCTTGCATTACTTGGGGAAGGGTTCTGTTGCATAGGTTGTACATAATATTGGACTGCCTGGGTAGGGAACACAAAGCGGGGTTTTTTTAAGCATCGAGTGCTAAAAATGCAACGGTGGTGATGTTGCCTTAGGCATTTTGGCATTGCAATTAGTTCATTGGTACGAGGGTGCACCCTTCTCTCCCCCCACCCCCTTGGCTCCCTTGCAAAGCCTTTTGCTCTGTGACCTCTTCCTGCAGTCCTCTTGTGATCAGCGTTCGAAATTTGCCAGGCGCATTTTGCACCTGGCTATCGTTCACTTGTGACTAAGTGAAGATGCCCAGGCGCCAGGATGCGTGCCTGGGGATCCTTGGAGCTTGCTTGCTTTCACACGCTAACAACACATCCTGTTATATTTTAGCTGCACAATCAGCACAAATTTCAGGAAACAAAAAGTTGTATTGAAAAATATGGCTTTCAAGCCCCCTGGCCCCCAATTGGCAATGACACATTCCGTTTTGGCGACTGTAACCCTGGTTTAAAGAGCCATTTGGCGCCTAGTTTATATATCTGAGTTTCTAACACTAGGTGTGATTCCCTTTCAACCCTGGCATAAACAGGATTAAAGTTCCAGGCTTCCCGTTGTGACTGACGTATCAGTCGTCCGTCACTGAGAATGAGCCCAGAATTTCTGGAGAGCAACCCTTTGGCTCAGCCCGTATAAGCAAGCCAGGTGCTTTGGTGACCCCTCTTGCAGATCTAGAACAACCCCGTCCTAAAATATACAGGCTGCAGCAGCATCCAGGCTCTGCCTGCATCATATAAATCATAATTCAGCCTCTTCTTGTGCCAAGCCACATTCAAAAGGAGCTGTCACAGCATGGTTGCTGCGCAATGTCCTTGCCGTGACCCTTTGAACAAGCTTCTCTTTCTTGCCAGATCTCCTTCCAGTTTGCCAGATGTACGTAACTGGCAGAAAATGCAAAGCTGGAAGCTTGTCAGGTAAAGGCAGCAGGTGTGCCTCCTGTCTGTATTGTGGATTGTGCTTCCCTGCTGTTGCTTAAACAACCAGATGCAGCCCTTAAACGCTCAGAACAGAGAGAACTGTCCTACACCAGGATCAGACTGTTCCTCCATTTAATTCTGGGCTGTCTGTGCATCAATGGGCAGCAACTCTTAAGAGAATCCTTTCTCCATAACCTTATCCTCCTAGCTGCAGATTGAAGCTGCAGACTGAGTCTCGTTCCTGCCCATCCATTTGCTTTCATTAATGATATGCTGTAATACAGCTACCCAGTGTCCTACATGTTAGCCCTAGGCAGCCTGGAACCGGGTAGGATAGAACATTGTAGTAGTAGCTGGTGGGTTTTAGCCTCTAAGGAAGGGACCACCTTGGGACCGATTTTTTGCAAGCCCTTTCTTCTTAGTATGAGCTAGCTGGTGATTTGTAATAAACCAAAATACAGCGGGTGGCGCTGTGGGTAAAACCTCAGCACCTAGGACTTGCCGATCGCATGGTCAGCTGTTCGAATCCCCGCTGCGGGGTGAGCTCCCGTCGTTCGGTCCCAGCTCCTGCCCACCTAGCAGTTCGAAAGCACCCTTAAAAGTGCAAGTAGATAAATAGGGACCGCTTTATAGCGGGAAGGTAAATGGCGTTTCCGTGTGCTGCGCTGGTGCTGGCTCGCTAGAGCAGCTTCGTCACGCTGGCCATGTGACCCGGAAGTGTCTTCGGACGGCGCCGGCTCCCGGCCTCTAGAGTGAGATGAGCGCACAACCCTAGAGTCTGGCAAGACTGGCCCGTACGGGCAGGGGTACCTTTACCTTTACCCTCAGCTGAGATTTCTTCCAGGAACATTAATCAAGGGAGCAGGTGGCCTCTCTCATTGGCTTGCATTCCTTACAGTTTCTCCATCCTCTGGAAGCAATGGAAGGAGCAAAGTGGCATTGCTAGGTAAAGATCCTGTAAGCCAGTGTGGTATAGTGGTTAAGAGCAGTGGACTCGTAATCTGGTGAACCGGGTTCGATTCCCCGCTCCTCCACATGCAGCTGCTGGGTGACCTTGGGCTAGTCACACTTCTCTGAAGTCTCTCAGCCTCACTCACCTCACAGAGTGTTTGTTGTGGGGGAGGAAGGGAAAGGAGATTGTTTGCCCCTTTGAGACTCCTTCGGATAGTGATAAAGCAGGATATCAAATCCAAACACTTCTTCTTCTCTTCTTCCCGTAATATCATCCCTTTCTGGTGCTAGGGAAGACAGAATCATATGAAGCTGCCTTTATATCAAGTCAGCCCACCTAGCTCAGTATAGCCTACACTGACTGCCAGCAGCTGCCCAGGGTTTCAGGAAAGCAGCCCATCCCTACCTGGCAATGCCAAGGATTGAACCCGGGACCTTTGATGTGCAAAGCGGATTCTGTACCAATGAGCCACAGCCCTGTCCCAGAGAAGGCTACAAGACCTCCTCTCCTATGCATAGTAAATATCACAGGAAGGAACATGGGCACAGGAAGTACATGAGGAACGTGGAAGAACACCTGCCCAACCCTACTGCCTGTGCTGTGATTGGGTCTTGGAAACCTTGTTGTCGACCCTGTCCCTGAATTCCATGGTGCAGCAGACCATAATTCCAGCTGTGTGATCCAGGGGGATTGAAGTGTGGTGGAGGTCAATTTGTGCCTCATTAATGAGCAGCTGACAGCAAAGTTTTTGCAATTGCAAAAGAGCCTGCTCTCCAGCTGAGGCTTGGAGGTGGTCTTGCCCTTCTGGGGCGAGCCAGCTAAGTTTAGACTGAAAGGTCTTTGGGGCAGGTGAACTTTGCTGGCTTTGTGGTGCTGATGTGTATCCCTGGAAGTGCAAGCAAGATGCAGTGTGGGAAACTTCACATCATTTATATCTGTGCCCCTTTAGGGGGTGGAGGGAGGAGCTGGAGAATAGCTGCTCAGCATCAAATAAAGAAAAGAGCATTAAAACCTTGTCCCTGCAGGCTTCAAAATTAATGACTTGTAGGGCTGACATGATATTGACTCAGGCTGTTCTTACATAAGAGGTCAGGGTAGCTTTATTTAGTATGTGGTGTTTGACTCTCTCTTCTTTTTTGGGTGTCTTTTGAGAGCAAATATTCGGAACTCAAATGGCATGTTGACATTTCAAGAGGATCGGTTACACAATTAGGAAAGGGTACAGCAAAGCCGTAATTAGGAATTGCACTTTTGAAACAGAATCTAAAAGCCGTTCTTCCTAAGGAGGGCAGATCAGTTGGCTTCAGCATTTTTTTGGCAGGAGTTTTCTTGGAGCACAATCGCAGCAGCGAGCGAAAAAGATAATAGTAGTATTTTTAGCCTTTTGAGACATGGGGTGCCTTTATCTGGTTAGAAAAAGCCAAACTACAAAGGAAAGGAAAGGGGGCAGGTTGTAACTAGGACCAAGCATCTGTTCTAAATGCTAAAAGATGGGGATGTGTGCAAGAAAACTCTTATTTAGTACATATCTACCTTGTAAGCTCAGTGGGGCAGGGACTTGTATGCTTTGTTACTCCATTAGTGGCCCTTGGTGCCCCAAATTTCAGCAGTGCTCTGTGCGGCTCCAAAATCCACCACCCCAAACCACCTCTCACCTTCCACTGGACAGAATAGGTAATATATAGGTAATACATATTCAACTCTGTTTGGCCCAGTTATCAATCTGAAAGCATTGTGCGTTTTCCTGTTTTGTGGCCACCTCTGCACAGGCCCCTTTCTGGTTATCCATATGCAGTTACGCTGTCAATATATCTCGGAAGAAAAACATTTCATAGGAGGGGCAAAGTGAATGCCCAACCCTGGATCTTTTCAAAGTCCTCGGGGTTTTTGCTTAGCCATTCTCACGTATTCCTTGCATGGGATGCTACTGGAAGTGTGCAGGTAGACTTGGGATGCTGCTGGGAGGGGGAAAGGTGGGGTTTTGTGTTAGGGGAGCAAGCGAGCAAGCTGTGTGGATCTAAGCAGAAACCAAAAGTGTTTGAGCCCCACCACATTGGGCGAATGTTTCCTGCATTGCAGGGGGTTAGGCTAGAATGCTGGATGGTCCTCACAGTCCCTTCCAACTCCTATGATTCTACAGAGTTCAAAAGAGCCACTGGCCAGGTCGCACCTTGCAGAATGCATTGATAATCCAAGGCTTGTATATGTGGACTTTGTGCACACCATACATTCAAAGCGCATTGCTTCTTCCATGGGAACTGAGTTTGTTAAGGACACTGGGAGTTGTAGCTCGGGGGGGGGGCACAGTTCCCAGGTTCCTTTGGCGGAAGCCATGTGCTTGAATCTTAAAGCTCATGGCGTCTATGCAGGCTTCCCTGACACAGTTTTCCACGCTAACTGGGAAATGCCAATCTCACAGGTGAGAGATGGGACTCTGGGAGGGTCCCCCACTTCCTGTGTGAGACAAGAGCTACCTTTGAGAAAGGACTCTGCGTTTTCTTTTCTCTCCCCCCACCCCATCTGTTTTTGCTTTTACAGTCATACCTTGGGTTATGAACGCTGCGGGTTGTGCGTTTTCGGGTTGGGGACCACGCCGAACCCAGAAGTACCGGAACGGGTTAGTTCTGGGTTTTGGTGCATACGCAGAAGCGCCGAATCGCGTCATGCACATGCGCAGATGCGGCGCTTCAGGCTACGAACGCTGCGGGTTGCGAACGTGCCTTCCACACGGATCACGTTCGCAACCAGAGGTATGACTGTATTTGGATTAGTTCCTTTTATCTTGTTGTACCAGGAAAAAGCTTTAATAATAAGGAGAAAAAGATCACCTGCCTTAAGCCCTCCTGGCATGAAATGAGAACAGTGAGTTTGTCGCTGCACACCTTCCCATAGGCAGCACGCTTGCTATGATTGCCAAATAAAAGAACCCCTGACGTGCTCTGCCTTTTCTTCTCCTCTCACCACTCCTTTTTAAAATTAGCTTCCTTTTGAGGTTTTGATCCCTCTGCTTTCTGCTCCTGCTTTTGTGTCCCTTGGTTTTCTCAAAGGGAAAGGTGTGGAGAGAAGGGGGGAGCGCATTGCGGCAGGGCTAGATTTAAAATGAATTTTTGCAACTGGTCCAGGGGGGGAAAAGAGGCCAGATTCTCTCTGTGGCATCCAAGATAGCTGAAGGGCTTTGAAAACTTGACAGGTTATGAAAGCTCGGAGAAATGTGAGGAAGGCAAAGACATCTGCCTGAATACGCAGCTTTTGATTATGTTCTTCTGAAGTCCCAATGCGGCCTTGAAGGGGGTGGAGGGAGAGAGACGCATCTGGGTAAGCAAATAGATCAGCAGCAGCAGATGTAAATGGCCCTATATTTCAGCTTCCTGCTAGAAAGACACTGCTGTTTAGCATGTTTGAAAGGCCTTGACTGGTTTGGGGACCCTGGACCCGAAGACCAGGACCCTCTGTTCCTTCAGAATAGAAATTGGGCTGGGAGGACCCATTAGGACAGTTGGTGGGTGGAAGGCCGATCCCCATCTATTGGTAGTTCAGCGGATGAATTGCAGCAGAATTGCAAAGGGTTTCTGACCCTTGGCTGTTCAGTCGCTGCAAAAAGCTTTCTACCGCTTACCTTCTAGGATACTCAAGGATGGGTTGGTGAAATGAAATCTGCTTCATAGAAGCAGGTGAAAAGATGGTGAGCAGGATTCAAAATTAGCAGGGTTCCAGGTGCATTTTGCACTGAGGGTTCTCCATTTCCAAGCACCTCAAGAAGTCTGGGTGCCATTTTTTGCGCCTGGCTGACACTCAAGGATTGCTGAAATGCATGTGCTTTGAAGCCTCAAACTATATGTTAAGGATAGACGAGATGTTAAGGAGTTTAATAATAAAGAGTGGAGTGTTTTGAAAACTGAAGTATGGTACCAATATTTTTATTGTCAACACTAAATGAAACACTTATTAACAATTTCTGATAAAATTGTAATATTAACAATGTGCAACTTACGTGAATTGTATATTAATTCATGCTTACAAAAAATGATAAATAAAAAGTGTTGCCGACCTCCCCCCGCAGTGGCGACTAGACATTCTGTTTTGGCGCCCACAACCCAGGTCCCAGAAGCCATTTGGCTCCTAGGTTTTCTATCCCAGTTTCTAACACAGACAGTGAGTTCAGTTCTCGAAACATCGTGCTTTGCTGCTTCTGTACAAATGAGGGAGTCCCTGTGTTAAAGAGCTTGCAGTCTAGAAGCAAGACTGGAGAGAGAGAACAGAGGACTGGGTGAAAGAGCAACATGGGGTTGTTGTGAACAAATGAATGCAGTGGCACAGAGTTAGACTTTGCTGCGCTTCAAGTCTTTTGCCATCGCTTGCTTTTTTTGCAAGAGCATCATAGAAATGGTGTGTTTGGAGGGATTTGAAGGTGGGGAGAGGTGGCTTTCCGTTGTAGGTGAAGAAGAAGAGAGCTTCATGCTGGCGGGGGCGACAATAAAAAGCTGTAACAGCAACGGCAAGCTTTATTGGGGATGCTGCAAGCAGTGCCCCCAGCTTAGTGCTCTGATTTTGTGTTGGCTGTCAGGTTGCTCACTGCTTAAAGTGTTGCTCAGTGCAGTTCTGCTACCCAACAGGGACAGGACTGGGAGTTGTAACATGCTTGATAGTGGAGATGACAGCAGATGCCTCCGGGCTAGAAGTGTGAGTTCAGTTACCTGCGAAATGGCTGATTGCTGCACAATTCCAGAGGCTGTTGCATTGTGCCGTGGAAATAGGATCTCTGCCTCGCGGGGCGTGTGAGAAGGAAAAGGGACTTTTGTTTCCTGCAGTGAGTCACAACTGTGCTACCGAAACTACCAAAATAGAAATGGCCGGATAATCCTTCATAGATTGTGTAACATCCAGGCGTAATTCAAGGGGTGGACTTTTGCCTCGAGAGCCCCAGTGGAATGGGCAACCTTCGGACCTCCAGATGTTGTTGATCTTCAGCTCCCATCCAGCGTTCGAAATTAGCCAGGTGCGTTTTGCTACTGGTGCATGTCCAATAGCGACTACTTGGAGATTTCTGGGCACCAGGTTGGCAACCACAGTTTAAAAACCTCTGCCTTGGTCCATGGCTGATTTCATTTCTGCTGTGTGTGTTTCTCCATCTTGCATACTGGGACCAGTGAATTTAGAGCAAGCTACAGATCAAGCAAGGGACGCGGGTGGCGCTGTGGTCTAAACCACAGAGCCTGGGGCTTGCCGATCAGAAGGTCGGCGGTTTGAATCCCCGCGACAGGGTGAGCTCCCGTTGCTCAGTCCCTGCTCCTGCCAACCTAGCAGTTTGAAAGCATGTCAAAGTGCAAGTAGATAAATAGGTACCGCTCCAGCGGGAAGGTAAACAGCTTTTCCGTGCGCTGCTCTGGTTTGCCAGAAGCAGCTTAGCCATGCTGGCCGCAAGACCCAGAAGCTGTCTGCGGACAAATGCCGGCTCCCTCGGCCTATAGACCGACATGAGCGCCACAACCTAATGGTCAGGGGTACCTTTACCTTTACAGATCAAGCAATGTAGTTGAGATCATAGAATCATAGAATTATGGCATTGGAAGGGACCCCCAGGGTCATTTAGTCCAGCCCGATCGTGAACAGACATTCCATTTTGGCGACCACAACCTAGATCCAAGGTGCCATTTGACGCTTAGCTTATATACCTGAGTTCCTAATGCTGTTCCCATCAGCCTCAGACAGCAAGAACAGTGTTTGGGTATGATGGTAGTTGTGGTCCCTGTAACATCATAGTTCTCAGAGGCTAGGATTAAGCCAGTGTGAGATGACTCTTCTTATAACTGGGTATTGTTGGGTCTGATTAAGGAAACCTCATTTGATTTGATCTGATTCAATCTGCATATGAGCAAAACTGCCCTAGCAAGAAGCATTCTCTCTGTGCGACTATATAAAATTAACCGCTGCCAATCCATTATGCAGCTTTCGTATTGGTGTGCATTTTGGTGGCTTTGTGACCAGATTCCTGGGAATGGTGTGTGCTAGAAACTGAACACATCATACATATCTGTCCCTTGAACTCTGTAAATACTTTTGTTGCTGTTTCTTGACTTTAAACTGGCAGAGGAGCAGGCTCTGCTTCCTCAGTTCTGTAAAGGGGCCAACTGCATCCTTTTCAGAGCTGTCTGCACCATAATTCAGTGTCAGAACACATTCTGTGCATGCAAAAGGTTCTGTCCCTGACATCTCCAGGCAGCGCTGGAGAAGATTCCTCTTGGAGATCCACTCTCAAAGTAGACAGTACTGGGCTGAATGGAACAGTGGTCTGAAATCTTTAGAAGGCAGCTCCCTGCATACAACAGCAGCTGCTGCCACTCTAAATTACTGTGATGCTTGGTTTGGTCACTTAGCCAGCAGTATACCACATGTTGAAAAATCAGTCTTCAGTACTCGCTTCCAGGATCACCGCAATTGGAACTTGAGTGACCTCTTGGAGGTAAAATGATTGTGCTTTATAAGTCATCTGGGTGATGCCTGAGGGCCACAAATATCCTCCTTCTCTCAAATGAGTGGGAAGCTTGTAACGGACGGCCGTGAATGTGCTTTTATGTCTCAGACTAGAGATGGATATTTTTTTAAGCACTTTCCGGGGGTTTTCACAGCCCTCTTCTTCTCAAAATGTCAAATATCTCCGCTTCCTGCCATGTGAAATAGGATGAAGTGTTTTTAAGCTGTCATGATTTGTAAAGAACTCTGAAAGAGGCACAACTGCAATATTTGCTCAGAGCAAAATGCAAATGAAAAGGAGCCTATGTTTTGCCACTTCCCAGGTCCCATAATTTTGGAAGTGTTGATTTATGAGGTTTCCGCCTTTCTTACTCTGTAACAATTCAGGAATTGAGTTTTTCAATAATAATAATAATAATAATAATAAATCATAGGGATCAGTTGTAGCCTAGTTAGAGCTGATGAAGTGTAACAAAGGAAGCTGCCATATACCAGTCTTTCCCTATGATCTTTCCCTAGATGTTTATTCTGTTATTACTATTATTATTATTATTAGTCATTAAGTTTGTATACCACCCTTTATCTGAAAATCACAGGGCAGTTCACAGCAGAAAAATACAAATCGAGAACACAAAATATGTAATAAAACAAAAACAAACCAATAACCCTCTTCCAACAAACATTTAAAAGCCCATATAATGTTAATCAGCCCAAGGCCTGGGTATAGAGAAATGTTTTTGCCTGGCACCTAAAGATATATAATGAAGGCACCAGGCAAACGCCAAAATGGAATGTCTAGTTGCCACAGTTGTGAAGAATATTCTTGTGTCATGAATGGTCCATGTCACCATTAAGGGGACTGTCCCTGGGTCAAGTGACTTTTTCTTTTCTAAGTTCTCAAAGTTCTCCGCCTAGCTTCAGGTTGTCATCTGAACTCGCCAGATGTTTAACAGATAATCAATCACAGTCAATCCCAACATTTGAAAAATAAGACTTTAGAACCATTTTTCCAAAAAAAAGAGGCAGCTAGACATTCCGTTCTGGCAATGGAAGCCTTGGTTTAAGGAGCCATTTGGAACCTAGCTTATATATTCTAATACTCCCTGCCAGATATGTAACAGGAAGGAGTTCAAAAGGGTGGGTATTGCTACCAAAGGCCTGATTCCTGCAGCATTGGGAGTGGACCTCCTGATGTGATGAAATCTGCGGGAGGCCGTCTCCTGTGGAGCACAGTGATCAGTTGCAGATATATGGGGGTGAGGAATTTTATTTTATTTTATGCCCATATGGGTACAGTAATCCTAGCCTAACTCACAGGGTGGCATTTGCAAAACCTTTTCAGTAAGATTGTAGTATGTGAAGCTCTTTGCACGCTGTAAAACACAACACAAATGCTAAGTACTATGATTTGGGGGCCAGCTGTTCAGAGAGAGAAATTCAGCATCCCACTGGGATTGTTTGAGCCCCTTTCCACCTCGACAGTTCTCTGGCTCGCAGCCAAGACGTCCAGCCCTAAATCATGGCTCTACAATCACACATAGTTTAGGTGTAAGGAGGAGATCTGCCAGTAATCTGTAATAAGGCGGAACAGAGATAAAAATAACCTGTGTTTAATTGGGTGGTGACATTGGTACAATGACTCAGCTATCAAGGAAGATTTTGAGAAGGGAGGCTACGTGCATCTGCTGCCGTGTAAAGCATATGAGATCCAAAGCAGCAATTTTAAAGGCTCTTTGGTGACGGTTGGTTCGAACTAGTCAAGATCATGTTACAGGGAGGAGGATATTATTTTGCCTTTTGCCTTTAAAAGATCTTGCAGGTATGTTTCTGCGAGACTTGATTGTGGCACGTTTCATCTATAAGATGTTCATAACAGGAATGTGTTGATGATGGGCCATCTAAGACTACCTTCTGATTGCTGGGATTCTTGCAAAGAATACTGGACTAGCTAGATCAGTGGTTCTCAACCTGTGGGTCCCCAGATGTTGTTGGACTACAACTCCCATCAACCCTGAGCCTTCCTAGCTAGGGGTGATGGGAGTTGTAGTTCAACAGCATCTGGGGACCCACAGGTTGAGAAAGGCTGAGCTAGATGAAGGCCTGATCCTCCTGCCAAGCACTTAACACATACTTGAGCAGAAGTGTATTCTCCTTCCTGCTTGGTACAGATTAGTTATGCCTTGGCTACTAAACTAAATGTGTATTTTTCGTTAATTTAAAACACAGCGGTGAACTGCAGGCAGTGCATGATGATTGCACGACATAATTCCATAGCTCAGGGGCAGAGCATCTGTGTTGCACACAGAAAGTTCCAGGTTCGATCCCCCGGCATCTCCACATGCAGCACTGGCGGTGACTGAGCTGGATAGGCCCATGGTCTGACTCGGGACAAGGCAAATCCCTGTCTTCCTTCTTTGGGTTGGCTGCAGCAGGGTCCTAGGTGCTCCAGTTGCCGCATGGGTGTCGTCAACCCACATCTGCTATTGTTGTTGCCTGCCTCCAGCAGAGAGCAAGAACAAGTAAAATAGGTGGTGGTAAAGATTCCTGCAGGATAAGACTTAATTTTAGAGTGGAGAGCAGGGGATGACATCACAAAAGGATTATGTTCCTGGGAAAGAACTGCCTGTTCCAGTCTATGAAGTCGAAGTCCTTCTGTGACCTCCAGTGTGGCATTGTCCTTATGTCTCCACCCAACTATTTTTATTGCAACCAATCCACAGGGTTCTCATAACCCTGGCAGGGACAGACTCGGCCAGTTTTAATCTCCTGGTTAAAATGTTCAGAATACAGGCGTACTTTTACAAGATTAGAGGAGGTCTGCTGGGTCATACGCAAGGCCTGTGTAGTCTAGCATCCTGTTCCCACAGTGGCCAACCACATGCCAGTGGGATGAATAAAGGCCTAGGGAATTTAAAGGCAACCAAAGCTGGATTCAGCCTTGTTAGTGCTCTTCAGCAGAGAAAAAGGCTGAACCCTGAAGTACATGTTGACTTAGGACTCAGATGCACAAACCTTTAGCCCAATATTCACATGCCCATCAGTCCCATGCATCTTATTGTTGTTTAGTCGTGTCTGACTCTTCCTGACCTCATGGACCAGAGCACGGCAGGCACTCCTGTCTTCCACTGCCTCCCGCAGTTTGGTCAAACTCATGTTCGTAGCTTCAAGAACACTGTCCAACCATCTTGTCCTCTGTCGTCCCCTGCATCTTATTAGAGGTGATAAGAAGTATGGTATTGTTGTTTTCACTTGTTTTCCTTCCCTATTATTATTATTTTACATTTTATGGTTCCTAGTGATGGTGATACGTGATTAATACATGTTGATTATATATTTGCATTTCTTGATTCTATTTTATTTGCATTCCTAGGGATTTGGGTTGGGGTTGGTGACAACTTTGTAATATCATCAAGAGCTCAAGGAACTCAGACGTTTGGGTTTCCCTGTGTATCAAGTATAGGATAATATGCAAAAATCATCCTACACAGTTAAATGTGGGTCATTTCAACCTGCAAAGTTAAAGGTTATCACCTACTTCTAAAATATGTTTTGTCAACATATTTTGTCAACATATATTTAAGGTGTTTTATTTTGTGAGCTTCGACACTTCAGCTATGTTGCAGAGCATGCGCAAAGTGTGATTTAGCGCTTCTGCGCATGCACGACTGCCGAAACCCGGATGTAATCAGTTCCAGTACTTTTGGGTCTCAGTCCATAACCCCAAAAAAATGCAACCTGAAGCATCTGTAACCCAAGGTATGACTGTATTCCTTTGACTGCTGGCATTCATTAGTACATTCCGGCCCTTGTTGCTGTGCTTAAATCTGGAACTTAAAAAAACTGTGTTCATTTTGTAGCCTCCTTCTTAACAGTCCCATAAATATAACCAAAAGTTCAAGAACAGATGAAGATGATGTGGGCTGTCGTCTTTGATTATCGGAGCCTGTGGCCCAGTTCCTCCCGGTAGCCATCTCTTACTAAAGTCTTAATTCTTCATGAAACCTGACATTTATATCTAATGTACAATATGCCATTAAACTTGATGAGCGAAAGCTTCATTACAGATAGGGCTTTCCATGTCTTCAAATAAAAATCCCCGTTGCTTTTTAATGCTTCGCTTCCCAGAACTGCAGAACCATAACCATGGTATATTGGCACCGTCGCCTGGTATTTAATTAACATATAGGTACTACTTGAAATCCATCCTTCATCTTCCTACGTCAGCCTTCTGGCATCTGCTTGTAAAAGACTATATAGATAGGCCATATTATTGCTGTAACAATATACCAGATTTTGACACTCCCCCACCCTGTCACAAATGGGGATTTCTTAGGGCATCTCTTAGGTTTACAGGATTTCACTTTTGGTGAGCCCTGTGTGTGTGTGTGTGTGTGTGTGTGTGTGTGTGTGTTTGCAATATATACCGTATTGCAAAAAACACACCCTATATTTCGCCCTATAGGACACACTTTTTCCCCCTCCAAAAATGAAGGGGAAATGTGTGTGCATCCTATGGGGCGAATGCAGGCTCCTTGGCTTCAGCGATAGCAAAGCGAAGCCTCTGAATCCTGCACTGCGGAGGCTTCGCATTGCTTTCGCTGAAGCCAGGAGAGTCTGCTCTTTGAGGCTGGCGGTGGGGGAAAGCAGCGCTTCCCCCTATCGCCATCCCCAGAGGACCGCTGCTCCCAGAGTTGCGGGGGGGCATATTTTTTCCCCTTGATTCCCCCCCCGAAAACTAGGTGCGCCCTATGGGCCGGTGCGCCCTATAGGGTGAAAATATGGTATTCTTACTTAATCATAGAATTGTAGAGTTGGGAGGGACCCAAGGGCCATCTAGTCCACCCCCTGCAATTCTGGAATCTCAGCTGAAACCTCCATGACAGGTGGCCATCCAGACTCTGCTTAAAAACCTCCAAGGAAGGAGACTTCACTATCGCCCAAGGGCATCTGTCGAAAACTCTTGGTGCTGCAACAACTGTACTTTGAAAGCGAGACCATATAACACCGGTCCTGAAAGCGCTTCATTGGTAATTTTCTGAGCGCAGTTCAAAGTGTTGGTGCTGACTTTTAAAGCCCTAAAGGGCCTCGGTCCTGTATAGCTGAAGGAGCGTCTCCACCCCCATCATCCAGCCCAGACACTGAGGTCCAGCGCCGAGGGCCTTCTGGTGGTTACCTCACTGCAAGAAGTGAGGTTACAGGGAACCTGGCAGAGGGCCTTCTCGGTAGTGGCGCCCGCCATGTGGAACACCCTCCCATAAGATGTCAATGAAATATACAACTATTTTACTTTTAAAAGACAACGAAGGCAGCCCTGTTTAGGGAAGTTTTTAATGTCTGACGATGTGTTGTTTTTAATATTCAGTTGGAAGCTGCCCAGAGTGGCTGGGGAAACCCAGCCAGATAGGCGGAATAATAATAATAATAATAATAATAATAATAATAATAATAATAATAATAATAATAATAATGTCTTTATACCAGACAGGAACCTTAGTTGTGTGGTCTTGACACCTGCTAACAACATTCTCGTTAAGGCAAGCCTACCCAGACATGTCGTTTTATTATTTGTGGGCCCAGGACTGCAATACCTCAAGGACTGCCTCTCCCCATATGAACCGACCTGGGCCCTGCGATCATCATCTGAGGCCTTTCTTCTTGTGCCCCCTCTGCAAGAGGACCGGAGGGTGGGAACACGTGAACAGGCCTTTTCTGCAGTGGCTCCCCATTTGTGGAATGCTCTCCCCAGGGTGGCTTGTATAAAATGCAATGGTTGGAAAGGTCATTCCCAGCACTACCCCTACTCCTGCACATTCAAGTGGAAAAATACATCAGGCCACAATATCTTCCTAAGGACAGTTTCGCCAGTACTGATCTAGGGAGTCCAGAGTTCCTCGCAACCACCATTTGCAAAACAAACTAACTACTCTTCTGAGCCACTGGGCTTTACCACTTGGAGCACAGCCACTGCATGACAATCCAGCCTTAGGATGGATTGCGTTGGCAGCATCCAACCTTATAAATATAAAATATATTTACATTATGCTCGAATCCTATTCCATTTTTGCACCCTAGTTTTAAAAGGCTGAAGACTAATACAGTGGTACCTCAGGTTACATACACTTCAGGTTACATACGCTTCAGGTTACACACTCCACTAAGCCAGAAATAGTGCTTCAGGTTAAGAACTTTGCTTCAGGATAAGAACAGAAATCGGGCTCCAGCGGCATGGTGGCAGCAGGAGGCCCCATTAGCTAAAGTGGTGCTTCAGGTTAAGAACAGTTTCAGGTTAAGAACGGACCTCCGGAACGAATTAAGTACTTAACCCGAGGTACCACTGTATTCTGGATTGATGACCGAGAGTCACATCTACGGTTTCTATTCTGTGTCTGTCAATAAAACACACAAGCTCCACGCACATTCTGTTTTTAGATGTGCACTCTTAAGGAGTGCCAGCAGCGCGGGAAAAAGCCCAAGGGCGGAAAACTGGTACACATAGTAGACCTTGTGATTCTAGTAGTGTACGTTGGAATTGATTTGCCACGGATGGGCTTCTGCCAGTTGACTTGGCTGGCAACTCTTAGTGGGGAATCCTCAAATTTCTCAATGGCTTCTGTTGAATTTTAGGTTTCTGCGACTTTCCAGATTTTGCTCACTATGATCCCATTTGCAAACACCTTTGAACTCTGACATAGTGATTTGTCACATACCAGGCTCATCGGTTGCCAGTACATTGTGTTGTGAATTTTGTGTGATTCGCTGCATCCGGGGTTCTGTTTACTGAATTTAGATGACTAAACCCAGACCCATAGTTTGCATGGGAGGGGGGGTTTCTCTCTTTATAAAAAAGCCCCTAAACAAACCAGGTTGTTGGCAGTCTGTGGTATCCATGCTGCATGTATCTTGGTAAATCCCTTTTTGTAATAAGATATTTGGGGGAGCAGGTAGACCGCACAATAACTCCTAGTTTTGCTAGGTTTATGAATGCAACTTGAATCTGAATATCCAAATACCTGGGACTTAACCAGTGCAGCAGATGGTGGCGTGGAAGTCAGAAAGGTTATCTGATCTGCTGTGTGTGCCTCAGTTGGAGGAAGTCTCAGGTTTCACATGCTAACAAGGCACCGGGTCTCTCGAATCTTGCATCATGGTGGTGCCAACCAGCCTTAGAGCACAACACAAATAGAAATAGGAATTATTAGCTTAAGCAAAGGCTTACGTGTAGAGATGCTGAAATTTCATTCATTAATGAAACGATGATGGTGATTCACTCTTTCACGTGGTTTTACTTCAATGAAATCTAGTGAGAGAGAAAGTGGGACAAGGATGTTTTGTTTTATTTGCAGTGGTTGTAGGTCACTGTGATTGTTTGGAGGAGGGGCTTTGGTTGCGGGCTGACCCCCTTTTTGTATAAATATCCCTCCCTACACCAGGTAATTACTATAGACTGCTCCCCAAGGATAAATATCCCGAAACAGATGTAAAACTTAATGAAACCTTGTGAAATATTCTAAAAACACAAGGTCATAGCTTAAATGCCCATCTAATCTAGCTTTCGGAGAAGATTTCAGTAGGGAGGGGGATATCCTCTTTAAACCAACAGAGGGGGAAATACCAGCCTATTTGGGAAGATACACAGATACTTCCAGTTGAAATAAAGCCAATCTCAGGCTTTCTTAGCTAGTTTGTTGAAAGTTAATTGCAAAAAAGAGCAACCTCACCAGCACCTTCCGTGGAGATGCTTTTGTCCAGTGGTGAGAGATATTCCAGTTTATGCAGCCAATGAAACTTTGAAGGCTAGATCCATCTCCCTAATGACTTTCAACTTGGATTACAAAAGAGCTGGCCAGTTAGCTTTTGTGGGAGCGAAGCAAGGGAAGGATTAACAAGGATGCATATTCAGAACTGGAACGCTGGATAGCTCTCGCTATTTAGGATTCACTTCTGTGGCATGAAATCCCAAGTGCTGTAGGTGAGCTGGATCAGAATATCACAGCTGCCCTGTTACAAAGTACTCCGCATGGCTTTCAACAAGGAATAAAAATATAACATTTGGTAACAACAGAAACTATAAGTATAAATATAGCAGAAAAACAATTGGGGGGTCTTTTCCTAAACACATTCTTTACACCTGCCTGATCTGCTAATTCCTAGATTCCCATTCTAGCTTGTAAAATTTCCTTGTAGGACCAGCTATTGGTGTTACCTATTGTCCCATTTGCCTCATTCTTGCCCATGCCAGATTCCTAATTATTTCTTTGACTTGTCCCTAGGTATGACTGCTTTTGGCAGCCCTTTATTCAGTAATATTAAAGCCTGACAGACAATGATAGAGGGGTTGCATTTCATATTGCAGGAGTCCTGTGGAAGTCCTTTATCCACTTCTGAAGTGTTGGTCTTGGCATATCCCTATATATAAAGTTGGACACCTGGTGCTTTGCATTCTTCCAAGTTAAATACTGTACAGGCTGTATGTACTAAAGAATCGTATCAGTAGCTGTGTGTAGCTGTTTTTTATTGCAGGTAGTGCTTGAAACTAGTGCTTTGTGTACTTTTCAAAGAGCACTGGAACCTAATTTTAGCCAGATGCACGCACTGGGGGCTGTGTGGGTGTGAGTACAGCAGCAATCCATTCTCCCTGTAGTCAAAGCGAGCTAAAAAGCGTCCCCTGGGGGAGCCAATCTGTATCTTTTTATCCATATGCCTGGAGGGGATTGATGGGCAGCTGTGTGCAATTCTGATCTCTGAATGAGCTCACTGCCTGCCCTTGTTGCATAGCAAAGGGATCAAGTTCCCACGAGTTGCCTTGGCCTCTAGCTAGGCTACCAATAAGAAAAACAAAACAAAACAAAAAGTACCAGCATTTTTCACCTTTGTTTTGGGTTTTGACCATGCTGGTTGTGTATTACAGGAAGGAATTGGCACTGGGTGAGATCTGAGCATACTAAGATTCCCCAACTTGCTTTTTTCCTTTAGATTTATAAAGGTAGTACCTGACTAAGGAAGGAGGCCTGAGTGACCTCATTGCCCTGCATCAAAAAAGCGGGCTGATATTGCAAAATAAGCGGACACATGCAGATTATAAAAGTCACAGAGACCAATATTTCTTGGTGTGGCGCTGTGGGTTAAACCACAGAGCCTAGGACTTGCCAATCAGAAGGTCGGCGATTCGAATCCCTGCGACTGGATGAGCTTCCGTTGCTCAGTCCCTGCTCCTGCCTCCTAGCAGTTCGAAAGCACATCAACGTGCAAGTAGATAAATAGGTACCGCTCCGGTGGGAAGGTAAATGGCATTTCCATGCGCTGCTCTGTTTCACCAGAAGCAGCTTAGTCAGGCTGGCCACATGACCTGGAAGCTGTACGCCGGCTCCCTCGGCCAATAAAGCGAGATGAGCACCACAACCCCAGAGTCAGTCACGACTGGACCTAATGGTCAGGGGTCCCTTTACCCTTACCTATAAACATTCCTTCCATAGATGCCCTTGAGAGATTGTTTTTCCGCACACCATCATAATGCAGTTGCCGAGGTTGAAGTACATGAGCAAGACTTTTGAAAGTGTTCAACCCTTGTTCTTCTTGGCTTGTGTGCAAGTGGCAAAGGAAGTTGTTGACGGGATTCTGCTGTAAAAAAGGTAAAAGTAAAGGACCCCTGACAATTATATCAAGTCACAGACAACTCTGGGGTTGCGGTGCTCATCTGCTTTACAGGCCGAGGGAGCCAGCGTTTGTCCACAGACAGTTTTCCCGGGTCATGTGGCCAGCATGACTAAGCTGCTTCTGGTGAAACCAGAGCAGCACACGGAAATGCTGTTTACGTTCCTGCCGGAGAGGTACCTATTTATCTACTTGCACTTTTTGACGTGCTTTCGAACTGCTAGGTTGGCAGGAGCTGGGACTGAGCAACAGGAGCTAACCCCATCACAGGGATTCGGACCGCCGACCTTCTGATTGGCAAGCCCAAGAGGCTCAGTGGTTTAGATAAGCATTTAGCAATATGGCGGCTAGCCACAAGGGTTATGTCCTACCTCCGCTATATGCCTTTGGAGACCAGTTTCTGGGAACCACAGGTGGGAATAACATCATTGTACTCATTTTCCACCTTCAGGCTTCTTACAGGTATCTGGTTGGCCTCTGTAGAACAGGATGCTGGACGAGATGGACCTTCAGCCTGGCCCAGCAAATTATGATAGCAAATGACCACCAACTAGGCATAATGCTGTTACATCGCACTGCAGCTGGTGCGTCATGGTGGCATCATTGGATTAACTGGTAAAACTTAAGAGCATTTCTCCTAGTATTAAAGCAATCATATCAATGCATAGTTGTTTTAGCATTGGCATGAACGTGCAAGCTTGCTGGACAGGTCTTGTCCAGCTTTCTCGATGGGCTTTGGGTTTCCTTAACTACTATTCTTTCAGTGGGTGATAGTGATCAGATGCACAGCTTATTATAGCCCAGTTGAGTTTGTGCCCACAGAACATTGCTGAGAAAATAGTCAGAAATAAGCCGACATAGTCCAGTGAACTAGCCAACAGCTAATCCTGACACCGTTGACCCAGTATGTGGCCTGTTCTTGGGATAATTCCATTAGTCGATAAAATGAGGATTATGATTGCTATATGTGAAACAGAGATCATGACAGATGATGGAGTGTGTGTGTGGTAACATACTATTTTGTTTTGTTTTTAAGTAGGCTTGTTGGACCAAAAAGTAAGTTTTCAAATGATGCCTTTAAAATTTCCCAAGACTGCAGTTCATTGAGGGCCAGGGATGATGGATAAATACCCATATTTGGAGAAAGAATTATACTGCAAACCTACATGTACAGTCTATATACAGTATCTATATATTAGATGTGCTAATCATTCTTAAACACCATTTTTTGTTGAATTGTCAGGGCATCTCTATATGTGTAAGATTGCAGAGCGAGAATAGTATTGGTAATTTAAGTACACAGGTGATTTTTGCAAGTCAACTATAATTGATTTCCCATGTGCATAGAGATTTTGTGGTCTTACGTGTTTAGCTTTTCACAAAGAGAAGGTTGCAAGCAGGATGCATTTGATTTAAATAAAATTGATTTAAATCACTAGTCAGTAAGACTTGATTTAAATCTTTTTTTTTTACAGAAAAACTCATTCTTGCTGGTATATTTACATTTACAACCAGATGAAGGTTTCATTTTTGGAATACAGTAATAAATTTTCAGAGTAGTTTTTACAGTTTTATCAAAAATTACTGATTTCGTTATACTATTAGAAGTACATAGACCAATAATTATGACATTATTGTGAGGTTTAATAAGTGAACTGTTTATATTTGGACAACTTTTCTGTTGTACTTTATCAGAAGGAGAAAAATAATCATTTCCTTAATAACAATTTAAACAAATTATTTAACTAAAATAACATTATAGCATATGTATCAATGTTTGTTAATTGATGTGGTTAAACAATTTAAAAAAAGACTAAGTTTTAGCACACATGAAAAAAAACAAATCCTTATTTCCTGATGAATAGCCTTTGGACTATAATGTAACTTAAATAGAAAACTATCTCTACAAAGATTTTTCCTCCAAAAGCATTTTATTTTAATAATCCAATTTATTTATTTTTTTAAAAAACTGTTCTGAATTTTAAAAATTGATTATTATTATTTTTAAAAAAGTATATCAATGATTTTTATCCACCCTTGTTGCAGTCTGTAGGTAGAAGAGTCATAGTATGTTAGCAAAGCACCTGCTTTGTGTGCAGAAGTTCATATTTCAGTTATGTATTGGCATTTATAGGTAGGGCACGGGAAGATGCTAGAGACTCACCACCGGTCAAGGTAGATGAGGCGTAGCCCACATGGGGCATTCCAGATGTTGCTTGACCCCCAACTCCCACCATCTCAATCCAACATGTCCAATGGTCAGCCATAATGAGAGTTGCAGACCAGTTGTATCTGGAGGGCACCACAATGGCTATTCCTGCAGTACACAATACAGAGTTGGGTGGGCCAATGTCCTGACTTGGTATAAGCCAGTTTCCTATATTCCTACATTTTCACCAGATGATTCACCGATAAAGTAGTAAATGCAAGCTAGCATTGGTGGGGATGGATACACTTGACGGACGTTCCTTTCCAAGTTTCAGCCAAAGTCAGCACTTGTACCGCAACTGATAGTTGTTGAGTTTGATGTGAAAGGCACACAATTCTAGCAGTGTGTGAAGCAAGGCCAGTGAAAGGTTTAGCTCATGAGGGGGTGTGGCCTGGGGGGAAACTCGAGGGCCAGATAGAGAGGCCTGGAGGGCCACATCGGATCCCCAGGCTTGAGTCTTTCCACCTCTACCAATTGAAATTAGAAATGGATTTATTTATTTTTACCAGAAAGTAAAAGCTACCAAGATCCACCACCAGAGGAAGATCCCTTTGCAAATTCCCAGGATACTTGTTAAACACATTTGTTTTCTTTGCCTTTTACTGCTGAAGGAACAGAATTTCCCTTAGCTTGTTCTTAAGAGAAGGGCAGTGTTAGAAAGGACATTCCAAAAGGCTTTCCAAAACAGATGGTTTTCAAGTATAGTTACAAGGGATTTTAATAACTTGAACACAGCAAATGCATATGGTGGCAGTGACTGATTGTGGAAATAGCTCCTTTGCAGCTTTCGTTCCAGAGACTAGTTTTTATGTAATTTCATATGCTAATTCAGAGGCTATCACTCTCAGTGCAGAGGCAAGATGGGAGTTATAATAAACCATTTCCAGGATGGATGTACGGACGGATGGTTGTTTACAAGCAGCATTTAGTGCCGTGAATTATATAGAGGAGAACAATTGACATGTTAGTTGCAAGGCACAAATAACTTCATTTTAGAAAGGCTTGTCCTGAATATGTGAGAAGGAAGGTTTGTAATTTGGATTTGCCATTGTATTGCAATTTACTGTTTTAAGATGGCTATAATTAAATATACCCTCTGGCGCTTGTTTCCCAGAACTGGATGTGTTAAGACCAAGCCACCACATGGTGGTGAAAACCTGATTTTTGGATTAACTGATAAGGAAAGATGGATTAGCTGATAAGGAAAGGCAGGATTACCTGGCATTTTAAATAAGCCACAGAGGAGATGGTCGCAGCCAGCTGAGATGTTTTGTGGTGGCATTAGTTATCTGGGGTTTCCAGAGTGTACAGGCTGCTTGCCCTGTTCATTTAAACTTCTTGCATCTCTGAATGCCATAATAGAGATGAGCTTCACATTACACAGAAGGAAGTGGCAGAAGTTTTAAGCTGCAGGTGGGAGACCCTGCTTTTGAATGCTTAGACTTTTAATCAGCTAATTATTAATCAAGAGAGATTTAGAGTAGCACTATCCATAATTTGCTATGCACGTTTTTGTTTTGTTTTTTGGTACATTGGGATGCCTTAAAAAAAATCCACTAGCAGCATCTCTATTGGGGAGACATTCCAACCTTCATACTAAGTTTTTCTTGCAGGCAAGTCTTCTCTTCTTTTTTTACGTAGAGGATTTTCAGAGCATGAGCCTGCAGTCCAAAACTGTATGATCCACCTGCCTCATTCCCATCTTCAGACCAGGAGAGTTACTTGCACATAGAAGGTTCTGGCAACCCACACATTTGTTGCAGTGCAGGCCCAGAATAAACCATTTTAGTATGGCTAAAGTTGGGGAGCTGTAAGCCTCCCCCTGCTCATGTTTGAGGAGGGGGAGCAGTAATCTCCCAGCAGCACCTGGCTTCCAGGAAGAGCACTGTGGCCAGGGCCAACTCAGTGAAGGACCAGATCATACAAACTGTGCTGCTGCCACACAGAAGCTGACTGGACTGGCTGTTCAGCACTGGCAGTGTGCTCCACCGCATAGCACACACTACTGCTGGCCACCTCACTCTGCCTAATGGTAGAGCCGGTCCTCACTCGCACACTACCATAGCCACCTCGCCCAGCCTTAAAAGAAGTGGAATGAGGACAGCAGGCATGTTGTAAATAGTTGCTCTGCAAGCCTAGGCAAAATAATACTGAGCTGATTTCTGATTGGGGTATGGGCATACAAGCTGAACCCTTCATTGGCATGGTGGGTGGTTGTTTTTTGGTGGTTGTTTTTTACCCATGACCAAAAATATTCAGAGTTTCCACGAACGACCCTTGGAAATTCCTCAGCAGATCCGTATGAAAGGTGTTCCCTGAAAGTTGAAAGCTACAGCTCGGGAAAGCTTGCATGCCGGGCCACTGTTGTGCTTGAGACGGCTTGCTGATCTCGGAGACCATGAACTAATATTGTTCGCTCTTCGTGGTGTTGTGCATTTTTGCAGAAGGCGTTTTATCTCCCAGCGCTGCTCTCTAGAGTTTTTAGAAGACATAGTGGAATGTGCCAGTGTGCGAAGGTACTTGTTCAAAAGCAGCATTAACCTTCTCTTGTTGCATGCATTGCAAGTCCTTTCCCTCCTGCACCCTTTTCCAAGACAAATTCCTCAGGTCCTGCATGTGTACTCATTCCGACTCCGACATGTGCATCCTTTTAATTACCCTTTTAATTTACATTTTGCCCGGATCTTACTCGCATTTCCCCTTCCCCTCTTAAATCGTAGAACCAAGCACGTATCTGGATCACCAAGACATAAAGGCTTGAAGAAGATCCACTTCATCAAGAACATGAGGCAGTATGACACAAGGAACAGCAGGTAAGTTTTCTGTAACTGAAGGAATCCCAATCCACCTTGCCATTAAATTATGGCAAATGGCTCTACACTAGCTGTGGCCTATATGTTCACGAGTGATCATGTTTGGTGCCAAACACCGTGATGTGAAAACCTTACTAATGGGGGATTATGGGTGGCATTCATCTAAATCAGTGTTACCCAAACTTGGGTCTTCAGCTGTTGTTGGACTACAACTCCCATTATCCCTAGCTAGCAGGACCAGTGGCGAGAGATTATGGGAATTGTAGTCCGAAAACAGCTGGAGACCTAAGTTTGGGAAACACTGACAAATCTTACTCTGCATAAACACAGAGATTTTTTAAAAATATATATATATATTGATAATGAAATTTTTACAGTACAGTAGATTAGAATAAATGATAAAGAAGAAATTAGAGAGGGAAAAGGGGGGAAAGGAAGATGACGAAAAACAAGAGAATATATTATAAAATAGCAATAACAAAGTGTCATTAAAATGTAATTAGGATTACAAAAATATATAATATATACATAGATAGACTTATTGTATTCCTGTATACGTTGATTCATGAGTCACTATGGTTTTAATAAATCAAAGTAAGCCATATTTTTGTCTTTCCAATGTATCAGTATTAATCTTTTTGCAGATGTAAGGGAGAGTCCATTTACGTTGACCATTTGTTAAGCCCCATATATTAGGAATATAGTTTAAGGTGATGTTATCTTCTGAAATTTTTAACTCACTGAATTTAATGGACTTAACTTAGTTGCGCTCGTTAATTCCAATGGGCCTACTCCTAAGTAAAACTATCTGACACCAACAGCACCACATAGCCAACTGAGTTGGGCTACGCAGTGCCATCAAGGAGGTCGAATTCAGTGCCTATGCTTCTTTCTCATCTCCCCAATAGGTAGTTAATATTTCTGTGCCCTATTGGAGAAGGTACTTGGGGGACTGGTAGAGAGCTCATGGCTAATGGGAAAGTTAGAGAAAAATGCCCTTGGTTTTCAAGATAGTTTCCTAGCAAGATAGTTTCCTAGGTGATTTTATTCTTACGTAGGAATAATCTCGTGAAAACGGATGTAGTGTTACTTCAAAAGCAGGCTTCCCCAACCTGATGCTCTCCAGATGTTGTGGACTAAACCACCAAGAATGTAGTCGAAAACATCTGGGTGAGATGCTAGGACTAAGGATTACTTTTAAGAGAGGGCTTCATATTCTATTTGTATTCTTGGTAGCCTTTTTAAAACAGTATTATGAAAAACTTTAATGAAAATATTGTTTATTTGTGTGTTTTTTTAAAAGGAAGGTTTCCCGAAATGTGGCTCTTGGGCTAAAAAAAGCAAGGAGAAAATGGCTAAGTTGTGCATGTGTGTGTTACACAACTCCCAGAGAGCTCTTCTAACTCAAGATAGGAAGGCTAGATATGAATGCAATTTATTTTCCATGATTCACTGTACCCTGTCTGTGTTTCTTTTTAGGATAGTATTAATTTGTGCTAAACGAAGTTTGTGTGTGGCTTTTTCTATCATGCCCTATGGGGAGAATTTTCGGATCAGGTGAGTAGCTGCTATTTTTGTCCAATAACTTTCAATTGGTTATTTGTTTATTATTACATTTGGATCCCCACTTTTTCTCCAGGGAGCTTAAGGTAATATTCATGGTGCTTCTCCATTTTATCCTTGCAATATCCCTGTGAGGTCGGTTGGGCTAAGAGACAGTGACTGGCCCAAGGCAACCCAGCTAGCTTCATGGCTGGGTGAAAATTTGAACCCTGGTTTCCCTGCTATTTCCTTATGTTCTATGGTTTTTACTGATGCTCTAACATCATCACTGGTTTGCTTTTATGCAGCTTTTCCAGAAAACTGGGCCCAAAGTGGTCCACAATGTGCCAAAGAAACGAGAGGTGCAACGGTCCTAAACACATTAGAAACAATTATAAACCATAATATACAATATACAATATCTTTATTGTCATTGTCCCATACAGAACAATGAAATTGAAAAACAACATAAAACATTCAAAAACCCCTAAAAACTCTGAAACCCCATTTTAAAATACACAATAAAGGTAAAGGAACCCCTGACCATTAGGTCCAGTCGTGACCAACTCTGGGTTTGCGGTGCTCATCTCGCTTTATTGTCCGAGGGAGCTGGCGTACAGCTTCCGGGTCATGTGGCCAGCATGACAAAGCTGCTTCTGGCGAACCAGAGCAGCGCACGGAAACGCTGTTTACCTTCCCGCCAGAGCGGTACCTATTTATCTACTTGCACTTTGATGTGCTTTCGAACTGCTAGGTGGGCAGGAACTGGGACCGAGCAACGGGAGCTCACCCCGTCGCGGGGATTCGAACCGCCGACCTTCTGATCGGCAAGTCCTAGGCTCTGTGGTTTAACCCACAGCACCACCCGCGTCCCTAAAAATACACTATACTATACTATAAAACCCCCTAAAATCTCTGAAACTCCATTTTAAAATACACTATACTATACTATAAAATACACTATACTAAAAAATGCACTATACCTTAGAGACCCCTCATGCTGCGTTTAGAACCAGAACCAGAATTGCATTTGCGTAGAAACTGTTTCTCAGGCGGCTAGTCCTGGCCTTTATAACCCTATACCTTCTTCAACACAAGCACAAAAACAATCAGTGTAAAACAATACAAATAGCCTAACTTAACAGTTTAAAGTGAACACTGTATGAAACAATACAAATTCCACCAATATGATTTAAATTAAGTAACCAAAACTGGGAAGAAAATAAAATAAAGCAAATACGAAAAAAAAACAACGGTGGCATTAAAGGCAATGCCATTTATTTCATGATTACCGTTTGCTTTTTACCATTTATTTCATATAAATCGTTTTCCGAGCTCTGTCTGAAAAACTGGTGTATGAATAATGTAAATAAAAATTACACATTTGGTTTCACTAGTGGGTTGTTTTTCAACAGGGTGTCAGCGTAGACAGACATTTACTTTCCAGCTCTTTGAGCATGTCCTACTTATAACCGATAAAAGTGTTCCAGTTCTCCTCTGCATATATCTAACGCTTAATCAGGCCTGGCCAAACACAGAACAAACAGAACACGATTTCTGTTGTCACTCAAGCTCATATGCATAGCACACTGAAGAAGGAAACGGATATTTTTATGACAGAACTTGACATACAGATGTGCCTTCCATAAATAGACTATGGGAAACTTTCTTTCCAGCTCAGTGGGAACACTGCAAGGTCACTCAAAAGAGCATTAGCTGAAAACTAGATGAATGATAGGGGTGGGGTGAGGGATTTGAAACAAGGCAAGGTATCGGATAGTGCAGTTAGGAACAATGACCTCTGCCAGAAATCCCAGAAGACTGTAAAACATGTCATCTGGCAGCTACTGATGGATAATTTAGGAAAGGAATTCATTTCTCTGTATATTTTATATACCTAGCTAGTAAGGGGATGCGGGTGGCGCTGTGGGTTAAACCACAGAGCCTAGGACTTGCCGATCAGAAGGTCGGTGGTTCGAATCCCCGCGACAGGGTGCGCTCCCATTGCTCGGTCCCAGCTCCTGCCAACCTAGCAGTTCGAAAGCACGTCAAAGTGCAAGTAGATAAATAGGTACTGCTCCAGCGGGAAGGTAAACGGCGTTTTCGTGCGCTGCTCTGGTTCGCCAGAAGCAGCTTAGTCATGCTGGCCACATGACCCGGAAGCTGTCTGTGGACAAACGCCGGCTCCCTCGGCCTATAGAGCGAGATGAGCGCCGCAACCCAAGTCAGTCACGACTGGACCTAATGGTCAGGGGTCCCTTTACATTTACCTTTTAACTATTAAGACTTAAATACACATGCCTACTTCAGATACATGTGCGCATTAAGATGATAAACTATGTTTGGGTATCTCTTCAAATCTTGGAGTTGCCTGAATTTTTTAGCCCTGAAATCCCAAGGTCATTGATGTGTTGCTTATGTCTGAAACTGATTTGTACATAATCATTGAACACATTCAATCCATTGTTGGCTTTGGATTTAAAGAGCCTATAAATGGATTAGCAAACACAACAAAATTTATTTTGTGCAGATATATTTTTTTTTAAAGGTCAAGGACAGAGTAGACAAAGTAGGCAAATGTGTTCCCACAGCTGGATTCACATCCATGTGGATTTTGCAATACGTAGTTGAAGCTCATGGTCTTCTCCCTGAGAATCCCACATACCCCCAGAATTGCAGTTCAGGGATCGCGTCCAAAACCAGCAGTAATGTGTTCAGAATTCTGTGTCCAATCATGGGAATTCCTTGCAAAGTCGAGCTCTCTCTCTGTGTGTGTGTGTGTGTGTAAATAAAGTATGAATTACCCTCGAGTTAAATTACTTTAAAAATAGGAAGATCTCAGGGCCATTGCTTACATCCCCTTTGCTGGTTCAGTGAGTTTTTATGTCTTGAGCCTTTTAAGAACAAATGTTTATGGCAGCAGAGAAGACGTGGGAATTGGCCTCCTAATCTCTAGCTGTGTTGAGGGGCTTGTTTTTATTTTGTTTGTTTTTTGGGTTTTTTTACTACGGAGCTAGGATGAGAAGAAACAGCTTTAATTCCTGTCTTGCCAATTCTGCCCTTAACAGTGAACTGAGAATAGAGGGGCAGAAGCAGAGACATCCTTCTGGTGGCGTTTCGGTCTCTACGGAGATGGTGCTAGGAATGGAAGGGGTCGAGCTAGGAGCTGATGGCAAGGTAAGGAGCCCGTTGGCGAACGGTGGATCTCTTTGCTTGTTCTTGGAAGTTGCGGGGCCTCATCAGTTCCGGTACATAAATCAAGAGCAAGCCTGGTGGTTTAAATCCACATGTGCTCATAGATCTTCCCGCGGATCCTTCAGCTCTCTCTTGATGCAATTCAGACATACTGTTTTGACTGTTTGGGCCGGGGTAGCCAACACGGCACCCACACAAGCTGTTGGACTCCCATCAGCCCCAGGCAGCACAGCCAATGAGCCCCATGCTCTGAAGGAGAGATCTGGAGAAAGTAGCTGAATATCTGAGCAGTGCCATGAAACTACGTTGTCATAAGACTTGGGTGGTACTTTTTTAACTTCCTAGGCCTGTATAGTTTGATCTCAAAGCATCTCCTCCTATGAGCAGATGCCAAATCTCTGTTTCGATTCATATATTCTTGTCTTCTTTGTATGCCAGTAAAGGTTGATTGAACTGATTAGGGCTAATGGGTTAGAGGACAGCATTTGAAAGGAAGCATATTGGCAACCTCTGGTCTAGACGTTTGGCTGGTTGCATGTGATCATAGGTAAGGTTGTTTAGTACTTTCTGCTTCTCTGGCTGATGGGAAGACTTTTGCATTATTGGTTTCCACATGGGGAGCATGTTCAGTAATCAGCTTGAGTATGGCAGGAATCCTGTTATTTCACAGCAGTATCAGTTTCCTCTAAAGGAAACGGCATGTGGTTTGAAACTCGCAAAGCTCCTCCACACAACCAGTGAAGTACCTAAATTGTTGTTTCCCAAACTTGGGTCTCCATTTGCGTTTAGACTACAATTCCCATCATCCCTGACCACCCGTCCTGCTAGTTAGGGATGATGGGAACTGTAGTCCAACAACGGATGGAGACCCAAGTTTGGGAAACACTGATCTAGATATTGCAAAACTGTCAGCCTAGTGCCCTTCAAAGGTTTTAGGCTACAACTCCCATCAGCACCAATGAGAGTTGTAGTCCCAAACCCCTGGAGACAGCAGACTGGTGAAGTCTGTGCCCAGACTCTATTTCTTCCTCTAGGCCCCATCCACGCAGGTGTAGCGAGTTTGGTAGCTAAAAGATAGGATCTGTTAATGTTCAATTAACCAAGGATCACGTTCCCATCAGAGCTCATTGAAGAGGCATCCCTGACTGTTAGTTAAACCAAAGCCCAAGATATGGGGAAATCTCATTTGATCACCAGAACACAGTGAGCCTAGTTGATATGGTATTTGTCCAGTGCAATAACACTTTGGGTGCATTAGGTTCTGAGAATCCATTTGTGGAGCATTTTGAAAGTTATTCCAGAAAGATGTTAAAAGCAGCAGTTCAATTCAACCTGAAACTATAACAGAGCATTAATGTAATCTCTTGTCTCCCTTTCCCCTATTCCTTTTTAGAATTCTGGATGAAAGCTATTAGGTCTGTGTGTGTGTGTGTGTGTGTGTGTGTGTGGTGTGTGTGTACAATTCATCAGATTTACTCTAACTGTAAACACAGTGAATTGGGGTCCAGCTGCTATCTGGGGAAATGGCAGCTTTTGTTTTTTAATTTCTCCCCAAACTATCGGTTGCATTTACGACACAGCAGTTAAACTGAGATAGACAGTCTGAAGACATAGACTCTGAATTAACTCTGAAGAGTTAATTATAAGGTGCTTCCTATTAATTGCAAGAGAAGAATTTTAAACTTGCAGTCCAGAGTTCAAAAGATCCCTGCAAAAATCTTAAGGCGACTATACTAACTTCAATTGGAACTGGCTATCTTGCAGGTTGTGTCTTATGCGAAGTTCTTGTATCCGACAAACGCTCTCGTTGGCCGCAAAAATGATGTCCATGGTCCTGTCCCTGTGTGCCGAGCCTCCGTTCTGCGGAGTACTGGTGGATCAAGATACAAAACTGCAACAGCCAAAACAATACCTTCCACAGCAGATATTGGTAAACACCATGTAACTCCTCTATGCCCTTCTGTGGTCCTTCTGTGCTGACGTTGTTGTTTTTTTAAAAAAAGGCAAAGGTGATGATGAAATAGTGTCAGCGATAGGTTTTGATTGGCCAAAATGAGATTAGGAGGAATCAGAGTATAAATTCCATTTAGAGAATTTGAATTCCATTTAGAGTATGTTAGAGGATTCTGAGCTTTCAAGGGTTCAAGGCCCTTTGTTATTGATAGTAGTAGCATTAGCAGTAATGAATAGTAGTATTAATAGAATGCCTTTAGTGTACATGATGCTTTAGAATAATGAGCACAGGAAGGACAGGTCCCTGCTCAGAAGATATACAGTCCCATCTCACAATCTCCACTTGTATTCTGCCTGTCCAAACTAGATTTCTGCCCATCTCACTGCCTGGTTCATGTGCATGTTTTCAACCAATTGTTGTTAAGGAAGAATGGATAACTGGGCTCCTTCAGCAAGAAAGATGGGATAGAAGTTATTGTTGTTGTTGTTATCATTATCATCATCATCAATTTTGTGCAAAGTCAGACAAACAGACCAATCTGCTGAATTTCTCCAATCTTGTTATTTTTTTTAGTTATTCATTTAATAATTCCAAGAAGTTCCCAGGGCAGTAGTCCCTCAATAAGGGCTACAGACTTGTATTTTTATAATCAAAAGAGTAACAATTTCAAAAAGCAAAACTCTGCCTAAATAAGATACCAGCTTCCATGCCCCTGCAGGAAATGTTCAGGCATGCTGAATATACACAAAGCCGCTCTTAAATGCTACCAGTTTAATCAGATTTCCTTGTGGTTGAGTGGAATATTTCAGTCCTAGATGTTGCTTAATTTCAGCACTGAAATATCAGGACCATCTAAAAAGAACTATTTATTTGGGCTTCATAACCATATGTAGGCATAAGGATACAGGCAAGACATTTTCTGAGAATCAGGGCAATGCCTTAAATGGGTCTTATAAGAATCTGGGCAGAGTGCCAACAACTTTACTGTAACACTGAGCTGGCATTTAATAAATATCCTATCCCGCCAACATTTGGCTTTTGCAAACTGTTTCAAAAGTCCTAATTTATGAATGCCACCTTTTGAATTTGAAACTAGGAAGCCGTTTCCGCTTAAGATGCAGACAGTTATAGAAATATAAGTGAGACCAGTAAGAAAACCATGTAATATATATTGCTTCTGTTCAGGGTTCTAGGATTGTCCTCTTTCAGGATACGCCATTCCATCTAGTTTCCATTTGCTCTCCCCTCAAGTTGTCAGCATTCTGTGCCCAGTAAGGCCCCATCTGCCCTATATATTTAAAGCCATATAATACCACTTCAAACAGTAATGGCTTTCCTCAAAGAATCCTGGGAACTGTAGTTTGATAGGGGGACTGAAACTTATTGGAATGCCCCATTGCACCCCTGCCAAAGCCTCCCTTATATGGGTTGCAAGTTCTCACAGAGATCTTGCGAGATCTTGCAGAGTGCTCATGTTGAGATTCCTGGGCCCTGTGAAATTGGTAATTCTGCTATGCAGGGATGTGTTTTTTATGTTTGTTCTACATATCGAGCTTCTGAATATAGAGGGTTTATTATTCATCATAGTGCAGAAACAAGCTAGACTTTGGGTTGAAGTGGTACAGCTGGCGCTTGGTCCATCTAGTGATCTGCTCTGATAAATGGGTTCATTTATCCGCATGGATAAAGTCTTCTTGAATGCTAATACTTTGTTTCATAAAACCTTCCTTGGTTGTTACATGAACCTTCTCAAAACCACTTCTTCACAGCGCAAAATTGAATTATGGAATTTGTTCCCATATGATGTAGTGATGACCACTTAGAAGGGCTTTCTTGCATGTTTTTTCCCCTTTAAAGCTCTCCTTTACTGTGCCAGTGAACTCCTAGTACATTTCTTTTCTTTTCTTTTTTACTTCTAGGAAATGAAGTTGGTGAGTTAGTAGAGTACAACCCCAATCTCCTGGATGATCCTCAGTGGCCCTGTGGGAAGCACAAACGTGTCCTCATCTTTGCATCATACATGGTACGAAGCTGGTGTAGAGCAAATTAATTCGCAAATAAGGCATTGTAGGCGTAGTGTAGTACAGATCCTGGGTTCTGACTTCATACGACCCTGTACAAATAAAAATGTCTCCTTTTCCAAATTTTGCATGTTTCATTTAAATTTGGAATTATAGCCACCCATCAATAAACATTCCTCAGGCAGCTTCCACACAAGATTAAATATATATATATCCTGTTTTCTGTGTGGGGGTTTAATGCAAGTTATAAATACAAGTGAGAGGTGGTGCTTATTCCAGTCTTCTGGAAGCGCAATGTAGCTTTCAGTACTTAGCTGTCTACATGAGCTGTTGTGGGAGGTGGTGTCAGCATTCTTGTCTCGATGCAAGGCTGAGCAGGTGATTGATTCTTTATAATCATTTTTTTAAATTATAATTTATTTGCTGAATCACCTTGGCGTGAATTTACCAAGTGGCTTTGGGCAAGCCACCACTCTTCAGAGTTTCTTCTTCAACCCAATCTCCAGTATAGGGATAATAGTGATCTGCCATAACAAGATTGTTGCAAGGATTGCTGAGAATGTGTATGAAGTGTTTTAAACCCATTAAAGGTGAACACAAATGCTAAGTATTTCCAGTTCCTAGAGGTACACACTGGGGGATCCTTAATCATGTGTGGCTCATGACCTTTCCAGGGGTATTTGACAGGTCACCATTGGAAAACAGGTGGTAGACTAGACAGAGCCCTTGTCTAATCCAGCGAGTAAATCCTAATGAACTCAAAAGTCCCACATTTCATCTAGCCAATTATACGGGCTCGAAGTGAACTGTTGCTTCACTGTATCAAAAGGTCAAGGCATGGGAGGGAGGGATTTGCCACCTTCCCTCACTCTCCAGTTAACTTCTAACATTACCTTCTAGGCTCCTTGGGAGTTTGCTAATAGTCCCTAGGGCGTGCTGCCGTAGAGAAAACCTGTTCAAGTTCCCAGTCTGCACCACTCTTGAAGTGCCAAGTATTACAGGATTAAGAGATTACCAAAGAGCTTTGAAAACCTTCTGTCCTCGGAGAGATTAAACTTTTCTCATCAAGGATTCTGATGGCCTAGATACAGGAGTACTCGGCTGTAATCCTGCACAAGGGCAAATGATGGTTAATAGCAGAAACTTCCCATAGCAGGATACCATCTCAAGCCATCGTTGCTCTGAAGATGTGGTCAGCTGAAGCTAAGCTTTCAACTCTGCTGAGATCATTTGGAGTCCGGCCTAATAATGTGTGGAAGACAAGACTTGCTCTATGATTGACAAGACAGAGGCTAATAGTCAAAACCCAGGCTCATGGGCTCTTGGTCACAGAAGAAGGCTGTGCATCTTGTTTAAAAAGATGTTCAGCGCTGTTAGTTGTGAGAGAGCTAGCTGGGATGGGAGACCCTGAATTCAGCCTTCTAAGCACCACCTAGTTTGCCCCTTACTGTAGATTAGTTTCTCATGGAGACACTTTGAATCCTTAATCCTTATTCTCATTCTCTTTCAGTAAAGGCAGCGTAAGGATCTGTAAACCCTTTCCTTTATTTTATTTTAGACCACAGTAATAGAATACGTGAAACCATCGGACCTTAAGAAGGATATGAACGAGACCTTTAAAGAGAAGTTTCCTCACATCAAGCTGACGCTAAGCAAAATCAGAAGGTAAATTAAAACAGGGATGGTAATGATAGGAGGGTGGATTACTGTGTTTCTAAACCACTTTGAAACATGGTTCTTACCTCCCAAACAGTAATTAATATATATGATTAAAATACTTTCAGACCACTCTTATGTAGGTTTACTCAGGTGTATCCCAGTATGTGTGCCACAATGACCTCGTATAAACCTGGCTTGACATCTTGCACCATAACTTGTCAAGATCCTATTAGAGAGTAGTGTATGTTGCTGGGGTGTGATATAATGGTTCTGTAGGTGATAGGAACTCCTTGATCATTGAAATCAGGGGTGTAAAACCTCAGGCCTAGGCCTCTCTGTCTGGCCCTTGAGAGTCTCCCCGAGGCCACACAATTTACCTGCTTTGCTTCACAGCCTCAAGTTATTTTGCCTGGCTGGAAGATACCCTTTCACTCTGATAATGCCTCTTGCTTGCCTGGATGGCAGGCAGAGAGGCATATGTGAGCACGCGGATAAACTAACCAAAGCTGACATTTACATCCATTGCCTCGTTCACTTTTGTCCACTGGCATCCGGCCCTTGAAAGGTTGCCCAGAAAGGAGTATGTTCCCCTCAAGCTGAAGACGTTTCCGACCCCTGAGCTAGGAAGGAGGGGTTTCTTGATTTTGGGTCTTCCTTCCTCTCCCCATTTGGGTTAATACTCCTTTGGGCACCTGAAGATCGCTACTTGGTCACACCACATCCCCCATCTTTCCACTGATAAAGAGCCATGCATGTTCTTTCCTCAACCCCGAAGCCTTCAAACATCAGCCAAAAACAAACACTGCAGTCTTAAGCAACTTCTCACTGTGGCAGCAAATAAAGTCAGAGAGGACACTTCAATTAATGCAGTCATGTGTTTGCAATTCAAATGTTACTGGGCCCTAATGCATATCATGTTGCTTGATCCACATCACAATGGATGTGTGCAAAAACAAGCCCTCTTCTTCCTCCTCCTAAGCATACAAACATCAGCTACCTTCTGCAGTGTACACAGACCATCTGGCAAGAAGCAGAAATGAGAATTCAAGAATTAAGAGTCTTGTTTCCTAAGTTGTGGTAACCTTTTTTTATATATGAAGCAAAATTAGCTTTCTTTCCCTCTTTCTGTGCCCACAGTTTAAAGAGGGAGATGCGGAACCTGAGTATGGAATGCAACCTGGAGCCAGTAACTGTGTCCATGGCTTACGTTTACTTCGAAAAGCTTGTCCTGCAAGGCAAGCTCAACAAACAGAACCGAAAACTGTGTGCTGGTGCTTGTGTGCTGCTTGCAGCCAAGATTAGTAGTGATCTCAGGAAACACGAGGTCAAACACCTTATAGATGTAAGTATAGCCAGAATAACATCCCAAGAGTGTCCAGACCCCTGGAAATGCTGGTTCTTGCAAGTCACATTGTTTTCTAAAACTATGCATATAATTTTTGAATGAAAACATGTAATGGTTTTTAGCACTGAGACCAGAAGTAGGCTTGTAACCTTTTGACAGCAGAGATGTTTCAGAGTGATTGGCAGGGGTGGGGGGGTGGAGAGAGAAACTTGCACCTTTTTCATGTGTCTGAAATGTCAACTCTGCAGTAGGAAGGGAAGAGTCATAGCTTACTCTTGCCAGGGGAAAGATGGAGTTGCAACCCTGTTCATTCTGCTTTGATCTCTTGGGAGCTTTTTAATACCGTTGACCGTTTTTAATACCGTTTTGTTAATACCGCTCAGGGACTCAGGGTTGGGGACACTGTACTTCAGTGGTTCTGCTCCTACCTCCAAGGCCATTTCCATAATGCAGTTATTAGAGGACCCTTGTTTGATGCCATGGGAGTGGTCCTGTGGCATCCCAAAGGGTTCTATCTTGTCCCCTGTGCTATTCAGCACATAACTGAAACCATTGGGAGCTTTTATCAGGAGATTTGGAGCGAGGTGTCATGTGACTGATACTCAGCTCAATCTCTCAGATACGTCTGAATCAAGAGAGGCAATTGTAGTGACCAGTGCTGAGGTGGTGATGGGCTACATGTACGACAAGTTGAAGGTGAATCCTGAACAGACAGAGGTGTGATGTGTCCCGCATTTTCAAGTCTGGGAGACAGGTTGTTCTAGATGGAGTTGTGCTCACCTGGAAGGAGCAGGACCATAACTTGTGAGATCCAGTGCTGTCACTGGAGTCTTAGATACCTCAGTGGCTCGGAGTGCCTTTTTCCAGCTGTGGCTGGTTTACCACCTGGAAGCTCTTTTGGACTTGGCATGGCATGGCCACTGTACCCCATGGTCTCGTAACTTCCAGGGTGGATTGTTGCAACATGCTAAATGTGGGGCTGCCCAACGTGGAAACTTCAACTGGTTCAGAATTCAGCAAGCAGGTTACTGGCCAAGTTTTCATATAGAACTCACATAGCCCCTGTTCTAAAACACCGGCAGAGATTGCAAGTTTGTTTTCAGACCCAGTTCAAGTTGCTTACATTCTTGTTTAAAGTCCTAAATGACTTCGGTTGCAAGTATCCAAAAGACAACCTCCTTACCTACAGACTCTTTCAGGTGTTAAACTGAATTTTAATGTTGCATCTTTAAATTGTCATAATCTGCTCCAGGATTTGCCCTTGGGGCAGGTAAGGTATCTAATATAATAATAGTGCCACAACAGCTTTTACTTCTCCTTTACTTCTAGCCGTAGCCACCACTAGCGCGTGGCCCCCGAAAGGTTTGCACACAAAAGAATGTGGCCCTCAGGTTGAAAAAGATTGGTGATGGCCAAAATACCATTAAACATCTGCAAAACATACTAAATACTGGTGTAATCTGTAGCAACCAGCTCATGTTCTGCTTTACTGGTTTTCTGTCCTTACAGAAGTTAGAAGAAAGATTCAGATTCAACAGAAGAGATCTCATTGGATTTGAATTTACCGTACTTGTGGCTTTGGAACTAGCCCTCTACCTTCCTGACAACCAAGTGTTACCTCACTTCCGACGTCTTACACAGCAATCCTAGCCAAAGCTGCATTCTAGCAGAAGTGCCAGTACTTAGACACTGATTTTTGGGTGTTGGCCTCTGGTCCTTTCCCGTGCCACAATATTGAACAATATTGTGTATATACCCGACATGAAGACTGCAGTGGGATTTTTGTGGAGCTACCAAGATGGTGCAGAAACCACAGATTCCCTGTGTGAGAAGTGGCAGAAGTGAGACGTTGAACTTTGGACACTAAAGCACAAATTGTTTGCCGCCATTTGCCACAAATGCTGCTGGTCATACCTAATTTACCTTCCCACCCCCTCACCCGTTTTTCCCCCTTGGATATAATCTGTTCTTCCCTTCAAATACTGCTACTTTTTCATTTCCTTAAACTTTTATCATTCTCCCCACACACCCCTTCCTTGAATCTAAAAGAGCATCATTTCCATTCCAAAACGTCATATGCTTCCAATAGCATTTCTGAGAATTCTTGCATTTTAAAACCATGGAAACTTGTCTTCTTTTGCGGGGAGGGGAGGTGGGTGCGGGGCAGAAAGAAAGACGTGCCTAAGACTTAGCTGGGCTGGTACCAGTCAGTCTCTCTCTTGCTCTCTTTTTGTTGCTTAGTGGCAAATTCTGAACTTAAACAGCAATTTATCCTTTTGCCTTTGTTCACCTTGTGCTACAAGGAAAAGAATTCCATTGTATCTCTACTATCATTTCCAGAAGAGATGTATATTTGAAAACAATATTCTACTTGGTTCATGATTTAAAAAAACTTTTCTTTTTTATTGAAACATTTCCCAGACATTGCACTTGTTGATCAAGGCAGCTATAGCAAAACAATTTCCATTTTATCTTGTCCTTCAGAGTGTGACTGAAGGCCCGTTGATTTTTATGGTGGTAATTTGGTCTTGTAGCTCCCAAAGGTGGCATCTTTTTGTCACAGCTTTGCTGTAGGCTAGAATGATGAACTGTTTTATTTATAAACAATGTATTCCATGTATTGTCTTTCCTGTGTGCTCTTGACGAGTGTGTGTGTCTCAGCTTGTGCAGCTGTCATTTTCTAAATTAAGCTGGTGAGACTAAATAGGCATGTCTGACTTCGATAATCTTTTGTAAAAAAAAACAAACAAACAGAAAATTTGGTTCTTCCAAGCTTCTTGCCACTGTGATGGTTCTCATGAACCTGACTTTTCATTGCACATTCAGACAGCCAAACTCATTGAGGTTAATATCCAACACAGTGGCGTTGATAAAAATGATGCAACTTCTGCCACTGTTAGCCAGGTGTTTTTGGCTTAACCATCCAGATGTTGAGGATGAACAACATTAACTTCTTGTGCTGTGACAGAAAAGTTGACGGCTGTTGAGTTTCTTTTCTAAGCAATATTGTGATACAAGTCAGTGTGTGTGTGTGTGTGTGTGTGTGTGTGTGTGTGTGTGTGTGTGTGTTACTTGCCAGGGAACAAAATTAATATTCTTGGGTGTTGTGATTTGATATGTTCATAGATTTATTTATTTTTAACTGTGACTTTGGCCAGTTCTATACATCATGCAGAATGAAATAGTAGACAAAGGTGGCAGAATTGTGGACTGTACCAGTGCAGACACAGAATCATGTTTTCAAGCACACAGTACACCCCAATGTGTAGTAAACCAGCACACTGGTGAAAAGCCATGTACAGTATAAAGCGTTCTTCCTGATGTGCTCTTTTATTAAATACAGGGAGTTTATCACACAAGAGATCATTCAAAGATTAATAGCTACCACCACAGCTGCAGTCTGAAGTGGTATAGTCCACAATTTTTAATATCTCTGCCTGTAGATTGTCTCTCAAAAATGGTTAAGTCAAGAGGGCTATATGACTTCCAGTACCCAGAATGCCATAAATTCTAACGGGTATATGTATTGAGTAGCCACGAAATAAACTAGAGAAGGGGAGAGAGAATAGCAAAGTTTGGTGCTAGAAACATTTGAAAAAGGATGTGCAGTGTTCAATGCCAAACTCCAGATAAGATTATTGTACGTGAAGAGACCTTCCTTGGCTTTTTGGTTCCTGTTTCTAGCACCTATGCATGAATATAAAACCATTTGGATAAATATTTTAGATAAGGCCAGCTTGACGTCACTGAAATTGCAGCAAACCTAGTTAAGAATGCTTCTCTGACCAAGGCTTGTGTGTTAATACATCTCGCTATAATAACACCAGTCATAGTATAGCATCTTTTTGTATAATGTAGTACAAGGAGCTATATAGCTTACTAACTAGCGCTGTTCAAAATGTGAGCTGTAGTATGCCTATTTCCCAGTAAACTTTGCCAATGCAGGACAACATCCTAACTGTTCCCAAGATAAAGTTTAGAAATGGCTTCACAGAGTGTTAAAACATTTAATCCTCTCCCTGAAACTGAAAGAATTTGCTTTTTTAAAAACCTATCAGTCTTGTATCATGAACACAATTGACTTGTATTAACACACTGTGTTTGAGTTGAAATAGTTGCCAATTTATCCCCCCCCCAGCTGAAGCAATCATTACCTTGTCCAACCAAAAATAGGGGTGATGAGGTGAGAAGTAGATTGATTCTTTTGGGATATATTTGAGCTTCTGGAGGCTGTAAATTTCCAATATGACGTATGTGAATTTTGGATAATGTATTATCATATATTTAATTTGCACAGAATATTATTCAGGCTGTGGGGCAGAAAGATAAATTATTTTACATGTTTTAAGGCTTGATCTTCACTCAGAGCATGTTCATTGTTCTGTTCTGTTAGTGAACTGGATCAGTTCTGTTAGTGAACTGGATTTATAATTCTTCAAAGTAGTGAGTTCTAGGATGAAGACTGTAGCCTCCAATCAAGATCTGGACTCCTTTTTCCTCTCATGTCTGCACAAATGTACCTACAGATAACAGCTGGCCCATGTGTTAAGCAAAGGATTACCAGTGCCCTTTTATCATAGATAGGGTATGTGTTTGTATTAAGCCTTCAAAGATGTCCATGGTCCAGCATCATATACATAACTCAAGAGAAATGTTGTTTCAAGGGACCTAAAGATAAATAACTGAGTATCAAATTGTCCATTTTGAACTCTGCAAATTGACTTGTATGTTGAGAATCTTATTGCTGTGACTTAACCTGTATAGAAACAGTTTGGCTCTTGAATCCTGTTGTGTATGTGAATTGAGGGGAGGGGTGTGGAAGGGTGCTGTTCACATTTTCTTACTTATCTTTTTGGTTCATATTCTCAATCAGCTATGCCTCTTTGTGTTCCTTTTTCATGCAAAAGCTGCCACTGTGTGGTAAAAAATATTATTACAACCAAACATAGATCCACTGTAAAATCCCAGGCTTTCGTTGGAGAGAGATACTAGTCTCTTCAACAGTTGAGGTTTAAATTATGTAATCTTATGTAAATAATGGTGCTTGTCTACCTTCAGCCCAAGAAAACACTCTGGACTGAAGTTTGTATATTTATGTAAATAATATTTTTGTGCTGTCGTAAATTTTAAGTTCCTGCTTTGTATATTGTCTGATTATGTTCTTCCAAGGAAATGAATGGATTTGTTAATAAGATGCTGTGTAATTGAATGTTTTGATACCCATTTTATAACCAAGCACACCTGAAGATACTTCAGGTTAGTGTCATAAATATTCCTTTAAAAAACAGTTTGCATGTCTTTTTCTTCTTTTCCCCTCCACCTATGCAAAATAAGTAAGTAAGTAAGTAAGTAAGTAAGTAAGTAAGTAAGTAAGTAAAGACTACTATGGGGAAAATGACTAGATTTTGGAACATATACCAGAGCTACAAAGATTTGTTACATTGGGGTGTGTTACCTAGAATTCTAAATAACCAGCTGCATGCAGTTTTCTTATACATTCCTGTTTTTTACAGAGATGAACAGATTTCAATTGACACACTTTGTGGCAAAACTTTGAAAAACATAAACAAAATAAGGCTATAGCAGACATTCACATTTTTTTCTGCTATATTTGTGCTTTTTAGTGAAACTTTATACTCTACCTTGAAGATACAAGCTTGCAGAGTTGTAGTTTTTTTAAGCACATGCCACAAACTTGTAAAGTAAGCATTTTATGTTTAAAAATCCACCAGTATAAAATATACTTCGCATTATTCCAGATTTAGTAGTGTTGGCACACGTACTTTAGCACAAGGTTTCCCAACTTGGTGCCCTCCAGATGTTTTGGACTAATACTCCTATCATCCCTGGCTATTGGCCATTCTGCTTTAATTGCAGTCCACATCTGAGCTAGCCCTGCGTTAGCATATCTAGTCTACAGTACCAGAGTACAGTATTTCTAATTTTTGCAGTGTTCTACTGATTTCCTGAGGCCAAAATGCCACTAAAGCCTGCTGTTCCTACTGCGTTTGAATTTTTTGGCAGTGTGATACAGATGTAAAAGTAAACTACATAATAATTACTTTGCAGTAAATAATTGAAACAAAGTTCAGTTCTGATGGGCTTGAAGAAAACTTCTTGTACGTAAGCATGATAAATTAGTTACACATTTCATTCCTCAGCTGATGAGAAGTTGACTCTTCTCAGCAGCTGTATAAATAGAAAAAAAAATCCACAAATAGCTCATTACGACCGCTCCAGTTATAAGTACAAACAGGGCATCTGTTTCGGTGCCTGCCTTTTTATGCCAGTGGATCAGCGATATATTTAGATAAGTGACCAGAGTTGAGTTGCCCATTCAAAATGTTGCAGAAGCAAGCAGCTTGAGAAGGATTGGGAGCACAACAATTGCAACCCTTATTATATGTCTTTCTATAAGTGCCTGCCTTTGCAGATAGATTTATTTTATTTTTTTAGGATCTGCCTGTAGTAATTGGGGGGGGGTGCTATTGCTTTTTCTGGACTAGCTAGAGCTCTGCTTTCGTAATGTTGGGGTCCAGATAGAAAAAAAATCTCTGGATCTAGGGTCTTGCCATGTAGCATTGCATCCATTATTTTTATTCAATTAACAAAAAACCTTTGATTTAACATCCGGCAATCCGAGCTCATGCACTGTGGCAAATTTAAAATGGCAGCTTGTAGTCACTAAGTTTTGAAGTTGCAGGACAAGTGTCAGCCCTAGCAGGCCATGCTTGGCGGGTGGGTTCCTAGGCCCAGTAACTGTCCCATGAATGCTGTATCCCAAATTTTTCATAGAAGAGGTTATCAAAATGGACTTGATAAATTTTCTTTCAGAACTTTCCTCTAGCACCCTACAGTACAGTGTGTATCACAGCTAGGCACATGGAGCATTGGAGCATATCATACTAATTAAAAGCATGTATATGCATTTCACAACTGTCTACAAATGCAAATAAAATGCAAAGCACATGTGCTACAGAGCTGGCTAGTCGACAGCTAGGGTTGCCATATTCACTTAAGGACTCAATTTTAAAACCGTGTTTATGGAAGGCAATCTTACTCGGCTATGAGTGATCGCCAAAGAATAAGATTCCCAAAATCCGGACAAAGTTGTTGAGTTGCTTTGACACCAACACCCGAAGTTGTTGATTTTATTTTGGGAACATCTGTTGAAATGTACAGTTTGGGGGGCTTTGGAATTTTTCAGGCATTTACTTACTTGTCATACATGCGGGTTTTCACAGACATTTTACCAATTAGCCAAAAAATCGCCTGTCAATGCCATTTTGCAGCCCAATTACCAGACATAAACCCAGACGTATGTCACTCTCTGCTCTACTATATCTGATAGCAAACAGGCAACTGCAAACATGTGTGTACCCAGTGCTATTCTTCTAGAAAAAGAGGTGCCAGAATTCACCATGAACGCCTCCCTTTTTCTATTATAATGGCAACGGTGCCCACCTGAGAAGTGCCGGAACGGAGTTCCCGTGAGCTAACAAAAAAGGTCCCAAGTGTACCATCACCTGAGCAGAATAATAATTTTCAGTGAGTATTTTCCTTCCTTTGCCAGGGGCAGACTTTGGTCTTTACAATTTCAATGGCGCCCTCCGCAAGGCCAAAATTTGGGCAGGGGGTATCCTTCGCCTCGCCTTCCATTCTGCTCAATTCACAATGTCCTTGTGACGCGGCGTGACACCCACTAGGGTTGTGGCAGAATGGGTCCTTGCACGCCTTAAGTTCACACACCAACATGGAACTCTGCGCACTGCAACTTACTGTTCTTGCCAGCGACATTAAAACCAACTTGATGGTGACGGACTATATGGAATTGGCGGAAATGACTGGCAGAATCTGGGACCAGGGAGAAGAGTTGGTGGAAGAAGATTGGAAGAAATTCAAAGACTATTTGCAGAAACATTGTAAAATTAATGAATGTTAAAATGATGTTGGATTGAAATGAAACGGCTTTAGCAACAAGGCTAAAAAGAATATGTAAAAATGGATTGATAACCAGATGAAGATACGAAGTTTTAATATGTTAAGATCTAGAATTAAGATAAAAACAAAGAGGGAAAGGATTTGCTGAATTAACCATGTGAACTGGAATACAAAAAAGGGAGGTGTGAGGAGGTCAGGAAACAAGTAAATGAAATATAAGACATGAAAAGATTGATTTGTTTTTAATTTTTTTTATTTATTATGTATTTTGCATTTTTTCTTTGTATTTTTGTACTTTTTTATTCTTATTTTTTCTTTTCTTAGTCTGTAATTTCGTTTTGTCTGTAAAATTTCAATAAATATTATTTAAAAAAAATAATAAACCAACTTGATGGGAGCCGAACACTGCTCCAAATGTGCTTTAAAGCTCTAGCTGCAGTTTGTGCGCACAGTCCATCATTTTCCTTGTCGTGATATATGAGGTAATGTGGGAAATACAAGTGAACCGTCGCCTCTTGCTCGTATCTTTTCCCTGCCTATTGATATCAAGCAGAAGCATTTTGCCCGGCCTGCTGAAAACATTTTTGTTCAGGCAAGCCTACCCAGGTACTTAGGAAGTGATTTTAATCTGTTTTTAGTATTGTGTAGGTTTTGAAAGCACGGTTCTGAATCTTTCTTGATTTTATCATCTCCCTGTAAACCGCTTTGGGTTTTCTTCTCAATCAAAAGGGGCATTAAATGTTACGAAGCAATAATAATATCATTTGCTCCCTTCATTCTCCTCAGCGAGGAGCCTCTCCAAATTCCCGCCTTTTTGCGCACAGCCCCGAAACGCCCTCCCCCCCCCGCAACAGTCGCCCTCTTTGGCCACGCCCATTTCATAACGGCCACTTCTGCCCCGCCCACTCGAAAGCCGACACTCTTCACGGCGCCGCCCTCCTTAGAAACCTGTATGCGCGTGACGTCGCCGCGCACGCCTCGTGGTCCCTTGCGCCTGCGCGCTGCCGCCGCTGCGGGCTTTGTAGTCGCCTCTGAGTGACGTTAGGTCTCTCTTTCCGGCCTGGGCTCGCGGCGTGTGAGGAGGTGAGGTGAGGCCTGCTCCGTGTTCCCGGGCGGGCGGGCCGTGATTTCTCCCTCGCTGAGGTGGCCGATTGAAAGCGGAGCGGGGGGGGGGGTGAGGCGCGTGGTCGGTTGAGCTGATTCCTCCGCCCGCTCCCACCTTTCCCTCTTCCCGGGGGTCGCCTGCTTCCTCTGCCCCGAGTTGGAAGGCCCAGGGGGTGAGGGGACATGAAGGAGACCCTTTTCATATATATATATATTTTACTTACTATTATGTATATATAGTAGTATAGTAGTATATTAGTATATAAAATTATATATATATATATATATATATATATAGTCGCTTGTGTGCCTCAGGGCGCTTTAGATTTCCACACACCCTACTTGACTCCCCCCCCCCCCCAGAGCGACTCTGGGTCTTGCAGGGATCCCTGTCGGAAACCCTAGAAAGCTGCTGCCAGCGGGCGATCCGGTTCTTTTTTTGTTGCCCCCGAATTGCTAACCTCAGCCTTTCACTTAACCTACCTTGATTTCCGGGCAGCAACAGGTTGTCTGTGCAAATTACGACCAAGGTGGCAATTCAGCGGCCGGCTTGCAAGACGGTGTGAGCATATGACACCGATCTGTGGCCTGACTCCGCTGGCTGCCAGTTAAGTTTCTGGTCCCAATTTAAAGTGCTGGTATAAAGCCTGATGCACCTATAACCACACCTTTTGATGTACCATACCATAACCAGTCCAAATGGGATGCGGGTTGCGCTGTGGGTTAAACCACAGATCCTAGGACTTGCCGATCAGAAGGTCAGCGGTTTGAATCCTCATGATGGGATGAGCTCCCATTGCTCGGTCCCTGCTCCTGCCAACCTAGCAGTTCGAAAGCACGTCAAAGTGCAAGTAGATAAATAGGTACCGCTCTGGTGGGAAGGTAAATAGTGTTTCCATGTGCTGCTCTGGTTCGCCAGAAGCGGCTTAGTCATGCAGGCCACACGACCCGGAAGCTGTACGCCGGCTCTCTTGGCCAATAAAGCGAGATGAGCGCCGCAACCCCAGGGGTCCCTTTACCTTTATAAAGCCTTAAATGGATCAGGACCACAATACCCTCAAGGACTGCCTTTCCTCATATGAACAGACCCAGACCCTGTGATCATCCTCCGAGGCCCTTCATGTGCCTCCTCCATTAGAGGTCCAGAGGGTGCCTTTTCTGTGGTGGCTCCCCATTTGTGGAATGCTCTCCCCAGGGAGGCTCAACTTGCACTTTTGTTACATACCTTTAGGTGCCAGGCCAAATCATTCCTCTTCTCCCAGGCTTTTGGCTAATTAAACAATCTGGCCTTTTAAACTGGGGGGGGGGTGTTTTAGTTTGTTACGGTGTTATGCACTTTTGTGTTTGTAAACTGCCCTGTGATCCTCAGATGAAGGGGGTGGTGTAAGGTAAAGGGACCCCTGACCATTAGGTCCCGTCTTGGCTGACTCTGGGGTTTTTTTGGCTGTGCTGCCATTTCCCTGTTTACAAACAGTTCCTGCATTAAGAGAGAGGTGTGAATAGTCAAAGGCTTTACAGTACACTGGATTTGGTTGTTGTCATGACTCAAGAGGGATGTTTAATGCATAATGCACTCATAGATGCCAGTGTTTGCACGCACACACACATTGTATGGCAGGTGCAATAAATGCAAAAGATTTTAAATATAAATACTCCTCGATTTCAGCTGCAGACTAGCAATTTCAGGATTTCTTTAAACAAATAGGCATGTGGATGAGCAGAGTTGGTACTGGCTTTTGCCTAAAAGCAGGATTTCATAGCCAATTTGCTCGGTAGACGTATCCAATGAATTTTGAGAAAATAGAAATTAGAGTTTATTGTGGGGCTTTTGTGTGCATCTTACCTGTGTTGCAGGAAATGAATCCAGGTAGCAGAGCATCTGCTTTGCATGCAGATATCCCAGATTCTATCCTCAGCATATCTGAGTAGAGCTGGGAAAGAACCCTGTCTGAAAACCTGGAAAGCTGCTGCCAGCCAGTGTAGGTAGAGCTGAGCTACATGGACAAAAGGTCTGGTGCTGCGTTAGGCAGCTTCCTATCCAGAAAGTTAAGTGTGAATTGAGAATTGCAGCCTGAAAGGGAGCACAATTTTTAAAAGGGTAAAACCTGTTGTGTTCAGTTTGCAAACACCCTTGTTTCGGAGTCCGTACAAGGCAATTTCCTGTGCTCTTAATATCAGGCAGGTAGAAATTGTTGCTTTGGGGAGGGGCTGTTCATGTACTTATTTTCTTTTTATTGGAAGTGCAGTAAATGCACAAATGTGTTTGTTTTCATCTGTTAATCATTGAACAATATCTTCCACTTTAAGTGGGAGGTGGAATTGGCTCCTCTCTCCACCCCTCCTCAAGTTCAGTAGAGGTGAGATGACAGTGGGATTTAGGTGAGAGAATGTATTTAGGTAAGTCTAGGCTGCCATACAGTGTGGAGTGGGTGTGTAATTCTGAATCTTACATTTCTTATTCATGGATTATTCTTTTACATGTTATGAATGTCTCTTCTGAGTTTTACTAAGAGTAGACCCAACTCTGGCTGTAAAGATAGTAAGTCGCTGTTAAGATAATCTCATCTCTGAAAATTTGAAGGCAGTCTACTCTGACTTAGTTGAGTACCACCTCCCTGATACATTTACAGACCCTACTTTGCATTGAAGAGAGTTGCTGCGGCAAAAATGGAAAACGCCCATTGATCATTATAGCACTAGGAATACAGTATCATACAACAGCAGTTAACTTGAACATAAAAATACTGTTCAGTATCTGAAGAAGTTTGCATGCACACGAAAGCTTATACCCAGAACAAACTTAGTTGGTCTCTAAGGTGCTACTGGACAATTTTTTAAAAAATTTAAATTTATTTTGACTGCATCAGACCAACAGGGCTACCTACCTTAAAATAAAATAATATTGTTATAATTTAATATTCTAGGGAAGTGCTCCTGCTTACACTGAGTTTAAATAAAAATAAGCACTTAAAAAGAAATATTCCTGCTTCATTAAATTAATACACACAATGTAGTTTTAAATAGGTGCATAACTGAGATGAGAAGATGCTGGAAGATAAGGATTCTGATAGGTTGCAGAGACTGCTGGGAGTGAGGCTTTTTCTGTAATTTTCAGTCACAACCATCTGCTAAGTACTGATCTTTTAACCTATCTTGTCAGAAATTTCCTGTTGCACGTCACTTGTGGCAAAACCCTAAAAAAGCACAATGCAGAACGACGCTGGGGAATTTGTGGATCTCTACGTTCCTCGTAAATGGTGCGTATTATTTTATCCTTGGAAATTACCAGCCTGCCTTGGGCAACTTGAAGAAAGTCATGGCACGTTCGGGCATGGGGTTAAATCATGGCTTTAGCCATACAATAACACTCCTTGGGCTCAAGTGCTCCCAACCTGACTTCCTGGCATGACTGGAGGAAGAGCACAGGAGCTTCCGCAGTTCAGTGTGTCATCCAACCTGAGACAAGCTGGTTAATATTAAGTACAGATACTTGAAGCAAGCTAGCTTGATAAACTATAACTTGGCTTTGTTTCAACTATCCATATGATTTACTGATTTGTCCGTTGCTATGTTAGCATGGAGTTGTGGGTTTTGGGGGGAGGGTGTGGGGGTTACACCTTTAGGTGCCAGGAAAAAACGTTCCTCTTCAACCAAGCCTTTGGCTGATAAACATCTGTTAACCTTTTAAATGTGTTGTCGGCGGGGGAGGGTTCTTGGTTGGTTCTTGTTTTTTATATTGTATTTTTACATTGTGAACCCTGCGATCTACAGATGAAGGGTTTTATACAAATTTAATAAACAAGAATAATAAGATTGAGCTAATTGGCTGCTACTGCAGAAAAAATATGGGTGCATAGATAGGTGAATGCACCTGCCAGTTCAACTGTAGTAAAGGTAAGGTGGTTACAAGCAGGATTTAAGATACGGAAAGGCTTAAGTTGAGGATTCCAGAAAGAGCTATGTTCAGGGCTTAAGTTCCATGTATTTCAAGAGTGCAGAGGGTGTCCCAGGCATGCCAAGAGTGGGTGCAGCTGCTGTAAGACAATGGTGGTTGTCTTCAGTGCAAGATTTTCTAGCCGTGAACTTTTATATATTTTAATGGGGCTTCTTTTCTTCCCTTCAGCTCTGCTAGCAACCGGATAATTGGTGCTAAAGACCATGCCTCCATCCAGATGAATTTTTCTGAGGTGAGTAAAATATAATTAATTAGAATATACAAGTTGAAAGGCGTTAATTAATGTGTTTTCTTTTTGGTAATGAATTTCATTTTAATGAGGCTTGTAACCTGCCACTTGCCTGGGTTGGTGACTTTATGTAAAGAATGCATTCCTAGTTCCAGAGGCCTATGGGCTCATTATGGCTACAGTAGGAAGAAGCCTAAGTGTAAAAAGTTGGCTAAGCATTGATCTAACACAAGGTCGCATGGAGTTGACTGCAGTCACAAAGAGAACCAGTGTTGGTTACAACATGGCGTCCCTGCATAATGTGCAGTTTTCTTTCACTCCTTTCTGCCTTTCAGGATCTGGCCCTGAGTATTAAAAGTTACAGCAGTGTAGCAATAATCACGGTTGCTTCTCTCAGGCTCCTGGGTCCAGAGCGCATGGGACTGTAGAATTATTTTCTTTGCTAGACTTCCTGCTGCAGGTGAAAATAAATTACAGGGGCTGCTTCCTGTAGCAAGCAGTATTGAGAGAAGAGCATTCATGGTCCAAAGGAAGCGCATGGGGGGTGCTTATTTATTTATTTAAAAATAAACCTTGAAGCAGTTTATAAAAAGATAAGACAATAAAAGCAAGGGATAGGTCAGATTCCTTCCCTGCCATTCTTTTGCTTTGGACCCTGGGTGCTGTTGGTCTAATACTGCTTGCTGCATGACTTTTTGTTTTTATTCATAAAGGTTAGTATCATCTGTTCCATTGCTTCCCTTTGTGTTTAAAAAAAATTCCTATTAATTTTTGAATGTAACGTGGATTAATAGAAATGAAAAATTAATCCTTTTGTATACATGGGACATGGCTGACATTTGTCCCAGATTTCAGTAATCCAGTAAATCTGGGCAAACACAGTTTTCATACAGGCATTTAAACTATTAATTTGCTTTCTGTAAACTCCCTGGTTAGATTTGTAAGGGGTTCACTGCCTATAATTGATATCTTCTATGTATTGTGTTTTCCAGTATAACTGCACAACAGTTGAAATGCAATCTTGATTCCCATTTCAGGTTGATAAAGTCACAGGCAGAGTCAATGGCCAGTGCAAAACTTACGCAATTTGTGGAGCAATTCGCAGAATGGTAAGTGTGTACTTAAAAAGGTTTCTCTTCCCCAGTAGTATAACTTCTGTTGTCTTTCCACCTCAGTGTTTGGCTGTTGTGGGAGGTGGTCTCACTACTTGTTGAGTTTCTGCATTTATATAAACTGCAGCTCACAATTTAATTTGACATACAGTGGTACCTCGGGTTACATATGCTTCAGGTTACATACGCTTCAGGTTACAGACTCCGCTAACCCAGAAATAGTGCTTCAGGTTAAGAACTTTGCTTCAGGATGAGAACAGAAATCGTGCTCCAGCGGCGCGGCAGCAGCAGGAGGCCCCATTAGCTAAAGTGGTGCTTCAGGATAAGAACAGTTTCAGGTTAAGAACGGACCTGTGGAATGAATTAAGTACTTAACCCAAGGTACCACTGTATTTTACCTTATGAGTAGCAGCTCATTTAACGTTAAGAGACTAGGTCTTGGAGTTAATTCTGTTTTAAATAAGGGAATTGTCACAATCCTCTGGGTTGTGAGAGTAATGTAAAGGGGCTCTTTACACTAGTAACATTTAAACATCCTTTCCCCAGGACTTTGAGTTGCTGGACTGCAATGCTAGGCACATTTACTTAGAAGTAACACACATGGAAATCAATAAATATATTTATGATTGGGCTTTTAGTCTTTCATGTTTAACTCATGAGGCGTGTATGCAAGCGGTATCAAATTCTTACATGAACTTGTACTAGATTAACATAAGCAAATATGAACAGAGCTGGATACCACTGCAGGGATTACTAAGTACCATCTTCGTGGACTGTTCTGAAGCTCTTCATTTGTCTCAAAATATGGTTGATGAATTAACTCACAGGGGCATTCAAGAGTTCTCTGTGTGTGCAATAATTCTTTGCAAGCTCCCCCTATCAGTAAATGAATAGGCTACCATGAGTAGTTGCTCCTGAAAGAAGCAATCTTTCCTTCTGTATTACACACCATCATTCTGGAATGAATAGAGTGAGCCTTAATTTGAAGTCATCTCAAGACAATTGGCTACACTACTACTTAGTAATGTAATTCTGTCACAGGGAGGTAAGCAGTGTTGAGAACTGATAGTTACCATCTTAAAATAACATTTAGTGACCAAACCACATCTGCTTGGCCACTGTGAGAATGGGATAATCGACTAGATGGGCCATTGGCCTGATCCTGCTGGTTATTCTTACCTTCTTGTAAGAATCTGACTAAGGCACCCATTAAAAAAACAGCCTAACCACATTGCGTCCAAGTTTGTTCAAAAGCAAGATCCATAGTATTAAGTTGTGCTTACTCGCAGGTAAGTATTCATAAGAATCGTTGCCTCCCCTTCTACTGAGGAAAAAGGAAAGCAAATCAGTTGTGTACCCTGGTCAAGGGTTGGCTTGTGGATTCCAAAAACCGATTGCAGGAGAGCATCTTAAAGCTCTGTATGTAGAGCACTTTGAACAGGCCTTTGCCACTCAGTTAAACTTGTTTTCTCTGTTTCAGGGGGAATCTGATGACTCAATCCTGCGCCTTGCAAAGAACGATGGTATAATATCCAAGTAAGTTTTGTTGAATCTCATATCTCTCTCTCGGGTACTAATGCAGCTGTGCATTCTCAGTTTGCCAGCTTCTTGTGCTGTTTTGCTAAGCTTAATATGTACATTTGTAACTGTTTCTTTTCCTTTTCTAGGAATTTCTAAAGCATGATGAAGAAGCATGATGTGAAATTTGTTATAAAATAAAACTGTTGGAAAGCACCTAAAGTTCAGTGTGTCATTTCAGCTCATAACAGGTGAAACTGTTAAAAGAGGCTAATTCTGAAGATAACAGCATTGTTGATATGGATTACATAGGGCAATTTAAATGGATTATTTTTATATTAAAAAAAAGGCTTGTGTTTATGATAGATTGCAATGGTAATACTTAACATCTAAAATAGACCACAGATTCTTAGTCACCAAACTATTGCCCCCAGATTCTTAAACTTTACATCATTCTTGCCATGAGATGCAAGATGACATTTGTCTCTCTACTTAGAACTCTAAAACACAGGGATGGAGACCCTGAATACCATCTGCAAAGCTGCAGGTTTTCTCTCCATCCCTGTTCTCACGCGTTTTGCCTTCATTTATATGTGGTTTGCAGAGGGCACACCTAACTGGCTAGAAAGATGCAGAAATGGTTTTGCTACATTTATCTGTGAATTACGTTTGTCTCTAGGGTTCTCATTCTTTATATATTCTCCCATGAGAAAGAAAATGATGTGTATTTCTTGGCAGGTTTTTTTCCTGAACAGCAAGAAGCCAATAGTTAAGAGAACTTCCCTTTGCTTGTTAAGATCTCAAATGTGAGGAAATGCAGTACATTGATATCCTGTGATAAATATAATTATTCTGAAGTATGTAAACAAGTTGTCATAAGAATCGTAAGAGCTTGAACTGGCCAATTTTTAAGCACTCGGTTTAGTAAGCTTGGAAGAAAGCTTTTGTGTTTAGAGTTCAGTTTGAGTTAGGTGGATGGTTCAAGGAGCTGTACACACACCCAGGCTCACCAAATGTCACACCCCAGAATGAGAGGTGTGTGCTACCCTCATCCCGACACTGTCTGATTTGGGTGGTAATTTTTAGAACTCTATTTGTTCGCCTCTTCACTGGAGACAAGTGAATTACAAAAAATTAAAAATCCCAAGGGCAGAGTACAATGGCTTGTTTCTGGAGAGATCTGATTGCAGCCGCTATTTCTTTTTCTGGTATTCCAAAGTTTGAGAACTTCCTTTATTAGAAAAGCTGACCAATAAAACTACATGTTTCCAGGGGAATAATGTAAAAAGATTCCTGCATTGTGAAGGGTTGGACTAGAATTCAGGGGTCAGCAAGGTTTACCAGCCATGGGCTGGATCATTCCCACAGAGATCGTCCGTGGGCTGGACTGGCGCAGCGTGATGCCGGAAATCACGTCTGCGCATGTTCGCAGTGCCAGAAATCGCTTTGCACATGCCCAGACACTGAAAATTGCGCCTGCACAGAAGTGATTTTCAGTGTCTGTACATGTGCAGAAGTGATTTTCAGTATCTGCGTGTGCAGAAGCGATTTTTGGTATCTGTGCGTGTGCAGACGCAATTTCCGTCTCTGCTCAGCAAGTCCCCGCACGCTGCGCTGGTGACTCGTTGCCAACCCCTGGACTAGATGGCCCTTGAGTTCCCTTCCACCTCTGCAATTTTATGATTCTAAGTTTTATCCAGTAGCTGAGCAAACACAATTCTGCAGGTCTATTCTAATAACCTATTAACTTGACAGCAGGTAGGAAGGGTTATATTCTATCTGCCTCACAGAGCCCTAGGGGAAACCACAGCTTGAATAGATTGAGAAGACAGACACATGCTGACGCCACCTTTGTTATCTGTCACTCCCCTGATTCTGGCTAGCATCCACTACGCTGCACTTTTGACCTGATGTGCACAGCTGTTTTAGCTTTTAAGATTTCCAATGGCCTCTTTTTAAACTTAGAGATAGCAGCAGCCAGGTATATTAAAACATCATGGCAAACCTGAGGTGTTAGTGACATTCCCATATAGGATGAAACTTCCAATCCAGGTATATTCTGGAGGCTGTGCCAGTAGTTTGCTGCAGTAGGTAGGAATTTTAGGTAAATATGTATATGGCAGCAGCTTCTCAGGACAGTGCCTCACTTGAGAGGCAGAGGCACTTAGCAGAAGACACCTGGTTTGATACAGTTTCATCAGTAGGAATGACGAAAAGGCACCTGAAGAAGTTTTCCTCCTTTTCCCTTATGGGGTACCCAAGAGCCCATATAAAGTCCTCAAGTGGGTTCCCTATCAGTAGGAGAAAATAACAGAGGCCAACCAGAGAATATTGAGAAGCAGCTAGTAAACCTGATCTTTATTAAACTTGCAACAGGGTCCTCACCACATGCAGGAGGGAGGAGGAACCCAGAACAATTGTATGCAAGCCCTTATATATACTTTTGAAATTGCCCACCCTGTAGCTCAAGACTACCCCAAAAAACATCATACATACATCAAGAAGGAGGCAGTCTACAGCAGAAATCCTTTCTGCCAGGATACCTGACAGTGGCCAGCAATTGCATTACTTGGGCATCCCAGCCATTCTTTTGTGATGGTAAATACTTTAATTCCTGAATCCAGGTGACAGGCTCACCCTATTCATACACAAAGATGCCCTAAAGACAGGTAAGCAAAAGAGAGGCTTTTCCCATTTTCTTCCTCCTTGCAGAGAAACATTTGAAGTCAATTTGGGAGAGTCAAAATGGTTTCAGGATTGCTCTCCTGTACTATTTCAGACACGCGGTTTATATACTTATGTATGTGTTTGCCTTGTAAATTTATGAGCATATAATTTATATATTTGAGACTTAAATTCCTAGAACAAAGTGGAGACGGAGGATGTTGTGAAAAGCACGAGTAGCTTTCTTAAAACTGCACCATTTTTAATTTTACACCATAAATAGCATCTCCTCACATGGCTGCCAAATTACAGGTGAAGACTGCATACTTTAGTAAGCCAGCCAAAAGTGTTGATATTTAAATTACAGCTTACCTCTTGGTTTTCCCATTGTCCAGATTAAGAATTATGATTGGCATGCATTTTGCATAACTCATGGGTCAATAAGCCTTAGCACCTGCTAATTGCTTATAGAAACAGAAATTATATAAAAATGAGCATTCTACTGCTGTAATTGGCAACAGGTGTTAAAACATTATATAGCTCAGGCACAAAGCTGAGCCATAGTGTGCATAGATTTGCCTAAATATTCAGTTCATTTTAGAGGATTAATACTAGTGGGATCAGGAAAGTCGAACTTAATGGCATTTTATTTGTGCTGGATTTATGGCAGACAAGCTACTGTACTTTTCCATGTATAAGACACCTCCATGTATAAGACACCCCCTATTTTGGGGGACTCAGATTTAAGAAAATGGGGGAGATGGCACAGAGTTGAGCTTTTTCGTGGAGGATAACTCAGGGTTGTTGACCTTTTTTTAGAGAATAAGAAGAAGAGTTTGGATTTGATACCCCGCTTTATCGCTACCCGAAGGAGTCTCAAAGCGGCTAACATTCTCCTTTCCCTTCCTCCCCCACAACAAACACTCTGTGAGGTGAGGGGGGCTGAGAGACTTCAGAGAAGTGTGACTGGCCCAAGGTCACCCAGCAGCTGCATGTGGAGGAGCAGAGATCCGAACCCGGTTCACCAGATTGCGAGTCTACCACCCTTAACCACTACACCACACTGGCTCTTTGAGGGAGGATTACCCAGGGTTGTTGAGCTTTTTTCCAGGAGGGGTTGCAGGTTGCAGAAAACCGCTCAACCACACGCATCACAAAATCCTCCTCTTGTCTGTCCCCTCACCAGCAGAAGCTGCCAATCACCTACCCAATTGCCACAGCACCAGCCAATCAACACCACCCATTGACACAGCAACCAATAACACAAAAGCCACTAACAGCCATGGCAGCAACAAATCAAACATCCACCCTATGCACTACCCATGTTTAAGACAACCCCCATTTTTTAGCATGCTGCTTAAAATAGGAAACCTAGGCAGAAAGGGTATACAGAAATACATAGTTCTGCCATCCTAGAACAAGAATATATTTGAACTAATATTTTTTCCTTGACCCATAACTCACACTCCATCATAACTTGTGTTAGCTGCTGAATTGAACAGTTTTTCAGAGTATTGTGTTGCAATATCTGCAATCGACTGAGAATTGGTCTGTTTTCCAAGTTTGCTGGTGGGTAGAGCAGATACGAGAGGAAGCACAGCAGCTCAGGTATGTTTATCTCAGCAGGAGCAACAGACACATCTGCTGGAGCTGTGTTTTCTAGTGCTTGTAAGCCTGTAGGGGTTGGAGGCCAGGTCTGGCCTTGCACATGAGCCCTTCAGTAGATAGGCTAGGCTCATTGACTGCATCAAGATCACTCTTTAAACTTTATGGTTGTTGAATGGTGTGAGCCCAGGTCTCCCCAACCAAAATCCAGCATGCTACCCAATGTACCATTTGTTGCCACCTTCCAAATTTCCAACATCACTGGCTCAAATATCTAAGCATCAAGGGGCTCGTGGAGAGGCGTTCTGGAGGAGTAATAATAATAATAGTTTGTCATTTATACCCTGCCCATCTGGCTGGGTTTCCCCAGCCACTCTGGGCAGCTCCCAACCGAATATTAAAAACATAATACAGCATTAAACATTAAAAACTTCCCTAAACAGGGCTGCCTTCAGATGTCTTTTAAAAGTCAGATAATTGCTTATTGCCTTGACATCTGATGGGAGGGCGTTCCACAGGGCGGGCACCACTACCAAGAAGGCCCTCTGCCTGGTCTCTGTAACCTCCCTTCTTGCAGGGAGGGAACCGCTGAAAGGCCCTTGGAGCTGGACCTCTGTGTCCGGGCTGAACGATGGGGGTGGAGACGCTCCTTCAAGTAAACTGGACCGAGGCCGTTTAGGGCTTTAAAGGTCAGCACCAACACTTTGCATTGTGCTCGGAAATGTACTATTCATGCAGTCACATTGTTATATTATGCAGTTACGTTGTTTCCAGTATTTTACTTATGTTCAATTCACTATTTGAATTGGGGAAAGGTGAAGAAATCTATTCAACTAAGTTGTGCGAGTAGACTCACTGAAATTAATGGATTTAACTTTGTCCCAGCTAAACTAATTTCACTCAAGAAATGCTTCTGTGAGGCTGAACTAGTTATGTTAAACTTTGTTTATTACCTTTATTTCAAATAATACAAACCATTAAGTAATCCAAGTCTCGGCCCACGATGTCCCATTGTCTGTTTCCATGTCCTTAATGTATATCGTAATCGGTGCAACATCTTGCTGGATTTTAACCTACATCTGAGGATCGGTAATAAATTCCAACCAGGATATGACTCTTTTCTTCTTTGAAGTATTGTTTCTGCTTACATCAGGGTCTCTAAAATTCTTGCCCGGCTAAAAGAGTATAGCTAGCCTAGAGAGCTTTTCTAGATGTATTTTTAAGACTCTTTCCAGTGTGCAGTTAAATCGCCTGTGCTGTTCTCGGATAAGAATAGTTCAGATCTCGAAAGAGCCATGAAAGGGAAGGAACTAGAGTTTGATTGTACAAGTGGTGCCCTATTGCCCTTACATGGTTACATTACACCAGCTTGTGAAATTCTCCTCTGTTACTTACAGTTGGAAAGGCAGCTGAATTGATTTGAGCTGTTTCAGCTAAAACTTCACATTGCTTGCCTGAGCGCAAAACAGGCTAGGATTCCTTCTTTTGGAACAGAATCCTGCTGCTTAATGAAACCTGTTGTTTCTGTTTCATTGCTGGGAAAGGAGTCCTTAAAAGGGGGGGGGAGAGAGACTGAATAGCTAAAACTTCACGAAGATGGCACATGAGTACAAACTTTTTCACACAAGCTGGCATTCACCTGAATGGCTTATTTGTTGTGTTGCAGTCCCTGTTATTGTGGGACTGCTGTCACAGTCTGTTTGTTTAGATGATATGCCTGCCTTTTGCTCCTGTGGTTTACAACAAAGTCAAAGAAAGATGAGCACATAAAATCCATAAAATAACACAGTCCTTAAAATACACAACTTACTGAGATAAATCTTGGAGGGGGGCAATTCTGCCCAGGACCTTTTGGGTGAAAACACTTGGGCAAAACCACTACAGTGGTACCTCTGGTTACATACTTAATTCATTCCAGAGGTCCGTTCTTAACCTGAAACTGTTCTTAACCTGAAGCACCACTTTAGCTAATGGGGCCTCCCGCTGCTGCTGCGCCGCCACCGCACGATTTCTGTTCTCATCCTGAAGCAAAGTTCTTAACCTGAAGCACTATTTCTGGGTTAGCGGAGTCTGTAACCTGAAGTGTATGTAACATGAAGTGTATGTAACCCGAGGTACCACTGTATCTTCATAGATCCCAAGTATGTCTGCCTCCACATGGGCAAGTTTGGTTCAAGTGAGCTGCAAACGATAATTATTGTTTCTAGTTAACAATTTGTATCTTGTGTATAGAGATGCAGATGGTTTCTTTTTCATCTGCAGCGTGCATCCTTCACAACCTGAGACAGCTTGTGGAATCTGGAACTTGTGATAGACCCTTCCATCATTATCTGTGGGACTAATCAGCTTGAAGTAAACAAAGGAAAACCAATTAAACACTTTTTCCAACAAGGAAGCACACTATTGTTTGACAGCAGGCAGCTGTTCCTTCTGATGAAACCCTCCCTCGAACTGGAACTAAATTTCATGCTGTTCGATTAAGCTTGCCGGTATGAGCTCTGATTTATAACAAAAGGTTTGCTTTTCTGTTTTAAATCAGTGCCAATAGGGACTTGTAGACAATTCAGAGACCAGGCACCTTGAGGACAGAATCTTGTTTTCTCAGGGTACAGAAATGATCTGGCTATTCATTTGATTATCTATTTGGAGGTATCTGTTTTTGGGTGGGGGTGGGATTGTAACTCAGCTGCAGACATTTGTGTATCATCAGCAAGAATGATTGATGCTAACCTGTGATCATCAGAGGCAAGCTGTAGCCTGGCATCTTGATGTCCCCTGACTACTGGTTATAAAGTGAGCCAATTGGTTAGGAAACTCTCAGCGGATTGTACAAAAAGAGAACAATATTTCGTCTTTGTAATCAGTAGTAAGCATTTAACTTTGGGTGTTGGTTGAATTGGTAGCTCTTAGAGCTTGTAAATGTTACAAAGGTTTGGTTGGATCCCTGGTCAGTTGTTCTACAAATGCAGGATATTCTGGTGGTGGCTGCAGAATTTGGACCCTTGAAAATCTTTCATTGTTGATCATTACTAATCTTATGCTAAACAAGGTGATAGTTAAGCCTATAGTTCAGAATTTCCTCACCCCTTAGGGATATATCCCCAATATGATGGTGTTTAGGTACCCCTTAAATCATGGGTAAGCAAACTAAAGCCCGGGGGCCGGATCCAGCCCAATCACCTTCTAAATCCGGCCTACGGATGGTCCGGAAATCAGTGTGTTTTTACATGTGTAGAATGTGTCCTTTAATTAAAATGCAACTCTGGGATATTTGTGGGGCCTGACTGGCGTTTTTACATGAGTAGAATGTGTGCTTTTATTTAAAATGCATCTCTGGGTTATTTGTGGGGCAAAGGAATTTGTTCATTTCCCCGCCAAAAAAATATAGTCCGCCCCCCCCCCCCACAAGGTCTGAGGGACAGTGGATTTAGAAAGTGATTGGGCCAGATCCGGGCCCCAGGCCTTAGTTTGCCTACCCATGCTGTAGAGCCTAAACTGCCTTCTTGACCTCAGCCACCAGTTTTGCATTACTTCCCTTGGCCACTGTGTGGTCCCAGAGAGCTGTCTACATCATTGCACCTGTAAAACAGGTGAGGCAGTTTGAGATGTCCTCAAAGCCTACAGAGCCCATGCGACAGGATTGCAACCCTGCTCAGGCCCATCCAAGGCCTTGTGATAAGTTATCCTAAAGCTTCTGGGTTTCTTTTTTTCTAATCAAGTTGAAAATGAATGCTGTTATACCACCCCTCATTGAATTTATTTATATTTCATTTTCAGATGTTTGTCTATGCCTTCTTCAAAGTGGGTAGATGTTGTGCATCTTTTTTTAAAAAAAACACAGCGTTACCAAGTTGACGTAGCTATACAGTGGTACCTCGGGTTACATACGCTTCAGGTTACATACGCTTCAGGTTACAGACTCTGCTAACCCAGAAATAGTGCTTCAGGTTAAGAACTTTGCTTCAGGATGAGAACAGAAATTGTGCTCGAGCGGCACGGCAGCAGCAGGAGGCCCCATTAGCTAAAGTGGTGCTTCAGGTTAAGAACAGTTTCAGGTTAAGTACGGGCCTCCGGAACGAATTAAGTACTTAACCCGAGGTACCACTGTACATAAGTGCTTTCTTCAAAAGAACAGGACTTCACTTCGAAACAAACTTGGTTCTCATCTGCGCTATGCTTTTAAAACTGTGTCATACCACTTTAAACAGCAATGGCTTCTCTCAAAGAACCCTGGGAATTGTAGTTTGCTAAGGGTGCTGAGAGTTATTAGGTGATTTCTAGTCCCCTCACAGAGCTACAATTCCCAGAGTTCCCTGGGAAGAAAGAGGGATTGCTTGTTAAACCATTAATTAGTAAATGTTATCTTTGTAAACAGACACAACATTTATCATGGAGTTTTTTTAGAGGGTGGGGAACCCTTGAATCAGGGACCCCGGGCAAAGACACTGTTCACCCCACCCTTGTTCCAGCCCTGCCTATGTGGCAGATGAGGTTGAGAGCTTGCAACTAGCCCAAAGTCACCCAGTAAATTTTGTGGCCAAGTAGGGCTTTAAAAGGGACGCGGGTGGCGCTGTGGGTTAAACCACAGAGCCTAGGACTTGCCGATCAGAAGGTCGGCGGTTCGAATCCCCGCAACGGGGTGAGCTCCCATTGCTCGGTCCCAGCTCCTGCCAACCTAGCAGTTCGAAAGCACATCAAAGTGCAAGTAGATAAATAGGTACCGCTCCATCGGGAAGGTAAACGGTGTTTCCGTGTGCTGCTCTGGTTTGCCAGAAGTGGCTTAGTCATGCTGGCCACATGACCCAGAAGCTGTACACTGGCTCCCTTGGCCAATAAAGCGAGATGAGTGCCACAACCTCAGAGTCGGTCACAACTGGACCTAATGGTCAGGGGTCCCTTTACCTTTTAGGCCTTTAAGCACTGGCCTCCCAGTACTACGCTTTTAGTATTAATCTATTAAGCATTGACAGAGGAAATCATGGCTGTGCTATTTTGGAAACGACACTTTAGTAAGGGGAAACTGCCATGTTGTGCATATTTTTCCACTCCACTTTTTAAAGGAAGCAGTTGTTTTCTATTTTTCCATCCCACGTTTTAAAGTAAGCAGGTGGCATCTGTGTGGCAAACAGACAAAATGAAACGAAGAGACAGAAGGAATGAACTCACTTTGTATGTACATCATGACTGAATTAAGGCCACTTGACCATCGTAGTTGAAAAGGCTCTGCCTGCAGAAAACAGCACGATGCCCGTGTTGCTCTTGCTTGAAGCCCTACCTGATACCATAGTCCAGGGATGGTGACTCCCTGTGTAAAATCCTGGAAAGCAATGGCCATTCAGTGTTGACTCCATCTCCTCAGAGTATCGCGAAAGAACAATGTCAATCAACATTTGATGATCTCCTTCTACCAGTCCACAATAGAAAGTGTCCTTTCATACTGTGTCACGGTGTGGTGCACTGGTTTGACATCAATTGATAGGAAGTTCCTACAGAGGGTGGTCAATACAGCACAAGATATTATGGGCTGTCCCGTGAATCTGCTGGATGACATCGCGGAAGAACGTTGCCTCAGGAGAGTGAGGAAAATTCTCAGGGATGATTCACACCCTGGCTGGCACTTTCTTGATCTGCTGCCCTCAGGCAGAAGATATAGAAGCATGATTAGTCGCACCAACAGGGTAAAGAACAGCTTCTATCCGTGGGCTGTTAGGCCGCTGAATGAAAAGATAACAAGAGGGCAACTGACTTTCGGGTTTGGTGGGTGTGCGTCAGTAAACAAGGGGAATTAAGACAGAGAGCTGAGTGGGGGGTGCTCGTGTGATCTCACTGTACACAAGTTGTACAAGTGACAAAGTATTTCAATTTCAATTCAATAATGCTGAGATGTATGGACCCAATGGTCTGATTGAGTATGAAGCAGGGGAAGGCAATGGGGTGCCCTCCCAGATGTTGCTGAACAATAACTCTCTGACCATGTGCAATGCTGGCTGGGGTTTGATGGGAGGAGGAAGCCTCCATTAGCTACCCCTCCTCTAAGCAATGCAGAAAGTAATACAGATGTTGACTTGATCCTGACAACACTGGGAGGGGAATATTCTTACATTTTTCCAGGATCTTATGCCTGTTAGGTCACTTGTGGTTATAAAAGCATTCATTTGTGTCAGTAGACACAGGACGCGGGTGATGCTGTCGGTTAAACCACAAAGCCTAGGGCTTGCCGATCAGAAGGTTGGCGGTTCGAATTCCTGCGACGGGGTGAGCTCCCGTTGCTCGGTCCCTGCTCCTGCCAACCTAGCAGTTCGAAAGCACGTCAAAGTGCAAGTAGATAAATAGGTACCGCTCTGGCGGGAAGGTAAACAGCGTTTCCGTGCACTGCTCTGGTTTGCCAGAAGCGGCTTAGTCCTGCTGGCCACATGACCCGGAAGCTGTACACCGGCTCCCTCGGCCAATAAAGCGAGATGAGCACCGCAATCCCAGAGTCGGTCACGACTGGACCTAATGGTCAGAGCTCCCTTTACCTTTTTATGCCTGTTAGGTCACTTGTGGTTATAAAAGCATTCATTTGTGTCAGTAGACACACGACAGTAAACAGAAAAACACAACTGAACAGAGAAAACTTCCAAATTAAAAATTGTACAAATTTAGACTCGGAGAACGCCATGGTGGTCATTTTTCTTATTTCATTTCTTTTCATCACAGCCACTGAGAATTCTGTGGACTTTGCTGCTGTGAGGGACCTGCAAGGAGAAGTTCCATGAACACTAGATGGACACATTAGACAAGATAGAATTGAGTGATTAGCTGTTTGTGTGAATCTATGAACATAGGGCACTGCCTGTGTATAGGAAGCCAAGTCAGATCATGGGCCCATTGAGTTCAGTGTTGTCTGCACTGATTGGCAGTGGCTTCCCCAGGCCTGCCCAGAAATGCCGTTCATTGAAACTGGGATTTCCTGCATGCAAGGCAGATGCTCTCTCTCACTCTCCATAAAAAGAGCAAAATGACAATACACAAACATATTTTGAGTCACTTCAAGGAATTGTATGGGACCTGAGGGTCATCTAGTCCAACCCCCTGCAACACAGCAATATGCAGCTTTCGCATCCAGAGGTTGAACCCACAACCATGGAATTATCAGCACCATGCTCTGTTATTATATAGAGATGTAAAGCCCCGGAGGATAAAATGACCACTTTGTTTTTCCCTGGACCTTCTCATGAATATTGATAAATGCAAGTTTAAAAAAAAACACAGGAGAACACCATATTTTGAAATCCACTGATAGGGTTTGATATTTGGATTAGAGAAAAAGGAAACTGCAATAGCCAGCCTAACATCACTTGTGAAAGGGGACTAAAGTTTGCCAGTTCTCCCTCCCCAATTCGATGCTCTCTGAAATGTAAATAGAGAAGATAACAGCTAAACCATTTAAGATTCCAATCTTGGCCCATCTTTGCAAAACGCCATAACAAAAAGCCTTCCAGTTAAGCCCTCCAGAAGCAAATGTCCTGGGAACTGCTATGGGGAAACCAAGGGAAATTCCATCCACCCTGGGGGGGGGGGAGGCGGTAACTGATTGGAGATAAAAAGCTTATCAGGGGTCCCCATAAATCCGCACACTTTTTAAACAAAATGTCAGGCTACAGCAGCATCCATCCGGATCTGTGTCTGATTTAGCTGCTCAACCCATCGGAGAATTGCAGCTGCATCCTAGAAGATAGCATTTCCTGCGTTCTGTTGTGAAGTAACCGGCTGATGAGTTTCACATATGCAGCCATGATTGGTATCACTTTTAACAGTGTCTGCGTGGCCCCAGTATTGTTGAGAACTGCTGGGAGTGTTTATAAATGGCGGCAATGTCCCTGCTAGATAAACACCAAGGCCCACTGGGTGCAAAGAGAAGTTTCTGAGAAACTTTCAAGCAGAGGGCATGCCTTTAAAATCCCTTTCAGTTCAGAGATCCACTGAATCTAAGCAGGGCTCTTCTTCTGTTTACCTACCACAACTAAACGGCGGTTGATAGACCAATAAATTTGTCTAAACCCTTGTAAATGCTCACTCTGAGTTAACAGCCTTGGACACATCTTGTTGTGGTGAATGCCATAAGTGAGTTATGTGTGTGCTTGAAGACTTTCATGCCTCTCTCTGTCCTGAACCCTATCAGCAGCCAACTTCAAGACAAACAAAGGGCTTTTCATCCATCTGTCCCTGGAGACAATGGAGGAATCCACCTTCGGAGGTGAGGTCAAGCTGTTGGAAGGTTGCATTTTCCGCTGTGACTGTTGGGACTGATGCAGAAGAGACATGTTTCGTTGCAGCTGTGCAAATTGGAATCCAGATTGCTGACTTGTTCCTTCAAAGGGAATGAAAGCTCTCTCAGAATAGGATTCCCACCTAATTCCTAGACGTTGAGAGCTACCCATCCACAACAAATAGGTTTCATCCCCACCCCGATTGGGAAACTTCTTATATGTTTGCATCTCATGAGGCAAATGAAATTTCAGCATGGCTAGGTCACATTACAACCCCTTGCTGCAAATCTGGAACCATGTTCGTACCTTTAAAGCGCACGCAGAACAAATGTAGCAAGTTGAAAGAACCCCCCCCCCGAATAAGTAAAGTCTTTTGTTTAGTTGTTTAGTCATTTAGTCGTGTCCGACTCTTCGTGACCCCATGGACCAGAGCATGCCAGGCACTCTTGTCTCCCACTGCCTCCCGCAGTTCAGGACTCCCTGGTCCTGAATGGGGTAACTGTGCCCCTGAAGGACCAGGTGCGCAGCCTGGGAGTCATTTTGGACTCGCAGCTATCCATGGAGGCGCAGGTCAATTCTGTGTCCAGGAGCTGCTGTCTACCAGCTCCACCTGGTATGCAGGCTGAGACCCTATCTGCCTGTGGACTGTCTTGCCAGAGTGGTGCATGCTCTAGTTATCTACTGCAATGCACTCTACATGGGGCTACCTTTGAAGGTGACCCGGAAACTGCAATTAATCCAGAATGCAGCAGCTAGACTTGTGACTGGGAGTGGCTGCCGGGACCACATAACACAGAGAGATCTGCATTGGCTCCCAGTACGTTTCCAAGCACAATTAAGTGTTGGTGATGACCTTTAAAGCCCTGAACAGCCTCTGTCCTGTATACCTGAAGGAGCGTCTCCACCCCCATCGTTCAGCATGGACACCAAGATCCAGCACCGAGGGCCTTCTGGCAGTTCCCTCATTGTGAGAAGTGAGGTTACAGGGAACCAGACAGAGGGCCTTCTCGGTATTGGCACCCGCCCTGTGGAATGCCCTTCAGATGTGAAGAAAATAAGTAGCTATCTTATTTTTAAAAGACATCTGAAGGCAGCCCTGTTTAGGGAAGTTTTTATTATTTAATGCTGTATTGTTTTTAACACTCGATTGGAAGCCGCCCAGAGTGGCTGGGGAAACTCAGCCAGATGGGCGGGGTATAAATAATAAATTATTATTATTATTATTATTATTATTATTATTATTATTATTATTATTATTATTCTCCTTGTGCCCTTCATCTTTCCCAACATCAGGGTCTTTTCCAGGGAGTCTTCTCTTCTCATGAGGTGGCCTAAGTATTCGAGCCTCAGCTTAAGGATTAGAAAAGAAAGCCATAGCCTAGAGGAAAAAGAAAACGGGGCGGAGGAGGAGGAGGAGGAGGCAGAAAAACCACTTTCTGTATCCTGAATGGCAGCCAAGCAGAAGCCTCCAGACGTAACTGGCTGTACTTTTGAATAAATAAAGTATACTATTCATTGTATCAAATTGTAGATTTCTTTTTTTTATTATTGGTTTTAATTCATTTTGCTACATCAAACATTAAAACAAACACAGAAAACATACATAACACATAAACACAAAAAAGAAATACATAAAAAAGAGAAATAATAATAAAGAAAACAAAAGAAAAAACATCTCTTAACATAAGACACCAACAAATTAACTTACATTAACTAAATAACACACAACACTGATTGACTTCCCTTCATCTCGGTTTCAGAATATATTATATGATTTTTTATCTGCAGTTTCTTTTCCTCATATAACTCTTTACATCACAAGTGTTACGTCACACCTACTGTGATTTTTAGATTTTTTACCTCTGTTTCCATGTATGTCATAAATTTATTCCATTCTTTATTAAACTTTATGTCTTTTTGCTTTCTTATTTTCTGTGTCATTTTTGCCAGTTCAAAATAATCAAATAGTTTGAATTGCCACTCGTTTATAGTTGGGATTTTTTATGTCTTCCAATTCTGCGCTATTGGAGTTCTGGCAGCCACTGTCGCGTACTGAAAGAGTATTTGATCTTCCTTTTTGATTTCCTCTCCAATTATCCCCAGCAAAAAGGCTTCGGGTTTTTTTTAATAAAAAAAATAACAAATTGTAGATTTCATTGGTCTCATAAAGTTCAACAAAAAAAGCAGAAGACCCAGTGGATCAGTTCTTTCTCTAATCAGTTCATGCATAAGGTCCATACATGTAAACATGTCTATTCCACCTGTCTGTTCATAGAGTCCAATAATCCACTTGAAGGATTGTTACAGTTCCACAGAATCCTTTCACAGAGTGTTGAGCATTGCTCCTCCTGCAAATATGCTATGCAGGTAAAAGAGTTTTAACAATAAAGAAGGTTTGAACGTTATGAGACTGTTGAAATCTACAATTTGATACAATGAACAGTATACTTTATTTATTCAAAAGTACAGCCAGTTACGTCTTGTGTGTTTATTGAGTATGTTTCACGTAACCATAGGTTTATTGTTGTTTTGTTAAAGAAGAAGCCTCTAGCTAAATATGAATGAACCTGAATTTAATTTGGGGGTGGAGGAGAGAGAACCTGGTACGTTGGCCTCTTGATGAACAAAAAGTTATTGTTCGTAGCCCCTGTGAATCCTGCACCAAACTGGCTTGGTGGCTTCGGGAGAAGCCGGAAAAGAACTATGCAAAGTGAAGTGTCAAGAGGAGTGTTCACATTTTGTGTGCAACAAGCAGTTGTTTTTGTTAAGTTGTGAGCAAACATATCAGACGACACAGCGATTCTTCAGGCAGCTCTTGTTTATTCACAGGCCAGAACAGAACTGAACTGAAGGGTTCAGCCAACCTGCTTATACAGAGCTCAACTATAACACAACAGTAACAACTTTTTGTAACTATCCAATCACTGAACGTCACTTTCAATTCTGTATTTGCATATGCGGACCTGAGTGAAAACTATCTACAGTATCCACCTGCTGGCCCAGGGTGAGAACTTCAGTACATAACAGTTTTGGCTCTCACCCAACTTCCCATCACCAGTGTCACTGCAGCTTACAGGGAAGATGAGTCAGTGAGGAGGTCAGCATGGTGCAAATGCACTGATGGAACCAACCTAGGTCGGGATGCTTCCAACAGCTGTAGAGCAGAGGCTAGCCATCCCAGTTTTACAATATCCATTGCTCTCCCCACCCCACCCCACTTATTAAATTTAGCTTTTTCAGGAAAGAAAAGATATAGACAGAGGGTGGGATGGTTGGATAGTGTTCTTGAAGCTACAAACATGAGTCTGACCAAACTGCAAAAGGCGGTAGAAGACAGGAGTGCCTGGCATGCTCTGGTCCATGGGGTCACGAAGAGTTGGACATGACTAAACGACTAAACAACAACAAGACAAATATTATTTATTATCTACCTACTTGTGATTCCCAGGAACTGGCATTCAGATGCATATTGCCTCCAAAAGTGGATGTGAAATACAGCCATCAAGGATTGCCAACAGCCAATTTATACCTCAGTCCAGAAAGAGTTGTCCTGTGGCTGCACCCTTAATGAGGGTACAACTCGTTCTAGCTAGCCAGAGAGATTATAATTTTTTAATGGGCCCGCATTGTTTCCCTGCAACTCCGTCCTCACCCAACTTGCTGGCACAAATGTCACGCTGGTTTCGACTGAAGATGCTTCTTCTAGATGTTTTGGGATGACATTTTGTGTTTTGAAGAGTTTGATCTTGTGTTTTTAAAAGGCTTAATTGTTTTAATGTATTTTTATGGCATGTTTGTGTTAAGAAGGAATCTGACTCTGAGCTTTGAAGAAGGGCAAAGTAAATCAAATAAAGCCATGCAGTAAATAATTCACCACTGCTGCCGCTGCTTTTTATATATAAAGGGAATTGTCTTGTTTCTGGGATCAGGAGAGCACAGGAAAATAAAAAGAGATCTGCTGGATAGAAGCAACGATCCATTTGTTTTCAACTAGATCAAGGGTCAGCAACCTAAGGCCCATGAGCCACAAGCAGCCCACAGGGATCAAGCCGCCCCCAAACCAAGCTGCCGCTTGGCGAATCCCTGCGCACTGTGCTAAACCGGCACAGCACAGCACAGAGACTTGCTTTCGTGTCTCTAAAAATTGTGTCTGCGCAGACACAGACGCCGGAAATCTCCACTGGAGTCAACCGGCCCAGGCAGGGTAAACCTTGCTGACCCCTGAACTAGATGGCTTCAAGAAAGTAGGGCACAGAGACAATTTGTCTTATCCCCTCTTAATGCCATTTAAACCAATGGCAATTACCACATCTTGTGACAGGGAGTTCCATAGATAATTTACCGTAATTGCTTGTTTCCATCATAGAGCTGATTCATGCCTTGTTTTAGAACAAGGATACAAAAGGTACTTTATTTCAACGGTCAAGCTATGTCCTTGGTTTGCATTTAACGCTAAGCCAAAGCTTGGCTTAGCATAAACAGGCCAGTTCCTGCAGAGGAGATTGCAGCTGCTGTTGTCCTCCCCTGATCCAACTGGTGCTGTGAGCTAAGTCGTGTCACCTGAACCTGGGCTTGTGGTCTGTCTCATGAACCGCAAGCTGTAACCATGGTTTGTTCTCCAATACAGCTTGCAGCTAGTCTGGAGGAGACAAACCATAGCCTGGGTTTGGACGGCATGCTAAGCTGAAGCATAGCATATCTCATAATGGGAGCAGGACTGGAAGAGGAAGGAAATGGTTGTGCTCTCTCCAGGAGAATGCATGTGTGTTCATTCACATGAAGCAATGGTTTGGCTTAGCACTACAGTGGTACCTCGGGTTACAGACGCTTCAGGTTACAGACACTTCAGGTTACAGACTCCGCTAATCCAGAAACAGTACCTTGGGTTAAGAACTTTGCTTCAGGATGAGAAGAGAAATCGTGCACCAGCAATGCAGCGGCTGCAGGAGGCCCCATTGGCTAAAGTGGTACCTCAGGTTAAGAACAGTTTCAGGTTCAGAACGGACCTCTGGACCGAATTAAGTTCTTAACCCGAGGTACTACTGTACATGTGAATGGAACTTTTATGTGCTTTTTTAAAAAAAACCTTATACAGTGGACCCTCCGGATACGTATTAAATTCATTCCGGGGGTCCGTATTTAACCTGAAAAGTCCGTAACTGGAGGCGCCGCTTTTGTGCATGCGTGCAGTGCGCAGAGCGGTGAAACCTGGAAGTATACACTTCTAGGTTTGCCATGTTCACAACCCAAAAGTTACATATCCAGAGCAGTATGTAACTTAAGGGTCCACTGTATGTGCTTTGATGTCAGTTGTGGATTGTGTGATCACCTTTCCTGTGATAAACAGAGAGGCAGGGGCCTGTTCCTCTCCTAGTTGCCACTGCTGCTGTCTATAATTCATGTGGATTTGGGGGAGGCTTGTATCCATACCCTAAAGGTAAAGGACCCCTGACAGTTAAGTCCAGTTGCAGACGACTCTGGGGTTGGGGCGCTCATCTCGCTTTACAGGCCAAGGGAGCCGGTGTTTGTCCGCTGGCAGCTTCCAGGTCATGTGGCAAGCAGGACTAAGCCACTTCTGGCGCAACAGAACACCGAGACCAGAAATGCCGTTTACCTTCCCACCGGAGTGGTACCTATTTATCTACTTGCACTAGCGTGCTTTCAAACTTCTCAGTTGGCAGGGGCTGGGACTGAGCAACGGGAGCTCATCCCATTACGGGGATTCAAACTGCTGACCTTCTGATCAGCAAGCCTAAGAGGCTCAGTGGTTTAGACCACAGCGCCACCTGCGTCCCACCCTAGAGGAGGGATAACCAATAGGGTGCAACTCTCATCAGTGCCTGCCAGTTTGATAAGGATAGTGGGAGTTACTCACAGACATCTGGAGGGCAGCATGTTGTATGCCCTGGCCCTAGAAGATACATCTCTCTAACAGTTGCTAGTCTTCTTTCTACAAAGATATAATTTTCATCTTCAGTTAAAATCTGCAGCTTCCCTATGCCCATGGGTGTAGAGGGGGAGACTCTCCAGAAATTAATATGGAAAGCAATAGTTAAATTCTCCCTTCCAAGCCTTGTGCTTTTGTCCTAAATTTGCAGCCTAGCCGTGTGACATTAAGTCCAACTTTTAAAATGTCCCTGACAGTGACTTCTTATGCTGTGGCCAATATTGAAAATGAATTGGGTCAGAATGTGTGTGCTTTTAAGTGGAAAGGGTTGTTTACTCAACCCAGTGCCAGAAAAAACCATGAATCCACCCACTTCATTCTCATTCAAATGGCCTCTGTGCTCATAGCTGAACTGGTGCGCGCGCGCACACACACACACACACACACAGACACTGGAATAAATTCTAAGTCCACCAATAATATCATTTTAACCATATCTCCAATCATCTCTGTTGTTGCTTGGGAAAGATTTAGATGGAAAGAGCAGCGTGAGGGTAGGCGTGAGCTACTGTTCAGTTATCTGGATTCAATCCCTTTCTTCGCTTGAAAGTTCCCACGTCTATGTCCAGCTCACCCGTTACCGTTTCCAGGGTCACTCTTGAAAATGTTCCCTATGTCCTGATGCTTATGAAATTCAAGTGCTGAATGCCTCCAGCAGAAGACTTTATTCCTGACCAGTCCATAGTCAGCAAGCCTGGAGACCATTAACATCTTCAGATAGAATCTGAGTCAGGAAAAATTTGGTTCCTTCTAAGTGTGTGAAGGGACGCGGGTGGCGCTGTGGGTTAAACCACAGAGCCTAGGACTTGCAGGTCAGAAGGTCGGCAGTTCGAATCCCCACGATGGGGTGAGCTCCTGTTGCCCGGTTCCTGCTCCTGACAACTTAGCAGTTCGAAAGCACGTCAAAGTGCAAGTAGATAAATAGGTACCGCTCTGGCGGAAAGGTAAACGGCGTTTCCATGCGCTGCTCTGGTTTCCCAGAAGCGGCTTAGTCATGCTGGCCACATGACCCGGAAGCTGTACGCCGGCTCCCTTGGCCAATAAAGCGAGATGAACGCTGCAACCCCAGAGTCGGTCATGACTGGACCTAATGGTCAGGGGTCCCTTTACCTTTACCTTTAAGTGTGTGAAGGTGCATTTGAATGTCTGCGAAAAGCCTTCCTCCAGGAATGAAACTGGGATGTTATGTGTGTGAATTTTTAGGAGGTGAAGGATGAGGTCTTGCATCCTTGGGGAATGTAGGCTCAGGCTATACATCTCCTTGGTTAGATATTAGAAACTTAAATTTAATTAATATTCACAGCCTTCTTGATATAGGACTGCAATCTTCTGCTTTTAATTTGGCATAGCCCTATGAATGAACTTCTCGAATGCAGCTCCTTTATTTTCTGTTGTTCCTGCTGCATCTGATACCTGTTCCATATTTTGTTTATATATTCATTCAGCCAGCCAGCCATTTATCCATTAATATACCGGTAATCAGGCAGCTGGGTTGCAGGAAACAGAACAACTAGATCAGGCTAAAATGCGGGTGGGTGGGTGTTAATTAAAAAAAAATACAAAACTGTATTTGAAAAGTTGATCTTCCAGACTGGGGTGTGTTAAAACAATTCATAAGGATTTTGGGTAGGGCTGGAGGAGAAATGCAGTTCACATTTAAAGGCAAACCTACCTACACAGCACTTTCTTTCTTTTTTGAATCAGTTTTATTAAGCTTTATAGAGAAAAATACAAAGCTTAATATCTTTTCATTTTCCTTTTTTTTAAAAAAACTAAACCAAGACTTTTATCCAAGTACAAGAAAAACACAAAAAGGGGGAGGGGCAGAGGAAGAAAGGAAAAAGAAAGATTTATAATAGAAAAGATGTTAAAAGAGAAATACAGAAAAATAAGATTTGGAAAATAAGTTTCGGCACTTTCTGAAGCAATACAAGAACCGAAGTAGCCTTCCTTTGAAATTCGCCTTTCTCCAAATCTTACAGTACGATGAGGACCCTTGTGCTGAACCCTTTTTCTGCCATTGTGTATAATAGACACTTTGTTTGAACTTCTTCAGTGATCAATTTCTGGTTTTGCCCAGGCAAGTCAGCTATCTGAGTTAAGTAATTTGGACAGCTTCCTGCTTAATCGTCAGCCATTCTTAAAAATGCACATAGCCTAATCTTCAAACATGCCTACAAAGCAACTGATGGTTAAAGGGATCAAAGCAATCTGCTGAGAGTGGAGCCCCAAATATTTCCTTCACAAGCATTGGAGGGAGACTTCTCTCCCCCCCCCCCCCAGCTATGCTCTGCAAGTTTTTCATCTCCAGAGAGACTAATTAGTATTATTATATCTTTGGTTTTAGTGCATACGGGGATTTTGTGGCAGTGGTAATACATCTGGCTAAGCAGTGGTGATATCACAAAGCAGCGACGATGTCACAGAAGACGACTGATGTCACCCAGGCCGTGCAACGGCGATGTCACAGACAGAGGGAGCAGCAGTCAGAGCTTTCAGGCAGAAAGCCCTGAAGCTGAGCTGTGCAGGAAGCAAGCAATTCCAGGAAACAGAAAACTCTCATGAAAAGGGTAGGTGGAGTGTGAAAAATGAACCCTCAGGGGAAAGGAGCCTTTAAGGGAGGATGAGCTGAAGAAGCCAGTGATTTTAGGGAAAGAATCAGCACGGCTAGAGAAGCAGGAGATGAGTGGGGGAGGGCACCACTATGTAAGACTGGGGGCACAAACCTGTGATGTAAAGGTAAAGGTAAAGGGACCCCTGACCATTAGGTCCAGTCGTGACCAACTCTGGGGTTGTGGCGCTCATCTCCCCTTATTGGCCAAGGGAGCCGGCGTACAGCTTCCGGGTCATGTGGCCAGCATGACTAAGCCGCTTCTGGCGAACCAGAGCAGTGCACGGAAACACTATTTATCTTCCCACCGGAGCGGTACCTATTTATCTACTTGCACTTTGACGTGCTTTCGAACTGCTAGGTTGACAGGAGCAGGGACTGAGCAACAGGAGCTCACCCCGTCGCGGGGATTTGAACTGCCGACTTTCTGATCGGCAAGTCCTAGGCTCTGTGGTTTAACCCACAGCGCCACCCACGTCCCACTGTACAAACCTACAATTCTGTGAAAGGATCCATGGTCTATGGGTGTCACCCATACCCACCCCAGTAGCTCGAGACAATGAGTCCACAGTTGACACAGTAGTATCAAGTATATTCCCCTCCCCAAAGGCCAGGACCTTGCCTCGGTTGGCCTTACAGGTAAAGTCGTAGTGACTGGTTAATGGGCAGTGGTTCCAGGGTAGATGGGCAGTGAAAAGTGCCCTCTAATTTGGATAAGCTCATAGGCGGCGGAGATTTACAAATGCTTTTTTGCTTCGCTTTCAAATGACAGGTTTCTTCCTTAGCTGCCATCTCAGTCACGAAGACTGCTTCGGATACCTGTGAGGTAATAGTTATAGAACAGCCACTGTTATACCAACAGTCACTGTGAGGTAGTATCAAATGGTCATTGTGAGGTAATAGTTGTAACCAACAGTCACTGTGAGGTAAAACAGAGCAGGTGTCCTCATAGGTTTTGTGAATTTCTCGAACAATTTGAAGGGTAGCATTTTGTGAGGGACTGTGGTGGTGTATTGGGCAAACTGTAGAGACCTGGGACCAATTTCCTTCTCATCCATGAAGATTACTGGACGTTCCTGGCCCAGTCCCTGTAGCCCCTTTCAATTGCTGGCATCCATCTGTCTCAAAAGGCAATGGAGTGCGCCTCCGAGGGTGAAGCCAAACCACTGTGACCGCAGAGATCAGTAACTCCTAACTGCTGCCTCCAGTGTTGTTTTTGCTGTGTTAGCAGCAAGTGACCTCCCTGGGATGCAAGCCTGGGCAATGTGTATGGAGGTCTTGGGCTGCGCAGACGACAAGATACACCCACCCCTTGGTCTCACTGATGTCGTCCAAAGGAAAACAGAGCAATATGTTGGGTACCGACTTGGCTGCAGGAGTTGCTGGAAGGAGGTGTCCAAGACACCACCCAAGACACCATCAGTTACATGAAATCTTTAAATTAGATTGGAAAAAAATGGTTTTTCAGACCAAAGCTCACAATTTGAAAAAGATCTTTTACAAAACAAAGAGAAACTTTTGTCCAAAATGTGTAATTTGTTATTAGAGTGGGAAACAAAAGACGAGCTTGTCAAAGCCTCAATGACACACTGGGCAATAGATATCAGTCACAATATAGATTTTAACCTCTGGGAAAAACTCTGGAAAAGTGATCTGAAGTTCACAGCATGTTATTCTTTGATGGAGAACTACCTGAAAATGATTTACAGATGGTGTCTAACTCAGGGTAGGCTTTGCTAAGATGTATGACTGAAGTGCTGGAGATGCAAAGAGGTTGACGGAACATTCTTTCATATGTGGTGGACTTGTAAAAGGGTAAAAAGAGTATTGGGAAATGATCTATAATGAATTGAAAAAAATGTTTAAAAGTACTTTCCCCCCTCAAAAAACAACACACCAGAGTCCTTTCTGTTGGGGATAATTCAGACTGAAATTCCCAGGTGTCAAAAAAGGTTATTTATGTATGCCACTACTGCGGCCCATGTTTCGTTAGCCCAAAAATGGAAAACGAGTGAGTCCCCAACCAAAGAAGAATTACCATATAGAATCGGAGAACAAGAAGAACATACAGTCATACCTCATTTATGTTTGCTTCAGGTTGAGCATTTTCAGGGTTACTTCCGGGTTTCACTGCTCGTGCATGCACAGACATGCAAAATGATATCACGCGCATGCGCAGAAGCAGCGAATCACGACCCGCGCATGCACATGTTCCGCTCGTGTTGCAAACGGGCCTCTGGAATAGATCCCGTTTGCAACCAGAGGTACCACTGTACGTTTAGAGAAGATTGGAAAATGTTTATTGAATATATGGGAAATAATTGTGTGGAGCTGAAAACGCTGGCAGCATTAAGATAAATTCAACAGTGTACATAAGTGTTGATGGGTGCAATAATGGAATACTGAATGGTATAGTTTTTGTAAAATATGCAGGGATTTCTGATATGTAGAATGAACCATGGAAAGAGAAGGGAAGTCAATGATATCTTAAGAATATAAAATGAGTGCTTAAAATTGTAAAACAGAAAATTTAATAAAAATTATATACAACAACAAGAAGAAGACACCACTCAACTGTTTAAGGGACTCCACTCTGTATTTGTGTCATTAGACTTTTCTTCGACCAAAGATGTCCCACAAGGCAGTGGGTATGGATTTTTCCTTGGGGTTTACTCCCAAAGCCTTTCTCACAAACAAGTATAACTGTAAGGCAGCAGAGCTTTAGGATTAGAGAATACTCAACATCTGTGTACAGTCAACACGAAGAGTCACACCTCCAACACACCACTGATGAAAATCGGGACAATTGTCTTTTGGTCCTGAGTTTTTGCAGGAGCTAGCTGATTTGTGTGAGAGTGCGAAACCAAAAAAGGAGCTTCTTTTGGTCTGGTGGTCTGGCATGAGCCAGCTGATTTGTGCCAGAGTGCCAGACCCCAAAACAAGACATTCAATGATTTGATCAGAAGCTGGAATGTCTTCTGTAATTCGGGAATGCCCTGCTTAAATTGAGAGGGGTATGAGGAATGTGTTCTCACCCTGAACTTCACCCTTTGGGGATTTACAGTCGTACCTCGGGTTACAGATGCTTCAGGTTACAGGCACTTCAGGTTACAGACTCCGCTAACCTGGAATTAGTACCTCGGGTTAAGATCTTTGCTTCAGGATGAGAACAGAAATCGTGCGGTGGTGGCAGTGGGAGGCCCCATTAGCTAAAGTGGTACCTCAGGTTAAGAACAGTTTCAGGTTAAGAACGGACCTCTGGAATGAATTAAGTTCTTAACCTGAGGTACCAGTGTAGTTGTTTATCTCCTTGACATCTGATGGGAGGGCATTCCACAGGGAGAACACCGCTTCCGAGAAGGCCCTCTGCCTGGTTCCCTGTAACTTCACTTCTCGCAGTGAGGGAACCGCCAGAAGGCCCTCAGAGCTGGACCTCAGCTGAACGATGCGGTCAGAGAAACTCCTTCAGGTATACTGGGCCAAGGCCATTCAGGGCTTTAAAGGTCAGCACCAACACTTTGAATTATACTTGGAAACGTACTTTGTGTGCTGAAGGGAGCACCCCTACGCAAGGCTTGGTGCCAACAAGGTTAGTCAAGATTGCGCACTACCCCATGCCGGCAGGGACCCAATGGACGGGAATCATCGCAAGAGCAATGTCACACTTTGGTCCTGCTTAAAGGCTTCCCACGGACATCTGGCTGGCCACCATGAAAGCAGGATGCTCAAATCAATGATCCTTTGGCATGACCCAGCAGGGCTTTTCTTGTTTGAAATGTCTGAGTGAAGTGCTTTTGTCATGATAAAAGTGGGATGCATAGGTACAGAGGGGGCCTCAAGTGAGAGAAACAGCTGCCCATTGTCAGTGAGTCTCCTTCTTTCTTTCTGTGTGCAATGTTTTACATTTCCTTTTTTTAAAAAAGGAGCAAAAACTGTCTGCTCACCAATGCCTGTGTTTAGAGCAGCTTTCGATGAAACAGGCCCAGCAGCTATGAATTCCAGAGGTGCTTCCTGCCACAGAGGAATGCCCAGCCTTTTCATCTCTGCTTCTCCCCTCTTCGTCACCTTGCCATCCTTAACAGAACTAGGACGGTTGCCAGGCTCAGCCTAGGCAAGGGTAAAAAAATGACACAAAACACAGCATTCCAGGATTCCTCTTATCTGGGATATTTCAGAGGGTAAAACCTGAAGGAGGGAGGAGAAGGAGGAAAATAGTAGGCCGGCAGGCACAGGGGAGTGATTTCAGAGCAGAAATATGTGCCCGGAACACTCCCTCTTTGCCTCCAAGGCAAGGAATTTGCCATCCCTACAGAGGCAGCCGTTTATCAGTCCATCCCCCTGTCACCTGAGGGGTCCAAAGGAACTCCTTTTGCTGACATCAAGTCTCTATCTTGGGAGGGGCAGCCCGCAATTTATGCACGCCTTATAACCTGCACAGTGCTGCATTGTTTGAAGACCCGATGGTTTCCCTCGACATAAATTATATGGGAAAGCGAAGTCCCTTTATGGGCTTTTAATGCAGCCGTTTATGCCGGCAAGGCAGAGTCAGGGAAGGAAATAAATGGCAGTGCAAAGAAACAGGTTATGTTAGCAGACCTGGTGGCAAGCTATTATCTTCCCCTTGGTTGCCTTTAATGTTCGGATAGGAACTGTGAAAAAATGGAAATGTTTGTCTGTGGTTTGAGGAGGGACTAAATAAACACAACACTTAAATTCCAAGTGGTGATCTTTACAGGAGGGCCTTGTAACAAGTCAGATCATGGGTCCCATTTAACCTAGCCTCATCTATTCTGACTGGCAGCACTTCCCCATTATCCTAGGAACATAGGAAGTTGCCTTGTGCTGAGTCAGATCATTGGCCCATCTAGCCCAGTACTGTCGACACGGACAGGCAGTGTTTTTCCAGGGTCTTAGGCAGCTTCTCGCCCAGCCCAGTGATTACATTCAAAACATGGGCTTTACCTTGACCTGTGGCCCTTCCTGCAGACTAGATGTCACAATTCAGGACAAATGTATTTTGTTTAGTTTTTGTCAATCTACCCTGCTCACTTTGGCCACCTCATGACAATACTTTGGCCACCTCATGAGAAGAGAAGACTCCCTGGAAAAGACCCTGATGTTGGGAAAATGGAGGGCACAAGGAGAAGGGGACGACAGAGGACGAGATGGTTGGATAGTGTTCTCAAAGCTACCAGCATGAGTTTGACCAAACTGCGGGAGGCAGTGGAAGACAGGAGTGCCTGGCGTGCTCTGGTCCATGGGGTCACGAAGAGTCGGACACAACTAAACAACTAAACAACAACAACCCTGCTCACATATAAACCCTGGGGTTGTGGGTCAGGGTTTAGCGGCAAACAGCAAACAACGCTTGCTTGCTTTGTGAAAAGATTGCATGGTTAGTGCTGTGGCTTAGTGGTGGAGCATTTGTCTTGTATGCAGAAGGTCCCATGTTCAGTTCCCAGCATCTCCAGATAGGGCTGAGACCCATGAGGGATTTGCTGCCCTGATGGATTCTGCCACCTGAAGCAGGTGCCTTACCTTGCCTCATGCATGGGCCGGCCCTGCCAATACTGATTCATCTAAGGAGTACTTACTCTTAGCTGGCATTTAGCCTATAAGAAAAATATAGACACAACACATAGGCTAATAACTGTTGGAGCATATATAATAGAATAAAAATGTCATTCAAAAAGTAGAAATAAATCTATTAGATTTAATAAATCTAATAGAAATAAATCTATTCATATATATAATATAACAGACTAGTGGCAGAGAATGTCAAGCCATGTGTTCAAGACAGGTGTCAAAGGTCAGCCTCACAATCGTTATTAACAGAAGACGTCTCAAAAGTCTAAAAAAAATAAAGTTTTCTGAATAGTTTTTCAAAAGTTTCAACAGAAGACATCCCAAGATTCTCAAGGACAGTGTTTCTGGAATGAAACTACTGTTTCGTGATAGTCTTCATCAGCTGAAAATACAATACAAAGCATACAACCAATGAATGATAACAGAATTGAGCTACCCACATGCACATTGTAGAATAAAACTGAATATACAAAACAAAGCGTATAAGGAAAGATATGTACCCAATATTTTTCACAAGAATATGTAAGTAAGATTCATGCTTCGGATCTGTACGCATTATGCGTGTAGCTGTGTAACTGCTCCTTATGGATCTAGTTTGTATTGATATGCTGTACTTGCTCTACTGTCTCTTTAAGCATATCATCATTAGAAACACCTGTGCCTTACTTGATATATCCTATGCAATTGAGTTGCAAGTATCAGCAGCTACACTACTAGTGAGCACTGATCTGTTATCATTCATTGGTTGTATGCTTTGTATTGTATTTTCAGCTGATGAAGACTATCACAAAACAGTAGTATCATTCCGGAAACACTGTCCTTGAGACTTTTGGGACATCTTCAGTCGAGACTTTTGAAAAACTATTCAGAAAACTTTACATTTTTAGACTTTTGAGATGTCTTCTATTAATAACCATTGTGAGGTTAACCCTTGAAGCCTATCTTGAACACATGACGACGTTCTGCACTACTAGTCTGTTACATTGTATATATGAACTCTAATAGTTTTATTTCTACTTTTTGAATGATATCATTATTCTATTATATATGTTCCAACAGTTATTAGCCTACGTGTTGTGCCTATAATTCTGTGATTGGTTCTTATTGCAACACAGGGGTTTGTTTTTGGCGTATAAGTAAAATATACGCATGCATTCTTCATATTTGTCTGTAGCGTGTATTTCATCTCATGGGCTATTAAAATATTGTATTTACTATATTCCTTTGTGGGACGCGGGTGGCGCTGTGGGTTAAACCACAGAGCCTAGGACTTGCCGATCACAAGGTCGGCGGTTCGAATCCCTGTGACGGGGTGAGCTCCCGTCGCTCGGTCCCTGCTCCTGCCAACCTAGCAGTACGAAAGCACATCAAAGTACAAGTAGATAAATAGGAAGGTAAACAGCGTTTCCGTGCGCTGCTCTGGTTCGCCAGAAGCGGCTTAGTCATGCTGGCCACATGACCCAGAAGCTGTACACTGGCTCCCTTGGCCAATAAAGCGAGATGAGCGCCACAACCCCAGAGTCGGCCACGACTGGACCTAATGGTCAGGGGTTCCTTTACCTTTACGATGTTCCTTTAACTTGTAATTGAGTGTTTTGCCATAACTCTGCTTCTTTGAAGAAGAGCTTTGCTGAATCAGGCCAGTTGCCCATCTAGTTCACTGTTCTCACAGTGGCCAACCAGAAACGTGTCGGAAACCCATAAGGAAGACTCAAGCACAAAAGCACTCTCCCCTCCAGCTATTTCCAGCAGCTGGAGCTGTTAGAAAGCAGTATTGATGCAATGTTCCTCAGGAATGCAGAAAAGCCACCCAGTTTGGACCCGGATTTTTCCATTCTCTCTGGCTTTTGCTAATCTTTATGGGGTTTACATTCCATCCATCATATTTATAACCAGGCATTGGGACAGGGGATTTAGAGCTGGGGTCCTGGACATCATTCATGCAAAGGCTCTGCTTATCTCAACTGATGGAACTGCTCATCTGCCGGATCCAAATAACTTTCTTATCTCTGCTCTTCCGCATGCATTCAAGGTGCAAATCCTGATTTTAGGCCTTTTGCGGTGGGGCAGGGAATCTGTGGAACAGCTGACTTGAAATTTTGCACATTGTCACGCTTGGTCACCCTATACTGTATACAAAATCTCCAAAACAGGAAGGATGGATCAAACATTTATGGCAGGACTAATCAGAGAAGGCTAAAAGATATGCTATATTCCTTTCAACCTGGACAGAAGGGTTTGCTTTGGGTTTTTTGTTAGTTATTCCCATTTCTCCAACTTTCAGAGTACCCTTCTTCACATCAGCATGATCGCAGCGCATTGCCCAACAATGCACAAAATACAATAGTACATAAAATGCAACATTTATTAAAAACAATCCAATTAATAAAAAATAAGCAATAGCAGAGCAGCAGCTTGAGAATAATTTTTTAAAAGGTTGCTAATTTACTCCAAATATCTGGGAGAATGGGATTGTTTTTACTTGCTGGCAGAAACCCTACAGACCCATGACCTATTTGTCATGATTTCATCACACAAAGCAGATGCAGAGGTTAGACTATGTTCAGCCTTAACTGAGCATTTGATTTGAATTTATCCTACATTCATCCTGGTGTGCTCGCAGGGTGTTTACATATCTTGCTATTAGTCCTTTGTTCACCCACACTTTTCGACCTGTCACTTTCCAAAAGGCAAAGTCTATCCTTGTTGCTCTTGAAGACGGATTTGCACTAGGGCAGGGTGGAGGGTGGGGTGGGACTTTGGCCTGGCAGACAGGCACCATTTTGGTCTGCCGGGCTGTATTCCCTAAACCACCCACACTTGGTGTCATATGTAGGAATTTGGGGGTCCCTGCAGAGATAGCACGGTTGATGGAGGATGAGTTGAAGTCTGCCTGGCTGACTGCATATCCGAGTCCCTCATGGGCAGATGAACTACACAGTAGATCCCTGCTGAAAGCAGCCTGGCAAGAGTTAGCAAACCTCCTTGAACTGCAATTCCCAAGAGCCTGACAGCTGCCTGGCTTCAGGTACTAAACTATTTATAAGCAACCTTTTGTCCCTTACTCTTTCTTCTTATGGTTCTTGGTTCTATCTGCACAGTGCATTTAAAGCAGTATCATGCCACTTTATTTATTTATTTTTAAATCATTATTTGATTTTACAAATATAAATTTATAACAATCCAAATAGAGGAGGGAGAAATATAGAGAAGGGAGAAAGGTTGTTTTCTGCTGCTCCAGAGAAGCGGACACGGAGCAAACTACAAGAAAGAAGATTCCACCTAAACATTAGGAAGAACTTCCTGACAGTAAGAGCTGTTTGACAGTGGAATTTGCTGCCAAGGAGTGTGGTGGAGTCTCCTTCTTTGGAGGTCTTTAAGCAGAGGCTTGACAACCATATGTCAGGAGTGCTCTGATGGTGTTTCCTGCTTGGCAGGGGGTTGGACTCGATGGCCCTGGTGGTCTCTTCCAACTCTATGATTCTATGATTCAAATGCCAAATCCATATACTGTATAGAGATTACTCTGAATCTCGCAACTTCTCCCCACCTCCTCTGTGGGTCCTATTGTCAACATTTACAACTGCATATTATTCCATAATCTATATTTTGTATCCATCCATATTATCCATTGTATTTGTTACATTACAAGTGAGATTAAAATCCTGCTAATGTTTTCATCTGCTTGCCGTGGTCTTTTAAATAAATTATAAATTTCCCCCATTCTTTTTAAAAGTTTTTGTCCTCTTGGTTTCTGAGTTTTCCAGTGAGCTTTGCCATTTCAGCATAGTCCATCAGCTTAGCTTGCTATTCCTCTCTGGTAGGGACTCTTTCTTCTTTCCATCTCTGGGCTAGTAACATCCAAGCAGCTGTAGTCACACACATAAAAGTCTTTTCTGCTCCTTTGGAATATCGGTACCTATAATTGCTAATAGAAAAGCTTCTGTTGTTTTAACAAAAGTTATTTTAAACTTTGTTTTTCATTTCATTATATATCATCTCCCAGAAAGCTTTTATTACCTTGCACGACCACCACATATGATAAAAGGTACCTTCTTTTTCTTTACATTTCCAACAGATGTTTGTACTTGTTCTATACATTTTTGCTAACTTAGTAAAGGTAAAGGGACCCCTGACCATTAGGTCCAGTTGTGGCCGACTCTGGGGTTGCAGCGCTCATCTCGCTTTATTGGCCAAGGGAGCCGGCGTACAGCTTCCGGGTCATGTGGCCAGCATGACTAAGCCACTTCTGGCAAACCAGAGCAGCACACGGAAACACCGTTTACCTTCCCGCCAGAGCGGTACCTATTTATCTACTTGCACTTTGATGTGCTTTCGAACTGCTAGGTTGGCAGGAGCAGGGACCGAGCAATGGGAGCTCACCCCATTGCGGGGATTCGAACCACCAACCTTCTGTTCAGCAAGTCCTAGGCTCTGTGGTTTAACCCACAGCGCCAATTACCACCGGTACATCATTTTCGTATAATTCTTTTTCAGCGTAGAACATGCCGTGAATTTCAGACCTGTTTTCCATAACCTTTCCCAATCCTTCATCTGCATATTACGTCCCAAATCCTTTGCCCAGTGTACCAGATTTAACCTGTTCATCTTTTGTATGCCATTGCAAGAGCAAACTGTACAGTGGTGCCTCACAAGACGAAATTAATTCGTTCTGCGAGTCTTTTCGTCTTGCGATGTTTTTCGTCTTGCGAAGCACGGTCCGTCGCAACTGCGCCTCTTCAAGCGGCTTTAGGAAAAAAGCGAACAAACTCGCAAGACATTTTCGTCTTGCGAAGCAAGCCCATAGGGAAATTCGTCTTGCGAAGCGACGCAAAAACCGAAAAACCCTTTTGTCTTGCGCGTTTTTCGTTTTGCGAGGCATTTGTCTTGCAGGGCACCACTGTACAAGCATCACACCACTTTAAACAGTCATGGCTTTCCCCCAAAGGATCTTGGGAAAGGTCGTTTGTTAAGGGTGGTGAGAGTTTTTAGGAGACCCTGACAATATCCAGAGTGGTTTCACAGTCAGTCCCTCTTCCTAGGGAACTTTAGGGTGAATGTAGACGTGAGTCCATTCTGTGAGTCTAAGCCTTATCAAGGAAGAAATGTCACATTACTCAGGAAAGCAGTGTTGCAAGCACGTTTCGTTTCAGAAGGCAAAGGCTGTTTCCACTGAGGAGCAGAGTTCATTGCTTCTTCCACATACCACCAATGCTGCACAAACCGTAATCTTGTTATCAGCAGACCACCCAAGACCCTTCTGTTCCCATTTGAGCATCCCCCAATAATGTAAACTGTACATCCTAAATCCTATTAAAGACATTGATTTAAAAGGCATAGGGAAATTTCAAAAATGTGTGTTAGGTCCTGTCCTATCTCCTCTTGCATGTTTTATTTATTGGGGGCTGGGAACAGTTTTAACAAATTCCTTAGCATGGTGGAAAAATACAATAGGATACTGTTGCCTTTAAGAACATCCCTGAAAAAGCATAAGCTAACTTCTGAGTACGGAATATATTTAGGGATGTCAGTACATTCCGTTAAGGAATACGGTCAGGCAAAATGGATGAGACAGTAAATGAAGATTGATATACACAAAGTTTCTAGAAAAAGTGAGCCCACGATGGCTTCTGTGAAAACTGCTGTTGGGAGAGATCGCCCATCGGCTCTGTGGTTGGCTGCCCTCCACAGTGAGCCCCGAGGGCTGCAATTTCAAGAATTTCTCTGGATAGCAAAGCCTTTCCATATTCCAGCTCACATGTTCTGGACTGGCATTGTCCACCTAAGCTGGAAGCAAATTTCTATTCTGAAATGTAGCTTAGAGAAAAAAAGATTGAGAACCACTGCACTAATGGGTCCCAACCGACTATTTGAAGACCGGTGTCTGGTCCAAACCCCTACTATGCAGGAATCAAAGCTTTAAAAATCCCAGACAGATGGACATCCAACCTCTGTTTAAAAACCTCAAATGAAGGAGAGTGGTCCTAGACATTGTCCATTCGGCTCTTGAATGGCTCTTACCATCAACAAATTCTTCCTGATGTTTAGTCACAATCTCCTTTCTTATAATTTGAATCCATTTGTTCGGGCCTTACCTTCTGGAGCAGCAGAAAACAAGCTCTCTCCATCTTCCACGTGGCAGTGCTTCAGGTATCTGTCATTCCACCTCACAGTTTGCTGCTCCCGGTAGCTTTGAGAACACTGTCCAACCATCTCATCCTCTGTTGTTCCCTTCTTCTTGTGCCCTCAATCTGATGTTGGGAAAGATTGAGGGCACAAGGAGAAGGGGACGGCAGAGGACGAGATGGTTGGACAGTGTTCTTGAAGCTACCAGCGTGAGTTTGACCAAACTGCGGGAGGCAGTGGAAGACAGGAGTGCCTGGTGTGCTCTGGTCCATGGGGTCACGAAGAGACAGACATGACTAAACAACTAAACAAGCTAAACAACAACAAGCTCCTAAACAACCTCCAAACATACCCAACTCCTTCAATGGTTCCAATTAAGGCTTGGTTTCCAGACCCTTGATCTTCTTGGTCACTCTGCTCTGCAAACGTTCCAGCTTGTCAATATCCTTCTTAAACTGTGGTGCCCTGAACTGGACACAGTATTCCAGGTGGGGTCTGACCAAGGCACAATAGAACAGTACTACTATTACTTCCCTTGATCTGGATATTATACTTAGGTTGATGCAGCCTAGGATTGCATTAGCATTTTCTGCTGCTGCATCACACTACTGACTCATGTGAAACTTGTGGTTTACTATGACCCTAAGATCCTTTCTACTGTCAAGCCAGGTGTGCCCCATCCTAAACCAGGTGCCTCCCATCCATTCTCATTTAATGTATGAGAATGGTGTACTGTAGAATACATGTGTTTACATAATAAGTAATTTATATAACATGTTCAGATTTTCTTGTATGCATTGCAAGGGCAGACAGAGAGAAGTAGGTTCTCTTGCCTTTATAGCAGACACTCAACCATTATACTGACGTTACCAGTGACTCTTGAAGCAAAGTATATTAATTAACCAATTTTCTCTCTTTCATTTTAGTTAAACCCTTTAATATGGATCACTAACTAAAAGGTGGATGTTCGAAATGTACAATTAGGTATTTTTATTACTTCCATTAGCTTAATGATTTTTAAAATTGTTATTTCTATACAGGCATACATTACGTATCTATTACTTTTATTATATAATAAAAAATACCATATATCGTAGGTCCTGTAGTCCAGAGAAAATATTATTAAAACTACCCCCAAATTATCTTCACCCGAGAAGGGGGATGACAGTAAGATACTAAACACTCGAAAGGCCATTCACTGTCTTTCAGCCTAAACTACCTCACAAGGTTGTTGTGAAAATAAAAGGGAGAGGCAGAGAATCATGTATCCTTTCAGGAAAGGTGGGATTTGATTGTAACAGTAAATAATATATTAGAGCTAGCAGTGATGTAGTAGTGGAAGCAACTGTAGCAGCAGTAGTAATAAGATTGTAAATTTGGTTTCTTAAATAAAATTTAAAAAAATCAAAGCTACCTAACTTAAACTTTCGTAAGAAATCCTTTATTATTATCCACTGTGTAAGCAGAAGGAAGACCTCCTCGGATTCCCTTCCCGTTGGGAGACATTTATAGATAGCCTTGCAAATGAAGCATCACATTCCTCTGCTGAAGGAATGAGAGGGAAATGAATGGTTGGAGGCGATGATTGCCCACATCTTGTCAGGAAGCTCATCAGGCATTCCTCAGATGGGAAGCGTAACTGGAGAGGGAGGAGAAGGATGTCTCCAAAATACCCTTCCCCTTAGATTGACTTTCGGATAAGGAGAGTGGGCCAACATGACACGTCTCTTTGATTTAAGAGTCTGCCTCTCAGGCATCTCTGCTATGGGATAGCTGCACACTATTTTATTCCTGCCGGGGTCGTGTTGGGTAATGAGGGTAGACCCTCTGGCTGCAAGTACAGAACTGTAAAGCAGTGAAGTGGATGGGCAAGGCTTTTAATAGGATGTGGGGTCTGGAAGTGGGTGGGGAGAAACGGCTGGATTTCATCATAGCAGGAAAAATATTTCCGTAGTATGCTGTGGGGGCAACCAGGATAGATGTGAAGGAATCCAAGGGGGGCAGACACAAGCAAAGACACACAAACCCCGGGGATGATCTAGCTGGGCCTTCACCCACCCCTGGGAGATCTACCATCAACTACCCTGTGGGAAGGATTCCAGGAAAGAGCACAGGAGAAGACCAACGTGGTTTCTGCTCCATATGATTCCCCCCCCCCCCACTACATGCCCCAAAGGGGCAATCTTCTATCATTAGCTGAAAGCTGGAATGAAGCTTGCTTTACAAAGATAAGAGCCATATTGGGGGCTCTCCTCTGCCTTTGACCCTCACACATCACTGCAAGCAGCTCCTGGGGCAGAAGGGCAGGAACCCTAAAAGGGAATGCAACCGTTGTGCTGGGAAAAGTCCCCTGCAAGAGTTTTATGGTGTGCCCCTCCCTGGTATCAGTCCAGATTATGGAGGCTGGTCCTTAAATGTTTTTAATGATAAAACAAGCAGGCAAATAAATCACTGTGTTATAAACAAGTATCTGCCCTTTCCCCTTATGGGGTATCCAAGAGCCCATATAGAGTCCTTACGTAGGTTCCCTATTGGTAGGAGAAAATAACAGAGGCCAACCAGAGAATATTGAGAAGCAAAGCAGCTAGTAAGCCTGATCTTCATTGAACTGTTGCAACAGGGTGCTCCCCTCACACTCAGGAGAAAGGAGGAGGACCCAGAACAAAGGTGTGCCCACCCTTATATAGACATTTTAAATTCCCCATCTTGGAGCTCAAGACCACCTCTCCATACATCATACATACATCACAGGAGGGGTGTGACCCAAGACCACCCCCCAGATACATCATACCTATATCACAGAAAAGGCGGTCTACAGCAGAAATCTGAGTGTGTTGTTTATCTCGTCTGACAGGTTTACCTGTTAATGCTCACTTGATTGGATACCCTGGGGATTGTATACCCTGGGGATTGTAATGATAAATACTTAGTTCCTAACCCAGGTCACAGGCTCACCCTGTTCAAACACAGACAGACATACTCTTAAGACAGGATCTGTAAAGGAAAAGACAATGGGGAAGCTTTTCCATTTTCCTTTGACCTTGCAGAGAAAACATTTGGTCAGTTGGGAATCAAAAATGGTTTCAGGTCGGTCTTCCTGTGCTGATCTATGTATGTGCTTGGTTATGAACATTTAATATACATGTAAGACCTTAAAATTCTTATCACAACTGCTAAGATGCACCAACAATTGTGAGGCCTGGGGAGGTTATAGTGTTGCCGGTGGCTATGGACTATTTATGACATCATAAAAGTACATGGCATCTGAGTGGATGAAAAGGTGGGCCTTTTCCTCTTCCCCAACAGAACACAGCAGGCAGCAGCTGAGACAGGCAGCATTGCTCAGTCTTCTTCCACCTGGAGAAGGTGAATTGGCGGATGGGTGGAGGTGATCATCTGGCTGCGGGATGCTATGGAGTAATAACAAGGCAAGTTCACTTGCTGAGTGGGGGATCTTGGCTTGAAGGCAGCTGATATCCATGATAGATAGCAAGCCAGCTGATGTCTAGTGATGGACATAGTGGAAGCTGGTAGGTGCTGGTGGTCAGTGGTGGAGTTTGGAAGCCAGTAGATGTTGTAAGGCGGAAGCAGGCTGATGTTTGTGGATGCGAGCTGGTTGACATTCACCTTTGGAAGCTGGTCAACAGGACGCTGGGTAATAATAATAATAATAATAATAATAATAATAATAATAATAATAAATTTTATTTATATCCCGCCCACCCCAGCCGAAGCCGGGCTCAGGGCAGCTAACAACAATAAAACAGTACAAAAGTACAGCACAAACAACACTCTAAAATCATTCATTATAAAATTAATTCAAATCAAGCCACTGGCAACCATTGGGCCAGAGCTCCGCGAAGATTGCCGAGGGAGGGAGTCAGGCTGTGCCCTGGCCAAAGGCCTGGTGGAACAGCTCTGTCTTGCAGGCCCTGCGGAAAGATGTCAAGTCCTGCAGGGCCCTAGTCTCTTGTGACAGAGTGTTCCACCAGATCAGAGCCACAGCCGAAAAAGCCCTGGCTCTAGTTGAGGCCAGCCTAACTTCTCTGTGGCCTGGGACCTTCAAGATGTTTTTATTTGAAGACCGTAAGTTTCTCTGTGGGGCATACCAGGAGATGCATCACTACTGAGGTGCCCCCACAAATGTCATGACCTAGGGAGTGTTAGTTTTTGCATTTTGGTGAAAGGGAAAAAATCACAATTTACTAGGGCTGCCGGACACCCAGCAGGGCCAACGTGAAGTCTCCAGGTTTGCCTGCCAGCTTCATTGTATATTAACCATTTTGACTTGCCTGAAAATCTGGATTGCATTTTACACTTGAGAGGGCAAACGTGGAGAGCGTAACGCTTTCAGTGACATGTGGACCCAAAGCTCTCTCCACCTGTTGCCATAACTGGCGTGGTTAACAAAGCAAAGAAAATGCGTCCAGATGCGTTTTCACAGATGACTGTTATTTGCATTCATCTCCCGGGCTGGTGTGACGACAACCCACTCCTCCCACCCCACCCCCACTGCCCATCGCTGTACTAATGCGACTGGGAAATTCCGAACTGCCAGCATTTGCCCAAATCACTGGGAAACTCCAAGATAAAAGTGGCAGCAAATCTGCAAAGCCGGCAAGATTTGTTTTCATTTGGAAGGCTCAGCGATGGACATTTCTTGATCTACTCGGCTTACTGTACAGTTGGCTTCCCTGCTTTCTGCCTTGTTAGTCCTACAGAACACCAGCTTCCACCACCAAGGATACATTGCAGCCAAGCAAAAGCACTGGAGGAAGATGCACACCAAGCCCTATGAAAGGGATACCGTGGAGTGATGTGGTGTGGCCTGGAGACAGTGGCATGCTGCTGCTGCTGCTGGACATTATTTATGCCCCCGCTCCCTGCAGACCTGAGGTTCCCCATCCCTGTGTCAGCATCGCCCTTGAGCCAGTGCCACCAACTGGACTCATCCACTTCAGCCTGACTGGGCTAGGCGAGCTGGGTAGCACTTCCAGAGACCACCTTCTGCACAGGAACAGGTCAAAGTGCTGTGGACTCACAGCTTAGAGTTGTGAGCACCGGATTCACTTCCACAAGAAGACAGTCGACGCACAGCAGAGTATAGCAGAGTCTAGCAGAGTATATAAACGACTCGGAGAGCAGCTCTGTAGAATACCTTCTTTATTCTATCTACAACTATAATACACAACTATATACAGAGCTAAATGAGGTCTAAATGAAAAATGCTGAACTGCACTGAGTGTCTGCGACTGCTCTTAGCAGCAACCTTATGTATACACACAATCTCTCTCTAACACTCAGTCTCTCTCTCTCCGACACTTTGATGTGAGGCTGGAGTGGAATAAGTAGAGAGCAGAAACTGCCCCCTCCTCTCTGGAGAATCAGCAGAGAACATCAGCAGATTCTTGGATATGGGAGGGGTGAAAGCTCCTCACCCTGTAGCCGCTGCAAATAGCAGAAAAGTCATGGGAGCCTTGCTTCATCATCTCATAATGGGCAGAAGTTCCTTCCCCATCCACCAGCCCACTGTATTAAATTAAATTACAGTGGTACCTCGGGTTACATACGCTTCAGGTTACATGCGCTTCAGGTTACAGACTCCGCTAACCCAGAAATAGTGCTTCAGGTTAAGAACTTTGCTTCAGGATGAGAACAGAAATCAAGCTCCGGCGGCGCAGCAGCAGCAGGAGGAGGCCCCATTACCTAAAGTGGTGCTTCAGGTTAAGAACAGTTTCAGATTAAGTATGGACCTCCGGAACGAATTAAGTACTTAACCTGAGGTACCACTGTACAATGATTTCAATGTGCTAAGCTCTTGCACCACTCATCTCCAAAAGTTCTGGGCAAGTTGCAACATTCTGGGATGGCAATGTGGGAAGGATGAACTGTCTCAGACTTAATGCTCTGCATTATCATGTTGTTGACACTCACTTTGCATTCTGGCGAATTACAGTGGAATTTGTTTCCCTTCTCTCCCCCGTATTCAATGGTTACTAATTCCAGTTTACCAAAAACTCAGGGATCTGAAATTCTCCTGTGTGGTCTTTGTAAGCGCCAGTGTTCATATCATCCTAGCCCCTCCCAGCACAATTAATTGATGTGCAAATATTATTCAAGCATTTACTATGCTGCTGAGCCTATTATGATAAATCAATTTGTGCAGTGTGACAGCAAGTCGTCATAATGAGTCAATGATGTATATTAATGTTGGGGGGGATACATGCAAACCCTGCCTGACTCAGTCACATGAGATAAACTTAAAGGTAAAGGTAGAGGGACCCCTGACCATTAAGTCCAGTTGCAGACTACTCTGGGGTTGTGGCGCTCATCTCGCTTTACTGGCCGAGGGAGCCAATGTTTGTCCGCAGACAGCTTCTGAGTCATGTGGCCAGCATGACTAAGCCGCTTCTGGGGAACCAGAGCAGCCCACGGAAACACCGTTTACCTTCCTGCCAGAGCAGTACCTATTTATCTACTTGCACTTTGACATGCTTTCGAACTGCAAGGTTGGCAGGAGCAGATACCAAGCAACAGGAGCTCACCCTGTTGCGGGGATTCAAACCGCCGACCTTCTGATCGGCAAGCCCTAGGCTCTGTGGTCTCAGGCTTATCAGCTTCTATTTAAACAACAACAACAGCCACCCTCCAAAAATGCAGTTCCAGCTGAAGTCAATGGACCAAAGTTTTTCTCTTAAGTAGGACTAACACTGGATATAGCCGAACATATATAGATGAACACTTATTGAGGTGTGCAAATTCTTGGCTTGACGCATGTAGCTTTGTGCCTCTTTATTGCTTTGTAAACAGCCCTCCCATTAATCTAAAATTTGGGTTAGCCAAGCATTGAGCAGGACTCCCCAGTCTGTTTCAGGAAAACCATAGCTGAAATGTAAATGGCCGTGATGCATTGCAGTTAGCTGCGATGTCCTGTTGTTTGCTGCTCGTTTGATTTATAAAATACATACGCTACAAACTGAGTGGGAAAAGGTCTTCATCTCGAACATTTTTTTAAACATTCCATTGAGCTCCCCCCCCCTTTCTTCAGAAACAGCTGGTGGGCTTCAGAAATTCAATTGTTCATATTTCATCTGGGAAAACACATGCAGGGGGGAGAGAGAGACACAGGTGGAGAAGCAGCAGAGTGTAACCCAAAGCCTTTTCATTTACAAAACACCACTTTCTCTTCATTCATGGCCATGCTGGGTTTATAAAAGCAAACCATGCTCCGTGATTGTTAAAGGCGGCAGGGGAACAATTGCAACTGTTCAAAAAAAACCCAACAACAACCTTTATTTTTCAGTTTTGGAGTGGGGGGGGGGAACTTACAACAAAAAATCCCTCTAAACCCCCAGCAACTGTGAGTCTTAATGGTAGTTTCCATGAAGCTGCCTATATATTTGCTTGTTAGTTTATTGGCATATTTATTGTACCCTACCTTTCTTCTTCCAACAAACAATAAGAGAAGTATTGGTGGCGCTGTGGGTTAAACCACAGAGCCTAGGACTTGCCAGTCAGAAGGTAGGTGGTTCGAATCCCCACGACGGGGTGAGCTCCCGTTGCTTGGTCCCTGCTCCTGCCAACATAGCAGTTTGAAAGCACGTCAAAGTGCAAGTAGATAAATAGGTATCGCTCCAGCGGAAAGGTAAACAGCATTTCTGTATGCTCTGGTTTCCGTCATGGTGTTCCGTTGCGCCAGAAGTGGTTTAGTCCTGCTGGCCACATGACCCGGAAAGCTGTCTGTGGACAAACGCCAGCTGCCTCGGCCTGAAAGTGAGATGAATGCCGCAACCCCATAGTCGCCTTTGACTGGACTTAACTGTCCAAGGGTTATTTACCTTTTTTTGCCGTAAAAAAAAGGTAAAACACTACGGACATATGAGCAGTGTTTCACTATTATAGCAGCATAAAACAATTAAAAATTAAACGATAAAAAAGACAAGGCAGTAATAATAATAATAATAATAATAATAATAATAATAATAATAATAATAATTTATTTATACCCCGCCCATCTGGCTGGGTTTCCCCAACCACTCTGGGCGGCTTCCAACAAAACACTAAAATACTATAACCTATAAAATACAATAACCTATAACATTATGAACGTAAAAAGTATGATGTCATGTGTCCATGACATCATGACATATGATGTCATGTGTCCATGACATGTGTCCTTCAGTATATCTGAAGGAGCGTCTCCTCCCCCATTGTTCTGCCCGGACACTGAGGTCCAGCTCCGAGGGCCTTCTGGCTGTTCCCTCGCTGCGAGAGGCCAAGTTACAGGGAACCAGGCAGAGGGCCTTCTCGGTAGTGGCGCCCGCCCTGTGGAACGCCCTCCCATCAGATGTCAAAGCGATAAACATCTACCTGACATTCAGAAGACATCTGAAGGCAGCCCTGTTCAGGGAAGTTTTTAATATGTGACATTTTAGTGTATCTTTCATCTTTGTTGGAAGCCGCCCAGAGTGGCTGGGGAAACCCAGCCAGATGGGCGGAGTACAAGTAATAAATTATTATTATTATTATTATTATTATTATTATTATTATTATTATTATTATCCATCTACATTATGAAACACATTCCTTAACCTTTCCTTAATGTTAAAGCTATGCGTGTAGATCTGCCCATGTTTTGTTGCAGTTGGGGCAGATGAAGGCGCCTTGTTGTGATGCTGCAGATGTACCATGGTGTTTTTTCTTTCTGTGCTCCTCCTGGCGGTCATCCCTCCTCTGATCTCCGCTATGGTTGCCCGACCCGACTGATTGTCTCCAAGTTTTCCTGGGATTCCTGCACAGTGCAGTTAATGCTGCCAGCCTCCGTGTCATGTTTGCAGACATCTTTTATCACCAGCATCAATCTCCTGGTTGGCAAGAGCTGTGTGGCGTAAATGGTGACAATTATTTAGTTAAGAATTAGAAAAACAGCTGTTTGCACTGGGTTCAAAGAAAACAAAGCAGAACGTGTTTGGCTCAGCAATGGAACCGGCTTTGAGTCTGCCTCGAGACAGGCATGTGCCCATGCTTAGAGTGCAGTGTAAACTTAAAAGGGAAAGAATATATATTTGGGCCCTCGCCAGGTAGACAGACAGCATGAATGAAAGAAACACCTGTTCTGGCTTTGTGCAGAGTTTGAAATCATTTGATTACAGGGAAAGGTACAGACTGACCTTAAAGTTAATTGAATTTTCTGGTGAGGAGTTCTAGGGGGTTTCCTCCATTTGGACTGGGTTACGTACATGTATATTCTGGGCAAAACACTTATGGATGGAAGGGAGGTGATAACAATGAGACAGGCTTTCAGTCAAAGGGTTAAGGATTGTTGAATAATTCAAATACGAATAAGAGTTGGCTTCTTCTTATTTTCTTCTACTCTGTCTATGCAGCCAAGAGACTGACGGCTTCATAGCCACATTAAATTGAGATATCTTTCAAGGTTACCTTGTAAAAAATTACAAAAGCTTGCTTGATTATATTACAAAAAAGAAAAGAAAAAAGGATTGCATTTCAATCCACTAGGGGAAAGATTGGAGTTGTATCCAGTGTTAGTGCTACTCAGAAGACAGTCCATTGAAATTGATGTATGTAACTTGGGCACATTTGTTTCAATAGGTCTACTCTTAAGTACAATCCTTGGGTGCTAAGCGAGTCACTGCAGTTCCATAGAAATTGGAAAGCAAAGTAAAAACCTTGCACCTTTGCTGGTGTTGGAGCACGGACACTTGAGTTCAAAATTCTTCCCAGCCAAGAAACTCACTGGGTAACCGGGAGTCTCTATCTCTCAGCCTAACCTACCTCACAGGCAGTGGCGTAGCGTGGGTTGTCAGCGCCCGGGGCAAAGCAAGTAATTTGCACCCCTTAACCTGTGGATTTGCGCCCCCTAACCCTAACCCACAGATGTTGCGCCCAGTGTGGCCGGCCCCCCCTGCACCCCCCACGCTACGCCACTGCTCACAGGGTTGTTGTAAGAATAAAATAGCCTAACTCTAAGCACACTTCTCTAAGCACATTCTGTCAGCCAAAGATTTGAGCTTTAATGTTCATCCCCCCCTCCTCGCCTGTGTGTGCCTGCGCCCACCCCAAATCTGCTCTGGAAGATTGGGGGGAACCCCCAGAATAGATTTAAGGGGTGCACAGGGAGAGGAGCGGGGAGATCTGTTGTGCAAGCTTGTGCTGAATGAATGAGTTACTTTGTGCTACTTTGGATACAACCTGGGATACAGAGCTCTTGCAGCACCTTTCTGAAAATTTTTAATGAAGCATACAATGGAGAGAGTCTCCGTGGTTAGTTAGATGTGCCTTGATGGGTCACACTCTTATCGTGTTCATGGTTTGCAATCAACATTCGGGGATTTGTTTTTATTTTTGAAAATGCTAATATATCCCTTCAGGACCCGTGATTGAGTGCACTGAAATAGCAAAACTGCACTACAGTGGTACTTTGGGTTACAGATGCTTCAGGTTACAGACACTTCAGGTTACAGGCTCCACTAACCTGGAAGTAGTATCTCGGGTTAAGATCTTTGCTTCAGGATGAGAACAGAAATCGTGCAGCGGCGGCGTGGTGGCAGCGGGAGGCCCCATTAGCTAAAGTGGTACCTCAGGTTAAGAACAGTTTCAGGTTAGGAACGGACCTCTGGAATGAATTAAGTTCTTAACCCGAGGTACCACTGTATTTGCAATAGACTTAGGCTGTGTACACTGCAGGGGGCTGGACTGTGAACCCCAGGGTTCCTACAAACCCTACAATTGTATGAAACACATTTAAGGCACCTCCCCTCAAAGAATTCAGTCATAATCTGCATTTTAATAATTGCGTGCGCATCTGTTCATAGGGCAACCAGTGTGTAAAACCCAGAGATCTCCTATTGAAAAACAGAATAAAGCTCTTTTTGCCCTGGAATGGAGGCAATTGATTTCAGTCAGAAATCACTAGGTGGCAACTTGCAACAATTAGGCTTAATCCTGATACCATGTTGTAAGGGGATGGTGCCCTTTGTCTTCAGGGAGAACAAGAATGCATTTTTAAAAGTAAATAAACAGGCTTGAATTAGTATGCAAACAAAATTAGCAGCATCTCCCTTGAGCTCAGTGAAACTGACATATTTTTCTGCTACACAGGAAGCAAAAAGAAAGACAAAATTAGTCTACTTAATGAAAAACATCTTTCCCAATTAGTCAGTAAGTCCCTAGTTTCAGTATTTGAATAGTTATGGTTGATGAAAGCCAGGCAAATTGCCTTTGCTATAATTTCACAGTTTCTTTGTCTGTTTATTGCATTTATACTTCTTCTTTCCTCCAAGGAGCTGAAGTGGCCGCCAGGACCACATAACACCAGTCCTGAGAGATCTGCATTAGCTCCCAGTACATTTCCGAGCACAATTCAAAGTGTTGGTGCTGACCTTTAAAGCCCTAAACGGCCTCGGTCCTGTATACCTGAAGGAGCGTCTCCACCCCCATCGTTCAGCCCGGACACTGAGATCCACACCAAGGGCCTTCTGGCAGTTCCCTCATTGCAAGAAGTGAGGTTACAGGGAACCAGACAGAGGGCCTTCTCGGTAGTGGCGCCCGCCCTGTGGAACGCCCTCCCTTCAGATGTGAAGGGAAAAAGCAGCTATCTTCTTTTTAAAAGACATCTGAAGGCAGCCCTGTTTAGGGAAGTTTTTAATATTTAATGCTGTATTGTTTTTAACACTTGATTGGATGCCGCCCAGAGTGGCTGGGGAAACTCAGCCAGATGGGTGGGGTATAAATAATAAATTATTATTCTTATTATAAGCTGGCATACAAAGTTCTCCCTTCCTCCTTTTTATCCTCCCAGCAGCCCTGTGAGTTCGGTTAGGCTAAGAGATTGTGAGTGGCCCAAGGTCACACAGTGAATTTCATACACCACACTGTAGTGAATGGTCCCTCCCCATTTATAAGCATTTCTATCCTTTTTCTCAGTTCCACAATGGGAGCATTACAGTAGCTATTTCATCATCCTTTTCAGGTTTTTGAGCGTTGCCAGGCAGGGGAGCAGTACTCGCAGAAGGCCTGGGATAGCTCAATCAGAAAGCATGAGACTCTTAATCTCAGGGTCATGGGTTCAAGCTGCACATTGGGCAAAAAATAAGAATTTTTAAAAATCCCAGCACTGCAGAAGTTGGACTACAAGACCTTCATGTTCCCTTCCAACTCTTTGTTGTTTTTTAGTTGTTTAGTCGTGTCCGCCTCTTCATGACCCCCTGGACCAGAGCACGCCAGGCACTTCTGTCTTCCACTGCCTCCCACAATTTGGTCAAACTCATGCTGGTAGCTTCGAGAACACTGTCCAGCCATCTCGTCCTCTGTTGTCCCCTTCTCCTTGTGCCCTCCATCTTTCCCAACATCAGGGTCTTTTCCAGGGAGTCTTCTCTTCTCATGAGGTGGCCAAAGTATTGGAGCCTCAGCTTCAGGATCTGTCCTTCCAGTGAGCACTCAGGGCTCATTTCCTTAAGAATGGATAGATTTGATCTTCTTGCAGTCCATGGGACTCTCAAGAGTCTCCTCCAGCTCATTGGCACAGCCCATTCTTGGCATACAGAAAGGTTCAAAATCTGGAGTCTCTTAGTTGCAATTCATTGAAGCTGTTTTCTGTGCAAATGCGCTGTTGCCTATGCAATGGCTATTTGAAATGTACATATACCTCAGCTTATCCCTGGTTTACATTTTCAAACTGGATGGGAGCTGGTTTGAGGGATAGCGCTCCAAACAGGAGGATTTCTCAAGAAGCAAAAGGATACCTGTGGGTTGTGGCTGACATCACATGCACCTGGATTTTGGGCACCAGCTTTTGGAGCATCCTACAGCTTGAGGAAGCCATGCTGTGTACACAGCCTGAGTGACAAGTGATGTGCTGAGACCATGAAGAACTGGGGACAGTCAGAGCTCACAGTACTGGGCTAAATAGACAAAAATTGTCACACCTGGCATAAGGCAACTACCTGTGCTGTCCATGAAACAAGTTAAAATGCTGCTCTGCTTCCATAAAGGTTGAGGTTGAATCCTGACAAGATAGAAGTACTGTTTTGGGGGGACAGGGGGCGGGTGGGTATGGAGGACTCCCTGGTCCTGAATGGAGAAATTGTGCCTCTAAAGGACCAGGTGTGCAGTCTGGGAGTCATTTTGGACTCACAGCTGTCCATAGAGCCACAGGTCAATTCTGTGTCCAGGGCAGCTGTTTATCAGCTCCACCTGGTACGCAGGCTGAGACCCTACCTGTCCGTGGACTGTCTAGCCAGAGTGGGGCATACTCTAGTTATCTCCCGCTTGGACCACTGCAATGCACTCTATGTAGGGCTACCTTTGAAGGTGACCTGGAAACTCCAACTAATCCAGAATGTGGCAACTAGATTGGTGACTGGGAGTGGCCGCCGAGACCACATAACACCGGTCCTGAAAGACCTACATTGGCTCCCAGTACATTTCCGGGCACAATTCAAAGTGTTGGTGCTGACCTTTAAAGCCCTAAACAGCCTCGGCCCAGTATACATGAAGGAGCGTCTCCACCCCCATCATTTTGCCTGGATACTGAGGTCCAGCTCTGACAGCCTTCTGGTGGTTCCCTCATGGTGAGAAGTGAGGTTACAGGGAACCAGGCATAGGGCCTTCTCGGTAGTGGCACCCGCCCTGTGGAATGCCCTCCCACCAGATATCAAAGAAATAACAACTAACTTACTTTTAGAAGACATCTGAAGTCAGCCCTGTTTAGGGAAGCTTTTAATATTTGATGAACTATTGTATTTTAATATTTTGCTGGAAGCTGCAAAATAATATATTGTTATTATTATTAGTAGTAGTAGTAGTAGTAGTAACTCATGACCCTACCTTTAATGTCTACAAGTATTTACAATTAAATGAACACCCTATTGGCATGACAGCAACCTGGTTATCTATTTCTATAGCCTATTTACTTGCGCAAGCCTTACAGAAAAAGGACTCTGTGATGTTTGATCTGCCTGTTAATAGCTGTTTTTGATATTTTAATAGCTCATTACAAAAACTGAATTTTGGAGAGAGATAATTAATGATGTGTCACTAGGCTACTACTAAAGGGAGGCTAGGATTAAAGCAATCAAAGTGGCTCTTTTTTCCTCCGCTCCTTTGGGAGTTATTAACTAATCCATTTCCTGCTTTTAATTTTATGTTTTGACTTAATTGTTTTTTCTTAAGTAACAAGCTATTTAATGAAATTTAAGGGTGTCTGGACTGATTTTTACATTGCAATCACTGCACACTGCCTCACATGCTACTGCAAGGTCTCAGCAAGTAGAGGGCGTTGATGCCTCTGGGATAGATTTAATTTCCTTTAGTTATACTTTACACTTCGCCATTTGAAGAGGTGCTTTCGTTGGTCTGTGTGTTTTTTTTTAAAAAAAATGCCATGCATATCACTTAAAATGCTAATGCTCCCAAAATTCAGAATATGTTAGCCAAGTTGGCCTTCCCAAATGAAACTTGTAGCGAGAAATGTAAGCAGTGAACTCAGAGAGAAATGAAATTTAATAAATACGAACTGTGATCATTAATGTGGCAGAACTTTGATTTCCCCCCCTGATTAACCCGCTTGTAAGTTTTTCTAAATAAAACAAAATAACTGCAGTGATCATTCACAAGCAGTATTGATGATAACACACTGATAGATTGATATATGCCAGTTTAGGATATCATTTCATGAATCTGGTGAAGTGGGCTTGGATGTTTATGCTATAATAAATGCCGATCTTGAAGATGTCACAAGATTCTGTTGTTTTTGCTCACACAGCTACTTCTCTGGGAATATGTCCACGGGAAGACTCAACATTTTGTCTCAGCTTTTGACGTATTTCAGAACTCTTGCCTTTTATCACATGGATTGGCTTTCGGCTGAACAGACCACATTTTGCAAGTTCAAAAGGGGACTAGTTCAGAACGCAGCGATCGTGTTTTCAGATTCCCAAGGTCGGAAAGCCCTCCAAAGTGGAAGGAGTTAAAACGAGCTTTTGAAAGCGCTCCAGGAAGTCACTCCTAACTGAATGGGCTTGGCTGTTGTGCTCGAATGCTTCCTTGCCATGTGGAACTAGGGGCTGAGCTACCTTCAGCCACATTAGAAACTTCACATACAAGTCCTGACGTCACGTCAATAGAATCTCAAGCGGCTTGGTGCCAACGGAGGAACAGCTGGCGGCTGCAACGGTTTCAGGGTAAGAGTTGGTGTCCCCGTCAGGATGGCAGAGGTATTTTTCAAGCTGCCAGCCAGCCATTCTAAGCAGCCTATCCGGATGAAATCGCCAGTGTTTCTTACGCTTTGCAGATGAAGAAACGTGCACTGGTTTCTTCTTGTTGCTCTTAGTTGTTGTTGTTATTAATAATTACCCAGCCTTCTTCCTGCAGGTCGAAATTCAAAATGCAACATTAGAAAGAATTTGAAGCAACTTACAATCTCAAAAGTAGGGTAGGTCGTAGAAATATACCCCTCAAGCATCCACAGCAGGGTAAAACTGTATAATGATGTTACCAGGTACATCTCTGTGGGGAGGGAGTTCCACAAACAAGGGGCTGCCACAGAGAAGGCCCTCTCCTGGGCTGCCGCCCCTTCCCCCAGTTTCTGAGGGTAGTAGAACTATCAAGAGGGCTTCCTCTGCTGGTTTTAATACCTGGGGCAAGGTCTGTAGGGAAGGAGGCCATCTTTCAGATATTTGGCACCCAAGTTATTTAGAGCTTTAAGTACAAATGTTAGCACCTTGAATTGGGCCTGGAAATTAACTTGCGACCAGTGCAGATGTTTTAAAACAGAGGTTATGTGAGAGGAATCTGGGCACTGCTTTTCAGACTAATTGAACGTTTTGAGTCGTCTTCAAGGGCAGACCCACATAGAGTGCATTGCAGTAATCCAATCTGGAAGTTGCCATAGCTGGAAAACCAACAGTAGCTGCAAATAGGCACTCCTAGCTACAGAGGCCAACTGAGCCTCCAGCGACAGGGCCGAATCCAGGAGCATCCTCTGTCTGGAATGAATTCACAGAAATAAACGATCCAATACAACAGAAAAAGGGCAGCAGGCAGTTGAAAATTCAGCCTGAAAGCAGTGCTGGCTGCTGCTGATTGTGAGTGGTAGATCAGAAGACTGGAAGACCAACAGCAGGTGGCGCCAGAGCCAATGAAAGGCCACCCACTGATTGGCTATAAGCAAGAAGACAGGCAAGTGGGGATTGGCTGAAGGCAGAATGAACTTGGCGGGTCATTGCTCCATTTATAATAATAATAATTTATTATTTGTACCCCGCCTATCTGGCTGGGTTTCTACCGCCTAAAATCTATATACATCATAGCAAAAACAAGACCAAAAGAATTGGGCAAATGAAAGGCAGGGGTGCCACAACAGAGAAGGTCCTGTCTCTGATTAGCACCTGCCTCACTTCAGATGGTATGAGGCCACTCTTAACTGGTGAGCAGGTTCATGTGAGTACCTCATTGGAGGTACAAGCAACCTCCATTTACCACTCATTCAAAGCACTGGCAGCCATGCACACATGGGCCGTTTTTGGACCCAGAATTGGAGGCGGGGCATGGGCAGAAAGGGGCAGGCTTATGTATGCTCTGCTGATGCACATGATGTCCCAGAATGCAACCCCCGTGCAAAATGCAGGGTTGCCTGCATTCTAGTTCTAAAACATTTAGGGTTTTCATAGATTCAAAACCAATTCTTTGATATTATTTTACTATTATTATTGTTAAATTTGCTAGTCTCTTTATCCTGCCCAGGGTGACCCAAAGCAACCTAAAAATCAAAGAAGCTTCAATATGCTTGGAGTATAGCAACCAAATACTGTACTGGTTTTCACCAAGCAAAAATATTAGAGTGTTTTAACATCATGTGGTGCTGTGGGTTAAAGCACAGAGCCTAGGACTTGCCGATCAGAAGGTCAGCGGTTTGAATCCCTCTGATGGGGTGAGCTCCCGTTGCTTGGTCCCAGCTCCTGCCCACCTAGCAGTTCGAAAGCAAGTCAAAGTGCAAGTAGATAAATAGGTACCGCTCCAGCGGGAAGGTAAACAGTGTTTCTGTGCGCTGCTCTGGTTCGCCAGAAGCGGCTTAGTCATGCTGGCCACGTGACCCGGAAGCTGTACGCCGGCTCTCTCAGCCAATAATGCAAGATGAGCGCCACAACCCCAGAGTCGGCCACGACTGGACCTAATGGTCAGGGGTCCCTTTACCTTTACCTTTAATTGCTCCCATAGGAAATCAGGGAGCTGCTTTATACTGAGCCAGACCATTGCTCCTTCTAGCTCAATACTGTTAACACTTAGTAGCAGCAGCCATCCAGAATTTCAGACAGGGAACATTGCCAGCCCTACCTGAAGATGTCTGGGATTGAACCTGGCGCCTTCTGCAGGCAAAGCAGATGTTCTGCCACTGATACACCATCAGTCCACTTGGATTTAAATTTAGTACCTTTACTTCAGATGGCAGATCGGGAAAGGTTATGGAAAAGAGATTGGAAATTTACAGCATGTTGTACACTGAAAGAAAATTATATGAAAATGATGTACCGGTGGTATTTGACTCCTAGTAGGTTGGCAAAATTGTATAGGACAAGTACAAATATCAGCTGGAAATGTAAAGAAAAAGAAGGTACCTTTTATCATATACGGTTAACTTGTAATAAGAGCTTTCTGGGAGAGGATATATAATGAAATGGGGGAAATGTTTAAAATAACTTTTAAATTAGGAATTACAGGTACCGATATTCCAAAGGAGCAGAAAAGACTTTTTATTTATGGAAAAACAGCCACCCAGATGTTACCACCCCAGAAATGGAAAGAAGACAAGGTCCCTACCAGAGAGGAATGACCAACCAAGTTGATGGACTGTGCTGAAATGGCAAAACTGACTGGAAAACTCAGAAACCAAGGGGACAAAAACTTTATAAAAGAATGGGGAAAATGCATTAGTTATTTAGGAGACCACTGTAAGCAGATAGAAACATTGACAGGATTTCAATGGTGTTTCTTTACTCATACAGTGGTATCTCGGGTTAAGTACTTAATTCGTTCAGGAGGTCCGTTCTTAACCTGAAACTGTTCTTAACCTGAAGCACCACTTTAGCTAATGGGGCCTCCTGCTGCCGCCGCGCTGCCGGAGCACGATTTCTGTTCTCATCCTGAAGCAAAGTTCTTAACCTGAAGCACTATTTCTGGGTTAGTGGAGTCTGTAACCTGAAGCGTATGTAACCTGAGGTACCACTGTACATTGAATAAGTTATAGGGAGTAACTTTCTAGTATGCAATGAGCCAGGCACAGGTCTGAAACATTGTCCCCAAGCCGTAACATTCTCCTTCCTCCCATAGGAGTAAGTAAAAGGTAAATTCAGGACACCGCTGGGAATGGGCAAAGAATGCTGTTGTAGGATCATCTGGGGGCAGACCCTCCCCCCCAAATAATACAGCCATGTATCATGGCTAAATAGAACCTCCATATTCAGGGATGGTATACTACTGAATTCCAGTTGTTTCCTACTACTTGGTCATCCTCATAGGCGCCGACTCCATGGGGCCTGAGGGGGCCCGAGCCCCCTCAAAAATTCGTTTGGGGGGGCTCCGCCCCCCCAATAATTTAAGAAAATTATTAGTTATATTATGCTTTGTAAAATCACAAAATTATGTTGGTATTTTTTATTTTCCTTGTTTGACGATAGTTACCTTTTAAAATACATTCAGTAATGAGTTAAAACAAAGCCACTCCCGATCTAGAGAGGGGGTGGGGTTGCGGGCTCTCGACCCATCCACAATCTCGCAGGGCTGGCGTCAGCCCCGCGAGAAGCGGGGATTCCCCCTAGCTCATTAATACTCACTGCCCATGGCGGCAGCCAATCGGCTGCCGCAAAGGGCGGGCCCTCACAGGTTCACTTAAGGTCGGGGCAGCCCGGGGCTCGCCCCTTTTGTTCCCCCAGCAGCAGCAGTTTGGAGGTCTTGGGCCCCCCCAATATTTTTTATAAGTCGGCGCCCCTGGTCATCCTGCAGGGGCAGGCAACATGTGGCTCTCTAGTTCTTGTTGGGACTGCAATGGCCACCATCCCAGAATGTTGTTGTTGTTTAGTCATTTAGTCGTCTCCGACACTTCGTGACCCCATGGACCAGAGCACGCCAGGCACTCCTGTCTTCCACTGCCTCCCGCAGTTTGGTCAAACTCATGCTGGTAGCTTCGAGAACACTGTCCAACCATCTCGTCCTCTGTTGTCCCCTTCTCCTTGTGCCCTCCATCTTTCCCAACATCAGGGTCTTTTCCAGGGAGTCTTCTCTTCTCATGAGGGGGCCTCAGTAGCATGTTGGACGCCTTCCGACCTGAGGGGCTCATCTTCCAGCATCATAACTTTTATATGCCTGTTGTCTTTGTCCATGGAGTTTTCCTGGCAGGGATACTGGAGTGGCTTGCCGGTTCCTCCTCCAGGTGGATCACGTTTGGTCAATACTCTCCACTATGACCTGTCCATCTTGGGTGCCCTACTCGGCATAGTTCATAGCTTCTCTGAGTTATTCAAGCCCCTTCGCCACGGCAAGGCAGTGATCCATGAAGGGGCCATCCCAGAATAGAATGGGATTATTGGCAACAGATACACAGGTGCAGTGTGAATTCCTTTGCACGGTTTACCCAAAGGTCTCACTGAACTCAAGGGGGCCTTACTCCCAAGCTCTAAGTAAGTGCACATAAAGAGGACTGTGACCTTATTTGGAAGTAAATTCCTTGGAACAAAATGGGACTTCTTTCCAGCTAACCACAGATAGGGTCGAGTCCTGAGAGTATATATATGTTTTTTAAAATGGGCTTTTGCTTATTTTGGCCACAGAACTTTTGCTAATTTTTAATGCTCTGTTCTGCTCTCTTCTTTAGCAACAACACAATCGGACTTGCACAGTAGCATGCCAGGATACTTAGGCAGTGTTTAACCCATTTGCGAGTTTACTCAGGAGTAAGCCCATCGAGTTCAGGAGGGCTCGCTCTCATCGCTTTGTATAGGGCAGCGGGATCTTACGCGCATCGTTTTAAAAAAGAAAAACTAAAGTTAAAATTTACTCCCAAGTAATCGCGCCTGCAGAGGATCGCACCCTTGCACCCGATCCTATGCAGGGGGGGGGCTCTACGCCCCAGTGACTTCAGTGCGGCTTCCTCCCGCGTAAATGCAGATATAGGATCTCAAGGGAACTTTGCGTATTTTCACAGCCGCTTGGGAAAGTGCCTTGGGGCTGGGGGGGAGCGCTTTTTAAAAAGAAATCATTCATCATCCTGCAGGCTTTTGCAGGATGCGGCCGCCCCCCAAACCTCGGGGGCCTTTTATTGTTAGCTTCCCACGTTGCTCTGGGCCGGCGCGCGAACGGGTTAACCCCGGAGGGGAGCCGCGAGGGCGGCCAAAACAATGGGCAGAATCAGAGCATGAATAATCCCCGCGCGGCGGCCACTCCTCCTCCTCCTCCGCTCCCCCCGTCGATCCCACCCACCCCAACCCGCCTCGGATCCCGCTATATCCCCTCCTCCTGGGGCGAAACGGTGCGCCTCTCTCTCCAAGTCGCCAAGTTGGTGAGGCTCCAGCTGCAGGTTGATGCGTCGATTGCGCAGCCTCGTTGCTACTTGCTTGGAAACCGCCGCAGTCGGGAAACTTTCCCCTTTGCGTCCTGCCGCTGCTGCCGCCGCCGCTGTCTCTTTTGCTCCTCGGCTTTGGGGACCTTTAGCCCTTTGATTGATCCTCAGCCATGGCTCTCCGGGGGAAACACTAGTTGCTCCTTCCCATTCCCCCCGTTCCCAATTCCCTCCGGGATTTCTCCTTTCTTTCTTTTTTGCTTTATTGCCAAACGCGAAAAAATGGCGAGGGCGCCGGGGAAGATCCGCTGCGCGCCGCCAGTGGTGCCGCCGCCGCTGGTGCTGCTGCTGCTGGCCGCGACCGTGCCCTCTGGCTCGGAAGGGCAGCCGGTCTCCTTCCACGCGGACGTGAACGGCCACAGCCTGCATCCACCTTACTTCAACCTGGCCGAGGGGACCAAGATCTCGGCCACCGCGACCTGCGGCGAGGAAGACTCCGGCGCCAAGACCCCCAGAGCCGTGGAGGATTTGTATTGCAAACTCGTGGGCGGGCCGGTAGCGGGAGGGGACCCCAACCAGACTATCCAGGTACAGTATTTTCATCGGAGGCTGCCTGATTTCTAGTTTCCATACGGCCGCATCTTGCATTGTTATTACTGTGGCTGCAATTTGTTTTAAGTGTTTTGTAATGATGAGCTTTATTGTAACCCGCCCGGGGACCTGCTGGCGACCTGTTTATAACACGAAACACGCGCGAATCTTTGCGTCGTGGAGAGCGCGCAACTTGAGGATTCAATCCTGTGCCGCCTTTCCTGGGAGTAAGCCCCGTGGACCACGATGGGACTTTTCTCTCAGGTGGGCTGTTACAGGATGAAGGAAGAGGGTGGGGGAAAATATATATCCTGGCTTTGCAATTATTTATCACAGCGCATAACTTTGGGCTGGCTCCTCCACCAGTGTGGGCTCGAAATCTCCCCTCCTCCTTCCTCTTTTGTTATCTCCCAAGTTGACTTGAAGTTGGTGGATTGATTCTCAGTTAATGGGGCAGGCACACAAAAGGTCGGGGGGGGGGAGGAAGTGTCTCTCGCAAGTGTGTGTTTGTGTCTGTTTGCACACTCACAGAGCACATGTTTGCTCTGCGCTTCATAATGTGGACTTCTGAAAGGAGCATTGAATTTAGCAGACCTTTTTAGTGACTCTGGACTGAATGGCTGTGCCACCTTCCAGTTTCAAGGAGGGATGCAATTACTCTTCCTTTCGCCCCCACCTCCACTGACTGTGTACAGACAAACCATCAGCCAAGAGGTAACTTCTCAGCTGCTTGTTAAGCTTGGTGTGTGAGCTCCTGTGCCAAGTGGAAGTCGTAAAGCACTTAAATAGCTGATCAGAATTCTAGTGTTGTGAGGGGGGCAGTAAGATTCTGTTCACGTTTGGCAGGACAACACACACACACACACACACACACACACACACACACACGGTTAACAAGTGGTTACTGCTGGATAAATTGTGGCCCATTCATTTTACGGTTAGACCCAACGTGCTCAAACTTACAACAAAACTCCGATTTGTGTGCTTTATTAGTATGCTTGAATGCAGTGGGTGCTCGCTGCTTCCCTCTCTATAAAAAAGCAACTTCTGTTTTCTCAAGTTGAGGGTGCCCATTTGCCAAAAAATAATAATATTGCGATCCGGTCAAAGTTAAACATTGGCTTAAAGTAAAAAACAACAACAATAAAGACTTGTTGATTATAGTGGGGAAAAGTTTAAGCACTTTCTTTCAAAAATGTTGACTTTTAGACAATCCTGGCTTCAGGGTTGGGTGTTTTTTTGGGGAGCAGTTCTTGGTCAAGATGCCACCCCCAGACTCTCTGCTTTCCCTGCCCCTTTGGGCACAGTCCCTGCAACTTTCCAGGAGAGGGCAAAGTGAGAGGAAGCTGCTGGTCTTTCTTCTTGCTCACATGCTTAGAGGGGCCAGGTGATCAGGAAGCGTCCATGAGGAGGAGGGGCAGCAGGGCTGGGGGGGCCCTCTTGGATTTGGCAGTGGGCCCCATTTTGGGGCATGGGACTGAGCAGTTGCCCAGCAATGCCAATCTCTGATTGAGACTGGCCCTGAACACAAATGTGATTGGCCGCTGAAATGCATTCTTTTTTTGTCAGGCGTACAAAAGAATTCCAGTGGGTTTTTTAGAAAATAATAGCAGAAAACCTGTGTTGAAGAGAACACATCAGCCTATTTCATGCTATGTGTGTGTGTGTGTGTTGCTCGGAGCACCTAATGTTCATTTCCTTACAACAACCCTGTAAGGTTGGCCCAGTGTTGTTGTTATCTGTGGGGACTGAGGCATAGCAGCCTGCCTTAAGGTTACCGCCAGTTGAGTTCATGGCTAGAGACCCAGCTATGAATATTCCTCTTCATTTCATAACTATTGTGTTATGGGGCTTCCACATCTACAGCTCAATACTGTATCTGTGAACTAAACCTGCTTTTCAGAGCGGCACAGTTGGTCTGCCCTTTTCTAAGCACCTTTTCTTTTTTCCTTCCTTGCTCAGAATTCGGAGTTCTGTGTTTTCACTGGATCAGCTATAAAAAAAGATACATAGAGGAGAGAATTTAGGTAGCTCAGCTGGCAAGAGCGTGAGACTCTTAATCTGAGGGTTGTGGTGGGTTCAAGTTCCACGTTGGGCAAAAGATTCCTGCATTGCAGGGGATTGGACTAGGTGATCCAAGCTGTCCCTTACAATTCTATGATTGGCTTTTTTTTGGAGTTGCTTCTTTGCGCTGAAAACGTTAGACTGTTAAGAGGGATCTTTGCATTTTCTCAAAACAGGAGCTTCTCCAGTAAGTATAAGCAAGTCCTCTAGGGTTTTACCTTGGCTCGCCCAGGTATCTCCACTCATAGTTTAATGTCTTATAAAAGAACAGTGCAGGCAATTGGCAGGCACCAGCTTTTTTCTGTATAGCACAAATGCAGCATCTGAACCAGGGATAGGGAACCTTTTTCTTCCCACTAGGGCAGCATTCCCTACATGCTAATGTCGGGCGTAGAGGCGGATTTTGGAGTGAGCAATTCCACCAAACTGGGCGCCAAGCCTTGAGGCTGTTGCAGGGCATCGCACCTAGGAGGCAGTGAATTGAGCCAGAGCGGAAGGTGAGAAGCAGGAGTGCTGAATTTTAGTCTTGCACAAGGTGCCACTGAGACTTGAGAAAGGCCAGAGTCCACCCCGGAGGGTAGGTCCGAAGGCAAAAAGTGTGCAGGGCAATGAATATGAGTCTTAGTACATTAGGTTTTCTAGCCATACATGTTTGCCCTAACAATGGACATTTAAGGGAAATCATAATCTTAGAAGTAGCTGTTAGTAACTTGGGACATAAAAGTTATTCTGTATGACAGCTTCATAAACTCTTGAGACAGCATTAAATTCAAGTTGCCAAATCTGGATGTATGGCAACCCTAATTAAACAAAAAAAAAATGTAATGTTAACCCATAGTTTAGCTTTCCAAGAACAAGCTTAGAGTCTTGGACTGGTGTTTCTGGCATGGCCACAATGAAAATCCAAAAACTTTTGTTTATGATTTAACTTTCCTGGACAAACTATGATAAATCTTAGTTCATGAAGTTGGCTTGTTTTCACTAACCACAGTTTAGGTTTTCGATGTAATGGTAAACTGTGATTAGTTTAAAAGTAAGCTGAAGCTTCTGAACTCCTCAGTGGATGAGAAGAGGGGAATACACAATCCGGAGACTTGCTGTGGCTTATATTTACAATCCTAAACTTTGTGTTAAATGTGAACTGGGCTTTTAAATAAACCCTAAAATACAGAGGCACCACCTTTTGCTCTGCTTTGATAGCACAAACTTTGTTGGGTTGCTTCTCTTCGTTGGTGTGGACCGCCAGGAATATTCAGGGATCAGTCCATTACAAATGTTTCTATGCATATTTACTTGAAGGTTTGGATCTGGTATTCTTCCAAACCATTTCAAAACAGATGTGCAGGTGTACACTACTTTGGGGATAGACAGTAAATATTTTTTATGGGAGCTGAAGGTGGTGTGATACAGGCATTGTGGTGTGTAGCAAATCAACAAGAGCTGGGAACAGAGAAAGGTTGAGTCTACACACCAGGCACAACAATGCTTCTGTTCTGTAATACCACTTTGGAAAAAGTGCCTCTGTTACCCAACCCTAAATGGAGAGTGTTGAATGTTGAGAATATAGGTGTGAATAAGTCCGTAAATTGTTTGAAGGAATGTGGGTGGGAAAGAAGGGTGTGTTAAGGATAAACAATTATTACAGGCTTATGTCAAAGTAAATGTCTGCTTAAACTGGGACCTGACTGAGAGGCCACATGCACCCAAGGCCAAGAATTTCCTAGGAATGTGGATGGCAAAAGTGTACTGAAGTGACTTGCGCTTTGCGAAGTGCTTAACAACTGTGGACATCTGGGATGGAGGGGAGACCAGTTGCAAGAGAGGATTTGCTAAAGGTTGGGGCAGGGCGGGGGGAGCAAGTGAGCCTTTACTTCCCTGTGTCCCAGGCCTGTTGTAAATCCTGCAAGGGCAACCATAGGAGTTGGAAAGCAAGTGGAATTTGAAACCTTCCCCAGTGTGCGAAGAAAGTCTTAAGACAAACCTTAGCAGCAGGGACCATTGTGGCTCGTGCTGGGTCAGGAAGAAGTTGAGATCCCAGTTCACCTGGCGCCCTTCCTCTGTGTAAGATTAAGAAGGATTAAATTCATACATTCGCAGTCGAAGACACTTGACTCACATAAGTGAAAAATTAGCATGGCAGAAACCATTTTGGCTTATGTTTCTGTTTTATGGTTGAATTTGGATATAGGTTTACGTATTCTGAAGGGTCAAAGCTTTAGCTGCTTGCAATCTCCAGCTAACAATCAACCCACCCATGTTTTGGCTTGCAAGTTTGTGTAGAACAGCGGTGGCCAACTCCCAAGTGACTGCGATCTACTCACAGAGTTAAAAGCTGGCAGTGATCTGGGGGTTCAGGTTGAGCTTTTTTTAGGAATGAAAGCCCTGTTTTTTGGGTTTCAGGTGAAAGAGTTGTTGAACTCTTTTTTAGGAAGGAGGAAATCCCCGGGTTTTTAGGGTGCAGGTGTTGAGCTTTTTTTTAGGCGAGCCAAAGTTGTTGAGCTTCTATGGGGGGAGCCAGTGGTCTACCAGTGATCTACCTGTTGGATATGCCTGGTGTAGAACATGTAAAGAACAGGGTAGAACAGGGTAAACCCAGGGTAAACAATAAAATTTTAAATCAGAAAAGGAAGCAGGCAGTTACCATATTGGTGAGGAGGAGGGTATGCATGCATGAGGGGGTACCTGAAATGTTGGTGCTGATGCCTTATTCAGTTGACCTTGTTTGTTGGTAACTGGCACAGTGCAGCCCAAATTCTGTGCCTGGGGAGGGCACCTGGCCAAACACAGAATGGGTTGTGTGACGTGGCACATGCCCCAAGCGACATAAGTGCACCATTGTGGTTTCCAAAGTGACAATCCCCCTTTGAGTCTGGATTTTCAAAAGGGCTTCTCTCCTTGTTGTCTTGTTTTAGTGTTAAGCTGAAATGAGAATCTGGGCTTAGGTGAAATGTAGGCACTGATAAAAGTTCAGCTTTATTGAAAAAATGTTTTATTTTGGGGTGAACCAGCCATCCTTGAAAATGGGGCTTTCGATTTGGTCACCACAATTTATACATTTGGTAACTTATTCATTCAATAAGCTGCTTTTTGGGGGGGCTTATTGCTTCCCAAGAACAAGGGCAGCCAATTTGATTCTTTGATTTCAGTCCATGCTGAACATACCTAATAGTAACCACCACCCTTGAATGCTAAAAGAGCGATACCTAAGAAAGACTTGTTACATGTTAAAGACTAGTTGTTTGACAGGCAATGCTTGTTTAACCGTGAGGCTATCATGCCAGATTCTCTATAACCAGCTATGTAATACCTGCACACAAGAGGCTTATGTCAAGCTCCCAAATTCTCATGACAACTCTTTATGCCTCTTTCACCAGGGCTGATTTGTGCCCTTCCAATTGCAGCCTTGCACCATTCATACGTCCATTCTTGGATACTACCAGCAACTTCCAATTAAACAAGCTTTGGCTATTCATAATGCTGAGTTGGATTGTAGTTGCTGCTCCCCTTCGTGTTCTTCTGTATGGCTTTGATACTGCTGCCCCTTTGATGTAAGCTGTACTTCCTAGACTGATTTTTCTCTGGCCAATCTGAGTGCTTTGGTAAAATCCTTTTGTGGCTGGTTCCTTCCCATAACAGTGGGCAGCACTGAAGGGGGGGAAAGGGAAGGCATAGGAAAGGAGGTATTAAGTTGAAAGGTCACCGTTCTTAGTTCATTATCTTTAGGGATTTCAACACTCCCTAGTGACTAAATCAATGATGAAGGCATGGAGAAAAAGAGGGGGATGTGTGTTCATTTTCCGTTGGCTGACGCAACCATAATGAACTCATGAGTTGGTTTGTAGAGTTCTCCAAGTTGCACCACTTAAACTTGCTCTCACCCTTTCACCTTCACTGCCTTGTATATTATTCCCCAGTGGGACACTACCAAAGGCTGGAAAACTATGGAGAAAAACCATGGAAGAGCTAATCTTTATATAAGATTATATAAGGTGGGCCATTAGAATAGTTGCTTCCATGTTGTTGTTGTTGTTCAGTTGTTTAGTCGTGTCCGACTCTTTGTGACCCCATGGACCAGAGCAAGCTAGGCGCTCCTGTCTTCCACTGCCTCCCGCAGCTTGGTCAAACTCATGTTCGTAGCTTCGAGAACACTGTCCAGCCATCTCGTCCTCTGTCGTCCCCTTCTCCTTGTGCCCTCAATTTTTCCCAACATCAGGGTCTTTTCCAGGGAGTCTTCTTTTCTCATGAGGTGGCCAAAGTATTGGAGCCTCAGCTTCACGATCTGTCCTTCCAGTGAGCACTCAGGGCTGATTTCCTTCAGAATGGATAGGTTTTATCTTCTTGCAGTCCATGGGACTCTCAAGAGTCTCCTCCAGCACCATAATTCAAAAGCATCAATTCTTTGGCAATCAGCCTTCTTTATGGCCCAGCTCTCACTTCCTTACATCACTACTGGGAAAACCATAGCTTTAACTATACGGACCTTTATTGGCAAGGTGATGTATCTATTTTTTAAGATGCTGTCTAGGTTTGTCATTGCTTTTCTCCCAAGAAGTAGGCGTATCTCCCAAGAAGTTGCTTCCATAGATGTATCAAAATAGCCACCTGAGGGTAGAGTTTCACATCGTAAGTGTTCTTTCTTTCTTACCTTCAGTTTGCCAGAGAATGGTTAAAGCACAAAGTTCTTACACAGATCATTTTAACTACAGTAGACAATGACACTTCAATTTATTTATTATTTTTACATCCCACTTTTTCCTCCAAGAAGCTCAAAGGAGTGTCCATGATTCTCTACAACCTCATTTTATTGTTGCATTATTAGCTTGAGAGAGAGAATGAATGGATGACGATGTAAATCAGGGACTCCCAGGTCAACACACTTGACCATGATACCTCATGGGTTCTTTATAGCCATTTACCTTTTTAATAAAAGTATTTATATACCACCCGTTCACAAAACAGCAACATAAAAATGTTTAAAAGCAGTACAGAGCAAGCATCAAAATGAATGGCTACCTCGCATGGGCCTGTCAACTTGTAGCATCCTTCTATTGTCCATGTCACATCATTGTTGTAAATAAATATATAAGGTCGGGGAAGGGGGAGCTATTTCAATGGTCCCACCAAGCTGAAGGCCCCAGCTCCAATCCCCAGCATGTCCACTATAGAGTGGGAAGATACCACTGTGTGAAATCATGCAGAGGCAGTACTGAACGACGTAAATCAATGGGTTGACTCAGTAAAAGACAATGCCCTATTTTTCCTAAGATTGAGGTAAACCCCCCCCCCCAACAACAGCTTATTATTGGGTTGTTGTTTTTAACCGCTACGGTATTTAGTAACAAAACCCTAAACACTTCAATATTATTATTAGTAGTAGTAACAACAACGGATCTTTTTATTCTCGTACTTCCAGTATAATTATTCGTGTGTTAATCTCAAGGTGGGCAATTCTTATGAATTCAGTGTAGCAGTAAGTGCAGAAATCCAAATTGAAAGCCATTTTTTTAAAAATTGAGAGGTTGCATTGCATCGTGCCCTCAGGGGTTTATCATATTTTCTGCTCTTCTCTTTACTACTGCCCTTTTTCTCCATTTCCTATAGTAGTGGTTGGAATGTCAGTACAGTAACTGGGAGGTTTGTGTGTGCATGGGGTTGTTTCATTGGCTGTCTACTATGAGAGACCCATGAGAGACTAGTGTCTCTTACTCAAGAGAAAACTTAGGGCGCTTTTAAGTCCCGTTGATTTCGGCGGGAGGGTTAAACTGAACAGGTTTTGGACAAAAACCAGAAGCAGTTTGCATGCATTCCCTTTGATTCCCCAAATTCCCTTTGAGCCGTGTATGAGTCATGGTGCCATGAGTTCTGTGCCTCTCTAGCTGATAGTGGAAGTTTTAATGGCAGAGAGAGCTTGATCTTTCTCTCTGTATGATATTATACCTTGGGCTGTACTTTTCCATCCTTAAACAGTTGGCCTTTGTATTTTTATTTTTTAATATACTGTTGGTGAGGCATTCTGCTCCCTTGTAGGCTAATCCTGCTATAATGGTTGAACCAGCAGCAATTGGTGCAGTTGGTACACAGCTTATGAGTATTTGAAATCCTGGTTTGCCATTGTGGCAGTAAGCTGATCACTCCTAAAAACTCTGTGCGGACTGGAGAAAGCAGATATCTGAAAGGCCATTCTGATTCAAGCACGTTGTGTTGGAAAAAAAAAATGCAATAGTAGCAGCACTATGTACAGTACAGTGTACAGTGGCCAACGTGATTGCATGTTGTTTTAAATGGTTTTAATGTTCTATTTTGAACTGGGACTTCAGGGTGAAGGGCATTTAATAAATAAAAATAATAGATAATAATAGTGCAGCACATTACAGTTGCTAGAATAACCTTTAAGTGGTCCACTAAGGCCCTCAGGAGTTTTCATGTGGGCCTAATCCATCAACTGATGTACCAAATGGACCTGTGAGGACAGTCGCTTTTGGATCGACACAATGCAAGAATGCTAGAAATTTGTCCCATCAGTTTTCCTGGTTCTAACGTACTTCCTCACAGGTTTCTATTACACTCTGCAAAGACCTCAACAATCCCTTTGCTTTAAATGGGAGATTTAAAATGAGAGAAAGGATTAGATTTGAGAGGAAGCTCTTCCATTCAAACCCGCTCCATTATCTCAGTTTGCTCTGATTGCTGAGGTATTAAATTCCACAACCCTTTTTGTAACTTCCTTGTCTGCTGCTGCAAAACCTTTCTAGGTCTCCCATCTCTTTTCCTGAGAAAAGCCTATTGTTGCAATTTAACCTATCCTTGCAATTTGCTTGGATCTACAAGGTTGATGGGATTTGTTTTCTCAGGACTTTCATAAACATGATGCACAGTTTTATCTTGCTTGTGAGAAACCAAACACCACCTCACGCTCCCACATACATTTTTCCTTAATGGGAGAAATGATGTTGTTTATTTAATATGATAGATGAGCAGCGTTGGCAAATGTTTGATCTTGGTGGACTAGAACGGCTACCGATCTTGGGACAAATCTCAACAACAACAGCAAAAGTTTTTGAGGTATTTTTAATGAAAATTGCCAAAATCTACACTACCAACATGGGCTGCCATATGTCTGGATTTCCCCAGACATTTCAGTCATTTTCACCCGGATGTTGCTTAAGGAGGCTGAATAACCGGCTTGGCTTGGGAAAATTCCGGACGTATGGCAACCCTATTTGTGCAGCAAATCGATTGTCCCACTTTTCCCATTAAGTGTTGGCTTCATTTCCTTCACAGAAGAGCCAAAGGCCTGAAAGAAGTTGACAGTTCGGCCTGGTGTCATGCTGCCGTTACCATAGCAACCAATGGCAGGCCTACATGGGGGCACTGATCCAGTCTACTGCTAGAGCAGAAGGCCATTAATCCTGCTAGCAAATTACGCCCCTGCTGAGATCCTACTTTTGACCTAATGCTTCACTTTTCCGAAAACATTTAAAACAAATAAACAAAAGAACTCTCTAGGTTCGATACAAATGTCACGCTTATTTTTAGACCAAATGTGCTTGGCTTGGCATTACTAGCAACATATTTATTTCAGCCCATCCTAACTCTAAGGCTCAGGGCAGGTTGCTTCATTTAAAAAACTCTCTCCAACCACACAACATGTTTTCTTCCATTTTTCCCCCCACACGAGGAATACTGGGCTCCCAGGCGTGTTGCTCAGATTTACCCAGTCAGTCCATAGTTGTGCCGGACTGTTAACTTAGATATTCCATGTAACTCATGTTATTACTCTTCTACAGTTCATCTCTTTTATTTTATAGTAGCAGCAGCCTCATACCTGATGTTGCTCAGAATTTCTATTAACGCCCCCCCCCCAAAAAAAATCAGTGCAGTTTTGAAATCGGTGGATAAAATCTGCGCAACTTTGAAAGGTTCAGCCCACTATTTTGATTCAAAATGGCGTCCAACTATATCTAAACAGATGCTTCTTGATTTCAGGAAACATCATGCAGAATTGTGTTACTGTTATTTTAAGAGGTGTCCAAAGAGCAAGCAAACAACTTCCTAAAATGCATAGCAGATATGACTGGTTCGGTTTATCTTTCGTTTTTCTCCAGACAGCAGGGATATCGTCACAGAACATTGTTGGAATGTATGCATTCTGCATTTCTAGAGACAGACTGTGGGGAGGGTGGAAAAAGCTGTTCCTGAAGCCAAAGAGAATCGTAGAAGCCTTGTGGCCTTTGTCTGGGTATAGGAGGAACTGTGAGAAGAGATATTGGAAAGAGTCCTGGTATTCTTGTGACCAGAACTCAGAGTGGACCACAGCCATCCCTTAAGGAATAATCTACCTGGCTGTGCTGCTAGAATAGGTTGCAAAGCGACACAACACTGGTGTGTGAAGTGGGATCAGAGCTTATGAGACAGTGTAAGAGAAGAGTTTTTACTTATTAATCGGTAATTGCCAGATACCAAGATGACACTTAAGATGGCTTAAGGTTAAGATCAGCATTTTGACTTAGGCCCAGTAGCAAACTGTTAACTAGCTAAGATAACTAACTGGACTGATGTACAACTGATGGATTTGTTTTCCCTGGACTTTCATAAATATGATGCACAGTTTTTTATCTTGCTTGTGAGAAACCAAACACCACTTCTCACAGGCCTTCGGACAGAATAACCTCTCCATTCTCTCTCTTTTCACTGTGGCTTAGCACTACATGAATGAGATGCATGAATGAGCTTGCACATTCTCTCCATACCAGGGAGGAGAACTTCAGCAGCTTTTACTTTCAGTTTTTGTCACATTTTTCACTTTCTCTACGTTGCGCATATATATAGTGTGTGTACTGCGATAAAGGCCAGGAGAAGAGTAAGATGTATTTGTTCCATTGAGGATAAGGTCGGGGGGGGGGGGAAGTGTGCAATCTCATGGCCTGCTTTCAATCTACGGTAGTTATGGTTGAGAGCCTCCCTATTGCCCCTGGGTTGCTTGGAGCACTGAATATGGTCCATGTTTATGATCATGGGTGTGGAATGAGGGTGTGGATCCATAATCTTCCTGAATAAAAATGGAAACCTTTTCTCTGCTTTGTTTTTTTTTACCACAGGGTCAGTACTGTGACATCTGCTCATCGGCCAACAGCAACAAAGCCCATCCCATCACCAATGCTATCGATGGCACCGAGCGCTGGTGGCAAAGCCCTCCTCTTTCACGAAGGCTGGAATTCAACGAGGTCAACGTCACCTTGGATCTTGGACAGGTAACTGCAGGAAAAGGACCTGAGGTTTATACGGCATCCTCCTTGATCAAGAGACCCTTTTTACTTTGCAGAGATATCGATAGACAAGAGAGTACTTATTTGTTCATTGATTTTTGAGTTACACAACAGGACACATTGGAAATCCTGCAACTTTCCTTAGCTAACTACAGTCACTGTATTGTTTGGTGGCCCCCAAAGTCTTGTCCAGAAGACAACGGAATCATACAGAGCTGTAGCACTACATATATAAATAACATTACCTTGTTTGCAAAATACTTCAGATGTATGTGCAGTATATATATTGAACAGAATCTTACTACTTCAGGCTCCATGAGGGGCTGAGCTGCATATTTTACTGCTCTCCAATGTGAGGCATCTCTGCACCTAGACCAACAGCATTCCTGCGAGAAAGCTGTGCTTGAACCCTTCTCCTTGTAACAGGGAATGACACAGAGCAGGCAAAGCTTTCATCTTGATTCTAGGTATAAGCCAGCCATAAGGGAAATTTCCATAATGGCCATCATACATATATTCCATATATTTAATTGGATGTATTTAATGGGTTTGAGACCTTGCGGTTGAAGGGAAGTCACAAAGTCAATACTGGCCTGTTCTTTGTTAGTGAGATCGTATGGACATTTGAGCTTTCGAGATCTTTTTCCGCAGGCGGGATGAAGCATCTGAAAGGTGACACGCCACTTAAATACAAAAGAAAGCAAATAACTGCACTTTGAGAAGTCACTTCAGGGATTTTAAAGCAAATTGCTGATATCCTGTTGTTGAATGTTAGCTCAAACCTTTGGGGATCAGAGTTCATACTGGCCTGTCAAGACCAAGTGTAATTATTTGAATGTGAAAAGTATCTGGTGTCCAATAACCTTTCCTTCCTTTTGATAACCTGGTTTCTGGGTCACTGTTCATATCTTAAGAAACAGTGGTTCTCTCCGCCCTTTTGTGTGATATAGGCTGCTGGAACATTGTTTTATATTTTGAAGAAAAGTTTGATTTATGTTTGAAGTATTATATATATTTAAATGGGGACCCCTCCCGTATTATCAAGAGAATACCCTTAAGAATAATACAGTGGTACCTCGGGATACAAACACTTCAGGTTACAGACTCCGCTAACCGGGAAGTAGTACTTCAGGTTAAGAACTTTACTGCAGGATGAGAACAGAAATTGGCAGTGGGAGGCCCCATTAGCTAAAGTCGTACCTCAGGTTAAGAACAGTTTCAGGTTAAGAACGGACCTCCGGAACGAATTAAGTTCTTAACCAGAGGTACCACTCTGTATCAGCATGTATCAGCAAACTGAACTGGATTAATCAGAGTATACACTGTATAACGATGCTCCTGGCTCTTTGTTAAACTTTTCCCAGACAAGTGGAGCATTCCAAGAAGCACAGTGTTTGACACCAGCATGCAAGGGATAACACAAATTCTGCAAAATAACTCTGCGTGTGTACAACGATTGCCATATAATTTTTGTGCGTAGAAAACCCTGACTGGTTGTGAGCCTTTGGTTTTAATGGATCTGCCAATCTTATCTGCAGAAATCTCCACAAAGGAATAGTTAGACACTGTTTTCTCTTTGCAAGTGCAGGGACTCAGTAAGAAAGGTAATTTCCAGGTGCCTTTTGCAGTTCTATGACCTAGGGCCATGGGCTTTGCCTGTTTGTGGACTAGTTCTCATTTCAAAGCAGGCAGCTTCAGTTTGAAACACTCTAGTTAAATATTTAAACAAAGCTCCAATACGCGGAGGAAGGAGGGCAGCTGTCTAGAATGAATGCCTGGGGATGGAAGCAGTTGAATATCTCCTTGGAGAAAGCTTTTTCCATCGCTGAAAGGTCTGACAGTAACCTATATGCCAGCCTTTCATTTCAATTGCACACAAAATGTGACAGGCAAAGCGTCTGGGGGAGAACTGGCTTACCAGTTGCTTGCTGAATAGAATAGGCGGAGGAAGCAGTCTGTGTTGTAAACAATTCCCTCCTTGGAATTCAGTGAGTTGAGCATTCAGTTCTGGAGTGTGATTTTGATGATGTAGCATTTAAAGGACTATAGTGTCGCAGCAGGCAGACTGGAGGTTTACTGTTCCACCCTATTGGCTTCTGAAACATTTGGGTTCAGTTTTCTAGAAAACACTAAATTGCAAAGGCAGACACGACATTTGTTTTCTAACAGCCTGATCTGTTTACTTGTGGCTTCAGAAATTCCACCTGTGTGTTGTTTTTCTCGCGCGAAGTTGATATATCAGAATTCTACTAATTTTTGTGGTGGTGTAATTCAAACTAGGTTTCAATGCCACTTTCCTGCCTGTAAGTTCTATGTACTGCGAGGAAAGTTTGCCTCTCTCCAAAGGTTGCAGGTGTATGGATCACTACGATCTTCAGGAACAATTCGGTTACTTGTTTTATTCCTATCTGCAAACTGTTAACTAGGATAACTGGACTGATAACCGAATCGTCTCACATCAGATGAAAATGCTGCTATTGCATCCTGCACCGCTAGAAATAGGAAAATCAAAACCTGGAGGATGCAATGCATTTCTAGTATCAGTAGTTGAGTAAATTATGGGAGACGGCTTCTTAGCTCAATTGGTGACATCAACAGCTGCAAAATGGGACGCGGGTGGCACTGTGGGTTAAACCACAGAGCCTAGGACTTGCCAATCAGAAGGTCGGCGGTTTGAATCCCCGCAACGGGGTGAGCTCCCGTTGCTTGGTCCCTGCTCCTGCCAACCTAGCAGCTCGAAAGCACGTCAAAGTGCAAATAGATAAATAGGTACCGCTCCGGCGGGAAGGTAAACGGCGTTTTCGTGCGCTGCTCTGGTTCGCCAGAAGCGGCTTAGTCATGCTGGCCACATGACCCGGAAGCTGTCTGTGGACAAACGCCAGCTCCCTCGGCCAATAAAGTGAGATGAGCGCCGCAACCCCAGAGTCGGTCACGACTGGACCTAATGGTCAGGGGTCCCTTTATCTTTACCTTTTTTACAGCTGCAAAATAGTTGCTGTTGGGGTTTGCCACTGTGCTATCACTACCTATACTTGTGGCAGTGGCTAAGATTTTCAAGGAAGGAGTCTGGTGTCTGCGTCCCAGGATGCCTTGAACAATGGGGATATAGCCAGGCAAAACAAAGTTGCATATCCTTGCATTTTGCAGTTTCTTTTCTATTTTGCTGCAATTGATAAGGTTGTTACTGATGATGGCGATTCCTTTCTGTATCCGTTTTCAGTGTACAAAGTGCATGGCAACTCTTGCCTCGTTTACCCTCACGACAACCCTGTGAATGAGGCTGCTATTATTCCCCTTTAACAAGCTGTTCTTTTGTTTGTGCCCTTTCCTGTTGCCTGCCCATCTGTCCTGAGTAGCAGGGCCACAAATAAAGAAACAAGGAGGAGCACTGGAATCCTCAGCCAGTGAATGACAACCTGAAAAAGAGAAAAGGGAGGGGGGAAATAAAAATAAAAACTGAAGTGGCGGGCCACCCAGCCTGAGTAATTTATATAATAGACTCACATCATGTAGTGAATGGCCTGTGATGGCTTTAAGTTTACAGTTCTCTGGCAGGGGAGGTCAAGGAGGTCCTGCCAAATAATGGGAAGGGCTATTCATTTGATTATCTATTTGGAGGTATCTGTTTTTGGGTGGGGGTGGGATTGTAACTGTTTCAGCTCAGCTGCAGACATTTGTGTATCATCAGCAAGAATGGCTGATGTTTATGCTAACCTGTGACCATCAGAGGCAAGCTGTAGCCTGGCATCTTGATGTCCCCTGACTGCTGGTTATAAAGTGAGCCAATTGGTTAGGAAACTCTCAGCGGACTGGGCAAAAAGAGAACAATATTTCGTCTTTGTAATCAGTAGTAAGCATTTAACTTTGGGTGTTGGTTGAATTGGTAGCTCTTAGAGCTTGTAAATGTTACAAATGTTTGCTTGGATCCCTGGTCAGTTGTTCTACAAATGCAGGATATTCTGGTGGTGGCTGCAGAATTTGGACCCTTGAAAATCTTTCATTATTGATCGTTACTAATCTTATACTAAACAAGGTGATAGTTAGGCCTATAGTTCAGAATTTCCTCACCCTTTAGGGACATATCCCCAGTATGATGGTGTGTAGGTACCTCTTAAATCATGGGTAGGCAAACTAAAGCCCGGGGGCCGGATCCAGCCCAGTCACCTTCTAAATCCGGCCCACGGGCGGTCCGGAAATCAGTGTGTTTTTACATGTGTAGAATGTGTCCTTTAATTAAAATGCAACTCTGGGATATTTGTGGGGCCGGCCTGGTGTTTTTACATGAGTAGAATGTGTGCTTTTATTTAAAATGCATCTCTGGGTTATTTGTGGGGCATAGGAATTTGTTCATTTTCCCCCCTTCAAAATATAGTCCGGCCCCCCAGAAGTTCCGAGGGACAGTGGCCCCCTGCTGAAAAAGTTTGCTGACCCCTGCCTTAAATCAACATTAACTTAAGACTACTCTAGTTTAGGGACGCAGGTGGCGCTGTGGGTTAAAGCCTCAGCGCCTAGGACTTGCCGATCAAAAGGTCGGCGGTTCGAATCCCTGCGGCGGGGTGCGCTCCCGCTGCTCGGTCCCAGCGCCTGCCAACCTAGCAGTTCGAAAGCACCTCCGGGTGCAAGTAGATAAATAGGGACCGCTTACCAGCGGGAAGGTAAACGGCGTTTCCGTGTGCGGCTCTGGCTCGCCAGAGCAGCGATGTCACGCTGGCCACGTGACCCGGAAGTGTCTCCGGACAGCGCTGGCCCCTGGCCTCTTAAGTGAGATGGGCGCACAACCCCAGAGTCTGTCAAGACTGGCCCGTACGGGCAGGGGTACCTTTACCTTTTTACTCTAGTGGTTATTCTCTCTCTCTCCCCCCCCCCCCCCGCTTTCTGTCAATGCTTGGTTATAGGTGAGGTGGGGATTCTTGCCTACAATGGTTGTCCTGATTTCAAAACGAACAGATACAATAAGTATCTGGGAGTTGTGATGTAGCAGTTGTCTATATTAGCAAAGAGACTAAAGTGCTTTAAGGAATATTGAGGAGCTGGCTTCTTTCCAGATCGCTGACATCTGCTCCCATGAAGGTGATTCCAGGCCAGGACACCACAGAAAAGTGTATATGATGTTAGTATTTTGTGGATAGCTGCGTGAAGAGAAATGCTTAAGGGTCTTGGAAAGCAACAAAAAGAGAACATTCATGCCAGGACATGCTTGCAGCCAAGTGTTGTTGATTGTAGAGGCTGTTGCAATCCTCCTTAAAAGGAGGTATTGGTTGGGAGTTATACTGGCAGTGGCGTAGCGTGGGTTGTCAGCACCTGGGGCAAGGCAAGTAATTAGCGCCCCCTAACCCGTGGATTTTAGCACTTGAGTCTCTTCCACTAGATTAGCGCCCCCCCAGATGTTGCGCCCAGTGCGGCTGGCCCCCCCTGCACCCCACACGCTACGCCACTGTATACTGGGGAGACATGTGACAGTCCTTGCATGTGAAGATTGGGAGACTATTTGGGCCACAGACTACACCACTTGGTGTGTGTTCACAGCCAGAGGATGATAATGTTCTGAAGTACCAAATCCTCTTCTATTGTGACACACAAGGAAAAGTTTAGCCCAGTGCCCATTTAGTGTTTTTCACATGCGCAAAGTGCGATTTAGTGTATCTGTGCATGCACGAGCGCGAGCACCAAAACCCGGAAGTAACCCGTTCTGGTCCTTCCGGGTTCGGCACTGTGTACAACCTGAAATAGTGTCACCTGAAGCGTCTGTAACCCGAGGTACCACTATATATATGTGTGCTACCATTCTGCAGGTACATCTGCAGATTGTGGTATTGGGTGTACGACTTCATAAGATCTCAGCTTGCAGTTTAAACATAAAGTAGGTTTCTAGCTCTTGTGGCTTTGAAGATATGCACAAAAGTGCACTGGACAATGCCTGCTAAAATGGCACAACTCGGAGGGATGGCACTTTGTACCCTGCATAGATAGATTCCCCCCCCCCAAGCCGAAATAATTTGTGAAAAACAATAAAAAATGGAAATTATGCAAAATAAGCAGAACTATACAACATATGATTTTCATAATCATATGCAGAATTTAGCTTTTATTGGCAAGAATTTTTAATTTTTAAAGCATGGAGTTATCATAGTCCTTCCTGCTGTCTGATTGCACCTTCAAATCCTATGCTTGTCTGAGAAGAGAAAGGTACACAAAGAGGGAGTTGCAGCAGTTACGCCTTCAGCACATGCAGCACTAGTTGTGTTTAGAGGAGATAAAAGTGGTGCTTGTTGGCAGCTTTCAGAAAAAGAAGAAAGAACTAGTTTTCTTCCTCCAGGGTCAGTTTAATGTCGTTTCCCTTAGTGATTGTAATAAAATGGTGTTCTCTATAGAAAAGAATCATTTGTCTTCTTCCCTATGAAGCGTCTTTGGTTTTCTGAAAGCCACCACAGTTGAAATCTTTCAGGAAAAGCTCATCCATGGAGGCCATTGTGGTCTAACCTGTTAACTTTCCCCCCTTGCTTTTAAGAACAATTGCCAGTCTGTACACTTTATGCTGCTGCCTTTCTATCCAAAGGAAAGTTTACTCTCAGGGTGAAAAAACAGTTTCTGGAAAGACGTGGCACTTGGGGTTCTTTTATATCAATATTGTCTTTCTTATTTATTCTTTTGGAATTAAAGAACAATCTATCCATTTAGTACTAAAATAATACCACCCCCAAAATTAATAAACCCAATGCAGGCCATTGGAGGTCCAGGGCCAAGAGCCTTCTGGCAGTTCCCTCACTGAGAAAAGCAAAGCTACAGGGAACCAGGCAGAGGGCCTTCTCAGTGGTGGCCCCTGTGGTGGGACATCCCATCAGATGTCAAGGCAATAAGCAACTATCTTACTTATAAAAGACATCTGAAGGCAGCCCTGTTTAGGGAAGTTTTTAATGTTTAATGCTGCATTGTGTTTCTAATATTCGGTGGCTGGGGAAGTCCAGCTGATGGACAGGATATAAATAATAAATTATTATTATTATTTCAGTCTTTTTTATCAAGGTTTTTTAAAAAAATATAATATATTTTGCTTTGTTCAGTTATTGAAGGATGAATAGACTCCAGACTGCACCTGGGAGTTGCTAAGCATGCTTCCCCCCCCTCACCCCCCCTCTCCCCCAGGCCAGCCACTTCTGTTACGCACACTTGGATTCTTCAAAGATTAGGGGCAAAGCACCCCGTGGTGAACTGTGCCCAGAGCAAGGTCAGACATGTCAGTGAAGCTGGGAATTTCAGGGGCCTAGATCTGTAATTATTAGGAAGATGTGAGCCATGTGCCGTTTTCTTGCGAGCTGTGTGATAACTGGCTGCTCTTGGCCTGTTTGAAAATGTCTGCAACTGGAGGAATGACTACAGCTGAGCATGTCGAAGCAGACATTTCCTCTGCTGGACATTGTTACTGTTGAATCAAGGATCTCTGGACTTTCGAAGCTGGAGGAAGAATTCTGCAGTAGTTGGTAGGGTCGGGCCAACAACACATTTGGGCGCATTCTACCACTTGCTTTTGGTCATCAGAACCATGCTTCCCCATCTTAGAGAAAGGATGTGAAACAGTTTGTAAAAGAAGAGAAGGGGGAACATGTTCCTGTTGCCAAGGCGACCTCTGCTCCTTTGCATTGGGATGCACATCCTCTTCCAATTAATGCAATTCAGAGGAGTGACATCAGTTGCGCATCTGAATGCAGCTGATGTTCCTTCACCTTTTGGTGGAATTCCCATCTTGATGTGCATCAGGGCGAGAGGTTGAATTTACCACTCTGGGCAGCGACAGGCTGGGAAACATAGTTTGCAGATGAGAAGAAAAAAAATGTGCTAGAGAGTGGAAGGTTGGGGGTCTTCCCCCCCAAGCATTTTCAGGTCTCCTGATTGGCAGCTTTCACAGAAAAAGTCGAGCCTCAGGAAAATTTGGAGAGTACTACCAGAGATGGTGCATTTTATTGTATATATTGATGATGTTCTAGGAGAGATAAATTTTTAAAAGTGCATTCTTCCCTGTGACCTGGCTTTCTGCATTGCTTCCTTTTGAAAAACCATGTGCTGAGTGGCGAACCCAGCAACCATCTTAGGTGAGAAGAATGTTTGAACTGCAGTCATCAGTATGTCTGGATTGTCTTGCCAAAGCAGGACCATGTAGTCATCTATCACTGCTTCCAGCGTAAGCTGCAAAAGCAAACTTGACAAAGAGTTTTGTCAAGCATGTGTCCCTCTGTTTCAGAAGCATGCCTTAGGCGGTTGGAAGTTATTCTATATGGTGAATTTTCATAGTAAATCTGAATGTTTGTTGGCATGATTCTGATTCTTTGAGCAGCTACCTGCACAACTTTAAAAGAAAAGGCTGGTCGATCTCAGATCCTAGCAGAAAATGTGCCTAATTAAAGGCAATTTATTAACACAAGTCTCTTGATATAGAAATGTCTGCCTTTTTCTGCAACATATTTGCATACAGCAACTTGTATGCCTGGTCAAGTCAAATGAAATCTCTGACTTTTTGCTTTAAGCGATATTCACCTCTGAGTCACAGTCTGGGAGTGTTGTAAGACATAGAAGTCAGCACAAGAACTGGCTGAATGCAGCTGAACAGTCCCATTTATGGTGACCCCCTAGGGCAGTGGTTTTCTTGAATGATGGGGTTTCTGGAATGATGGTCAGGGGTGCCATGGGCAACACTGGCCTCTGTCCCTTTTTCCTTCCTTCCCTCCTCTGATTCCCTCTTGTGTCTGCTTCACAAAGGCATGCACAGCTGTTTATTGAAGCAGCCCTGGCTATAAGCTCTGCAGGCGAATGGTGCCTCTGGGACTCACCTCTCTTCAGACTTCACAGACCACAGCATATGGCTGCACCACTCAGGGCAAGGATGAAGAATCTGGCCCTCAATGTGTTTCTAGAGTTCAGTTCCCATCCTTACCCATTGGCCCTGCTGGCCGGGGCTGCTGAGATTTGGAGCCCAGCAATATTGGGCAGGTTTGTTGGCTGAAGCAGAGGTTCCTCACCCTTGACTTTGGGCTTGTGCTTTGTCAGTCCCTGGACAAAACTGATAGTCCTGGGAGTATTCAGAATTCTGAATGTACAAATTGTGATGGTTATTGGGAAGGAGGCAGTCTCCTGTTCCAATGAATGAAGGGCCCAAGCTGTTCATTTAAATACATTCAGAAATGTGCATGTTCTGTAATACATTGAACATACAGAACTGAGGATTCCTGGGCACATATTGTGGTTTGTCTTTGGCAGGGAGCTCATACAGAACTGCCAAAGCGGTCAGTCTGTGCCAGGTGATTCAGGTTCAGATAAATATGTAACAATATTGAGTTTTCCTAGAAAGGGGAAAGAGGCTTGCCCTTTCAAAGTCTTCGCACATTGTCTCCAATTGCAAACACAGACTCAAGACTGCAAACATAGATCTGCTCTCCAGCTTCATCATTGCCTTGCTGTTATTGCTGCAAAACTGTTTGCTGCTTAATCTCCCTTCAGTCCCTCACAAAGGCTGCACCCACCCAGGCTCAGTGCGAACTCTGGTCCTGGCCTGAATCCAGCTTGCCTTTTCAGGCCTTTGTGTAACTGTATGCGCTGCCAGTGAACCTGGGTTTCAAATTCTTCCTGAAAACACACTACAAACCTTTGTTTGCCTCCGTCTCCAGCCCAATTTCTGTGTAGCAGTCAGAGGAAGCAGCAAAATGATGATTTGTAACTCATGTGCTTTTGAAATCTTGGGGTGAATCTTGTTTTGAGCAAATCTGGTTGTTGCTTAAGTTTCATTATCATTTCACTGTTGCTAGATCAGGGAGAGGGCCTCTCCTGTGGTTATTCTGCAGCTAATTAAGTACCTTCAGGGTTTGTATTCTGCCTTTCCATTTTAGCAACTAAGTACCACAGGTGTCGTAACATCAAGAGTGGAAAAACTAGCCATGGCAATATTTGTTGCTATTGTTTTGTCGTGTAGTCGTGTCTGACTCTTTGTGACCCCATGGACCAGAGCACGCCAGGCACTCCTGTCTTCCACTGCCTCCCACAGTTTGGTCAAACTCATGCTGGTAGCTTCAAGAACACTGTCCAACCATCTCGTCCTCTGTCATCCCCTTCTCCTTGTGCCCTCCATCTTTCCCAACATCAGGGTCTTTTCCAGGGAGTCTTCTCTTCTCATGAGGTGGCCAAAGTATTGGAACCTCAGCTTCACGATTTGTCCTTCCAGTGAGCATTCAGGGCTGATTGCCTTAAGAATGGATAGGTTTGATCTTCTTGCAGTTCATGGGACTCTCAAGAGTCTATCTTAGTGAGGGACTTCTTGCAATCCATGGGACACTCAAATATAGCCATCTTTAACCAGTGGTGGAAGGCATGATTTGGTTGCACTGATATCATTGCCTCTGGTGACCCTGATTCCTTGATGCTAGCAAACTTTAATAGAAGCCACAGACAACGAGACATCATCTGTGTATATAATTTTGCCCATTACTGTACTCCCCTTCTGATTATGACAAAAATGACTAAATGTTGGGCGCTAGCAATGATGTATATAGAAGGTAACGGTCCATTAGCAAGATTCTCTCAATTTGGAGGTCACTGAAAATAGTTTTACCAAAAGCGTTAATTTCCCCTCTGAATCACTTACGGACTCCCTGTTAAAGACCGTGTTCATGGAAGACAATCTTACTCAGCTACGAGTGATCGCCAAAGAAATCATTTTAAACCTAGCTTGGTTGGATTTTTTTATTCCTTTGCTGACAGTTTTTCATTTGCAAATTTGTGATGGGGTCATGTGCGTAGGCATGCCTGAACCAATGTTGGGTGTTTAACAGGAGGCCAGCTGTTTTATAGGGGTATCATGGGTGAGTTCGAGATTTGATAGTTACACACACACACACACACACACACACACACGGGGTAGGGACGGAGAAAGACAGGTTTGGTGCATGAAAACTGTTTTTGCCAGGGAATTGTACCAGCTGTGCCATAAGCTGCTAGTCTAATTGAGAGGATGATGCTTGCTGTGAGTGGACTCATGTCACATTGCCTAGAAAGATAGTGAGGGTTGCTAGCAAGGCAGCCTGGGGACAGGGTGGGATTGATTTTATCTCACTTTCAATCTCCCATTCTTTCCTAGTACCTCCTTACTTCCAAGTAAGAGGCTTGACAACCATATGTCAGGAGTGCTCTGATGGTGTTTCCTGCTTGGCAGGCGGTTGGACTCGATGGCCCTTGTGGTCTCTTCCAACTCTATGATTCTTAGTTATTTCAGATATTTGAAGTTTTTCACAAATACTTCCAGTGGCACATATGCACTGAGCAACCTCTCCTGCTTTGCACACACACACACACAGAGAGAGAGAGAGAGAGAGAGAGAGAGAGAGAGAGAGAGAGAGAGAGAGAGTTAGAGCTCCTTGGAGCTAATTAGTTCACAAAGAGCCACTTCCATTATTTGTTCAGCAAGCAGCTTTTGAAATTCCAATCACCACCTAGTTTATCAGATCAGAGGCTGATAAGGAAATGCAGTCAGCCATTGCTTCCCCCCACCACATCCCCTCGCTATTAAATGACACATTTCCCTCCCAGCGCTTTTTCAGAAGCCGCACCTTTCCTTCAGGCCCTGCCTTTGTTCTTCCTGAAGGAATCTCCTTATCTGGGTTCAGGCCAAGGGTCCTTATCTGGGTTCAGGCTGGGGATGACAAAAGCAGGAGCCCTTCTGCTAGATTTTGAGCTGGCGTTTGGTGTCTTGGAACGCTTTCCACAAGATGGGAGAAACCTGCACACGCAGAACGTCTCCGCACGCTAGATCACAATTCTTCAACCTTGGGGGTCCCAAATGATGTTGGACTACAACTCCCATCATCCTCAGCTACTTCAGCCAGTGGTCAGGAATCCTGGGAGTTTTAGTCCCAACATAATCTTGGGACCCAAGGTTGAAGAAGGGTGTGCTTAGACATATTGCAGACTACTGTATTTTAATACTTTGTTAGAAGCCGCCCAGAGTGGCTGGGGAAACCCAGCCAGATGGGCGGAGTATAAATAATAAATTATTATTATTTTTATTAATGTGATATGTTATGGCCACTAGGCAAGGGATTTATTAATTTTTTGTTGCTCTCAAAAGCAGCATATAGCTGCATTAAACAAAAACAATAACAATTATGCAGCAGCTGCAGCCTTAGAATGAGATGGACAGGACTAAAATATCATATATTACAAGCATTCTCCTGAGAGAGATTTTCCAGTGCTCTCCATTCCCATTGTTGTCCCCTAATTTGAGGGTATTAAAAATAATCTTATTTTCTTACTTTTATATCCTGCCTTCTGCTATGGAATATATAGCAACATATAGGCAGTTGCTTATCCAGCCACTAGCTAAACTTAAACATCCTTAGCTTAAACATGGCGGTGACCTCACGTGCCTTCAGACTGTACTCTGGGTAGACAACCTATAACCTGTCTGCTAGTTGCAACCCACCCAACCCAATTTGGTAGTCTGATGAAGAATTCGTGTTTCCAACTTGGGTAGCTGGGGGTCATGTCTTAGCCTGTGTGATTCTGAGCGTTAGTCTGCTCATCAACGTCAAACCCCACAGGTTTATGTTGTGATAATTGCATTTTGCCAAATAGTCTGGGCTTGCTGTTAAAAGTTGCAGTCTCTCCCACCGCAACTCTCTTAAGAGGAAAACGGAGTGATTGCACATCTGGACCCATATCCCATGCACACCAGCTGCTTGTGCATGAGGGTTAGGCAGCCAGTTTTTCATCCGATTTGAATTTATGAGCATACATGAGTGGTAACTATGGGTTGATGAAAGCCTGTCTCTTTATACCTCTCGGTAGGCAGTTGTCAGATAACGTGAACTTAAATGTATGCTTTGGCTGCAATCCTGCTCCCTCAGACTCTGTACATGCTCAGAGAGCAGCAGTTCCTAACAGGAGCCATGCACAGTCCACCCCTCTCTCTATGCACCACCGTGCAAGCGAACACAACTTGCCATACCAGCTTGTTTCGTTGCAACCAGACAATATATTTAAAGCCAAAGCATTTCTGCGTCTTGCATGCACGCCCTGCACCTGTTTCTTGTTAGAGTCCTTGTTATAAGAATTTTAAGGTCTTAGATATATAATAAATGTTCATAAATGTACCAACCAAGCGCAAACATAGCTATGTGGACCACATGTCTGGAGCAGCACAGGAAGACCGTCCTGAAACCATTTTGACTCCCAAACTGACCAATTGTTTTCTCTGCAAGGAGGGAGGGCAGGAATTGGGTAATCACCATTTCAAAGGAATGGGCAGACTACCAGGAAAGGCAATCAGATAAAGCATTATCAGATAACCTGGCAGACAGGAAAAACCAACAACATTCAAATTTCTGTTGTAGACCACCTTTTCTGTGATGTAGGTATGATGTTTGTGGGGGGGTGGTCTTGGGTTACACCCCTTCTGTGATGTATGTATGATGTATGGAGGAGTGGTCTTGAGCTCCAGGGCAGGGAATTTAAAATGTCTATATAAGGGCAGGCACACCTTTGTTGTGGGTACTCCTCCTTTCCTGCGTGTGAGGGGAGCACCCTGTTGCAACAGATTAATAAAGATCAGGCTTACGAGCTAGTTTGCTTCTCAATATTCTCTGGTTGGCCTCTGTTATTTTCTCTGACAGATGGAGATCATACAAAGGACTCTATAAGGGCTCTTGTGTTCCCCATAAGGGAATAAGGGCAGATTTTTGTTTATTCCATCCTGCCAGCCTGGAACTGGGGCAAGAGCGATTTACTGAACATCCTATGTAAATTGCATAAGGGTTTCTTGAAGCACACCCTCTAGTATACTCTTGAAGTACATTGCGTAGCCCCAGTGGAGTGCTCTGCTATGGTGCATGGTGGGACTGGTGGTGTTTGGTTTTGCTTGACTCCTATCTGGAACCACTCCATACAGCCTGTTCTCTGTATGTGCACACAAGCACGATGAGAGCACGATTGTGCCCATAGAGTAGTTTCTCCTGAATGGGCAAGAGCCACTTGTTCGTTTTGGAGATTGGAATGTGTTCTGTGCTCATGCAGTGCTATTTGTTTTAATGTAGGTGATGCAGGACAAATTGGGCCACAGGTTTTTTGTCCTTGGAAACTCAAGAGGCTCTGCATGAAACTCCAGTTGTAAGAGAATAGTGCGTGGGGCTGGTTCACCTTTTACAATCTGGCCAAAATTGCTGGAGCAAAGAATTTTGTAAGCGTTGCAAGTGAAGCATGTGAAGTAAACGTATGTTAACTTGTTTAAACATTCCAGGTGCAGGGTCTGATGTTTCTGGTAGTAGAATTTGGGATATTTTCAGTGCAGAAGCACAGGTGTCCTGTAAATTCCGCAGTCTGGGGTGAAGCATTGATAGCTCGTTTACTGTTTCGTTTGTTACAAGACTCGCCAGTTTGGAGCATAAAGCCTTTTGCATAGCGCAGTTGTACTCTGTGCCTTTGACTGATGGGTAAGTAGCCTTGGATGGTATTACGTTTACTCAGTTTCTGAAGGCATTTGATCTTTCTTTTGTCAAATCTTTCAACAAACCAATTAAAACCCAACTAGGACCACCCAGTGCCTGAATTTAGAGCCATCACTTCAAAGAGGCGGGGGTGGAGTGGGTGGAGGGCAGTGCTATAACCCTAGGTAACATATTGATTTCATGTGCTGTGACAGAAAGGTGGTTCTGAAGCTGATTTCTGCCTTGTTTAGCTCTCAGCTTAGCAGAATATGAGTATTTCCCTCTTGACAGCAGAGGCACCGTAACTTCTCTGAATAGATCTGATTGCTCAAGGCTGTGAATGTGACATATGCCCCGTGACAGTAAACTGAGTATTTGGGAGAGAAGGGCTAGGATTTGGATGTCATACGTAAGCAAAGCTGCTGTTGAAAAAGTCCAGGGAAAAATATCTCCCGCTCCCCCATTCTTCCTGCTCTGACAGGCGAGCTGGAAGGAGGGAGGGTTGCTGTTAGTTTCATATAATTTACCTGGTTACCAGGTGACTTCCCCACCTCCATTGTTGGAAAGGGGATCTACACAAAAATCCACACAAGAGTTGGAGAAATCATTATTTAGAATGTGTTTTTTTTTCTTTTGCAAAGTGATCCAAAGCTGCAAAGAACATAAACAAAACCAGCCAATATCGCAGTGCCAAATAGCAATCCGATGGACAACAATATTGGTGCTGAAGAGAACAATGTATAAAAGCGGTACTGGCGATAATGGACCTGTTATTTCACTTGTATAGTACTTGAAGTGTTGCTTATGACAGAGAATGTGGTCGATAAATTCTGAAGTGTGTCTATATATATTTAGTAGAGCGTTTAATTTTGATATGTATTCAGCTCCTTCCTGTTTAGCTTACTGGATAACTTTTAGCTTGCCTCTCAACTCTCCATGTGTAAAAATGAAATATCATCTACCTTGCAGGTTTGTGCCGGCTGATATATGGAGTGAGAAGCACTTGGGTGTGTGATGGAGGTCAGGGGCGCCGACTTATAAAAAATATTGGGGGGCGGGGGCCCATACCGACTTATAAAAAATATTGGGGGGGCCAAGACCTCCAAACCGCTGCTGCTGGGGGAACGAAAGGGGCAAGCCCCGGGCTGCCCCGACCTTAAGTGAACCTGTGAGGGCCCGCCCTTTGCAGCAGCCGATTGGCTGCCGCCGTGGGCGGTGAATATTAATGACCTAGGGGGAATCCCCTCTCGCGGGGCTGACGCCAGCCCCGCAAGATTGTTGATGGGTCGAGAGCCCACAACCCCACCCCCTCTCTAGATCGGGAGTGGCTTTGTTTTAACTCATTACTGAATGTATTTTAAAAGGTAACTATCGTCAAACAAGGAAAATAAAAAATACCAACATAATTTTGTGATTTTACAAAGCATAATATAACTAATAATTTTCTTAAATTATTGGGGGGGCAGAGCCCCCCCCAAACGAATTTTTGAGGGGGCTCGGGCCCCCTCAGGCCCCATGGAGTCGGCGCCTATGATGGAGGTGTTACCTTTTCTCAGTCATCCTGAGAAAAGGATGATAGAACTTCCTGTCTCGTGCAGTTCCACCTTTAATCTTGGAAAGAGTTGCATGTGTACAAGGGACCAGTGGGATGCTGGGTGATCCAAGGAGAGGTGCTGAAGGCAGGGCATGGTAATGGCAAGTGTGGTGCAAGGAGTTGGCAGGTCTTTGCTTTGAGAACTTTATTAGCAAAGGAGTTTGAAAGCATGTCAAAGTGCAAGTAGATAAATAGGTACTGCTCTGGTGGGAAGGTAAACTGTATTTTCGTGTGCTGCTTTGGTTTGCCATGCTGGCCACATGACCCAGAAGCTCCCTCGGCCAATAAAGCGAGATGAGCGCCGCAACCCCAGAGTCGGTCATGACCGGACCTAATGGTCAGGGGTCCCTTTACCTTTAGAATAATGGCTAGTGATATTTATAAAGCCTGTTTTATAAATCAGCATGGTCCAACGCAATGTAATTTAAGTAACTTTAGTGATTTCACTGCAGTGGACAGCGAGATGAATACTGAAGTTTTAGGCACAATGTGAACTGTAGGGGAACTGTGCTACATGTGACTGATACAGGGTGGAATGGAAAAAGATGCTGTCTTGCATTCCTACCAAAGGGTAGTAGTATTCTAAGGACTGTAGCAGGCTGTGCTTCTGATGCCAAGTGTATCCAGTGCAAATTCCTAGGCCAACTACTTAGATGTTATGAACCCCACCTTGCTGAGAACTTGTTCATAGTCCTTTAAGTGTGAAGTGGCCTCTGGCGTGCTTTAATGATAGAGTTAAAACTCTGGAATGCCTGGCAGTTGGCTTCGCCAGGGTAGGTCAGGAGGTGAGCTTTGCTTTGCAGCGCTGGTGGTCGCAGGTTTCTCTGCTGTGGACCGAGGCCAGCTGCTCATGGCGTGCTGCGTGTTTTAATCCACAAAGCACACACTGTATATGCATAGCGTGGTTTTGAATGGCTGTCCATTTTTCTTGTCTAGAAAGGTAATAAATCCTTCTGGGGAGGAGACCGGGGCAGGATGTTGGGCATTTAGGATCAAACGGGCCCTTTTTGAACGTTGCTACTTGGCTACAGTGAAGGGCAACCAAAGTTGAATTACAATGGTACCTCGGGTTACATACACTTCAGGTTACACATTCCACTAAGCCAGAAATAGTGCTTCAGGTTAAGAACTTTGCTTCAGGATAAGAACAGAAATTGGGCTCCGGTGGCGTGGTGGCAGCAGGAGGCCCCATTAGCTAAAGTGGTGCTTCAGGTTAAGAACAGATTCAGGTTAAGAATGTACCTCCGGACGGAATTAAGTACTTAACCCGAGGTACCACTGTATTGCTAGAAGTAGCAGCAGTGATTGTTCTTTTTTTAAAAAATACAAAAGCCCTGCCTACCTTTCCTCCTGCAATACATGTTAAAAGTTTGAGGTGACCTGTCCCCCCCATTTTCTGTCCTGGGTGATAGACGTTTTCCAGTGCACATGTTCCAATGCATCTGTGTGCTGCTCAGCACAGTCTGTGCCTGTGGGCAGGATGTGAGCAGAATAACTGTTCTATATAAGATTACTGAGTGGACAAGGGGAGACAGCTGCACCGAACGGCAGCCTCTGAGATTAGAGTGCCTCTGAATAGAAACTTCTTCCCTGGTTTAAAAAGCTTGACGGGACGTTTGACCTGAAAGTGTGCGCATTCTGCCTAAGCGTTTTGGGAGATTTGCTGGACAGAGCTGGAAGTATCCTTCCAGGGGGTTAATTACACTGAAATGTGAATTTCGATCCATCAGGCCTCCGCTCAGGCTGGGGACAAACAGAGGGGAGGCGTCCCAAAAGCTGTGGCTTCTACTGGAGCTCATTTAATGCTTCTGTTTCTAGTGTCAGTGAGAAGAATTAAAATAGCAGGGCATGGAGCAAGAAGGGAAGAAGAACACAAGGAGCTTCCTTATACTAGGTCTACCCATCTTTCTAGGCCAGCCTACTTTGACTGGCAGCAGCTCAACAGGGATTCAAGACAGAGGTCTTTCTTTTCACCTCCCACCTGAGCCTCTCAACCAGAGATGCCAGGGATTGAACATGGAACCTTCTGTTCGCAAAACATGTGCTCTGCTGCTTGAGTTATGGTCCTCCTTGCGTGTTCCTATTGGAAAAAGGTAGAGTGACTTTGACCTTCTGATTGTAGCAGATGCAGCACATCCTGACCATGCGGCGGAGACACAGCAAGGAGATGTGTGGGGTTATGTTTAGGCTGTCGGGCTGGTAGTGGAGGGGGAGAGACCAGGGTTCATAGCCCCACCTATCCATGAAGCTCAGTGGGTGACCTTGGGCTAGTAAGAATCTGCCTTAGTCTAGGCCTACCTTTCACGATTCAATCAAATCGATCATTCTCCTTACAGTGGTACCTTGGGTTACATACGCTTCAGGTTACAGACTCCGCTAACCCAGCAATAGTACCTCGGGTTAAGAACTTTGCTTCAGGATGAGAACAGAAATCGTGCTCTGGCAGCGTGGCAGCAGTGGGAGGCCCCATTAGCTAAAGTGGTGCTTCAGGTTAAGAACAGTTTCAGATTAAGAATGGACCTCCGGAACGAATTAAATACTTAACCCGTGGTACCACTGTATTGGCATGCAGAGGAAACAAAAGTCTAAGCATAATATGGGTGTCTGTTCATAAAAGGAGATACATTGGTACCTCGGGTTAAGAACTTAATTCGTTCTGGAGGACCACTGTACTTTAGGATAAAACTAATACAGGGGGCCAGTGTGGTGTAGTGGTTAAGAGCGGTAGTCTTGTAATCTGGTGAACTGGATTCGCGTCTCCGCTCCTCCACTTACAGCTGCTGGGTGACTTTGGCTAGTCACACTTCTCTGAAGTCTCTCAGCCCCACTCACCTCAGAGTGTTTGTTGTGGGGGAGGAAGGGAAAGGAGAATGTTAGCCACTTTGAGACTCATTAGGGTAGTGATAAAGCGGGATATCAAATCCAAACTCCTCCTCCTCCTCCTCTTCTTCTTCTACAGACATAGTAAGTGTCAGGGTTTCAGGGAGAGAAGAGCAGATGGGGGAGGAGACAGAGAGCGAGGGGGAAGAATCCCAGAGAGATGAGGAGGAGGATGACGATGACCAAAGGTCGTCCATGAGTCTGTCCAGTGAGTCAGAGGACTCCCAAAAGGGAGCCCCCCTGGTCAGACCAAAGGGAGGCCAAGGGGGAAGCAGTGAGGAGCAGGGGAGCGAAGGGAGAAGCCCCAGTGGGAGTTGGACACCGGAGCCGGCTTCTCAGCCGGAACGGAGTGAAGGGGGTGGAGTTACCAGTGTGTCAGAGGGAGCAGAGCAAGAAGGAGACAGGGGAAGGAGATCGGAGCAGGACGCTCAGCCGGAGGGAGTGGAGAGTAGCACCGGGAGCAGTGTAGCGGTCGAGAGAAAGGTCAGAAGCAACGTACGCGCGCCAAGTTCAAATGTAGAGGCGCGCGGAAGTGAGGAGAGCCCTGGGGAGGAGCCCGGCCCCAAAGCGAGAAGGAGGGGGGCAGAGGCATCAGAGGATTCAGCCTCGGGCGAGTCCCGGCGAGGGGGAACCCAGGGGGGCAGAAAGACCCTGCGGAAAAGGAAGGAGAGGAAGAGGTGGTCCAGCACAAGCCTCTTAAATTGGTGCCGAGGCGGTACGGATTCAGAGGGGACTTCAGCGGTCTAACGTTACAGACGTAGAGTCACAAAGATGGAATGTAAACGCAACCATGATCTTCAATAAAAACTTTCTGTAAATAAACCGGATTGGAGTTGGGTCTCTTGTGAGCTGGGACCAGACGGGTGGCTCTGACAGTAAGGTTAAAAAAGTGCCTTTCAAGTCTTATAGTGATGTAGTTTCATGACATCTCAGAAGTTTCGCTACTTTCTCCATAATTCCTAGGACTGTTCAGTACAAAGGAAACCCTGGAGAAGTCAGGACAATCGAACCTTTCTTTCATCATGGAGTTTAGATATTTATTGCAATTTTTTGCATAAAATGGGCAGTAAAATAAAACACATGCAATGGTTCCAACCTGTTTTATACCTTGCAAGGTTGTTGCAGGGATAAATGGGGAGACCATGTATCCTGCCCTGAACTCTTTGGAGCAAGAGTGGAATTTAATTGACGATAGATGACGTTTTCACCAAGGTTTGGGACTCCCGGTTAAATTCACATAACAACTGTCAGCCACCTCTCCTGCAGAGCCTGCTCTCCCAGGCCTCGCTATCAGACATTTCCTGTTGTTAGTTAAAACAACATAGGGCCTTTAAAAGCAAACTCTCACTAATTCTACCACTGACGAATACAAAGCTGTCACTGAATTTAAGAAGAGATTTTGTGTTTAAAGCGGAAATGTTCCTGGTACTTTAAGATGACGGGGATTTCTAGTGTTTATAAACTTTGTGAGATTCATTCTGAGTGCCTGCAAATGCGTGTTGGCTGCCCTGCACAACCCTTGATGAAATGAGAGCTGCAGGGTCTTCCTACAGGAAGGTTAAAAGCCGTCTTAAAATGTCAGACAGTAGGAAGTTTTGGGTTGACAGGCTTTCCAGATTGGACCTGATATTCTAAAATGCAGGCACACCCATTCTCATGCTTGTATGGATGTAATAGTAACAGAACGTCTTAATTTAACAGAGCTGGGTGACACACCTTGGTTTTTGAACAGAATTCGTTCCAGGAGTTTGTTCGACTCCTGAAACCATTTGAAACCAAAGTGTGGCTTCTGATTGGCCGCAGGAGCATCCTGCGGCCAATCGGAAGCCGCGCTGGATGTTTGGCTTCCAAAAATCATTTGAAAACCAGAACACTGACTTCCGGGGTTCGATCGTTCAGGAGCCGATTTGTTCAGGAGCCAAGGCATTAGGCTTCCAAGGTACGACTGTAGGCACTTTATACTTCTGGCAGGCAGAACATAGATTGAGATCTAGTAGTAGGAAATCACTGGGTGATTTGTAGTAGATTGGCAAGGGTTCTTGTCTTCCGTTCATGTAGCAATAGCTGGACTTACGTTAATACTGCTTATCCCTTCTCCCCACCTGGAAAATATCAGCTTTAATTGAGTACTTTGTGACCAAGTCTTCTTGCAGCTGTGCTGACCAGTTTTAGAGTTTTTGTGTTGAAGTCTTTGGTCTGCAGGGACTCTGAGCAGTGGCGGAGGAAGGGGCGGGGGGGCGGCTCTCCCCGGGTGCCATCTCGGGGGGGGGTTGACAAGGTGTCACCCCATGGGGGGCTCGCCCCGCCACCCCCAAGCTGCCGCCATTGTACCACCACAGCCGCAAGGTGTTTCGCCATACATAGTGGTGCTGCGCATGCACTGTACATAGTGGCACTGCGCATGTGCCACTGGGCGGTTTGCCCTGCCCTGCAGCAGCCACGAGCGGAGGATCCCACTGCTGTCGGTCCAGTGCACAGTTTGCCCTGCCCCTCAACACTCCGCACTAGGTGATGGAGAGCCCTCCTTCACCCCTGACTCTGAGGTAGGTTCGTACTTGTGCATGCAGATCACCCCTAGTGTGTGGCTCAATGGGTGCAGGAAGCAGCTGCCTTTACCCCCTGAGTCAGTATTTTGATCTGGGTCTGTTCCCAGCCACTGTTTTGCACTGGGTGGACAATCAAGGTCTTCTGTTAAAAACAAACACACACAAAAGTAGAGCCTGTGAAATCTTCCCACTTCAATGCTGCAGTGGCGAAGCGGTTCACATTTGCAACAACCCAGCAAGGCCACCTAGTGAGTTCAACACTTGAGGCAAAATTTGAGCTAGAGATTTCTCAGCCTAAAGCTCAAACAAAGTAATTAGAGAGACGTATTGCAATTTTCCAGAGCGTGTTTTTGCCAGGGAATTGTGTTTTGTGGGGCTGGGATAGGTGAGTTTCATCCTGCAGGTGTAGGACTGGGGGCAAACTGAAAGAATACGAATTCCTTATGAGACTTTTTATGATATGCAAGTGATAGTTGAAGGAGCTGTGCCTGGATGTGTATAACAAATGATTTTGGCCCGGTAGTAAATCCTTTAGCATCTTGGGGCCAGTTTACTTGCAATATCACCTTGTCCTATATGGGTCCACTTGACTTCTTCAAACTGTGGAACTGGCATCGTTAGAGGTGCCACATAATAGTCATTCCTCATTTAGAAGAAAGCAATATTTTACTGCGGCAGCACCCATTCTTTAGAACTCCCTGCCTATTGGAAATGTTAGAGACTTCAGAATATAGACCAGAATGGAAAAATCCAGGCAGCAATATTTTTAAAACAACTTTGGTTTATTTGTCAGACAAGCAAAGCAAAGTGGGTGCATTCAGGAAAAATGAGAGAATGCCCCCGAACACCAGGGGCAGACAGTTTTTATCCCCTCAGGCAAACAATGGTTCAACCCCCCTGACCCACCCCTTAATCATTCCCATCTCAACCAATTAAAGAATTGATGGTGGCCTTTCGGTTCCAAGTTGCACTATACACTAGGTGGCGCTGCGAATTTAAAATCTTTCTGATCTCTTTACTGGTTCCAGTAAATACTCCTCGACCCCCACCTGTGTTTGTGGTTTTAACAGGTTCAGGTGTAAGTCTTCTTTTAGAATTTTGTGGTGGGCTACATCCTGGGCAAACGGGCAGTTTCTCAGAAAACAGCAAAATCCCCATACCGCATCCTCTTGCAAAGAGCAGGGGCAAGCAGGGGAGAGAGAACTGTCTTTTGGCTTTTAGTTTGCTCTCTAAGATGGCTTTCAGCTTATAAAATGGCTCCAGCCTGGCTATCCAAAGTGGACCCAGGTGGACCCCTTCATTCCCCCCTTTCCATCATGAAAATGCCGACCGATTTATGGTTCTGCATTTTCATTTTGATGGACCTATAGGTACCACATCATAGAGAGCCAGGACATGCGTACATGTAGCTGCATTGACCAATGCTCGTTTGTGAATGGCGGAACGGTTAAGTGGCAGTGGGAGGAGTGGTAGTCCACTCGTGGCATCTGTTGGGGCCATGGTGCATACCAGACATTCTGACTTATTGGCAGAATGCGCTACCATCTCAGACGTTTGGAACCACCTAGTGTAGGGGTCTAGGACGCCCCATTCAGTCATTAGACGGGAAAAGTTAGCAGGGGAGACCAGGGACCTCTTTCCCGCTTTGGCCAATGCCAGCAAAAATACAGGAGCATCCAAAGAAGTAGGGCAGTACATACCACGCCTACCCACCAACCCCAATAATTCCATAGTTCCTCGCACCAATACTCGGGGTTCATCCCTAATGTTCTTTTACTGCTGAAGGGCCCACTGATATTCGTATTCAATTATTCGCTGGGCCTCAGGGGTGACTCTCCACCTTATTTCGGAAGCTCCTACCACTTGGATCAACTTCCCAACTATTCCCGGTGGGTGGAGACCCCTGTGGTTTCCTGGGAGAGTACTATACCCAAAAGGGGCTTCCCCCTCTTCATATATCACCATGCACCCACAAGAATATATCCATCAAGGGGTTCTGGTCCCAATACCAAAAGTCCTAGTGGTGCCTCTAAATTTGCTGGAGAGCAAGTTTCTATGTTGGGGACGCTGCCCTCGGGCACCCCTCCCATCCAATTCTTCCGGAACTAGGTGCCCTGTCTGTCTATGTGCCAGTCCCACTGGGTGGCGCACCCTCGTGGCCTCTGACCAGGGCATATGGAGGCTGAAATCCTGGGGTTTTGGGAGGCTTGAGCCACCACGACAACCACAGGTGGGGCTGCAGAATTTACAGGCACCTGTTCAGTAATTTTAATGTGCACCTGATTCAGACACCCTCCCATGCAACACCTGGAGTAAGATTTGGGCCTGGTTTATCAAATGGGGTCGGTACAGTGCTCTACCCTGCAACCAGCAGGCTATTCTCCCACAACGACAAGAGCGGTCTAGAACTCGATAGATTTCGACCGAACCTGCAGCTTCCCGGAGGAGCCACATCCAAGTGCGCTGGGCAATGCAGTGAATAAAGAGCCACAGTGGGAGAGTGGGATGCTGTACTGCGGCCGCCCTATTGAACCCTCGTTCCCAAGAGCCAACGAGTATGCTGTCTCTTACCACCGGCAAGACAAACCAGTCATAGCAGAGGTCAGCAGGCCAATAGGGTCGGTATGGCTCGGTAGGGTCAGGGCAATAAGACATAGAGCAAGTCAATAAAGAAAATAAGAGAGAAAAGAGAAAGTCTTTGTAACTGTCCTTGTGATGATTAGTCGCAGGATATCGTTGCCCGTGGCTCAACGCTTTTCCCTGGTAGCGTCAAACACAAGGTGATGATCAGCTTCAGAGGGTCAGCAGGATTTCTCTTGCAAGTCCAGACATGTGTGATGTATCCAGGGGATCACCTCGGCTACTTTCACTGCAGTTGGGGAGGAGGGAAGGACGGTGTACGGACCTCGCCACTTGGGGATGAGGGGGTCTTGCCTCCACTCCTTCACGTAGACGCTGTCACCCGGCTGGAACTGGTGAACCGGCTCAGGGAGACTGCCGCGGGACTGCACGGTGTACGCTCGAGGGAATACCTGGAAAGGAAGCAAACACACACAACAAACACAGAGATTGCACTTGTCCTTGGGTGATGTGATGTCCCATCTGCCCCAAACTGGCGGGGATGTCTCGGACGAAAGGGGTTGTCCTGCCATATAGAAGTTAGTCTCAGTCTCTTGGTTGGCACACAGGACACAGTTTTGGGATATAGCAGCAGTTAGTTATAGCAGCAGTTAGTTGTGATAGGTTGGGGATGTAGAGTATTCTCCCAAAGTGTGCTTTAGCAGCTGGGCTTTCCAAATGGGTGGATTCGTGGCAATTCTTCACAATCACGCTGGCCAGATGCTGGGGCACCAAAAACACGGCTGTCTGGTCCTTCCTGGAGCGTTGCTCCTTCCTGACGCGCCCACTGCTGTTCATCAAGGGTGTAACGCGGTTCCACATCATCTGGAGTGAGTTCTGGGATTATTCTTTTGGCATAGCAGGCATTTCCTGGAAATCTGGGCTGCCAGTTGATAAAGGTTGGCTATATAGACATACTTCTCCAGCTGCTTGGTTGTGGCATCTGGCCTCATGTGGGTGGACACATAGTATCTGGTTTGTCAGCAGTGCTTAAGATCCCTTCTGGAACCACTGCTCCAATAACTGAGGCGGGGGCCGGTTCCCGGGCTGCTTCCTTGGCCACTCTGTCTGCCAATCGATTTCCTCTGGCCACTTCTCCTGGTCCAGTCTTGTGTCCATAACCTCAATGCAATCGTGCGTCTACTCCTCACCTTCTCCTACCGGCAACAGGGTAGCTGGGTTGAGGGCGGTGGTGACCACTGGTGGAGGTTTCAGAGCTGCCTCACAAGCTGCATTATCTGCTTTCTGGTTGCCTCTAGTGACCATGGCCTTTGCAGTGCATTACAGCAATCTCTTTGGGGGCCCATACAGCTTCTAGTAACGTCTCAACTTCTGGAACGTATTTCAGAGCTTTCCCATGGGCTCCACTCAAGCCCCGCTCTTTCCATAGGGCGCCATGCGCATGCAGGGTTAAGAAGGCATATTTAGAATCAATATAGATGTTAGCCTTGCATCCAGCTGCCAATTGCATGGCAATGCCTTTCGCTGTTGGACTTCACCTCAAAGGATAAATAACTCTTGGAGACTTTGGCCTCCTCAGAACTCTTGGAATGGCTTGCCTGGCCTGCACCCCCACTTTTTGGGTGCTCTGCTGCCTGAGGAACAACTTGCAACTGCCTTTTCAGCCTTTCTCCAACACACAGTCCATCACACAGATGCATTGAACCGTAGAAACAACTTCCCAAAGTAGCCTCAGCCCCCTCTGGGCTTGGTACTCAGCCCCCTCTGGGCTTGGTACTCAGCCCCCTCTGGGCTTGGTACTTTTTCTGGGCATCCTCTAGGCCCCTCTGGGCTTCCTGGGCGTCCCACAGTCCCTTCTGGGCTTCCAGGTCCCTCTGGTCTGGCTTCTACTGCAGCCTGACATGCCGTCTTCAGTCGCTGCCACGCAATCCAGGGCTTCTCTAGAGTATCAGCCACGTCTGCTTCACAAGCCTCCACTGCTTCTGCAGACTTTTCAAGGGGCTGGGCAAAGCCTGTTTCAGCCTGTGTACTTTCCCATAGCTGCTTTTCTGCCAGCCAATAATACATGCATTTTTGACCAGGCTTCCCAATTGGCTCCATGCAGCCTTTTACAGGGGTAACTCTCATGGCCTTGCTATCACTGAGCAGGCATCTTCCTCCTTGGCTGCGGGTCTCTGAATGGCTACGGCGGACCCCTCGGGTCCCTGGGCTGTGAGCCATTGCCGTGCCTAACACTGCTGCCTTTTCTTTCCTCCACTGCTTTTTCTCCCTCTTTTCAGCCTCTCCTCTTTGTTCAAACACCTTCTGGGCGATGGCCATGATCTGAAATCTGGACATGCCCTGGAACCCAGGCTGTTTTTGGATTTTGGTTCTAATGTCCTTTGCACATTGTCCTATGAAGGAGGCTTTTATCATTAACTCATGTGCAGGGAGTTCAGAGTCAAAGGGGGTCCAAATTCTGTATGCCTCCATCAGGCGTTCCAAGAAATTCTAAAGCCTGTGTATTAATTCTCCTCCTTTCCTCTGAGGTAAAGAGAGTGTTCAGCAATTGCTGACAGTCTGTCCAGGTAGCCTCATGCACTGCAAATATAGAGGACAGCAAGTCCACAATTGCCTGGGGCTTCTCAGCAAACGCAGGGGTGTGGGTCTTCCAATTCATCTAATCGGTGGTGGTGAAGGGGACATATTGAAGGGTGAATGTCCTAGGCTGCGGTGGCGGGGCAGGTGGGGCAGGGACATTTTGAGCACCGTCTTGCCCTGCCGGAGGTGCAGGGGGTGGAGGTGGTGGATTGTCAAAAACCACGCGAAGGGGGGTCAGGACTGCTGTCCCTGCCTCTACACTGGATGTGGGCTGATTGGATCTGCACTGTTTTAGGTACTTTCCAAAGGCTTTTTCTCGACCCCTGTGATAAGCGTCTGCAGCATCTCGATACATAGTGGTCGAATTTCTGTATTTGCTCATCCTTTCCCTCAATTCTTTAAGGTTGGGGTATATTTTGTCCAGGATCTGGTCACTGGGCTCTGCCTCGTCTACTTCTGGGGTGTCTGGCAGCCCCCCCCCTTTCCTGCTTCGGCTCCTGGGGCCGCATACTGAGGCAGTGGTGGAGCTTTGGGGATATGGGGCTGTCCCTGTCCTCCCAAGGGCAGGGCACTTGGAACCACGGCACTTGGAACCGACATTTTCCTGCCTGTCCTCCTTTAATTTGCATTGATCAGTCTTATATTTCTTCAGTCGGGGGGGGGGTTCTCTATTATTACGTGAACCTCTAGAACTTCATCCATGTTCACAAACTCATCCAAGTTAAATGGAGAAAGTTCTTCCTTCTCTTTTAGTTTTATGCAGTTTTTTGTCTTTTTTTTGTTTGTTTTTAAACTTCTAGTAGTTCTCCCAGCAGACACCTGACCTTGGCTGGTCACACCCTGTGGTCAGTTTCAAGTGTCCGGCTTGTTTTTTCATCTGTTCCCTCATCCTTTTTCTGTGGCAACTAACTTGTCAACTGTGGTGGCCACAAAGATGCAGGTCTTCTCTTGAGGCTCCTCTGCCTGAGCCTCAAACTGGGGTCTGCTGCAGTGTTCTCTAAGACACACCTGAGCACTGACCCATCCAGCTGGTGCCTGGTTAAGGACACCAATTAAATTGCCCTCCCTGTCTCAGCTATAACTACTATAGGTCTAAAACCATTTCGTATTTCCTAGCCATAGACCACCTCTCACTGGTCATCAGAGAAACTAGGACACTGCTTGTGGTTTCCCTAATTTGTTCCAAACTGCCGCTGGTCACATAGGTACCCAGCTCTTCCTTAGCTAAGTTCTGGGATTTAGCTTGTCCTCCCTGGTCAAGCTGTAGTTACTATAGGGATCAAAACTGTTGGAGGTCTGCAAGGCTCATGTGCTTCCCAGTTCACTACTGGGCTATGGAAAAACTAGGAGGCTTGCCTTACTACCAAAGCCACAGCTCAGCAGAGAACCCTCCAGCTTTGCCTGGCTGAACCCTTGACTTCAGAGATCTGAAAGGTTTGTATGCATCCTAGTGCAATATACCTAACTTGAATAACCTAAGGGATCTCTGGAGCGATCCCCTCCATCGCTCCCAAAGCTGCATCTGAGTCTGAAACTCTTCTCTAACTAGGTACTCAGCCTCAAAGAGATACTCCTTGTTGCCCTGTCCCAGTTAGGGCCCCTATGCTTCTGAAAGATTTGATGCCTGATGACTGAGGAACAGGCATCAGAAAACCTTGGGGGTGGTTGTTCCTTTGAGGCCTCCTGTCTCTGATTGTAAGTACTTTGGGCCAAATCAAAAGCATTCAAAAGGACTACATTGGCTTGTTCCAGACCCCATTTTTCAGATACTTCGCTCCTAACCGGGTTTCAAAATTCCTTCCACTCTTCACACACTGCAGTCGCTTGGCCAAAGGGGTCCTAAACCCTGGCCACTCATTCAACAAATTCATTCACTGGAGTATCTGAACATACAACATACAAAACACAAACACCAATTACCTCTGCCCCATTTCCTTCTTCCCAATACCTTAACGTGGGTGGTTATCAGGGGACACTCCTTTTCCCCTTAATGCCACTGGCCACGTTGGAGATGTGATCAAGATCTCCCTTCTCCTTAAAAAAGGAGGTTTCCTATGTCCTCAGGGCCCTTTGCCATGTACTCACCCCAGCCGGCTGGACTCTGCCCTGTCCTGTCAACCTCGGTCCTTCAATCCGTTGTCTAGTCTCACAGGATCCAGCAGAAGGGCCAAATTGGCTTCGCCCTCCTCCGAAGAAAAGCCTCGGTGCGCGCAAGGAGTAGTTGGCCCTTGGCCCTCGGCTGTACCCTGCCCAGAAAAGGACAAGGGAGCTGCCTTCTGGTCTTTTGGGACTTAAGGTCCCTTATCCGAGTCACCTGTGGCACCAGAAATGTTAGAGACTTCAGAATATAGACCAGAATGGAAAAATCCAGGCAGCAATATTTTTAAAACAACTTTGGTTTATTTGTCAGACAAGCAAAGCAAAGTGGGTGCATTCAGGAAAAATGAGAGAATGCCCCCGAACACCAGGGGCAGACAGTTTTTATCCCCTCAGGCAAACAATGGTTCAACCCCCCTGACCCACCCCTTAATCATTCCCATCTCAACCAATTAAAGAATTGATGGTGGCCTTTCGGTTCCAAGTTGCACTATACACTAGGTGGCGCTGCAAATTTAAAATCTTTCTGATCTCTTTACTGTTTCCAGTAAATACTCCTCGACCCCCACCTGTGTTTGTGGTTTTAACAGGTTCAGGTGTAAGTCTTCTTTTAGAATTTTGTGGTGGGCTACATCCTGGGCAAACGGGCAGTTTCTCAGAAAACAGCAAAATCCCCATACCGCATCCTCTTGCAAAGAGCAGGGGCAAGCAGGGGAGAGAGAACTGTCTTTTGGCTTTTAGTTTGCTCTCTAAGATGGCTTTCAGCTTATAAAATGGCTCCAGCCTGGCTATCCAAAGTGGACCCAGGTGGACCCCTTCAACACCAGGCAGGCGCCATCACTGGACTCTTTTTTTTTAAAAAATAATTTTTATTCATTTTTCAAACATTTTTGTACAATCTAATCATACTTTATCACACAGTCATCAATTTTTGACTTCCCTCAATTTCTCTGCCAATCTTTTGTTAAAGTTTCTATTGTTAACGCATTTCTAAACTTACTCTTGCCTTTAGCCATTCCTCTACCTTTCACTTATTTCTTTTTTACAATATTTATTAATTTTTCACAGAGACTCTTCAAAACCAACAAGCGTTGTCTGTATATCACATATGCCTTTCAGATACTCTGTAAATCTCCCCCAGTCCTCAATAAACTTTTGGTCTTTCTTCCCAGTCAGTTTATCCAATTCTGCATATTCAGTCAGTTTCATTCTCCATTCTTCCACTGTTGGAATTTCTTCCTGCTTCCATCTTTGCGCCATCACTGGACTCTTTTCAGCATCAGCTTAAAAACATTTTTGTTGAGGCAAGAGTATCTAGACATGTAGAATGTTGACATAAGTTTTAATCTGTTTTTGACTTTAATTTTCTTTTTTAATTTCATTGGGATTTTTTTTTGGGGGGGTTAAAACCTCTTTGGGACACAGGTGGCGCTGTGGGTTAAACCACAGAGCCTAGGACTTGCCGATCAGAAGGTCGGTGGTTTGAATCCCCGCACCGGGGTGAGCTCCCATTGCTCAGTCCCAGCTCCTGCCAACCTAGCAGTTCGAAAGCACGTCAAAGTGCAAGTAGATCAATAGGTACCGCTCCAGCAGGAAGGTAAACGGCGTTTCCATACACTGCTCTGGTTCGCCAGAAGCGGCTTAGTCATGCTGGCCACATGACCCGGAAGCTGTACGCCGGCTCCCTCAGCCAATAAAGTGAGATGAGCACCGCAACCCCAGAGTCGTTCACGACTGGACCTAATGGTCAGGGGTCCCTTTACCGTTAAAACCTCTTTGAGGAGCAGTTGTTTTACGATCAAGCAGTATACAAATCAACTAGATAAGCAAATTGACTGTGACTGGCTTTAGCTTTCCTTAGAGTGGATTTGATTTAAATCAAATTGATTTAAATCAAAATTAAATCACTAGTCAGTAAGACTTGATTGAAACGTTTATTTTTTTTTACAGGAAGACTCACTCTTGCGGGTATAATCTTAACGTTTACAACCAGATGAAGGTTTCATTTTTTGAATATTAAATTTTCAGAGTAGTTTTTACAGTTCTATCAAAAGATACTGATTTGGTTATACTATTAGAAATGCATAGACAGATAATTATGAAATTATTGTGAGGTTTAATAAGTTAACTGTTTATATTTGGACAACCTTTCTGCTGTACTTTATTGGAAGGAGGAAAATAATAATTTCCTTAATAACAATTTAAACAATTTATTTAACTAAAGCAATAGCATTATAGCATATGTATCCATGTTTGTTATCTGATGTGGTTAAACATTATAGCATATGTGTAAGTTTTAGCACAGATGAAAAACTGAAAACAAATCCTTATTTCCTGATGAATAGCCTTTGAACTATAATGTAACTTAAATAGAAAACTATGTTTAGAAAGATTTTTCCTCCAAAAGCATTTTATTTTAAAAATCTGATGTAAATAAAAAAATCTGATTTTATTTTTATTTTTTAAAATCATTGACTTTTACCCACCCTGGCTTTTCTGGACTTTAGCTTTTCCCAGAGCAACCTATGAGCTGAAATGGTTTTAGGTAGGACGCCTTCCTCTGATGGTTGGCAGTGGGAAGGGTGTGCTGTAGCCTGGGAGCTCGCACTCCATCGTCGGAAATTAAACTTCCTATTCCCTATTCAGTATGAAAGATGGGATGAGGGCCAAAGCTGCAAGTCTAAAGAACCTTTTGAACTCCGGGAGGGTTTCAGTCACAAAGCTCGGAGCGGCTTGGTGTGCCCAGTGCTCTGCAAGATCGAACAAATGAACAGTTAAAGAGCCTGTTGTTCACCTTTTCCCCACCCTTCCCAATTCACTTGCTCACCACTTTTAAAGAATGGCAAAAGTACTACTCGCTCTTGGAAGCAATTGGGACGGATTTGGGGCCTGGGTACAAAAGCTGCCATGAGAATCAAATTACAGGAATTGGTGGAGACGGCTCAATTGACTATCAAACTCAGAGGAATCTCAAAGCAAAAATTTGTGCAGAAAACTATCTAGAAGATATGTTCAAAAATACAATAATAGTTTTGACTCCGTGCTAGCATTCGAGTGATAAAGGAACTAAAAAGAGGTGGACAACAATTAAGGACTTATTATGTTTTCAGAATGTATTGGGAAATTTATATAGAAAGGTTTATGGTTTTGTGTACATTAGACTGTAAGATAAAATATATGCAAAGGGACTTGACAGGAAGTCCAAGTTGAATAAAAGATTTTGTAAGATAAAAGGGGAAAAATATTTACTTTTATTATTATCATTTTGGGTGTGGGTGTCTGCACATATGTGTGTTTTTATTTCTTAATTATATTTAGTGGTAGTATGGTTGTATTGTTTTTTGTAACATAAAATCATTCAATGAAAATTATTTAAAAACAAAAACAAAAGCTGCCATGAGAATAAATGCAGAGTATGGTATGAAGGGTCTTGCCATAGTTCCCACAGAGGACACATTTGCAGTGTGAAGAAACTGGAGTGAGAGAACTTTTTATGGAAAATACAGTCATACCTCTTGTTACATTTGCTTCATGATACGTTTTTTCAGGTTGCGTCTCGCTGTGACCTGGAAGTACCGGAAAGGGTTACTTCCGGTTTCGGCACTTGCGCATGCGCAGACGCAAAAAACGACGCCACGTGCATGCACAGAAGTGACGAATTGTGACCTGCAGATGCACAGACGTGGGTTGCGTTCCTTTCAGGTTGTGAACGGGGCTCCGGAACAGATCCTGCTCTCAACCAGAGGTACCACTGTAATCCAATGATGCTATGTGGTTAGAGATTCAGGATGAACCAAAGGAAGTGTACTTCATCACGCAGCGGATAGGTAAACTATGGAATCCTTTGCCACAGGATGTAGCAATGACTGCGACTTTGAGGGCTTTAAAAGGGGATTTAAGAAGACTATCCATGGCTTATGTTGGCTGTATTGCCTCCATGCCGAAGGCAGTTTGCTTCTGTATATGAGATGCTTGGGAGCTCAAGCTGGAGAGAGGTATTGCCCTCATGTCATTCTTGGCCACTGTTATACTAGATAAGGCTTTTGATTTGATCCAGGAGGGCTCTTCAGGTCTCCTTAGGAGGATTAGATTGGCTGAAAAGTTGGGAGCTAGGTCTCTCTCTCTCTCTCTCTACAGGTACCAGTCTGGAATCTCTTTAGTCTTGGAGCAGGACGGCAGCATTGGGTTGCTCTAATGCAGGGGTCAGCAAACTTTTTCAGCAGGGGGCTGGTCCATGCTTTTGAATTATGGTGCTGGAGGAGACTAGAGAGTCCCATGGACTGCAAGAAGATCAAACCTATCCATTCTGAAGGAAATCAGCCCTGAGTGCTCACTGGAAGGACACATCCTGAAGCTGAGGCTCCAATACTTTGGCCAGCTCATGAGAAGAGAAGACTCCCTGGAAAAGACCCTGATGTTGGGAAAGATGGAGGGCACAAGGAGAAGGGGATGACAGAGGGCAAGATGGTTGGACAGTGTTCTCGAAGCTACTAGCATGAGTTTGACCAAACTGCGGGAGGCAGTGGAAGACAGGAGTGCATGGCAGTGCTCTGGTCCATGGGGTCACGACTAAATGACTAAACAACAACAATGCAGGGGTCAACAAACTTTTTCAGCAGGGGGCCGGTCCACTGTCCCTCAGACCTTGTGGGGGGCCAGACTATATTTTGAAAAGAAAAAAAATATGAATGAATTCCTATGTCCCAAAATAACCCAGAGATGCAGTTTAAATAAAAGGACACATTCTACTCATGTAACAACACTCTGATTCCCGGACTGTCTGCGGGCCAGATTTGAAGGCAATTGGGCCGGATCTGGCCCCCGGGCCTTAGGTTGCTTACCCATGCTCTAATGATTACTCTCTATCTTCCATGGCCTCCTCATGAGGAGCTGCAGTGGAGGAAAGTGATCTGCAGAATAACCTTCACGTAAGAGCTCCCAGCCCGTACCTGAACCTATGAGTCACAAAGAACGTAGTTCAGCTGAACTAAGTGTCAATAACCCGTGTGCGAGAGGGAGGCTGCGTGCTTTTACCATTTCTCTTGCTGGAGCTTGTGCAAGGACAGAGGGGAGAGGTCATTCACCATCCTACAAAGCCTGGAATGAACAGGGAAGATCCCTGGATATCTCTACTGAGGGAGAGGTAGGGCAGATATGAACAAAGGCCTTGCTGCTTAAGTCGCTGTCAGAGACCATAATAAAGTGTTCTGTCTGTGGGAGCTGTAGGTTTTATTAAATCAAAACAGCCTTTTCTTTTCCTCCTCAAACTGAGGGGCCAGAAGAAAATGCCATTGAAGTGATCTTATTGGGTCTTGCTTGCTAACTTCAACAAAGCGTAATTGGAATTTTCTGCCTTATCTCCTTTCCCTGCCCCGAACGGACTTTCCCAGATGTTTGAACAATTTTACACTGCAGAGTTTTCTTTGGCCAAGTTTTCAGCATCCAGCTGTTGATTATAAAAATACGGTTTTCATTACGCCCATGGGAGATGCATTTTGTCTTTCAGATCAGGTTTTCATAAATACCCCGAGTTCTTTTATTTCTTTTGCCTTGTAAATTAAATGTAGAGAAGTGTGTCTGTACCATTTTTTATCTCTGTGATGAGAGAAAGATGCTTTATGGGTTGGGGAGTCCCTGGCGGACAGAGCATTCCTGCCAAACATTTTGCAAGCCCTAACTAGAGCTGTGTATGTAGTACATGAGTTGTGTGCAAGCACAGAATCTTGTCCAGGGTGCAGAATACAGCACCTGAAGCAGCTCTTCTTTCTTGTTTAAAAAGGCAGTGATTTAGAACTGGGAATACAGTGGTACCTCGGTTTACAAACTCAATTCATTCTGGAAGTCCGTTCTTAAACCAAAGCTTTTCTTAAACCAAGGTGCACTTTCCCTAATGAGGCCTCCTGCCGCCAGTGCCCTTCTACCGTTCGGCTTCCGTTCTTAGACCGAGGTAAAGTTTGCAAACCGGGACCCTGCTTTCATTTTGCGGAGTTCGTAAACCGAATCGTTCGGGAAAAGGGCAGTTCTTAAACCGAGGTACCTCTGTATATTATGCAAAATGTGCATTTGAGAGCAGATCCTCAATGTTTCCAGTAAGAGTGGAGAGTTGGAGGAACAGAACCTGATGTGTGCATGTACGCACATGTGTGTTTGTATGTGTGTGTGTGAGAGAGGCATTAAGCTTTGTATGCAGATAATATTTTCTGCAGACTTCCTTCTTCATGGCCTTTGTGTAATCCAGCATATGAATTTTGTACCTTCACAGAGTCAACTCCAGAACTGTAACAGCTCTAGCTAAATTAGAGTCATTCCTGCTCTTCCCTTTTTAATCTATTTGCTCACCCTTGCAGGGTAATGGGGGAGGCAATGAGTTCTCTGCTGAACCCCCAAGGAACAAACACTAGCTACAATGTTCCTCTTAGGCAAATTGTTGTGTTTTTTAATTTGGTTGGGCGGCACTTTCCGCAAAGAAGACATTGTCTAAAACTCTTCAAGCAGGTATGATTTAACTGATCTTGGTTAGCAATATGAGACAGAATAGTCTCCATGTGAAAGAAAAATCCCATTCAACTTGATTTCATTAATTTCTAGTTGTTGCTTCTGTTGTTGAATGCTGAGAAAGCGACAATTGTCTTCTTATTCATTGTATTTTCTATTTGGCACATTATGACCCCCACAGTGGCTTTTAAAACCACATATTAAAGAATCACTCCAGAATTATCAATTTGAAAGCCAAGAAATGAAGAAAGACTAATTGAATTACCATTTCTACTCCAGAAAGTTTACCCAAAAGGAAAGCCCTTGCAAATTTTCCAAACATGTTCTTCCTCTTCCTCCTCCTCCTCCTCCTCCTCCTCTTCTTCTTCCTCCCCTTTTCAACTATAGAAGTAATGCCAGAGACCCAAATGGCTGCTGGTTTGCTCTGATCTGGTTCTGGTTAACCACAGGACAGATCTGGGCCAATGCCCAGTCCCTCTCTGTCTATTACTATCTTTTGATCTTTGCAGCGTTGCTGTAATTCGGTTATTCCTTTAACCGTAAGGTTCCTTGTGCACCTTCTCAGAGACAGATAACCTCACAGTCTATGTTAAGGTACTTGTGGTGTTCATTTATCTCTAGTACACTTGGAACAAAGTGCTGAGGAGTACGAATGTCTTGGGAGAACATTTCAGGAGAACAAAGGAACAGGCCTTGATCAGGCCAAAGACCCATCTAGTCCAGCATCCTGTTCTCACTGTGGTCAACTTGATGTCTGTGGTAAACCTGCAAGCAGGACCTGAGAGCAGCAGCACTTTGCTCCATTATTCGATTCCCATCAACTTGTAGTCAGAGGCATACTGCCTCCCAACAGGGGAGGTGGAACACACCGTATTTTTCGCTCCATAAGACGCACCTTGTTTTTAGAGGAGGAAAGGGGGGGAAGCCCTGGTTTTTTGAGGATCAGCTCACAGTTGTGCAGCTTCTTTTGCAAAGGGGGAAAGCCCCAATTTTTTTAGGATCAGCTCAAAGTTGTTGAGCTTACTTTGCAAAGGGAAAAAAATCCTGTTTTTATGGGGCTCAACTCACAGTTCTGCAGCTTCTTTAGCAAAGGAAAGGGGGCCGTTTCTACAGTTTCCAGACAGATAATCTAATCAGCCAGTCACGTGTCGCTGGGGAAACAGCCGCCATCTGAGAACATTCAACAGTGGAGGCCTGGGCAAGGGGGCGGGGCCAGAAAGGGAGCCAACAATCGACCACGCATTCGCTCCATAAGATGCACAGACATTTCCCCTCTTTAGGAGGAAAAAAGTGTGTCTTACGGAGCGAAAAATACGGTAGCCACCGTTGTTATTAGCAGTTGATAGTGTTTGTTTAAGTCTTCTTTGAAGCTGCCCAAGTTGGTGGCCATCACTAGTGAATTCCGTAGTTTAACTATGGGCTGCGTGAAGAAGTATACTTACTTTTGTTTATCCCGATTCTTTCACCATTCAGTGTTATTGGATAACCTGGGGGTTTTATATTATGAAGGATATAGTGAGTCACTATTAACAGGAATAAATAGCATTGTTGGTCAAGACCTCCCCATGGAGCCTATTGTAACAATATCTGGATAACGCCAAAGCATCGTTCAATAGGAAAATCAAGAAATGGTATCCTGTTTATGAACAGCAACAAAACCAGAAAACTGGAAAAACCCTTTCCCACCATCAATAAATTCCTGGCTCTCTAGAGTTTGGGAAATAACCTTTACGGCTGCAAACCTAATACCAGTAAGTGTGAAAGAAGGTAGGCAAATAGAAGAGAACTTCATTGAAAAGTAGAGTTAGTTTATACAGTACTGGAGTACTACTGCGCTCGGACTCCATGCAAATGCAGTGTTGTGATGTGGCACTACATATCCTCCAATGGGGGCTGCGTGATGACAACCTTGCATTGTTATGTATATAGGAGTATTTATTTAAGTCATTTATATACATGTTTTTAGGTAGATTTTACAGCGGTTTACACAAGATAATTACAACATTAAGCACTGACAAGATGGCTGTGCAAAAACAGTTACTGTTGCGGGGAGACAGTTGCATTTTCAGATTTCTGTTGCCTGTTTCATTTGCCAGAATTTTTTGTTTTAAAGGAAGCTCAGCTGAGAGTATGAGATCTTTACAGGCTGTAATAGGCTTACTATAATCTCTTGTTTTTGTGAATAATTTTATCCTGAGCAGTGTGGAAACGGGATTTGCCTTGCAAAGTCTCCCTAGATGATCTTTTCAGCAGTTGGAGTCCTGAAAAATTAAGCCCAGCAGCCGTGGAAGTTGGTTTGCATGTTACCGTAAAGGAGGCAAAGTGGATGAATAGCCCACAGTGCATTCTGATAATCCTAATCCTCAGATTGATTTTTTTGGGGGGGGATATGCCTAATTGGCTACTGATTTTCATTCACATTGAGGCTGGGCTAAAGCCCCGTCCTCATCCTTTCTCTTTCTTGAGCATTTTTCTTCCTTTAATGCAGAAATAGATATAGAGGACAGTAGCCCTTTAAAGGAAATTTTAAAACTTCTAATGTGGCCTATTATTTTGGTCCCAGGGAAAATTTATATCCATAACAGACCTCAGAATTTTCTTTAGTGAGTTGTGTTTGGCCGGGTGCCATAAGAAATGATTTATTCTTGGTCTCTTGCAAGCAGGCTTTTTAAAACTGACATTAAGAATCTTCAGAGAGGCAGTCCAGGTCTACATAAGAATATCCTTACAGGAGAGACTTTGAAACCAAGTTGTTAATAGTTCTTCTCCCCATTCTCCTGAGTTTCCTAAAAGTTTACACAATACTTTCTGCAGTGTAATCTGTGGTGTGTCGTTCTTGTGCTCCTGTCATAGTAGAGGTCTCTGGAGATGCACTCATAGCTTGGGACTGAATCACTGGCTGTAACTCATCATTTATGAATTCCGTACATCTGGTGGCTAAGCTCTAAAACAGGCATGGGCAAACTCGGCCCTCCAGATGTTTTTGGCTTGCAACTCTCATCACCCCTAGCTAACAGGACCAGTGGTCAAGGATGATGGGAGTTGTAGTCCCAAAACATCTGGAGGGCCGAGTTTGCCTATGCCTGCTCTAAAACCTCAGGAAAAGTGGGATTCATTAGTCTCTCCATAGTTTCTACCCAAATGCGATTTTGGTTTCAAACACAGTGTAAGGAGTCTCTATGGGAGTATATTGTATTTAAAAATGGGGTATCAGAGTTTTTAGGGAGCTAACCAGGTTGGGATAGCTGGGATAGCCGGCTTGTTGGGTTTTGAATGTTTTATGTAGATTTTTCAATTTTGTTGTTCTGTATGAGACAATAACAATAAAGATTATTGTATCGTATTGTTTTGTTTCCATGGATTAGAATATTAATAAGGGGTGCAAGAGGTGATGGAAATGTTGGGTTAGCTTTTTTGGTTCTAGGGTCTCAGTTTGCACGTCTGGTGCTTGTCTTTCTGTGGCCCAGTTCAGAAATGTGAAAGTGGGCTCAATCCCCTCCATCAAAAATGTATTTGAACGTAAGAGCCTGCTGGATTAGGCCAGTGGCCCATCTGGTGGTCCAGCATCCTGTCCCAACAGGGGCGAAACATATTCCTGTGGGAGAACACCAAGCAGGACCCAAGCACAAGAGCGCTCTCCCTTTTTGTGGTTTCCAGCAACTGGTATTCTGAAGCATTGCTGCTTCCATCCATGGAGGCAGTACATAGCCATCATGACTAGGAGCCATCAATAGCCCTCTCCTCCATGAATTTGTCTAATCCTCTATTAAAGGTAAAGGGACCCCTGACCATTAGGTCCAGTCGTGACCAACTCTGGGGTCGCGATGTTCATCTCGCTTTATTGGCCGAGGGAGCCGGTGTACAGCTTCCGGGTCATGTGGCCAGCATGACTAAGCCGCTTCTGGCAAACCAGAGCAGTGCACGGAAACGCCGTTTACCTTCCCGCTGTACCTATTTATCTACTTGCACTTTGATGTGCTATCGAACTGCTAGGTTGGCAGGAGCAGGGACCGAGCAACAGGAGATCACCCCGTCACGGGGATTTGAACCGCCAACCTTCTGATCGGCAAGTCCTAGGCTCTGTGGTTTAACCCACAGCACCACCCGCGTCCCGTAATCCTCTATTAGAGCCATCCAATTGAAATTGAAATTGAACTGTGCTCTGAGAGAACTTATCTTTAAAGCTAGATTTTTCTCCCTCCTCGAGTTAAGAAGAGCTGAGCCCCACTTTTCTGCCATGGGTTCAATGGACCAGAGAGGATATGGGCCTCGAGCATTTGTGCCAGTGTGGTGTAGTGGTTAGAGCTTCATACTAGGGAGACACGGAGTCAAATTCCTATTTGAACTTCGGCTAGTTATGATCTCTCATCCAAACCATGGTGGGGTCAACCTGGCAATCAAACAAAGCACATCTTGTTTCTCCAAAGTTTGTTTCGTGTTTCAAGCTGCTCTTGCCTTTGTAGTTTGGTGAGCAAATGGGGTGGCGTGGCGAAAGAAACCAGGGTTAAAGAAAGGTGCAGAGCTGACAAGAAATATCAAGTTGTAGTTTAAACAAACCAAGGTTTGCAAGCCATCAGCAAACTATGGTTTCGGATTCTAATTTGTTGGCAGTAAGCAAACCATAGTTAAGCCACTGGGCAGGGTTCAAATATAACACTAAGCCATTGTTTAATAAACCACGAGAATGTAACATTTTCTTCTGGCTGCCTTGAACTACCTCTCTCTAAGGAATTGTTCCTTTGATCTGGGTTGGGGAAACTGCTATGATGTTTCTTTCGAACTGTTCAGGAGGAAGGGGCTTCAAATTGTTCTGAAGCATTTTCTTCCTCCACTTGCCCCTTGCTTACCTGCCCTAACTTTTTCCATGAGCAATGAAGAGCAAGCTCAGTCTAAATCCTATTCCACCCCCGCCCAAGCAAATATGGAAATGACTTCTGTAGCGATTGAGACAGGAAGGCTCTGGAGATAAGGGAAGGTAACAGGAGTTATTGTCAAGTTGTGGGAGCAACACGGGTTGCGCTAGACCATGTTTTCTGAAGTGTACAAGCTGCCAGCTTTCAGAGTTCAAGGAGAGTCCAGCTGTTCCCTGATAACACTGACTTCCTCTTTAAGTCTCTATTCTTGAGTTTACCGGCTGGACATGGTGCTTGTGCTGTACAACACGGGGCTTGCATTGCAAGCCAGCAGTGTGATGCTCTTATGCACAGAAAGGGCAACTGCTGTTTTGGAAGGCATTGTTTACAAAGCATTGTTTACAAAGTTAGACTGTAGTCTGTTCTATCCAAAAGGGTGCCATTGAGAGGGAGAGCATCACTGAAAGAACACGGAGCATTGGACCTAAATCATTGGGCACTTTTCCTTTGGGGAAGGAGCGTAGCTCAGTGGTAAAGTCATCTGCCTTGAATGCAGAAGTTCCCAGATTTAATCCCCGCCCCAGAAGCTCCAGGTGGGGCTGGAGAGACTTTGTTGTTGTTGTTTAGTCGTTTAGTCGTGTCCAACTCTTCGTGACCCCATGGACCAGAGCACGCCAGGCACTTCTGTCTTCCACTGCCTCCCGCAGTTTGGTCAAACTCATGCTGGTAGCTTTGAGAAAACTATCCAACCATCTCGTCCTCTGTCGTCCCCTTCTCCTTGTGCCCTCCATCTTTCCCAACATCAGGGTCTTTTCCAGGGAGTCTTCTCTTCTCATGAAGTGGCCAAAGTCTTGGAGCCTCAGCTTCAGGATGTGTCCTTCCAGTGAGCACTCAGGGCTGATTTCCTTCAGAATGGATAGGTTTGTTCTTCTTGCAGTCCATGGGACTCTCAAGAGTCTCCTCCAGCACCATAATTCAAAAGCATCAATTCTTTGGCAAGCAGCCTTTTTATAGTCCAGCTTTCACTTCCATACATCACTACTGGGAAAACCATTGCTTTTATTATACAGACCTTTGTTGGCAAGGTGATGTCTCTGCTTTTTAAGATGCTGTCTAGGTTTGTCAGCATCTTAAAAAGTAGAGACATCACCTACCTGTCTGGAATCCTGGAAAACATCTGCAAGTTAGTGTAGATATTTCTGAGCTAGGTGGACCAGTGAGACTGACTCGGTATAAGACAATTTCCTATGAATACAGGATAGAGCAAATACAAAATGTGGCTTAAAACAAAGGTAACTTGCTTGAACCATGAGAGTTCTTGTCTCTCCCCACCGCCTCGCAAAAATTGGTGCACTTAAGTGAATCTCTCTGCATCATTTAACCACTAAACCCTATCCGTTAGTCACAAGGTCTCTTTCTTAAGCCTCCTTTGCCTCTGCATTCCCATTCTGCTAATCTGTCTTGTGATGTCTAACATTCAGTTCTTCAAAGGGGAAAGGAGGCATCCGTCTTCTGCTGTGCACTTCAGTTTAGCTTCACCTTAATTTGTTAGGACATGCTTCACATCCGGAAAGAGGAATCTTAACCTGGGGAATTTGTTTTCAGGTCCCCACTCTAGTGACCGCCTGCAACCCTTTGACTACGTGATATATATTGAGCAGCCTGAAATGGAGTTGATTCTGCCTAGTGCATTTTTCAAAATAATATCTGGTTTAGCTAATATAGTGACAGTTCTTTTCGTCCACCTACTGCTTGCACTCTTCCCTGAACACTTCAGAACTCTATACAAATATTAAGCTGTTGTTATTAAAACCCGATGGAAACCAGAGGGCCAGATCTACTGCTCTGGCAACTCTTTCACCCTATTTTGATACCATGGCAGGCCTATAGGATGCTGAATCATTATATGTCTCTAGAAAAGAAAATACAGCTTGCATCATAGACTGTGATATGCAAAGGGAGCAAGAAGGGTCGGGTGAGGTCTTGAAAAGTTTCCTATCAACCTACACTTAGGGCATAAGGTTGTAATTTGTGCAGGTTTCCTAGGCAAACACGGCTGTTTGATTTGGCGCTAACATGTTTATTGTGGTTTGATCTCAAAACCACAGGCTTTTTTTGTCTCTAAGCAGAACCAGGCCAAGTGGTGGAAATGTAAGGTGTGCAACAAAATCCCAAGCCAAGAACATTTTTTGGGGGGGTGATTTTTAAAAATCCATGTGCACTGTGTTTCAGCTATAGACAGCTGCTTACTTGGGGGCAAGGACTGAATTCCCTGTTTAGGGAAGTTTTTAATATTTAATGCTCTATTACTTTTTAACACTCGATTGGAAGCTGCCCAGAGTGGCTGGGGAAACTCAGCCAGATGGGCGGAGTATAAATAATAAATTATTATTAAATTATCATTATTTGCTAAATAGATGACCATTTCTGAAGCATTTGCTATCTAGGCCAGGAATCAAAGAGCTATTTTAGGTTTACCTACATGGTCCCTGTGGGATTTTTAAAGTAGGTTTTTTATACCAAAAAATTAGGTTTAAAATTGGGGATTGTCTTATATATGGGTGGTGCTGAGGGGTGTTTTCTTAAATTGGTCTTATACATGGGGGCATCTTACACATGGAAAAATACGGTACTGTTTCGTTGAACATCAGATTTCCATATATTTTCTTTTACTGTTTATATATTTTTCTATTTATACTCTACCTTTTGTCCAAGGAGCTCAAAGTGATGTATGTGGTTTTCCCTGCCCTCATTTTATCCTCACAACCACTTTCTGTGGTAGTTTTACACTGAGAGATAGCGACTGGCTCATGGCCGACCAGTAAGCTTCTTGATTGCATGAGGTTTTGCTTCCGGATCTTCCAGGCCCCAGTCCAACACAATGAATCATGGTATCACACTGGTGGTCAGCATTTTTTTTCTTCTTCTTCTTCTTTTTAAAGATTGCATTGAAGGTAAGAAAAAGGGTAGAGCTTCGTTCATTTGTTGCAAGCAGGAAGATAGGGTGGCTGCTGTTTGAGAAATTGTGATTCCAGCCTTCTAACTGGAACCAGCGTGGAATGGTCTATTTATTTCGAACACTTATCTGCTGCTATCTTCCGATATTTTCCAGTTTTGGAAAATATTTTCGAGGCAAGTTAAGGACAGGAAAATAAATACAAAAAACGATAAAAACAACCATTGAAGCAGCCTCCTCTACAGTATTAGTATTTTCTCTTCAACAGCAGTAAAATGATCTAAACATTTAAAGCCTTGGAGAAGAATAAAGTCTTGACCTAACATATAAAAGATGCCAGATTTGGCACCTGTTGAATCAAAAAGGCAGGGGAGCCCCAGAGCCAAGGTGCAATCACTGTAAACATTCAATATTTGGTAGCTACCCACCTCACCTTCAAAGCCAGGGCACCCAGAATCAGTCCTTTTAGTAGCCAGGCAAGTTCATATGGGAATAGCTGACCTTTCAAATATCCAGTGGCTAGACTATTTAGGGCTTTAAAAAATCTACCACTTTGAATTCTGGCTCAAAACCAACCTGGCAGCCAACTCCTGACAAGATACGTTGAGTCTTGCAGCTGTATCCTGGAGCAGTTGACATTTACAGTTTTTATAGGCACTCCAAATACATCACGTTACTTGTTTGGTTCTTTGGATCTTGGCCAGAATTATTACTGCTACCAGTTTAAAAGTTCCTTTGGGAGTAGAAGGGCTGCCTCTTTGACTCATAGTTTTTGCAGGAATCTGGGGTTACCTGTGACACTTTCCAGAGAGTGTCTACCTTCTCAAATCCCCGTATAAGCTCCATGGCCTAGCTTCTCATTTTGACCATTTCTGAACAGGAACATGTTTAGGAGGTCAGTGTTACTAGTCTAATAAATTAATGGCTTTAAATACTTCACCAACCTAATATCCTCCAGTGTTTTCAATTGCAGCTCCCCTTAGCTCCAGCCAGCCCGATTCTTTTGCTGTTGTGCAGGTGTGAGCTAAGCTGTGGTTTTGGCTTAGCGTGTCATGCAAACCCAACCTCATAGTTTGTTCTTGGGTTTATGGTCTGTCTAGAGCAGGCATGGCCAAACGTGACCCTCTGGGTGTTTTGGGACTACAACTCCCATCATCCCTAGCTAACAGGAACAGTGGTCAGGGGTGATGGGAAATGTAGTCCCAAAACATCTGGAGGCCCAAGTTTGGCCATGCCTGATCTAGAGGAAGACAAAACAATGGTTTCAGCTTTTTTTAAAAAAAATCTGGAGCAGGATAAATCTTTATTTCATAAATTTATATACCCTCTTTCATCTGAAGATCACGGGGGGGGGGGGTTACAACATAAAAAATGAAAAATAAAACATAAGATATATATTGCAATAGTAAAAACAACAACAACCCAATAAACCCATTAGGTTCAGGCGGCAAGCTACGCCCAACCATGGTTTTAGCTTGCAATGACTGGACAATGAGAAAACGGGCCACTGTTTTCTCTCTGGGAGCCTGCAAGCAATGCCAATCTCCCACTACCCACATTTTCATTTCATTGTGAGGGTTCAGTGCCTCTTACCTTGCTACCTGGTAAGGTAAGCTGAATTATGAGCTGACTCATAATTCTCTGTTTGGTGTCTGCAGCGCTGTGGTCAATTATAAAAATCCCCATTGTGATGTAAAGTGATGTAAAGTATTCTGAATCTATGTTGATCCTGGGGACAGGCCTTTCCTTACTGAAGCCCAGGGCTTACTCACTCCAGCCCATTCCCTGAATGCAGCATTGCTACTTAGAGCACTGCCCATCTTTTCAGGTGGTTACGAATGAGTAGCTGCAGTGCATTGATAAGTTTATTTTGGTATCCTGCTTGTCCTGCATCTCTCCCCCATCACCTGACAGTGTTGGGTGCATGTGTCAAACCATGCTGGTGAATGGCATGCACAAGTTTGAAACCGCTGATGAGACGTTTCCACTTGGATTTCTGTTGGGACTCTCCATCTCTCTGCTCCTTAGGTAGGGTACAAACTGTGGGTGTGAGGCACGTATGGTTGCTAGCTTATGCCTTTTGGGCTGGTTCTGGAGTCAGGAATCAAGGCCACGGACTGCGCCTGCCAAAAGCATAGATATGGAATTGGACATGTCAAAATGTTAACTCCTTTTCTGACGAGTTTCATTCTTTCCCAAGCACATTCCAAAGATGACCAGAAATGATACTGCCAGTGATGGAATCCTCTGCTGGAAAGTATTCTGGGGTATGTTAACTGCAAACAGACCTTGATTCCTTGGAGAATTTTCTTTCTTTCTTTTTTTTTTTAAAGGGGTCAAAATAGTATGACATCTCTCATTTGAAAGGTCAGAGTTTGAAATTCCTCATGTAGTTGCAGCACAGTTATCACAGTGAGTCGTTATTTTTCGCATTTTAAAAAATGCGAAATGAAGAAGGGAAGAAGGGTCAGTAGCAGCTGCCGTTCTAGACCTGGACCGATTTTGTAACAGGCGCAAAATACTACTACTACTACTACTACTACTAATAATAATTTATTTATACCCCGCCCATCTGGCTGGGTTTCCCCAGCCACTCTGGGTGGTTTCCAACAGAACACTAAAATACAATAACCTATTAAACATTAGAAGACTAGGAAACATAGATAGGGGGACCTGACACAGAGAACCCATGACTGGTGGAAAATGCACAGGGATTCTTCTGACAGGGCTTGTTAGCTGAATCCCACACATTGTTTTTAAGACATCAAAAAGGAAGCGTCACATAACCAGATCAAACTAACAGCTGGATCTCACACCTCTAAACCAAAGCGCAGGTGGATGGGAGCAAAAACTGTCTCAACCCTTGCTTTTCAAGTTGGCACCCTGCACCTGCCATCTGTTCTTGCAGGTGTCTATCCTGCCAGAAATGAGCTAATGATCTCTGCCAATATGCTGCATCAAGTGCATTAAGCATGCTTTATTGCTAAGAGAGTTCTCTGGACTGAGAAACAGGACTGCAGGCAGGGCTGGGTTATTCTGAAGAGAGATTTACATCATGAGTGAGTACAGGGTACTACAGATATTAAAAGCACAAGAGACAGTGAAGGAAAAAGCACTAACGCTCCTGTTTATGAAGTGCTGCCTATCCTGCCCAGGAGAGCAACTCTTCAAGTTACATGCTTGTGCCAACAAGTGCGATCCTGGCAACCATGAATGCAGTCAGTAACCATTTTTGTGTGTTTGTGGGAGTGGGGCAAAGGACTCCTAAGTTGTCTACAGAAGTTGTTTCTGGTTCTATGAGATTCATGCACTGCACTTGGCCATAAAAGCACATTCCTGGAGAGGGCAGATCACACAAGCAGAAAATATATTATGCAAATTGGCTGTGTAAGTGTATGCATCTCTGAACAGAGAGATCGGGTTTGAGTTTCAAACCCAGAAAGGTTAGGCATGCCATTTCAAGCTTATGGAAGGTAAGGCTTTCAATGGCTACTTTTCACAATGGCTCTGTTACCTCCAGTATGAAGAGGAGAGTGCCACTTCCCTCGCATCCTGCAGGTGGACTTGGTTGCCCACCTGTGAGAACAGGTAAAGGTAAAGGGATTCCTGACCATTAGGTCCAGTTGTGACCGACTCTGGGGTTGCGGCACTCATCTCGCTTTATTGGCCGAGGGAGCCGGCATACAGCTTCCGGGTCATGTGGACAGTATGACTAAGCCGCTTCTGGCGAACCAGAGCAGTGCACGGAAACGCCGTTTACCTTCCCGCCGGAACGGTACCTATTTATCTACTTGCACTTTGACGTGCTTTCAAACTGCTAGGTTGGCAGGAGCAGGGACCGAGCCATGGGAGCTCACCCCATCGCGGGGATTCAAGCCGCCGACCTTCTGATCGGCAAGTCCTAAGCTCTGTGGTTTAACCCACAGCGCCACCCGCATCCCTTGAAAGATTATAAAGCTTGATTAAAAGATTTAAAGATTATAAAGCATGATTAAATAGTTTCATTTGTTTATTGAACTAATAGTACCCTCCTCGCCCCCTTTAAAGAAAAAGCTTATAGAAGCTTAGATGGGGGCTTCCACCTAGGCTCAGATCGGGTTCATACTTCCTTAGCATCACCAGGTGCCCATCTCCAGGTGTTCTCTGGCTTGTAGTGAGGAGCCAGTTGGTAGTGCATGAAACACTTAATCTCAGCGTCGTGTATTCAAGCCCCACGTTGGGCGAAATATTTTCCTTGTACTTGCTCCCAGCTCTACAGTCCTATGATTCTAGTTTAGAGAGTTGCAGTGGCATAACTTCACTCATCAAATGTTTAGGCCCTCGGGGCATAATGAATATATGTAACAAAATAGTCACATTGTGGGTTTCATTGTCCTGTCACTGCACTGGCAAAGAACGGAAGGGTCTTTGACATTGCTTCAGGGCCCTTCATCTGAAAGTGGCAGTCTGAATGGACAACTGCAGAGGCTCCTTTATGTGCTACACCTCCCTCTGTCCGGTGGTCAGCTGATTGAATAGCTTGAACGTCAAACGCTTCGCTAAGTAACCTAGGAGACACGGCTTCCTAATTTCATGGAAAGACTTCATGCTGGTCCAGGCTCTACCAACTGAGAACTCATGGCACCAATCTGCCCCTGCTGAGCTGCATGCTTAAAAATCTAGTATTTTCTCCTGGTGGAATCAATTCTTCACCAAATGCCAGTAACTGATTTCACCCCCAGTAGAATCAGCAGTCCAAGCGGGTTCTGTCCAAGTGGGGGGTGATGTAGGCCAGCAACAATGTAATTCCCCACCCACACCACCTGAAATTGCACTAGTGAAAAAGGCTTAGGGTAGCCAGAAGTATATTTTTGTGTGAGTGCACTATAACCTCCATTCTGTTCTGGTACTCAAAACAAAATCCTGGGCTCAAAATTCTCCTTTGCACCAGACTCTTTTTGATGGATCAGAGTTCTAATAAAAGAGAGAAGTGAATTCTCAAGCCTGAAACCTTTACGCTGGTGTAGTCTCCCCCCCCCCCCAAAAAAGGACTGTTCAAAATTGAGACTTAAGTATATTGTTGTACTGATTACCAAATGCAAAATTCACCTGAATGACATATTTAAGGTCGTTCACACATTTAAGTAAGGACTTGCTTGCAAAGTGTTTTTGTTTGTTTGTTAAGATCATTAGCATTATTACTATTTGTTGCCTGAGTCCTGACCAGCCCTTTTACCTTCAGTTAGGCTTTAACATCATGTCTTGTTGCTGCAGCAGTAATATATAGTGCAGAGAGGATCCCTTGTGGAAGTAAAAAAGGGAGAGGCTTGATTTGTATTCCTTTCCAGCTGGATTCCTCCATAATTAACCTACTGTAGAAAGATAAGAGCAAGTTCACCTTCTCAGGAATGTAGGTCTGGAGATATATACATGTTGTGTGGGTGTGTGATGAGGCTGGTGGGAATGAGGCACCTAGGAGGGTATTGTGTGTGTGCTCTCACACACGTAGATGGCTTTTGCAACAAAACTTAGTATTCAAAATGGAACTTTATGTGCTTTTCAAAAGTTAAATTATGCAGGGACCATAAATCTTAAAGGTAAAGGTAAAGGTACCCCTGCCCGTACGGGCCAGTCTTGACAGACTCTGGGGTTGTGCGCCCATCTCACTTAAGAGGCCAGGGGCCAGCGATGTCCGGAGACACTTCCGGGTCACGTGGCCAGCGTGACAAAGCTGCATCTGGGGAGCCAGAGCCGCACACGGAAACGCCGTTTACCTTCCCGCTGGTAAGCGGTCCCTATTTATCTACTTGCACCCGGAGGTGCTTTCGAACTGCTAGGTTGGCAGGCGCTGGGACCGAGCAGCGGGAGCGCACCCCGCCGCAGGGATTCGAACCGCCGACCTTTCGATCGGCAAGTCCTAGGCGCTGAGGCTTTAACCCACAGCGCCACCTGCGTCCCATAAATCTTACTGAACAGGAAAGAAAGTTAAAATGTTTTAATTCTTATAAACTGGCCTTTGGTGAACTGCCTCACAGCCTGGTTTTTTTTTTTGGGGGGGGTGTTATACATGTTTAAGGGAAACGTTGCGTTAGCCGTACCCATGCTGCATTCTCAAAATACAATGTTTACTGGGGAAACTGTTGAGGCTTATATTCCATCTGTTAACTGATCAACAAGTGAAGTAAAAGGAAAACTATCATAAGCGAGACAGAAGTGGAGAAATTCGGAGACTCTGAGATGAGCTACCACAACCTTCTCCAACCAGGTGCCCCCAAAAAGTTTTGGATTGCAACTCTCATCATCTCCAGACACCACACACCTGGAGGCATGTGATCTCTCAGCAGAGTCATGAAAAAGAAACAGGAACTCTTAAAATATGTGGATTAATAAGATTTCCACGTAAATATGTGCTCAAGGGTGTTTATATTTTTCTGGAAGAGTGCATAGTCAAGAAATGGATATAGGAGTAACAAACCTACTGCTGAACAAAAGAAACGACAAAGTCCTTGATTGATGGACACCTGTGTAAGTGTTTTACTGTTTGAAAGGAACTATAAATCACCAGTTGCCACCAGCATCAGTATATATAAACAGATACAAATAGACTCCATCCTTCGTATAGAACTAAATAAGTGCATGGACTGGACTTTCCCAGGAGACTGTTATTATTATTTCATGTTGATGGGCAGGCTATAAATATTATAATATTAAAAATAAATAGAGTGAGCTGTTGTAATACATGCAAATACACAAGAACTTGCTGTATCAAGCCAATGGCCCAACTGGTCCAGCATTCTGTTCTCACAGTGGCCAGCCAGAGGCCCATGGGAAACTCGCAAGCAGGATTTGAGCGCAAGAGCGCTCTCCCTGCCTGCAGTTTCCAGCAATGATACGCAGAAGCATCCTGCCTGTGACTGTTAAGTATATGAAGCCAAATAAATATTATAAAGGGATGCAGGTGGTGCTGTGGGTTAAACCACAGAGCCTAGGGCTTGCCATCAAAAGGTCGGCAGTTCGAATCCCCGCAACGGGGTGAGCTCCCGTTGCTCAGTCCCTGCTGCTGCCAACCCAGCAGTTCGAAAGCACGAAGTGCAAGTAGATAAATAGGTACCGCTCCAGCGGGAAGGCAAACGGCGTTTCTGTGCACCGCTCTGGTTCGCCAGAAGCAGCTTAGTCATGCTGGCCACATGACTCGGAAGCTGTATGCTGGCTCCCTCGGCCAGTAAAGTGAGATGAACGCCGCAACCCCAGAGTCGTCCGCGAGTGGACCTAATGGTCAGGCGTCCCTTTACCCTTTACTAAATATTATAAAGGGCCATTTCCATGAGTCAGCTCAAAGCCAAATGACTGTGGCGGTTTGGGATGGATCATCTTACCTGTGTTTTCATCCCACTGGACAATTCCCACCACTCTGCCGAACAAATATTTTCTCCTCCATTATGCAGTGGTTGGCACAGCCAAAAGCGCAGAATGCAGACTGTATGATGTAGCTTACCCCCTGCTGCCATATATATGCTTTCTTCTCTTTGCCATATATAGCAGTTTATAGATTTATTCAAGTCTCCTCCTTAACTGGCTTTGACATTTTATAATAATAGCAGTAATAGTAAAGATTGCAATTATTACTGTAAAAACAGCACCTATGAACTATGGTATGCCCGACAACAACTCTGTAATTAGGGTGACATTATTATCACCATGTTGCAGCCATGCCAATTAATTCTGCATGGGCAATCAGCTATCCTCCGTTTCTCTCCGTTGAGAAAATGTTTGCTTGAGTCTCCAGAGATATTGAGGAAAATATGAGCTAAATAAAGTTTCTGTGTGTGTGTGTGTGTTTGGAGGGGGAGCAAAATGCAGGCGTACTTCTTGCTATATTAGAGGTTGGCCAGAAAAGCAGAAATAGGCTAAATTTGGCATGCAAGAGTCTGCATTTCTTGCCAGTTCCCTCTTATTTTTAGTCTTTGGAACCCTGTGAATTTTCTCAACATAAGCTCACTTGATAACAAGCATCCTGGCTTTATATCCCCATCCTCTGCCCTGTGAGTTCTGCAGGATGTGAAGGAAATAGAGATTTCATTCCATGTAAAAACAGTGCTCCGTCTCCATTCTTCACTTTATACCATGGGATACAGCCAAGTGCAGATAATAAAAGATTTGTATAATATATATATATATATATATATATATATATATATATATATATATATATATATATATCTGTACAGTTGAGGACAGAGCAGGACAAGGAACGTGGGTGCGTGAGGGGTGGCAAGGAACAGGAAACAGGTATGTACTTACAGAATCAGACCATTAGTTCATATAACCCAGTATTTTCTACCCTGATTGACAGCAAGTCTGAAACAGGGGTCTTTCCCATTACGGTGGTACCTCGGGTTACATACGCTTCAGGTTACAAACTCCACTAACCCAGAAATAGTGCTTCAGGTTAAGAACTTTGCTTCAGGATGAGAACAGAAATCATGCTCCAGCGGCGCAGTGGCAGCAGGAGGCCCCATTAGCTAAAGTGGTGCTTCAGGTTAAGAACAGTTTCAGGTTAAGAACGGACCTCGGGAACGAATTAAGTACTTAACCTGAGGTACCACTGTACTAGCTTCCCAGTCCTTTTAGATGCCAGGGAGCAAACCTAGGAACTTCTCCATGCAAAACATGCACACCCCATGAAGTTGTGGTCCTTGACTGAACAGGGGGAAGTGGCCACCAGCCAAAAAAAACAACCCACAGAAACATCAGTTTGGAAAGTGGTTTAGTTCCTCATAATCTGCATAGGGAAGGCCCCATAGCTCAGTGGTAGAAGATCTGCTTTGCATGCAGAAGGTCTCAGGTTTTGATCCTCAACATCTCCAGCTGGGGCTTGGGCAGATTCCTTGTCTGAAATCTTGGTAGTGGACGGTACTGAGCTAGATGGTCTGGCTCAGTACAAATTGGAAGAATAAAGTATGAAATGACTACTTCATCCCGTTGTCATGTTGTACAGTCAGCCAGAAATAGGAATAATTAAAACAAAAAAAATTCCTTCCAGTAGCACCTTAAAGACCAACTAAGTTAGTTCTTGGTATGAGCTTTCGTGTGCATGCACACTTCTTCAGATACACTGAAACAGAAGTTTCCAGACCCTTCTATATAGTGAGAAGGTGGGGAGGGGTATTACTCAGAAGGGTGGTGGGAATGGGTGATTGGCAGATAGCTGTGATGAGCCTTACGGTGATGAGCCTGCCAATCACCCATTCCACCACCCTTCTGAGTAATACCCCTCCCCACCTTCTCACTATATAGAAGGGTCTGGAAACTTCTGTTTCAGTGTATCTGAAGAAGTGTGCATGCACACGAAAGCTCATACCACGAACTAACTTAGTTGGTCTTTAAGGTGCTACTGGAAGGAAATTTTTTTGTTTTGACTATGGCAGACCAACACGGCTACCTATCTGTATCTTCTGATGGTGAGTGTTTGCTGATGGAAGGGATCTGTCAGCAGAATGGATAGGGGGGCACATTTTGCCAATTCCTCCCTTCCCCCACGACTCTCCCAGATCTGCTCCAGTGGGTCTCCAGTTCAAACTATGGGATTGCCAAAAATGACCTTTCTGATGATGATGACTCCCCACTTTTAGATACCATCCCATGTGTCCCACCGCATGGTGTCCAAATACAACCAGGGTGGATTATTTTATACTTCACTACATGTTTATGGAAGTATTATCACAACCCTGTATAACATTTGCCCACACTTAGTTGTTTTAATGGTTATGTTACCAGAAAATTGCAGCGAGCATTCTGCTTATGTTCTGGGCTGTTAATGCAGTTCTAATCAGAATTGCCAAGCAGACCTTTAATCTCTGCTTGGAAATCCATTTTATTACTCTTACTAATACTCTGATTCTTACGAACTAAAGCATAGTTGGTTGAAGCATGTTAAGGGGTGTCTAATCTGTATGAAAAGATCTTGAGAAAGTGCCTTTGTCTTTGGACACAGACTTGCCATGTAATTGTCACCCGAAAGAGACCACCCTGTACAAAGTCTCAGATGTTAAGAGTGCCAAGTTGCGTGTCGTTTTCCTCTCGGCCAGTGGATTTTGTGGGAAACTGAAAAAGGAATAGCGAATCCCATCATGCCAGAAGCCATACAAAGCTCTGGCAGGGATCTTAAGTTATTCCCCAAAGAGTGAAGCCATTCCAGGCAAGAATTTACAAAGCAAGAGAATGCATAACTTAGTGGGCTGGTATTTAGCCATGATTCCGTTGCCAAAAGAACAGTTGTAAACCAGTGAGAACTGAGTCCTCAAGGAAAGCAGCTGACTATAGAATCTGGCTTGGGCGGTTCAGCTTAATGAGTGGGTAGATGAGACTAATTAGGACTCTTGGCATCTGTTTGCATTCATGACATGATGGGCTTTGCAGCAGTCCTGTGGGTAAAAGCAAGGATGAAGTGTTGCTTCTGTGATGTTCTGAAAAATTCAAGCAGCGATTGGAAGCCTCAGATTTGCTTTTCCTCTTGGTGGTTGACCCATTGTAGGAATGTTAAAGCTTTGAGGGGGGGCATGGGTTCCTGTTTCATCTCTCTCTATATAGCAGGGCAGTCCAACCTCTCAGACCAAGTGGGCTGAAAGCGTAGTTTCACAGGGAACCCACAGGCTGCCATACTGCCTTGTTGCCTGTGCAAGCCCTAAATTTGATGCCCCCACCCAGCCCTTGCTCTGTCTTTCCAAAGCCAGGTAGGCAGGGCACAGGACTCTAGGAAAGGAGGTGCAATACTCTGGCAGCGTCCTAGACATGCCCTACTTGCAGGGCCGTCTTAAGCATATCTGGCGCCGTGGCGCAAAGATCCCTCTGGCGGCTCCCCGGCAACTCCAAAACAAGGGAGGGAGCAGTGGAAAATGTCCTCTGCCTCCCCCACTGCCCTGATCCCTGGTGTGGTGGCGGTGATCAAGCAGGGAAGCATGCTGGCGGACATGCTGTCAGGTGTCAGGATGCACAAGAAGGCAGCCTGGGAAGGCTACGTACCGCCTTTCACCAGGAAGCAGGAGGAGGACAATGACTGGGAGCAGGGCTGTCTTTAGCAGATGCAGAGGCTTGGGAAAGAAGCTGCACACCTGCCTGCCATATAGTTGGCGGGGCGCAGCTGGTGGGTGTACAGAGAAAGGGGAGGCTGCTGGCAAAGCCACGCAGCTCCCCCACTAGGGTGCCCCTGAGAGGCCGGCGCCCTGGCGCAACGAACCACTAAGACCAATGGGAAAGACGGCTCTGCCTACTTCCCTTCCAAAGCTGGGAAAACACTAACTAATGCGCTCTTTGTGGGACTACCTTTGAAGGTGACCCGGAAACTACAACTAATCCAGAATGTGGCAGCGAGACTGGTGACGGGGGGCGGCTGCCGAGACCACATAACACCAGTCTTGAAAGACCTACATTGGCTCCCAGTATGTTTCCGAGCACAATTCAAAGTGCTGGTGTTGACCTTTAAAGCCCTAAACGGCCTCGGCCCAGTATACCTGAAGGAGCGTCTCCACCCCCATCGTTCTGCCCGGACGCTGAGGTCCAGCGCCGAGGGCCTTCTGGCGGTTCCCTCATTGCGAGAATCAAAACTACAGGGAACCAGGCAGAGGGCCTTCTTGGTAGTGGTGCCCGCCCCGTGGAATGCCCTCCCATCAGATGTTAAAGCGATAAAAAACTACCTGACATTCAGAAGATATCTTAAGGCAGCCCTGTTCAGGGAAGTTTTTAATCTGTGATATTTTAGTGTATTTTTTGTTTCTATGGAAGCCGCCCAGAGTGGCTGGGGAAACCCAGCCAGATGGGCGGGGTACAAATAATAAATTATTATTATTATTATTATAACTAGGCTTTGAGAAGGAGATGGGTGGACTCATGTGTCCTTCTCAAAACACAGCTCCTTGCTTATACGCAGGGTGGATTTGCTTTAAATCAAATTGATTTAAACCACGATTTAAATCGCTAGTCAGTAAGACTTGATTTAAAAAACTAGTCAGTAAGACTAGATTTAAATCTTTTTCTTTTTCTTTTACAGAAAAACTCATTCTTGCTGGTATAATCTTAATATTTACAACCAGATGAAGGTTTCATTTTTGGAATAATACATGTTCAGAGTAGTTTTTAGTTAGATCAAAAATTACTGATTTGGTTATTCTATTAGAAATACATAGACAGATAATTATGAGATTATGGTGAGGTTTAATAAGTCAACTGTTTGGACAACTCTTCTGCTGTACTTTATTCTGCTGTACTATATTTGGACAACTCTTCTGCTGTACTTTATCAGAAGGAGAAAAATAATCATTTCCTGAATAACAATTCAAAAAATTTATTTAACTAAAAAAATAACATTATAGCATATGTTTGTTAACTGATGTGGTTAAATGGTTTGTTTTTTTAAAAAACTTAGACTGACTTTTAGCACACATGAAAAACTAAAAACAAATCCTTATTTCGTGATGACTATAATGTAACTTAAATAGAAAACTATATTCCTCCTTCAAAATCATTTTATTATAAAATTCCAATTTAAATAAAAACTGATTTAAATAAAAAAAATCCAATTTATATTTTAAAAACGTTTTTTTTAAAAAAATGTTTATAATGATTTTTATCCACCCTGTTTACATGGCTTTCGGAAGGCAATTCAAGAGCTTGGGGGGGCATCAAATTTTGCCTTTGGGCAGTGTGTTGCACTACCCTGTTCTAGAGGATACCAGTTTTTGTATGGGTTACTCTGGGCTGGGGAATGACCATCAGAACTAGGATAATAACTGTTGTATGAAATTCTGTGTACAGTTTCCTTTGGGAACAAATATCAAATTCGCAGCCAGCTAACATGTTCTGTCAATTCAATGAGTTTTACTTGAGCTCCCCAAATTGATTTTGGGTTTCTCCAACCCTCTAGAACTGATTTGGGGAGGCATAGGGTCCATGCCGGGAGTAGACCATTGTGCAAGCAGAAATCTTTGTGCTGGCTGAAAGACCTCAGTTGGATACTGTTCCGCTCAGAGTAGACCGATTAGCTAAGTTAGTGAGGTGCATTAATTTTAAACGGTCTACTCTTAAGTAGGACTAGCATTAGCTACAACTCTATGAGAGCAGTTCTAACTATAGGAAGCCAGTGTAGTTTACGCCAGATCTCATTCAGGAATGAAGTTGAAAGAGGAAAAACAAGCATTTAAAATACAGCTTGACACGCATCACCCTTTTTGCTCGTGCAAATTCCACCAGGTGCCCATGTCATGGAGTTAGGATCCAGAATAAGTCCTCTTCTGCCCTGTCCAGCAGATGGCCAGAAGCTCCTTTTTGGAGGCTTCCATTGGTGTTGGCTGCGGTTGAGCTGAGTTAGGACGGGGGTTACCCCAACATATTTTATTATTATTATTATTATTATTATTATTATTAAAGATTTTCTTGATTTACAAAAGTGTGTGCAATGTCTCTCTCTTGTATTCCCCCCCCCATGCAACATTTTTACAAATCAGTTTCATTTGTTGAGACATTAGGAAGAAAAGGGGGAAAGGGGGGAGAGTTGGGGGTGAGGTCGGGTGGCAAAGTTTCTATTTTACTTACTATATGTAGGGTTTGGTGTCAGCGTTGCTTGTGCAGGTTCTTTGTTGTTCCTTGTGTTTCTTTGGTTGGGGTTGGGGTTGGCCTAGGGTGTGGTTATTCATTTGTGGTTGGCTGTGGTGGTCTTTGTTTTCATGTGTGAGTGGGGTGGGTGGGTGTTTTGGATCAGGTTAGCCATATTGATTTTTATGCTATTGGTGGAATTTTGTCGTTGTCTTGCTGGGCTGTGTATGTGATAAAGGGGAGCCATACCGGGGCGAAGGCGTCTTCTTCTATTTGTCTCCGTGTCAGTTTCAGTTTATTGGTTAATTTTTCTAGTAGGGCTTTTCCCCATACTATTTGGTACCATGGGTCCATGCTTACTCCTGACAGGTCTCTCCAGTGTCTGGCTGTGATGCTTCTGGCTGCTGAGAGTAGGTGGGTTATGAGTTCTTTGTGGTGTAAGTGGGCGTTATTGTCTTGGAAGATGTTTAGTAAGGCCAGTGCTGGGGTGATTTCTAATACTTGCTTGGTTATTTTACTTATTTCACATATGGTTGTTGTCCAGAATAGTTGGGTTTTGGGGCACTCCCACCACATGTGGAGGTATGTGCCTGTGGAGGTGCACCCTTTCCAGCATTTTGGTGAGATTCCTGGGTTTATTAGAGCTAATTTTCTTGGTGTTAGGTACCACCTGTAGGTGAGTTTCAGAGTGAGTTCTTTTCATTGATATGGATTTAAAGGGGGGTTTAGACCATTGAGACCCCAACGTATTTCTGACAGAGCCAGGGTGGGGAACCTATGTGGATATCTGCCAGTTCCTAAGTTGCTCATCCTGTCAGATACTGGTCTTGATTGTCCTCTATAACTGGGACTTTCTTCTGTTTGGGGCTCAAGGTCCATAGGCTTGAATGACACTTCAAAGCATTTTCTTCCCACTGTGTGTTGGACTCGAAAACGCGCACGCCGTTGTAAGCATTATATTTCCTCTGTGTGTTGATCTTGCAGCGTTCTCACCAGTAAAAGAAGCTTCCCTCCCAACCCGCCTTTTAAATATCAGTTTTTGACAGGATGATAAAGTGAAGATTTTTGGAGAGAGCCAGTGCCAGCTTGTGAAGGGAACTTCTGTTGCTGAGTTTGTTTTTTCCTAGTGCTGACATTTTAAAGCTGTACATTTATTTCAGTCTTGGCAAGGACGTGGTTGCATAAATCAGCATTCGAACTAATTGGGAGCAGCTCAAGTGGAATGCTAAGAAGGCCTTATCAGAAACTACTTGTTGCCCTTGCCTATGGAACTGGCTGGGTGTTTTATAGAGTGCATTCTTTCCTCTCCATCTGTCTGGACTGGCAAATGCAGAATTAACTGCACCAGGGAGTAGCTTATTTCAAGAGCAGGAGTCAACCCTACTACAAATTGATAAGCTGATATACAAGTCTCCAGAAGCAGAGGAAGTAGTTTCTAGAATTCTTCAAGGTTCTAGATGAGATTACTGAAACTTTTTGATTATTTTATGCCTGGCTTGTTGTAGTTCATGTTTAAGCCCTCTGCCTTTACCCCCTTAGCATGCAAATCTAGCTGTGTATGAAATTGCTCTCGCCTTGGTGGTCCACAGTGTTTTGAGTAACTCTGCTGTGTTTTTTCAGGTTTGATTTGTGACCTTTTTTTTGCAGGCGGTACTGTTAAGACACTACCTTGTAAGCTTGTTAAACTTTTCAGGGCTCTTGAATAGAAACGCTCTATTTTTTCCTGTTGATTGCTGATTAATAGCTTCCCTAAATTGACCAAGCATCAGTTCCCTTGGGGGAGTGGGGCGGCATTAATTAATTATTTGTTCTTTGGTTGTTGTTCTTTTTGGAAAAATATAAGAGAAAAACAAGAGTTAATTAGCAATTAAGGGCTCGCTCTTTTTCCCTCTGCAGGAAGTGAAACTGGAACTAGGACAGTCTTAGAATGAGCATTCAGGGGCAAATCAATCTATTACTAATTCACCAGCCCATATCTACAGGAAACAAACAGAGGTTGAACCTGCAACCAAAGGCTTTCAGGTAGCATTAAAGAGGAACTTTGCTGAATGGAAATTACTCATGAGTAGACATTCTAGAAGGCTCTTTGCCATGAGTCCCAGCGTTTCTGGATAACACAGCAGTATATTAAGTACTTGTGAAATCTCTATTTCAATTCTTCCCCCCTGCAATTTTATGTAATGAAAATTGCAAATGAATCTTGCAAAATGTCTGAGAAACGCCACAAAGGAGAATAAGGCAGTGATACTCACAATCTGGTTTTGATTCATGATTAACATTGAAATAAAAGCTTGGCAAAAGTGTCTTCATCGTATATTCAAAGTGCTGCTCTGTGCACCTGTAACATAATGAAGATTTTGTGCACGGCTGAAATTCACCTCTGTTTCTTCTTTCTCTCGCAGCTCTTCCATGTGGCCTACGTCCTGATCAAGTTTGCAAATTCCCCTCGCCCAGACCTGTGGGTGCTTGAGCGGTCAACGGATTTTGGACTTACGTATGAACCTTGGCAGTACTTTGCCTGTGAGTATGAGAGAAAAGTGGAAGGGATGTGGCAGTGGAGCCATGTTCACCAGGGGAGGGGAGCCTCCCATCTTGGCCTGCCAGGGATACAGGCTGGCCTGCAAGGTCATTTCCCCCAATGGCACCCACCTTGCCCATCTGCTGATGTCTCTTATGCTGTCATCTGCTGGACAGCAGTGGGTGGGCTAAGTTCTATGTTGGCTGAGTGTGCCAGTTCCCAGGAGGGAACAAGGGTGTGCAGCCAAACTGAGCAGGATTTAACCCCTGCTCATGAGCTATTGAGGGACGTGGGTGGCGCTGTGAGTTAAACCACTGAGCCTAGGGCTTGCCAATCAGAAGGTCCATGGTTCGAATCCCCGTGACAGGGTTGTTCGGTCCCTGCTCCTGCCAACCTAGCAGTTCGAAAGCACGTCAAAGTGCAAGTAGATAAATAGGTACTGCTCCGGCAGGAAGGTAAACGGTGTTTCCATGCGCTGCTCTGGTTCGCCAGAAGCGGCTTAGTCATGCTGGCCACATGACCCGGAAGCTGTACGCCGGCTCCCACGGCCAGTAAAGCGAGATGAGCGCCACAACCCCAGAGTCGGCCACGACTGGACCTAATGGTCAGGGGTCCCTTTACCTTTTACATGAGCTATTGGGCTCAGTTTGACAAGATTCCACAAAACCTCTTCCTGATTCCCTTTGCAGTGGAATCCCTTGCTATAACAAAGGCTTTCCCCCTATGTTTCAGTAGGGTTTTTGATGGAGTTTACATTGAAAGCCCTGTTTAAACGGAAGGGAAAACCTATGCTCCTGCCATCATTGTGACACCAGGTGATAGAGGGGTGGGCATCCCCACCTACCTGTCAAATTTGACTGACGAGGCTGATCCTAGTAAGGACCTGGCCTGTGGAGCAGAAAAAAGTTTCCCACCTTTGACCTACTCCAGTGGCCCTGGAGCAAAAAACAGCCAGCATTTCAGGACTTAGGTAAAGCTCTGTATTATTTCTCCCCTTTGCTTACTTATTTGTCATAGTGGTATATAGAATCTGCAGGTTCAACTGAATACCAGTTGATGGAGAACTACAACGGTCCTTTCTTGTAGACTTACCAGAGGCTTCTGGTTGGCTACTATAGGAAGCAGGTCTGGATGAACCTTTAGTCTGAGCAATCAGGGCTCTTCTTATGTCTATATCCCAACCAGAATGCCCTTGCATCATACAAAATACTTTACTGTACAGTCAGCCAGATTTTCCACATTAACGATCTAACATCTTGAAAAGGTGCATAGATGAAGGAATTTTGGCAGGTGTAATTTTCCAAATCAGCACAGCAGAACTGTGACCTGACATGTTGCTTTAAGTTCCTCCCTTAGCTGTTGTGCAAAAGGTGCAAGATCCCTAAAATAGCTGCTTCTGACTTGGGGTACATGGGTTTCAGTGTGTGATAGGCTTTCCTGGAAGAGATTCATCACCGATCTCTCTCAAAGTGGATTTTGGTTGGGTCAGGTGGTATGGTTATCAACCCAAACTACCCTCTTGTACAGTGAACTGTTAATTGTTTCATTTCCTTAAGATAATGTGAGTGGTAGTCAGTTGATGGAAGGGTGCAGGCTGGATCAGACCTGCAAAGCCTCTTTCTGAGCAGCCATAGGGCCAGGATTCACAAAAGCATTGGTCGGATTGCTGACATTTTTCTCGGATGACTCTTGTGTTTGTAACAACTGTATGACAAACAAAAATGCAGCAGATGGAGTATTTTGTGGCCTGCAGAAACAGGAACAGTGGAGGGAAAGTTACTTGTTGAATTTCTTGCATTATGCAGCTGTTAAAAGCAGAGGCAGCTAGCCAGAAAAAAAATAGAGGAAATATAAAGTCCTATAAGTACCATCTGGACCTGTTCTGGCAGTTCAAGAGGTAAGGAGGTCTTGCAGCAATTAGTAGGTGAACATGTTGATCAAACAGCTGTTAAATCCTCATCTACAGGGACCAGTTGAAAATATGGGAAACGTATTTGAAACTTGTTCTTGACTTGTGTTCTTCTGCTCAATAACACACTCTACACTTAGCATGTTGTATTTTTTTGGAAATGTATTGTGATGGGATAGTTGGGTGCCTAGTGAAGAATGTGTTTTTCATCACTGCTGACTACTCAGAAAACGTAGTGATTGAAAAGATGAGTGATGTTTTGAGTCTCAAGTGTTTCTTTATTTTACTTTATTTTTAACGAGGAGACTCAGAACGACTGAGGTCGATAATATCTGCAATATTGCATCCTAACAACAATATTGCATCCTAACATCCTAACAACGAGGGGGTTTGTTTGTTTGTTTGTTTGTTTGTTTGAATATACTACTTGATGATTAAAAAGACCCTAAACCTCAAGAAGAATAAGTGAATAAATTTATTGCAGGTAAAACAGTTGAAAGCTGCAATATGAAATGTTCAAAAAATTAAAAAGAGAAATAAAATAAAATAATATTAAAAGACACATCAACGTTCTAGATATTGGGGAGGCTTGTCCAATCAACAGATTTCTAAGCAGGTGCTGGAAAGAATACAGTGAAGGTATCTCTCTACCTGATGTCAACAGGCAGGGAATTCCAAAGCGTAGGTGTTGCCATACTAAAATAATGATTTATTATCAATGTGTTCTGGTTTGTGGAGTTGCCAGGAAAAGGGGTGGGCTAATGGTACAAATGCAAGTGTAGAAATACAAGCCAAAATATTCCAGGTCCTGCACCTATACAGTGGTACCTCGGGTTACATACGCTTCAGGTTACATATGCTTCAGGTTACACACTCCGCTAAGCAAGAAATAGTGCTTCAGGTTAAGAACTTTGCTTCAGGATGAGAACAGAAATCGTGCCCTGGCGGCGCGGCGGCAGCAGGAGGCCCCATTAGCTAAAGTGGTGCTTCAGGTTAAGAACAGTTTCAGGTTAAGAACGGACCTCCAGAATGAATTAAGTATTTAACCTGAGGTATTGTATTCTGATAACAGAAAGAGGGGTCCGGATACGTATAGTGAAGAGCTCATGAGGAAATGGTTTTTCATTGCTCACTTGTTTTATCTGTGTTGTTGTATCCTGGATGTAAAGAGTTTTATATATTTGCTTAAGGAAGTTGCTTTATAGGTTTGGTCCTGACATGATAAGCACCCAGACATACGCCTTGTCTTTCCTAAATCTCTGCAGTTAAAGATTAGAGCAACTTGCAAGGAGGTTTCTGTGTATCTTTCTGTGGTCTCCCATTGTGATGTTGTCTTCTTCCTGCCTTTTACTTTCCTCATCCATCATTCCCAGCATTTATTGGAAAGCTAATATTTCAGCCAGAAACTCTGTGAAAGCTTGGGGGCATATCCTGACAGGAACAACCCACCAGGTTTTTTCTGAAAGCAGTCACAATTAGGAAGTACCATTGCACCATATGCAGAAAGAGTCATCTTCAATCATTGAGCATCTGGGGGAATAAGCAGCTAAACTTCAGCTTCGTCATGAGCCCAAATTTGTGGATGCCATGACTCTGCTCTCCCACCAAATCAGGGGAGGGTCAAGAACTTCTCTCTGACATTCAGAGGTGCGTGGAAAACCTCCAAAGAGCAGCACGAGGGGAGAGAAAATTCCCAGCTCCCCTTCTCAGAGCCAAGCTTGGAAAGATGGAGGGAATTAATATCTTTAGTTGCATATTGCTTTGGAGGTTCTCAAAAATGCAGTGTGAGATGCCTCCAAGCCTCTCATTCTTGTCCCAAAGGTAATTCTCAGCAAGGCAAGTGTTATGAAGAACTTTGCAGGTCATTGTGGATTTGGTGGTCTCTGTGATTGTTAGTCTCTCTTTAGCTCTACTGCCTTCTTACAAGTGATATGGATAAGCAGCAGCAGCAGCAGTAGTAGTACAGTGGTAACTCAGATTAAGTACATAATTTGTTCCGGAGGTCCGTTCTTAACCTGAAACTGTTCTTAACCTGAAACTGTTCTTAACCTGAAGCACCACTTTGGCTAATGGGGCCTCCTGCTGCCGCCACGCCGCTAGAGCACGATTTCTGTTCTCACCCTGAAGCAAAGTTCTTAACCCGAGGTAATATTTCTGGGTTAGCGGAGTCTGTAACCTGAAGCGTATGTAACCTGAAGCATATGAAACCCAAGGTACCACTGTAATAGTAATACAGTAATACCTTGAGTTGAATGTGCTTCGGGTTGAGCACGTTCGAGTTGCGCTCCGTGGCAACCCGGAAGTAACAGAGCACATTACATCAGGTTTCACTGCTCGCTCATGCGCAGATGCTCAAAATGACGTAACACGCATGCGTGGGAGCGGCAAAACGTCACCTGCACACATGCAGACGCGCCATCACATCTTGCCTTCCATTCGGGATGTGAATGGGGCTCCGGAATGGATCCCCTTCGCATCCCAAGGTACCACTGTAATAGTGTCAGTTCTTAACATTCTTACATCTTGTCACAAGACTTCACGTCTGCTGCCTGCAGTTACGATTAATACTAATGTTCCCCCATCATTGTATCTGAATGTCACAAATATATTAAAGTTTGTAGTTCAGAATGTTTTTTTAAGTCTAATGTGCTTCTGAATATCTCACTCATTTTCAGAGTAAGCTGGAGTAGTTAGCTCCATCCCTCTCTGAACCCATAAGTATCTTTCACAAACACCTTTTTGCTTTTGTCTTTTGAACCCAAGTTTTGCATGCTGCTTGGGTGTATGCTTTGAGTGGCGAGATGGTTCAACGCCTTGTCTTTGTTTTCACTCAGAAGCAGATTTTTCACTTAGCACAGCATCTCTCTTATTTGCACAAAATGGACCTGTGTGGAGACGCAGCCATCTTTGACCTCTGTGGCGCTAAGCCCAGCTGTGTCACGTCTTGGCCGACATTTTTATCTAATTAGTTGGCAGTGCCAAGACCAATTTGGCAGGAGCATAGCTATATCAATTTATTATAGGACATGGGAAGAAGAGGTGAATGTTTTTCTGAAGTCTCGTTTCCTCATTGTTTGTGGTCCCAAGTTGGCTTTGGAAGAGGAGCCTGTTTCTGTTTCCTGCAGCCTAGACAATTGGTATTGCCGACCAGACATTTAGGGCTGTCTGTTATTCCTCCGGTAGTTCCCTGGGAAAGGGAAATTAAGGAAATTGGACAAGAGAATTTATTTCTAAGTTTGATGTTGCCTGCTGGTTTCCAGAGCAGAATCTGAGACATGCTTTACCAAGGAGCGCCAGCTTGTTCTGCAAATATATCATTATGAAGTTCGCAGAGAGCAGCCAAGCTACTCTGAGCATGTCAGGCCCCAGGTCCTCCGGGGAGCCAAAACAGTAATTGGTAGAAGATGTGAGTTGATCTTTACTGTGATCTTTTAAACAGAAAAACCTGGTGAAGGAGTGCCTGGAAAGACTATACGGTGAATTATCCCCTTGGGTGTGATTCCATCCCTAATTTCTATGACAGTGTGTATCTGTGAGCTCATTAGGTTTCCTTTGTGGATAGGAGAACAAGAAGCATGTTTATCTTAAAATGAGTTTCCCTCTCCCAAATAGTAGCGGAATATTTTTATTTAATGACTCACATTTTATTCATTTATTCATTTTCTTCCTGTTTCAAAAAACCTTGTGCAGAAAGATGCCCAAGGGCTATCAGTGGTAGCTAAGGTGGTCCTTCCTCTTCTGTTCACTGCCTCTTAACTCTAGTTTCTTCTTTATGGTCTCTGTGCAGGTGCACTCATTGCATTCTGCACATGTGCAGAGTATAATTAGCCTTCTAGAGCTTAAGTCAGTGCATTTTTGGTAGGAGGTACACTCCCAATTGTCTAACACAGGCTTCCTCAACCTCGGCCCTCCAGATGTTTTGAGACTACAATTCCCATCATCCCTGACCACTGGTCCTGCTAGCTAGGGATCACGGGAGCTGTAGGCCAAAAACATCTGGAGGGCCGAGTCTGAGGAAGCCTGGTCTAACGTAATAGAGGTGCTTCTATACTTATGGAATATTTCCTGTAGCAAAGGGACAAACCCAAATCAAAGGTTACCAAAAGTTTTGGATTATGCTCCTAGGGTGTACAAAGTCTCCATTCAGTTGCAAACCAGTATTGGGTGTCATAGCCAGCAGTTAGCTTGCAAATGAATTTCACATGAGAAAGTCAATCATTTTAAATTGGCATTTTTTTGCTTAGCAATTTAAATCATGATGGTTCACATATTGTGGTGATCCGAAAGGTTTGTTGTGTGTTTGGAAAGAAGAGCCACCCGTCACAACAAAACCCCACCTCCTCCTCCTCCTCCTCCTCCTCTCTTCTTCTTCTTCTTCTTCTTCTTCTTCTTCTTCTTCTTCTTCTTCTTCTTCTTCTTCTTCTTCTTCTTCTTCTTCTTTTTAGAATCATAGAGTTGGAAGAGACCACAAGGGCCATTGAGTCCAACCCCCTGCCAAGCAGGAAACACCATCAGAGCACTCCTGACATATGGTTGTCAAGCCTCTGCTTAAAGACCTCCAATGAAGGAGACTCCACCACACTCCTTGGCAGCAAATTCCACTGTCGAACAGCTCTTTACTGTCAGGAAGTTCTTCCTAATGTTTAGGTGGAATCTTCTTTCTTGTAGTTTGGATCCATTGCTCCGTGTTCGCTTCTCTGGAGCAGCAGAAAACAACCTTTCTCCCTCCTCTATGTGACATCCTTTTATATATTTGAACTTGGCTATCATATCACCCCTTAACCTCCTCTTCTCCAGGCTAAACATGCCCAGCTCTCTTAGCCGTTTCTCATAAAGCATTGTTTCAAGGCCTTTGACCATTTTGGTTGCCCTCCTCTGGACACGTTCCAGTTTGTCAGTGTCCTTCTTGAACTGTGCTGCCCAGAACTGGACACAGTGCTCCAGGTGAGGTCTGACCAGAGCAGAATACAGTGGCACTATTACTTCCCTTGATCTAGATGCTATACTCCTATTGATGCAGCCCAGAATTGCATTGGCTTTTTTAGCTGCCGCGTCACACTGTTGGCTCATGTCAAGTTTGTGGTCAACCAAGACTCCTAGATCCTTTTCACATGTACTGCTCTCAAGCCAGGTGTCACCCATCTTGTATTTGTGCCTCTCATTTTTTTTGTCCAAGTGCAATACTTTACATTTCTCCCTGTTAAAATTCATCTTGTTTGTTTTGGCCCAGTTCTCTAATCTTCTTCTTCTTCTTCTTCTTCTTCTTCTTCTTCTTCTTCTTCTTCTTCTTCTTCTTCTTCTTCTTGGATATGGCTCTGCAGACCCCATCAGCCCATGACTTTCCTTGCGCAATTGATAGGTGAACACACATCATTGCCCGAGTGCTCTCCAGCATCTTCCAGTCTCCAGAAACCAGAAGCTTATCTGCCCACCCACCACTCTCCCATTCCGTTTGCTAGCTGTTTCTGCCACAACAGAAGAGTCAAAGGCATTTGTCCTTCCTGCATCCCACCCTCTACTCCGGTCTGCACATTTATTTTCCTCTGCTACCATTTCTTCCCAGGGTGGTCTCCTTTGAAACCGACCACCAAACCTCCCTCTTAGCATGATAGAAGTTTGTATTTCAAAGGGGAACCAGACTTTTATAGAAAGTAACAGAGCCTGACCTTGCATGCGGCAAGTCCCCATTCCACCTGTCGGTCATGGAACAGTGCCATGTGGCCTCTGGATGCCAGGTGTATCTGGATACTTAAACAGCATGACTCGCAAGGAGGAGGAGAAAGAATTTGGCATGGTGGGGAGCCAGTGAGAGTTGGCAGCTGGTTCTCTCGTTGCCTCCTTGGTCGCTGCATTCTCCAGACATTAGTGCCTCTCAAATGCACAGCAACTGAAGTTTCAAAACACTGCTCCAGAAGCATGAGGTACACCTCCTGGGCTTTAGCAAAAGTTGTGGCGCTAACTAGATGTGATGTTAATTGTGTATAGTCAAATAATGTGCACTTAAATATATAAGGGTGATTTTCTTCAGGGATGTTTGTGTGTATGTAAGGGTTAAAATCACCCACACCATGACCCTAATCCTTCTCCCTCTCATTTGCTATTTCAGTTTTTCATGTGCCCGCACACAATTACCCTCAGGCCTAGTTGGAACCTCAGTTGCGGGTTTTGAGGAAATGCCTGTGGTCACAGCATCTCTCTTCAGCCAATTCAGGATATTTTGTTGTGTGAAGTTATACCAGCTACTTACTGTATTTTTCGCTCCATAAGACACACTTTTTTCCTCCTAAAAAGTAAGAGGAAATGTCTGTGCGTCTTATGGAGTGAATGCTGGTCCCTGGAGCTGAATTGCCCAGGGGGCACAGAGCAGATTGTGCTTTTTTTTTGTAGAAAGAGGGAAGGGGGTATTGAAACGAAGCCGCTGAGCAGCTGATCAGCAAGCAATCGGGAGGGAGATAAGGGACGCTAGCGATAAAGGAGACTGCCTGGGAGGGGGTGGTAAAAGCACATGGATCCTCAGGATTTTTCCATTGGGTCACCCCAAATTCACCATCAGATCACATAGCATGTCTATGGCTATAGCCTGCACCAAAAAAATCACACACACCCCATTGTTTCGTGGGGCAGCAATGGCACAAAAAACGTGGTTACAAAGCACAGTTCCACATGGATTCTGAGGATTTTTGCATTGGGCTACCCCAAACTCACCGTCAAATCACATATCATGTCTGTGGCCACAGCATGAACCACAAAAATCATACATCCACTGTTTTGTTCATTTTTTTTCTTGTTTTCCTCCTCTAAAAACTAGGTGTGTCTTATGGTCAGGTGCGTCTTATGGAGCAAAAAATACGGTATATTAGGCCCTCTAAATCCATGTAGCCTACGCTGAAATGCCGTCTTTCATGGTTATCATTTTACTTATTTTTGGTTCTTACTTATTTGATACCTAGCTCTCTTACCAGTTCATGAACGCTCTGGAGCTGTTTGCCCAGCAATGCCTATTCATTCATTCATTCATTCATTCCCCACCCATCTGGCTGGACCTCCCCAGCCACTCTGAGCAGCTATCTTCCATTAGAGAAGCACTGTGCTGTCAGTTCCAAGATTGGAGGTGGGTGGTGGGTGGGGAGTTTGAGGGGCACTGTAGCATGTCTTCCTTAGCGTAGCCAGTTAGCTTAGCCATTCTTGGCAGGAATCAAAAGCTCGGTTCCTTCTGCAGCTGTTTCTGGACGGGCCTTGAGGGAGTGGGTTGGGACCTGTGACTGGGATAGTAAGATTTCCAGCTCCAAATCTGCATGGGACTTGCATTCTTGTAAAAGCTGCAGGGATAAGGGAGACAGGTCCATGTTCCTTTGCACCAGCATTGCAGGTTTTCAGATGCATTTCAGAGTGCCAACTAATGACTTGTTCACAAATGCATAGGAATCATAAGATGAGTCATGCCATTGGTCCACCTTGCTCATTACTGTCTACATTGACCCAGCAGTGGCTCTCCAGAAATTCACACAGGGCACTCTCCCAGCCCTACCTGGAGTTGCTGGGGAGAGAACCTGGTACCTTCTGCATGCGAAACAGGTGCTCTCTCATTGCATCGCAACCCTTCCCCAAAGTAGCCACCGTTGCACTTTGTAGGATATTCCCTAAACAAAGCTCACTGTCTGAGCTTGATTATTGAGGGGAAGTGCGTGGAACAGGTCTCGGTGTTTCAATTTCTGGGAATGGAGTTGAGAGACGACCTAACCTGGGGAGAAAATAGCAAAGACCTGGTGAAGAGAGCACAGCAGAGGTTATATTTTCTGAGAATCCTCCGGAAAAACAATCTCTCAAAGGACCTGTTGATGGCATTTTACCATTGCACTGTGGAGAGCGTATTCACTTATGGTCTGTGTGTGTGGTTTGGGAGCTGCACGGCCAGGGAAAAAACAATGCTGTCCAGGGTTGTAAAGATTGCAGAGAGAATAATTGGGTGCACTCTTCCCACCTTAGATCAAATCTATGCTGCCAGGTGCCATAAGAAAGCGGCAGAGATAGCGCAGGATAGTACACACCCCAGAAATGATCTCTTTCAGCTTCTGCCTTCTGGAAGGTATAGGGTTATAAAGGCCAGGACTAGCCGCCTGAGAAACAGTTTCTACGCAAATGCAATTCTGGTTCTAAACGCAGCATAAGGGGTCTCTATAGTATAGTGTATTTTAAAATGGGGTTTCAGAGTTTTTAGGGGTTTTTGAATGTTTTATGTAGTTTTTCAATTTCATTGTTCTGCATGGGACTATGACAATAAAGATATCATATATCGTATATCACTGTGAATCCCTAGTGCTCCATGTCTGTTTTCTGCGTTTGTCCTGTCTTATGCTGGAGAGCTGGTGTCGTGTCCTATCAAAGAAATCAAGGAGTTCTTTTTTATACAGTGTTGCCCCGCAAGACGAACGCCTCGCAAGACGGAAAACCCGCTAGACGAAAGGGTTTTCCGTTTTGGAGGCGCTTCGCAAAACGAATTTCCCTATGGGGTTGCTTCGCAAGACGAAAAAATATTGCGAGTCCCCGTGGGGTTTTTTCGCTTTTTTCGCCCTTTTCCTAAGCTGCTAAGCCGCTTAACAGCTGATCACTAGAAGCCGCTAGACTGCTGTAGCGCTAATCCGCTAAGCTGTCAATGGGCTTGCTTCGCAAGATGAAAAAACCGCTAGACGAGGAGAATCGCGGAACGGATTCTTTTCGTCTTGCGAGGCACCAATGTACTTGCCTCTGCCGCAAACTCACTAGGTAGCCTTAGGCAAGCCACTCTTCCTCAGCCTCAGGAATTATAGAATCGTAGAATTGTAGAGTTGGAAGGGTCCCTGAGAGTCCTCTAGCCCAGCCCCCTGCAATGCAGGAAACTCAGCTAAAGCATCCATGACAGATGGCCATCTAACCTCTGCTTTAAAAACCCCCAAGGAAGGTTTTCAAATATACTAATATTGGAAGATAATATTGATCTGCTTTACAGGGATGACATGAGGATTACACTCAAGTAGATGAAGCACTTTGAATATTTGGAAGTTCTAATGCAATTGCAGAATATTATTAATATTTCATTTTACACAACTAAAATGTTCACCTCTTGACTTCTCTGCTCAATAGCTTCCAAGAGAGATTGTATAGAGAAATTTGGCCTGAGGACTCTGGAACGGATAACCAAAGACGACGACGCCATCTGCACCACTGAATATTCCCGAATTGTCCCCTTGGAGAACGGCGAGGTAAACTCTTTAATTTTTTGTCTGGCTGTGCATCAAAGCAGTGATGTGGGTTCTATTTTTCCCCTGTGCTTAATTCTTCTGCAAAAAACCCACATCACCCAGTTCAAGTCCTGCATTTAAAATGATCAGTGCTGAATTAACATAAGGTATGAAGGATACCCCAGGTTTTCATATGTTGATGCTTCTGAGAGCATGAGCCTGTAGACAGAGTGTTGAATATTATTACTGGGTAACCTCAGACAAACCTATCTATACTATTGGAATTATAGAGTGGGAATAAAACGACTTGCCTTACAGGGTTGTTGTGATATCAAAGAAATGTCAAAGAGAAAAACAACTACCAGACTTTTAGAAGACATCTGAAGGCAGCCCTGTTTAGGGAAGCTTTTAATGTTTGGCACACTATTGTATTTTAATATTTTGTTGGAAGCCGCCCAGAGTGGCTGGGGAAACCCAGCCAAATGGGTGGGGTAATAATAATAATAATAATAATAATAATAATAATAATAATAATAATTAATACCCCGCTCAGCTGGCTGGGTTTCCCCAGCCACTCTGGGCCGCTTCCAACACAATATTAAAATACAGTAATGCATCAAACATTAAAAGCTTCCCTAAACAGGGCTGCCTTAAGATGTCGTCTAAAAGTCTGATAGTTGTTGTTCTCTTTGACATCTGATGGGAGGGCATTCCACAGGGCGGGTGCTACTACTGAGAAGGCCCTCTGCCTGATTCCCTGTAACTTGGCTTCTTGCAGCGAGGGAACCGCCAGAAGGCCCTCGGCGCTGGACTTCAGTGTCCGGGCTGAATGATGGGGGTGGAGACGCTCCTTCAGCATCTATAGATGTTTAACAATTGCCTCTGAGGTGTCTGGACTATGGCTATTAGTCTGAACTTAAGAGAAGAAGAAGAGTTTGGATTTGATATCCTGCTTTATCACTACCCTAAGGAGTCTCAAAGCGGCTAACAATCTCCTTTCCCTTCCTCCCCCACAACAAATACTCTGTGAGGTGAGTGGGGCTGAGAGACTTCAGAGAAGTGTGACTGGCCCAAGGTCACCCAGCAGCTGCATGTGGAGGAACGGGGAAGCGAACCCAGTTCACCAGATTACGAGTCCACTGCTCTCAACCACTACGCCACACTGGCTCCCAGATGCACACTCCCCACATCTCAAGAACCTAAGACGAGTCCTGCTGGATTGGATCCAGTTGGGTCCATCTAAGTCCAGCATCTAAAGATTCCCAAACAGGAAGCCCCCGAGCAGGAGATGACGCCAACAGCCCTCCCTTGCTGTTGCTCCCCAGCTGCCCATAATTCAGTGGCGTTCTGCCTCTCAACATGGAAATTTCATGTGGCCATTATGTATCATCAACAGATCTGGCCAGTTAAAAGTACTTCCCAAAAGGCAGTGCTTAGATTAATGTGAGGTGACCAATGGGGAAAAAGAAGTTCATGCTCTAATGGGGAGAAAGAAGTTCATGCTACCTGGAGAAGAGTGCAATGCTTCGTAATTGGTACAATTAATGCATTTTTAATCTTTGTTGGAAGCCACCCAGATAATAATAACAATATGTTGTTGTTGTTATTATTAATGGGCGGTGGGGAGGAAAGGCACTTCAAATGAAGAACTGTAGAGAGCGTTACAAGCCACTGGAAGTTCTGTCCAGCCTTTGGTTTCTAAGTCTCCTTCAAGCATTAGCTGTGCCTTTCCAAACCATATTCTGCGGCCATGAGACATAGAAATTATTTTAAGAAAAGAAATATTGGATTCTTGGGACTCCAAACTCTGTACCGTCTGTCCAATTCCATTCTTGCCCAGAAGAGTCATGGAAATGGAAGATAGGCTCTGCGGCGATATTCCTTTCTCTTGGGAGATAAGCAAGCTGTCGCCCTGTCCAGTGAACTTTACCTTTTTGAATGTTTCTTGAGTTATCCAAAGCTGATAATAGGCCATGGGATATTGCGCCTGGGAAACTCTGGCACATCCTGTTGCTAAATTCTGCTGTAATCTTGAGTCATGCTTGCGGAACTCCTCCAGCTGTGCCGATGCTGTGTTCCAGGACAGAAACTCTGCTGCAATTGGTAAAGGGTTGCAGTGGGGTGTAAAGAGTTCATTCAACCACAGACATGCTTGTCCTCAAAGCATTCTGTTTAAGCAGGAGGAGGGGGCCGATTTATTGCAGGGGGGGGAGGGACACAAGGTCTGGGAACGCAAGGAAGTGCATAATTACTTTGGTTAATTTTTACCAAAGGGATTAATTCCATTTTTTAAGGGCATGTTTGCATTTTTCAGCACTGGGTGAAATAATAAAGAGAGATTTGATTAGCAGCTGCTCAGATTGGAATGGAGTGCAGCTCAGTTAAAACAGATTCATCCATGTGTGGGATTTTGTTCGTTGCAGCTAAGGTCTCTGTTGCCTTGTGCCTAAAGATGCCTTTTCATTCCCCACATACCCTCTGAGATACCTTGCATTTGTGAAAATGGCAGAATGTTTAAATGAAGAAATCCAGAATTGTATGTGATATTGGCATGACGTGTTAAGTTTGCCATATCGAATGCTGAAGTGGATTACAGCTGAGATATTTTTTTCATTGCTTGGCGACATGGTGTATGTTGAATTGAATCCCTTTGGAATGAATTAGTGGGTCTTAAATCCTGACTAAGTTATCCCACTGATCTCAATAAGAATGTAAGAACATAAGAGTCCTGTGGCATCAGACCAAAAGTCCTATGGACAGCTCACAAGCAGGACCACAGTCCAACAGCGCTCTTCCCATGTGATTCCCTGTAGCTGCTGTTCAGAGGCACACCACCTCCAACAATTGAGATATCACATAGCCATCATGGTTAGTAGCCATTGACAGCGAATGAGAACCTTCAGCTAACTTAGCTTGGATCAACCTGGTTATACCAACTCCACTTACTTTTCAATGGCAAGCTATAACTGGTCAGTTTACTTTTCTGTAGTTTGTATGTTCCTATTTTGTGTACAAGACTCAAGTTGATAATTGCTTACATTATTGAAAGACAATTTACAGAGAACCAGTGATATCTTTTGATACGAATGTTAGATCTAGACTAGGAAAGCTTTTGACATTTCAGTTGAGCTACGAGCATGGCTTTCTGTGAGTCATAATCTTTTGTCCTCAATTGCTTATCTGTAAAATGGGAGCAGTTGTGACTTACCTCGGAGATTTGCTGCATGGAGGAATAAGATAAGAACATATTGGGCTGGATTCAGTTAACAGGTCCCACTAGCAGAAACCCACTCAGAGACTTCTGCTAGTGAAATGGGGCTTCCTCCCTCTTCCCCCGCCCCCTAAATTAACTCTGGAGGCGGGTAGGGAGAATCCCTAGAACAGTGTGGTGTGGGAGGAGAGATTGTTCTGTTGTACAAGCAGAAATGCTTGCACTGATACAACATTTTTAACAGTGTGATGCTGAATTCCTCCCATTGTTACTTGCTCTGATCATAGTAGTATAGTGTACAGTGGTACCTCGGGTTACAGACGCTTCAGGTTACAGACGCTTCAGGTTACAGACTCCGCTACAGACTCCAGAAATAGTACCTCGGGTTAAGAACTTTGCTTCAGGATGAGAACAGAAATCATTCTCCAGTGGAGCGGCAGCAGCAGGAGGCCCCATTAGCTAAAGTGGTGCTTCAGGTTAAGAACGGACCTCCAGAACGAATTAAGTTCTTAACCCAAGGTACCACTGTAATTTAAATGAGTAGATGAGAATTGTATTGATCCACTGCAATGGTGAAGCATATTTCCAGACTGAGAAACACACACATTTTCTATCACCTAAAATATTCCTCTTTCTCACTCTGCTTCTACAGATTGTGGTCTCTTTGGTGAACGGGCGTCCGGGAGCCATGAACTTCTCTTATTCTCCTCTGCTAAGGAATTTCACCAAAGCCACCAACATTCGATTACGCTTCCTGCGGACTAACACCCTACTTGGGCATCTGATGGGAAAGGCCTTACGAGACCCGACCGTGACCAGGAGGGTAAGATGCTTCTAAGCTCCTCTTTGCTTATCAGTCAAATCTACGTGGGAGCAGTAGCTTTTGGGAACATTTGAGAGATGAGTAAATGTACAGAGTACCATGGTATCCCTCCAAGGGAAAAGGTTCTATACATTTATTCATCTTCCAAATGACTACCGTGAATAACAGGATTGTATCCAACTAAGTTTTAGCCAGAGTAGACCTACTGAAATTAATGGACCTTCATTAGCCATATTCATTATTTTCAGTGGGTCTTCTCTGAGTAGTTCCTGTTCAGGACAAGCAGAAAACAGCTAATCAATGTTGTTATTAGATTAGATTCACTAATGTTTAATAATGATGATGATGATGATGATGATGATGATGATGAAAAATATATCTCAAGATTAAAGGTAAAATTAGGGCATCAGTAGACTGAGTGGTCTACAGGACTTGTTCCTGGGTGACCTGGATTTAAATTGCACTTTGCATGTTACCAGTTTCCCATATGGAAGTGAGGGCGTATTGTAATAAATGGCAATACTATGTGCATGTAAATGGCTGCAGTATATACAACAGGATTTATATCTTGCAATTGGGCTTGATTTTCTCTGCTTGCAATAAAGTGCACGTGGGGTAAGGAGATATCAACACAGGAAAAAATGTCAGGGTCGGCTGATTAAAAATAGCACGTAAAATTCATCAAAAAGATTTTAAAGTTCTGTCATGGACTGGATATCCCTTTGGAATATATGCTCAGTAGCACATTCATATATGAGTTTAAGCCTATTCTTAACCTATTAGGACCAAAATTATTTAATATATTATAAAAAGAAATTTAATAAAAAAATTAAACTAAAAAAAAGTTCCTTGATCAATTAAAAAGTTCCTAACCCTTTATACATATGTGTGATACTTCGTTAGGTAACATTCCCACCCACAAAACCAATTATGCATGGCCAACAGCTCAACCCTTCCTATGGAGAGACATTTTGGACTTTAAGATCCTTGTTGCAGTCTATCAAACAGCACAGTTGTGGAGAGAGTTATATGCAGATGTCTAGAGTAATAAATCTGCAATCTGCTTGGGGGTTGTGGGGAGAATGTTGGTTGCCAACAAACAAACAAAGCCACCCACCCGACAACACTTGAGGCACCTGCTGATTGCAACACACAACTTCCTTGGCAAAGTCCAGTATGGGGGATATCCCAGTCTGCTTGTTTGTTAGCTCTGCAATAACCAGCAGGTGTTACTTACTGTAGCCTGCACTGAAGAGGCTTTAAGTATGCAGTTGGTGCTGCCAGACGAAGGAAGAAATGCCCCAAAGTATTATTTAAAGAAATAAAACCTATTGGTTCACCTTGGTAGGGGTGGGTGTTGTTGTGCTACTCCCACACAAAATGAGAGAGATTAACTAAGTCATTAAATATCTCCTCAGAGGCTCTGCAGATTTTCAAGCCCTGCATGCTTTTATCCAAGCATACAGGGAAAAAAATTAAATGTATTTATTGATATTGTTCAGACTGATGGTGGTCTGCTCTTAGAACAGAGACAATAAAGAGCGAACTTTGCAAATTGTTTAGCCTTGCCTGGCATAATGTCCTGGGCCATTAGTTTTACTAAGCCAGGGGGATGGGACTTCAGCCCTAGAGGCTGGATGCCCTGAATGCTTTTGTCTGGCCCTTGGAGCCTTCATTAGGCCATATACCACATTGGACCTGCTAGTGCCTCTATCTTGTCTGTTGCTCAGTACACAGCCCATGACGTTTCTGTGATGTCACCCTAAAGCTGCATTGTGATAAGCAGAGTTGCGAATACTGTTGCCATGACACTGTAAGCCTCTGATCATCTCTCACACCCTGTATAATAGCCAGTGTGGGCAATTACCAGGCAGGGCAGAGGTGCTAATATTACTCTGCTCTTCCTGTAAGGAATACTTCTTTGACTGATGGATCCATCATTCAAGAATAATCTTGTAAAGGATGCATCAGATGGAATCCTATCACTGACAAAGTTTGAGTTATTTATCTTGAAGTAGTTGGGCGTTTGTGCCATGAGGTTATTCCTTTGTATGGGAGAGAATATATGGCTGGTGTCTGCAAAGTGACAAGGACAAACCATTCTGCGATCTTTTAGTATTACTACAGCATCAAAGATATCAGCATTGGAGGACGGTGCGTATGCCATGGTCACGCTGACGTCTGTGATGCCAAAGACCCTACGGATCCTTATAGGTAAGACTTCTGTTGGAAAATACCATGCCAAGATAGACTGATATGTAAAGAATTGAACTAAGAAGGATAGTTGGTGAAAGGGAAACAAGGTTCATAATGCAATGGAGGGACTGAAAGATGAGTTTTGCTGTAAGTCAGCAGAGCCAGTTGTGTCGAAAGGCAAGGTGTAATGTGATAGATAGATAGATAGATAGATAGATAGATAGATAGATAGATAGATAGATAGATTAGATTAGCTGCATTCTAAAGCAAGATTCTCCCCTTGTTAATTTGCACTTTACTCCATCACCACAACGGCTTCCTTGATTGCCAACATCACCTAGATTATGTTGTCCTACTGACCAAATACAGCGGCTCATGCAACATTCAAATATAAGTCAAACCAAATCACTTGAACCAGAGCCATGTGCTACCCAGAACGGCGGTCAGTTAGCTTTTTGTTGCAAACCCATAACTGTTTATTGAGATGATATAAGAAAAAATGTTTTCTTAGTCCTTCAACAGAACTTAAAAGTCTCTGACAAGTAGAAGGAAAGAATACAGTGGTACCTCGGTTTAAGAACAGCCCTGTTTACGAACGAGTTTGGTTCACAAACTCTGCAAAACCGGAAGTAGCGTCCCGGTTTGCAAACTTTACCTCGGTCTAAGAACAGAATCTGAAAGGTGGAAGGGCACCGGCAGCGGGAGGCCTCCTTAGGGAAAGCGCTCCTTGGTTTAAGAACGGTTTCAGTTTGAGAACAGACCTCCGGAACGGATTTAGTTCATAAACCGAGGTACCACTGTATAACATTCAGAACAGAATTTGCAGTGATTCAGTTCAGTATATAAACCAGCCTCAGATTGATCCAATTCTGAAGCATACAGGGTTGATTCTACAATGTGTAAAACAAGGATTTCATGAGAAGATGTGAGTTGGGTGATCACACTGGCTGTCCAGAGCAAATAGGAGAAGATAAGAGGAGCCTTTTGGGTCAGGCCAAAGTCCCACCTAGTCCAGCATCCTTTTTCTCACAAACAGCAGCACTGTGCTCTCTTGCAGTTTCCAGCAACTGGTATTCAGAGGCATACTGCCCTCCAAATGCAGGAAGCACATAGCCATCATAGCCAGTAGCCTTCAAATTTGTGACTGTTTACTATTAATATAACAATTTGCCAGGATAGGCACCTTGAAGAACACTGCTAAATATGTTTACTTGCTGCAGACTGGTGCTATAAATTTCCTGTCTGTTTTATCTGTGGCTTATTTGGAAGTTCCACACCTCCACAACTTCCCATGTGATCACGAGCAATAAATATTTCTTTGTGAACATCTACTATTTCACAATTTGCACTGCACTTTGCATTATATATGTAGCATATTACATACCAGTTGCCCCTTGCTTCCTTTCTTCTCTTTGATTGATTTAGTTCTACCATCTGCATTTGATTTCTTCCTTAAAGATGATAGACCATCGCCCTGCTTTTATGTTTGGCTTTTAAGCATCTACCTTCTTCTTTGTTTGGTTTTCTAAGAACTTCAGCCTTAGGCTTCAATCCTAAATTGATTTACATCTGAGTAGATCTGCTTAGGATAGCATTGTTTATATCTAGAATTCACTGTTGCAAAGGTGGCCTTGTTCTCTGCTGTATTGTTCCTTGGGCAGAGGGAAGTTTAAAATACGTTTCCCAAGAGCAATGGGGGGGGGGGGAGAGTTTTCATTGGCCATTTTTAGCTCTCGTAATACCTACTCACAGAAAAGCTTCAAAGCACATGATTAGCGGGAATCAGAGCCAAAACTTGGTTCTTGAGGACACAGGAACACAAACTTGGTTCCAGTCCCTGGCCCTCATCATGTCTGGATTTTTAGACACTCACATATGAATGATAAGAGACGGCTCATATCCCTATCACCTAAATTTGTCGGGAGATAATGAGAATGGAAAATGTTGCCTTATTCCTTGCATTTGGAAAACGAGTAGGGGCTGAAATGAGACTTTGCTTGTGTAGTTGCTTCCTTTTATGTTTTGCTCTTTCTCACTCTGCCTCCCTGTCCCTGTCCCTGCAAACAACAACAGATTTGCTCCCCTTTCTGCTTCCCATCAGCACAGTTGCCTGATGTCTCCTACCTTGTTTCTTTAACATCATGGTCCCAGATTGTGATCAAGAGCACGACTTAATTCTAGAGAGGTTAACAGTTGCCTTGAAAGCCTGAGAAGTTTAGTCATAGGTACTGCAGACTCATTTATTTGGTTTATAGCAGACTAAACATAATTAAGAATAGGAGAGACTGAACTATCCGTTTGTTGGTAAAGAATTCTTTCTAGGTCAGAGTTTTCATAAATAACTGCCACCATACTTTATAGGGTCCAATATTTCCCCCATGAGCCTGTCAAAATTAGGATAAACGTTTGAGCCTCCAAGTACTGTAATATTGGGCACTGTGCCTGGCTATTCAGTCAAGTGGACTCTTTCCATTCATTAGGAACGACCAGGAAATGCATTGGTATCTTTGTCAATCTGGCAGACTTAAGCTAAAACACTATGATGAAATATACAGACAAATATTAAGAATCCACTTCTGCATTCTACCTATAGGTCAGATGACATTTAGAAATAAGTGCTATTTAATGAATCAGCCAGAAAGTTTTCGAAATAAAGTCCTCTTCAGGAGTCAAACCTTTGTCATCCATGGGCTTCAGTATTAAGTATTAAGAGCCAGTGTGGTGTAGTGGTTAAGAGCGGTAGTCTCGTAATCTGGGGAACCGGGTTTGATTCCCCGCTCCTCCACGTGCAGCTGCTGGTGACCTTGGGCCAGTCACACTTCTCTGAAGTCTCTCAGCCCCACTCACCTCACAGAGTGTTTGTTGTGGGGGAGGAAGGGAAAGGAGAATGTTAGCCGCTTTGAGACTCCTTAAAGGGAGTGAAAGGCGGGATATCAAATCCAAACTCTTCTTCTTCTTCTACTTAAAAATTCATTAACTCGAGTAGATATAAAACTTGTACAAATGGAAGAGATTTAAACACCCTTTGGTTTCTAATTCCAGTGCAAACATCCAAATAAAGATGCTAATACTTTTCAAACATTTTTTTAAAATGTCTTGCAATGTGTATAGATCATGATTGTATAACTTAATTGGATGTTTTACCATAACTCTTTTTGAAAGCGCACTAAGGCAGGAATTCCTTGCCTCTCCAGAAGGTTTAGCCCAGGACGGCACAGAACCTCCACCCTCTGTGTTGTTGATATGACCATACAGGCAAAGTGTTGGGTCAGGTGACTGTTCCAAAAAGGAGCTGTTAACTATGAAGTTTTTGGTCAGCTGTTTTGCAGGGTGCATTTTGGCAAGCTGTCCCCCCCTCCCTCTCAGACTTTGCCATGTGCTCATGATAATGAATGGAATGTCCCTTTCTTGATAAGAAGTGTCTGGCTTTGTAAGTAAGGCCTATTGTCAGTAATAGCCCATAGTAGGAACCCATGTGTAGCATTCCAGGTCCGAAAACAGCCCTTGTGTGCATGGTTGCATGTTCTATGAATGCACACAAAATGGCTCAATTACTAGATTTTAGTACTTTTCTGGAGTTCAGTAGCACCCTGAATTCTGTCGCCTGAGGCACGCTCCCCCAGTCTGCCTAATGGTAGGGCCAGTCCTGACCAGAACTCAATTTCAGTCTAGAAACTCAATAATTTTTGGATGTTTCTGCCTAACTATTGAGTCAATAAACTTCATTGTTTAAAGCCATAGGCCACCACAATACAAGCGCAGCAAACAAACATTTTGACACATTCAGCAAATCTGTATATAAAAAAGAAACAGAACAATAATACTAATGCTCCCCCAGTGTAAATCATGCATTGCCCTTCTACAGTAAGCTGTCTAGGTATTCAAAATAACTATTGTCTAACTATTGTTTCGCAAAATTTCCATGGCCTTGTTATTTTAAGAGTTCAGGATAAGTTACCCAGTGCGTTTTTCAGGGTCTTCACGGTCTAGGCACTGAAAAGGCCCCCTCTATTGAGCAAGCCTCAAAGGATTGCATGTTCCTTCCCACAAACAGTGGCTTTATTTTTCTCCCAGCCATCTTCTAACATTACGACTCTAGTGGTCTCCAGCCAATATTGAATCAGTAAAAAAGAAAAGAAAATGAAAATAAAGAGAGTTCTTGTCTGAGTTTGGCACCTCTCCCTACCCTGAAAGAATAAATAAAAAAAATAGTATTGATTTGATTCCTCCTTGTGTTCTAGCAATGCTTGGATGTGTCTCATAGCAATATTGTATAATGAAGCAGCTGCACCACTCAAAAAGATTTCTTGACAGGGAGAGACCACACTTTACCTGCGGTTTGAAAGGCATTTTTGGGGGGTAACTCCGGGGATTCCCTGCTGAACTTGGCAGGGGTTCCACTGATGACTTCAGTGAAACTCGGATGCTACTGTCTATGCATTCCCCACCCCAATGGGTGTGTCTGATCGCAATGTGAAAACGGACATTCTTTTGCGCTGTATTCACGTAGATGCGGCAGGGGTAATACATGGATAATCAGTGCTGTGGGTGGACAAATGAAGGCATGGGAATGAGACAGAGAGAAAGAGTGCCATCACCCAGCACGAAGATGGACTCAGCCAGTTTTGATTTCTCTGCGTCCCAGTCCCCTTCCAACGCTGCCTACCTCATCTGACGATGGGGAGGCCACTGCTGATTCCAAGCAGCCTTCCTGTAGGGTAGCATATCTTTTTTGGTGCCATGTCCTGCTTCTTATGGGTAGCCTTTCAGTTAGGGAAGTTAGAGAAATTTTGCCAGGGGCTGTGTGTTTGCTTCTTGAAAGAGATGTGTGGCTTATGCATACAGCTGTACAGTGGTACCTCGGTTTAAGAACAGCCCTGTTTACGAACTATTTGGTATACAGTGGTACCTCGGGTTACATACGCTTCAGGTTACATACGCTTCAGGTTACATACGCTTCAGGTTACAGGCTCCGCTAACCCAGAAATAGTACCTCGGGTTAAGAACTTTGCTTCAGGATGAGAACAGAAAACGTGTGGCGGCAGTGGGATGCCCCGTTAGCTAAAGTGGCGCTTCAGGTTAAGAACAGTTTCAGGTTAAGAACGGACCTCCAGAACGAATTGAGTACGTAACCAGAGGTACCACTATACTTTTGTGAATTGTTATTAAGGAAATTATTGTTTTTCTCCTTCCAATAAAGTACAGCAGAAAGGTTGTCCAAATATAAGCAGTTTACTTATTAAACCTCACCATAATTTCATAAATATCTGTTTTTGTATTTCTAATAGTATAACCAAATCAGTAATTCTTGATATAACTGTAAGAACTACTCTGAAAATTTATTATTAAAAAAATGAAACCTTCATCTGGTTGTAAATATTAAGATTATACCAGCAAGAATGAATCTTTCTGTAAAAAAAATAAAAAAATATTCAAATCAAGTCTTACTGACTAGTGATTTAAATCATGATGTAAATCATGATTTAGATCTATTTGATTTAAATCAAATCCACCCTCAGCCATAGGTAGCAAATACTGGTAGTTATATGGGCCCGTTTTAGTGATTACTTTTCCAGCAGATTTGTTTAGCTTATTTGCATGATTTCCTCTGGCAAAAAGTGCAGAGAAAATAAAACTCACAAATTTGCAGAATATATTCAAAATAAAAATGCGGGTTCAAAATGACAGTAACATTATAAACTCATTGATACTGGAAATATTGGGGAAAAGACAAAATTCATTTGTCAGAATTTGAGCAAGGATGATGTTTGCAGCACAAAAGCAAATTGCCTTTAAACTGGGTGTGTGTGCTATGCTGGCCCTTCAGCCTTTTAAAGCATTTTCATTGCTTCACAGAATGTTCCTGAGTCACATTTCACGTCAATGAGAAGGGCAATGGTTACAGTAAAGAAGTGCATTCCTGGTTTAGCCCACCAAAGTGTATATATTCAATCAATGAAATATGTAAACACTGAAGTAAGCACATTGATGTGTAATTCATTACACAGAGCACTTGACATATGAGGTGCTATGGAGTTTCAGTAATGGACAGGCATGCTAGACGCCTTTGCTTATCTCCACCAGCAATGTAAACTATTTCTGGGTTTCTAGACTTCTAGGCATGTTCTCTGTGCTAAAGACACCAGTCCTTGGATTGAAAGGTAGGAAAGGTATCGGGACTGGCTATAGGTACCTCAGTAAAAGTATTTGGACTGGTTTGCTGCTGTTGTTGTTTAGTCGTGTCCGACTCTTCGTGACCCCATGGACCAGAGGATTTCCTGGCTATTGCTTACAGGGTTGCAAACTATCTGATGTTGACTGCCCAAACAAGCTAATTTTCTTTGCACAAATGCTGTGAATTGTCAACATGGCAAGCTGGGATGGGGTTGTTCATGTTGCAGTAAGAGCGAGGTTGGTTATTAAAGGCATTCGTAGCTTTTTATCGGAGTGAATGTAGAGTTATAGCTTTGGTTCAGCGAATGAATCTGCATCATGCAAAAGGCCCTTTCCAAATCTTCAGAGCAGAGTTTTGCAGAGTGCAATGCCCTCCATGCATCATTCTTTTCCTTCTTTCTGAATAGGGAACTTCCAGCTCTTTTTGTCCCATTGCTAATGATGCGAGGCTATTAGCATGACCTTCACATCCTGCCTGGGAGATTTAGAAGCTTCTGGTTTGTTGCTGCTAGAAACAGAAAGTTATACCTTGGCCAGATCCAGGAAGGCAGTTCATGTAACCTTAATTTCTCTCTCTCATGAAGCTCGAGTGTTTCTTCTGTCCCTCTTCTTTGCTCTTAAGGCTCATCATTCCCTTTCATAAACATTTCTTTATGGGCCAGTTCATATTTATGGGAAATTTATAAATTGAGCTGGGCTCCTGCATGAGGAGCCCACTCACTCTGGCTATCTATTTTTCTCAATGAGCTCTCACACAGAACTTGACTCAGAGAATGTGCCAACTTCAGCTGTTCCTTTATTCTTCTTTATGTGGTTCCTGTTTGTAATAGGTAAGCACGTTTCTGCAGATCCTTATTAACGTGTATGAGTTTGCGAAAGTTCTGCAAGTTTTACCAATACTGTTGTGTGCAGCTATTGTCTGAATTTTGGCCAGTGAAGAAGGTGCAAGGGATTCAGCTAATGCAACATGTCAATGGAAAACTGCTCATACAATGGGGCCTTTCAAAATTTGTGTTTCATTCTCAGAAGTGATAATCCTTATCCCACTTTCCTCCCACAACCAAACTGCTGAATCGTAAAACACACACTCACCCACAATGGCTGCTTTTGGATATTACCCTAAACCCGGAATATTCATCATGGTGCCCTTCAGATGTTGTGAGCAACAACTCCCACCATCACCTACTATTGACCTTGCAGGTTTTAGCTGTATCCTCTGGTCTGCATTGAGACAAGGCATGGTGCCAGGCAGCGCTCAGGCTGGATGCAAGGAGAGGTTGAGCAAAGCAAGGCAAGACGTGAGGCAAGGCTCATCCTGTCCTATATGACTGCAGGGCTCTCGTGTTGCTTCAGCAACAAACTTCAGCTCAGCTCAGCCCTCTACAGTGGCAGCATGCCAGAACCTTGCACTCCACTGTGCCATTTTACCCACCAAACAAAAATACTGTCTGTTGTGTCAGACTGATGGGTAATACAGTTTTGTCCCGGCTTTTATCCATGCAATTACTCATTTCCCCCTCCAGGCTTGCCTCTCCCTTCTATGGCACACGCACGCACTGTTCTCTTGTTCAAAACAAACGGCTTAAAAATACATGCACTTTATTAAAACCATCACAAATAGACAGGGAGGTATACAGCCTGCTTTAGATGCACGCCCATGTCTTTCCATCGAAAGCACAAATCACAGTTGTTAGCGCACGTTGCACTGCAAGGGGCTTTTTCAGTTAAATAGGCCAACTTCAGTGGCCTCCCACTGTGATGGAGCAGCAGGGGCCTCTGATCTTACTGGGCCTTCTGCAATGGGTCACCAAGTCTGAGAATGGCAGTGCCATGTCCTTGGGGTGGAGGGATACTGGCTGCACAGGCTCATCTGGTGGAAGTGCTTCTGTGGCTGGCCCCGTGTGCCCTTCTACTTGTTCGGAGCTCTCAACTTCATCCCATGAAGAAGGCAAAATGATTCTAGGGTTGTGACAGGTTGATTGGAACGGAGGGCACCATGTCTGCTATCCCTGTGCTAACCATAATTTGGCACAACTAGAATATGTCTAGGTGAACCTTGGACTCACATCTTCCAAGCTTGTGTTTCCAGTTTTCATCTGTTGTTGTTTAGTCATGTCCAACTCTTCGTGACCCCATGGACCAGAGCACTCCAGGCCCTCCAGTCTTCCACTGCCTCCCGCAGTTTGGTCAAACTCATGCTGGTCGCTTTGAGAACACTGTCCAACCATCTCGTCTTCTGTCGTCCCCTTCTCCTTGTGCCCTCAATCTTTCCCAACATCAGGGTCTTTTCCAGGGAGTCTTCTCTTCTTATGAGGTGGCCAAAGTATTGGAGCCTCAGCTTCAGGATGTGTCCTTCCAGTGAGCACTCAGGGCTGATTTCCTTCAGAATGGATAGGTTTGATCTTCTTGCAGTCCATGGGACTCTCAAGAGTCTCCTCCAGCACCATAATTCAAAAGCATCAATTCTTCGGTGATCAGCCTTCTTTATGGTCCAGCTCTTACTTCCATACATCACTACTGGGAAAACCATAGCTTTAACTATATGGACCTTTGTTGGCAAGGTGATGTCTCTGTTTTTTAAGATGCTGCCTAGGTTTGTCATCATTTTTCTCCCAAGAACCTGGCATCTCTCACCATCTGCAGTAATCACGGATCCCAGTTTTCATTAGCCACAGTTTATTGTGTCATCTGAACAAGAAACCCCTGTTAATGTTTAGTCTGGTGTGCATCAAAATGTCTTGTGAGTTTAGACAACATGACAAGACTTGATAAATCAGAAACTGGAAGCTAAAGCTTCTCCTCATGGTTGCACCAGAGGAGGAGGGTGTAGCATGAGAGTCTAACAATAGCAACAGTTTTATTACTTGCGCCCCACCTATCTGACTGGGTTGCCCCAGCCACTATGAATCTTAACCAGGCTTGTTCTTGTCACTGTAAACTGTGGTTTAGTGTGATGTCTGAGCATGGCCAATCAGAGTACCAGTGATTCAGTATTCTGATAACCAGAGAGAAATATGCAGGATACAGAATCTTTACTAATTACTGTAGCATTTGTTCAGTCATGATGGAAACTTAAAAGCTGATGCAGATTACCTTTCTCCATGGCTGGGGTGAGTGCCACAAAGTTGATGTTGGGTGGTAATCAATTTAATAGTCCCATTTTCACCAGGATTACTTTCCTCTATCTACTCGTGTGCTATCACCAATTGTGCTTCGGGGGGGGTGAGGGAACCCCCAGAACAGATTTAGGGGGCATGTGAAAGGAGGGGAGAGCATTCTGTTGTGAAATCCCTTGGGCTGATGGAACTGTAGCCTTGTTGAGTACAGCCCATCGTCAGCTGCTACATATGGTGGTTGGGGGACCGTCTTAGATGTTGTACTTATGCTCTTATCCCTACTGCTCTGAATGCAAACCCAGGGACTCAATGGAAATACATGGGTGTGGACCTGAAACGGGCTGTATACCACAGCTCCCTGTCTATTTCTTACAGCTTTTACAAAATGCATCTATTTTTAAGCCCTGAGTTTTGAATGAGCGAACTGTACGGGCGTGTGCCATAGGAGGGTGAGGCATGCCTGGAGGGGGAAATGAGTAATTGCGCAGATAAAAGCTGGAGCAGAACTGTATTATCCATCAGCCTGACACAACAGAGCACATTTTTGTTGGGTGGGTATAATGGCACAGTGGAGTGCAAGTTTATGGCATGATGTCACCTTACCTAATAAATCGGCACCATAGCCCAGTCAGGACAAGATTCTAAGTCTTGCCTGGCGCCTCTAGAACTGCCTGTTTAGTCAGAGCAAACCTCAGCTAACAAAATCACAGGGTAGGCGTAATCCGCCAGGAATTTCTTCTGCAGATTTCCCATTGAAATGAATGGCATTTGTGCAGCAATGTACTGCTCCAACCACTGCTCCCACCCACCCTCTGGGCAGCTGCCACTCATTTGTCCTTGTCCAGGGGATATTCTTGGTATTAACATTCCAATGCTGTTAAACTGAAGTGCAGTGATACAATAGGGTTGTTGTTATTTTTTAAATAAGTGAAAGTTTTTGAGAAGAGGCAGTAAGAGAGGAGGAACACAGTTTTCTAGAGATAGTCCCAATACCATTCATTAGGAGCACGCAAATGACTGTATAAAAGTGCTCTTAAAATTTTTACTGGCGGAAAATGAATTACACAGAGATCCTAGTAATACTTGTATTTCCTTTATGGCATTCTTCCTCATAGTTGTCAGATAGGAGCCCAATGCATTTTGCTTTTTGTGGCAGAATATTTGGATCCTGCCCCTTCCCACTCCTTGGCAGTGTGCTCCACATCAGAACTTACTGGTGCATTATGAGACGCATTAAATAAATAGCCTCACACATCCACTGAGGGCTCTGTTCTGTAGTAATGCCTGTAAAATTGGATACAGCATTCTCCGACACGCAGTATTGCGTGGACAAGCTGTCATTACTGTTCAACATATTTAATTTCTGTGATGCCACTTGCAAAGTAAAGATGTAAGGCCAATGTAATGGTTATATGGGGTTGCTCGTGCGTAAGTTGCCACCACTCCTAGCTAGGTGGCCTGGTTAAACCTTTCCTGGCTGGACAGCCCCTCACTTCGTGGCTGTTCAGTCGCTGGCAGAATCCGACAGTGGGCGTTTCTTAAACCTTTTCCAACATAAAAGTTGTTTGACGCCCAGTCTCCTCCTACTCTCCCTGCGCGGAAGTCTTCTGCGCAGGGAGGGCGTGGGTAGCGGAGGACCTGTGCTCTCCCCGCTGGTGTCCAGTGAAGAGTCTCTGAGCCTGCTCTCTGCTTCCCCCATTGGCCCCCCTCCATCCCTGGTGTTGCGCTGATTTTCTTCCCCAACAGGAGACCTGCCTCTCTCCCTACTTGTCCCCTCTCCAGCATCGTCGTGGAGCCTCACCTCCTCCTCTCGTTCTGATGGCAGTTCCCTGACAGCCAACAATACTGCTTAGGTTCACTCTTATAATAAAAAAATGACATGTTTGGGGCCATTCACTAACCTACTCCAAGAGTAATAAGCGCGCTCTGTCTTCACTTGCCAGGTTACAGTGTGACTGTCAGCACAACACCTGTGGAGCGTCGTGTGATCGATGCTGCCCAGGCTTCAACCAGATGCCATGGAAACCAGCCACAACCGACAGCGCCAATGAATGTGAATGTAAGTTTTATCTTCCTGTATACATAAAAATGTAAGACTGTCATCAGGCAGCCTCCATGGGAGGATTTGTATTTCCTCAACACAATGTTGGATTTGCATGAAGTCAGGGTGGCCAAGGGGAGCGGAAGAGAAGGCAGCTTGCACAACACCAGTGGGTGATTTAGAAGTTTTGAGTAAAAAAGGGATAGAGAGAGCTGAGAGGAAAGTGGTGGTTTTAAACAGCAGAGATTGGAGTAAATAACCTTCATTCAGTGGAATATGTGAGGGGGAAAGGTTGAGTATAGCAAGAACGGAGAGACAATAAAATGAAAAAGTTGCTTGTTTTAAACTGCCATTTTCCTCTTTCTCTGCCACTGCTTTACTCCAACTTCTGCTGTTGTTTAACTACAACAGGAAGGAAGGAATGCTGAAAGGGAAAAAAAGTCTGCTTTAAACTTTTCCCTCATGTGAGAGAGATAAAGGATGTGGAGCCCTCAAATATTCCATAGTACTTTCCCACAATCATGTATTCCACTCCTAGTATCATGTGCTGTCTTCAACATGAAGCTCCAGTTTTAATGTAGTAATTTGGATGAGATATGTATTAACAAGGAAACAGTTAGTGCAGTGTCCATCAACTGAACTTTACCTCTAACTGAACAAGCTAACTGGCAAGCTTGCACTTGAGATTCAGTTCATCTTCAAGATGCAGTAACAAATAACAGCATGGGGTGTGCTGTCAAAGTGGGCTACAGAATAGGAGAGAGGTGGCAGCGTGGAAATGGAAGGTTGGTCTGTGTGCAAGGGAGAGTTAAGAAGAATGAGGAAGAGGGGGAAAGGGTGTTGCAGAAAAGGAGGAAGCGAAAGGCATAGGAGTGGGGTTGAAGATGGAAGCAGGGCCATGAAAGGGTCTGAAGAACAGGAGGGGATGGTGGCTTTATAGTTGGGTGGAAAGTGAAAAGGGGGGCTGAGGAGCTGCTGTGTGCGGGAGGAGGAGGATGCAGGAGGTTACCACAGGGGCGGTTTGCGTGCAAGGTGCGGGATTGCACCAAAAGGGGGAACAGCGTGGAAATGGAGTGACGGTGAAAACAGGTGCAAAGCAGTGGATTCAGAAATGGGTTTGGTCAGGTGCAAAACAAGCTTAGTAGTTGCATGGGGTAGGAAGGGGAAGCTCCAGCGGCATAGGAAGGGGGGTTGCTGGTTGCCCCCAGTGTCGTCACTGAGGGGGGTGACGAAATGGCAAAAATATGTGTTTTTGAAAAAATAACTCCCGCACGCCCCTTCCTACGCCATTGCAGGAGCACTCCCCCCTCGAGTGATTTCCAGAAACCAGAAACATTGCTACCTCCAACCAGCCTTTATGGCCAGTAGCCTTTGACAGCCCTCTCCTCCATGAATCTGCCTTATCCAGAGGCGTAACTACGTGAGGCGGGGGGCACTGGGTGACACACCATGGGGACTGCAGCGTGCCTGAGCCACGCTTCTCTCCTGAGGTGGGCGGACTGCCTGCAAGCTCCGCACTGCTTTTTCAAGCAGTGTGGGGCTTGCGTCTGCCCACCTACAGCTGAGAGGGAGGCTGCAGAGAGGCTCCACACAGATACGCTACTGGGAAGCTCTAGGGGAGTGTTTCTCAACCTGTGGGTCCCCAGATGTTGTTGGACTACAACTCCCATCATTCCTAGCCAGCATGATCAGTGGTCAGGGATGATGGGAGTTGTAGTCCAACAACATCTGGGGACCCACAGGTTGAGATCCGCTGCTCTAGGGGGAAAGCAATGAGGGGATTTGGCAAGTGACGTAAGCACAGGTACAGCCCCTAGTAGAATTTTTTTTATATATAAAAACCACCAAACTGGTTCATTCAGCTGTTTAATATTACAGGCAGTTGCAGAACCAGAAATGAACGCACTTGATTTACCTGACGGTCGGTGTTGGCCTGTGTTTCACTCACATGCAGGGTTCAAAGAGAACAGAAATCTGACACTCTCCTGCTTCGTTGGCTTTTGTTGGAGAGCAGTGGGGAGGATTCTGAAAACGAGTTTAAACTTAACCTCTTGTTCACTAGCCTAGCAGTGTGCGCACTTCGCCCAGCAGATGCAGCTGATTAATTCTGTACTTGAGTATTAAATTAAAACAGTCACAATGCAGAGTACTAACCACTATACGATCATGGCCAAAAGAATTATTATTATTATTATTATTATTATTATTATTATTATTATTATTATTATTATTATTATTATTATTATCATGGCCAAAAGAAGAAGAAGCAGAGAGTGGGAAGAAGAAGAGGAAGTTTTCACAATGGAACAAAAGTAAACAATGGGGTACCCAAAGCACCTGTATTGGACCCTGAGCTGCTATTAAAGTTATTCATTATACATTATCTGGATCTTGGGAAGCAGTGAGGTAGCTGGGTTGATACAAAACTGTTCCAACCCTAGGAACTTCTGCAATCTGGTTGAATGGGCAGAAAGCATCATTCAAAACCCAGCAGTTAATTCTGCTACTGCAAAAGGAAGAATATGTAAATCAGAGGCTGCGTCAGTTGTAACTCACCTTTTCTTGTCATCACAGCCTGCAATTGCAATGGCCATGCCTATGATTGCTATTATGACCCAGAGGTGGACCTTCACAAGGCCAGCACAAATCGTGATGGTCAACTTTCAGGTGGAGGTGTATGCATTGACTGCCAGGTAAGTCTTGGCTGGAAGTGCTGCAGAACAAAGGGCGTTTGTGTCTCTTGGGTTGCTGTTGGCGTTGCCAGTGGAACTACTGCACTGGCCGTGAGAAAGCTGAGACCTGTTAAAAGGAAATGTGAGCTCTTAACGTTATCAGATTATATCCTAGAGGAAAATAACTGGAAAGGATCTGAAAAGAATATAATACAGCTTCTTATGGAGGCAGGATCCTTTAGGGATGGCCCATTGATCCTGACATGCAATGCAGATTATAGCATATCTCAAGTATCAAGAGCTTCTTCACTCCTTATGTAATTAGTGAGTGAACTCTCGCCTCCCAAGGACCCTGTAATGTGCAATGCCCATATTAACATTAACATATTGGGACGCGGGTGGCGCTGTGGGTAAAACCTCAGTGCCTAGGGCTTGCCGATCGCATGGTCGGCAGTTCGAATCCCCGCGGCGGGGTGAGCTCCCGTCTTTCGGTCCCAGTTCCTGCCCACCTAGCAGTTCGAAAGCACCCCTAAGTGCAAGTAGATAAATAGGTACCGCTTTATAGCGGGAAGGTAAACGGCGTTTCCGTGTGCTGCGCTGGTGCTGGCTCACCAGAGCAGCTTTGTCACGCTGGCCATGTGACCTGGAAGTGTCTCCGGACAGCGCTGGTCCCCGACCTCTTAAGTGAGATGGGCGCACAACCCTAGAGTCGGACACAACTGGCCCGTACGGGCAGGGGTACCTTTACCTTTACCTTTACCTTTGAATTGGGTGACTGTCCATATGAACTGCAATCACCACCTGAGGCCCATCTTCATCCACCTCTTCCACGAGAGATCTGGAGGGTGGCAACATCAGAATGGGCCTTTTCTGTGGTGGCCCCCCATTTGTGCAATGCTTTCCCTTGGGAGGCTCACTTGGCTCCTTCATTACATATCTTTAGGCGCTAATCTTCTCTGCACCATTCCAATTTTTAGTATATGTGTAGCCGAAGGTGAAAACATTTGTCTTCAGTCAGGCCTTGGGCTGCTTAACATTCTGTGATCTTTTAAATGTGTTTGTGGGAGAAGAGTTATTAGTTCATTTTTGCTTTATTATGTGTTTTTGTGTTCTCGTTTTGCGTTTTTATGTTGTGAACCACCCTGTGATCTTTGGACGAAGGGCGGCACACAAATTTAATTCATCATCATCACTGAAAATCCTGGACTTAATGTTTTTCAGCATCACACAGCGGGGGTGAACTGTGAGAGGTGCAGCCCAGGATACTATAAATCCCCAGACCATCAAATAGATTCACCATACATTTGCTATCGTGAGTATACTTCCTCATGTATAAACAAATTATTATTATTATTATTATTATTATTATTATTATTATTATTTACATCATAGATACAGTCCAGTATCCAAAAGTGACATGTACAGTGTTGTGTTCATGAGTACCTTCGCCAACCCCCCCCCCCAAATGTTGGGGGCTCTGCAGAGCAGAACCCCATTAAGTGCTGTTGAGAGAGAAAAAATGCTGTTGAGGGAGGGAAAAACTGACTTTCTGCTTTGCCTTGTGTGCTCTGAAGCAGTTCTCTAAATCTCCACCTCTTAAGCTTCAGTTACACAGTGCCAAGGTAACAAGCTCTTCTTATGTTCTTATCTTGCCCATAGTTTCTGGATTGTATTCTTAATTGCTGGGGTTATTTCATGCCAAATAGTGGTGGTGATGGGATTAGGATTTTTCAGAAGCTGTATTGAGACGCATCTGCTGATATTGTGGTTTGACCAGAGTATGTTTTAGGCAATGCAGGAGAATGGGCAAGAAATCTTTGTGGTTTAGGAAGGGTCAGGATATCATACATCAGACGGATGAGGTATAAATAATAAATTCTTCTTCCTCCTCCTCCCCCTCCTCCTCCTCCTCCTCCTCCTCCTCCTCCTCCTCCTCACCTTAGCCCATAGTAAATGTGAGTCTCCCTTTGAAGAGCAGCCCTGCTAACCATACCGTAGACCAATGTTTACTTTCTGCCTCTGGTTTGAACTGGCAGAGGGAGTTCATTGTAATTTCTCCCCTTCTAGGTTGCAATTGCGACTCAGACTTCACAGATGGCACCTGTGAGGACCTCACTGGCCGCTGTTACTGCAAGCCGAATTACACAGGGGAGCACTGCGACTCGTGTGCGGATGGCTACGTGGAGTTCCCGCACTGTTATCGTACGTATTGCTCTCACAGCCCATGAGGCCTTTCAGCATAAGCTAAGCGCTGTGAGTTTCCAGAGGCCAGCATTCTGGTCCTTGCCATGTTTGTGATGGAGCCTGCTTCAGGCTCTCTTTTTTGGATTACTGCACAGCAGCTTTGGCCTCTGGCTTCCAAAAATCCACTTCTTACAGTGTCTTGCTAAACCTTTTAATGGGATTACTGGTGGTGTGTGTGCGTGATTTAGAGAGCTACAGAGCGCTTAATTTCTGAACTGTAACAAAAGTAATATTTTGGAACCTGGAAGGGCTTATTTACAGAGGACTGGATTTATTTTAGACTAATGCATAGTGATGAATTTGTTATTTCTCTTGAGGATGGAACTAACATTTCCATTGTCTTTCCCTTCATTTAGCTGAACCAGTTTACTCATACAATGACACTGGAGAGCAGGTCCTCCCAGCTGGGCAGATAATAAGTAAGCTCGTCTTCTTGTCCCCCCATCCCTACTTTTAAGAAATTGCTATGCCTCCTTTTACTATGGTTCATCCCTTAAGATCATTGCAGCAGTAACTTGTTGGCAATTGGGAGTCCTGGTGTACCATGCACACATTTAGCTTAATCCATTTTTCTTCCCACTTTCCAGACTGCGACTGCAATGTTGCCGGGACAAGAGGAAATGCCTGCCGGAAAGATGCTCAAACGGGGTTGTGTTTGTGCAAACCCAACTTCCAAGGGACTCAATGTGACCAGTGTGTGCCTGGATATTATGGACCAGGTTGCCAACGTGAGTAAACGAAGCCAACGGGTTCTGCTGAACTCATAGGCAGCCCTCCTGGTTTTGAGAGTTGAGAGAGTAGGCTTGCTTTTGTCGTTGTGGTGCTGTGGTTGCAACAGAGCTTTCAGTTTGCAGAGCTTTTCATAAGCCAGTGGTGGCCAAACACCGCCCTCCAGCTGTTTTGAGACTTCAACTCCCATCATCCCGAGCTAACAGGATCAGGAATGATGGGAATTGTAGTCCCCAAACATCTGGAGGGCTGAGTTTGGCCACCACTTTCATAAGCCAAAGTTACAACCCTTTGTCTCCAAGGAATGTATAGTCTAAAGAAGGGTTGGGCAGGCTTCTGAGATCATAGGAGCCAACTCTTGGGGGCTTCGGCCTCCACAATGTAATATTTGAGGGAGCGGGATGACCCTCCCCCCAGTTGATGGACATTCCCATGCAAATGGTGTGTGTGTGCCACTTCATGTGATTGATTATGTGGGACGGGGCTTACTTGGGCCCTTGTAATATTTTATTCAGGTTGGCCCTCCTGTCTGAGATCTACTTCATTTTTCACTAGAACCACAAGGTCTACTGATCAGTAAAGGTAAAGGGACCCCTGAGCATTTAAGTCCAGTCATGACCGACTCTGGAGTTGCAGTGCTCATCTTGCTTTATTTGCCAAGGGAGCCAGCGTACAGCTTCCAGGTCATGTGGCCAGCATTACTAAGCCACTTCTGGTGAACCAGAGCAGCGCACAGAAATGCCGTTTACCTTCCCGCCGGAGTGGTACCTATTTATCTACTTGCACTTTGATGTGCTTTCGAACTGCTAGCTTGGCAGGAGCAGGGACTGAGTAACGGGAGCTCACCCCATTGCGGGGATTCGAACCACCGACCTTCTGATCGGCAAGTCCTAGGCTCTGTGGCTTAACCCACAGCGCCACCCGTGTCTGAGATCTACTTTGTTTTTCACTAGAACCCCAGGGTCTACCGATCAGAGCCTTATGCAAAATACATTGTGGGCAATATCCAGCTAAGTCATACTCAGAGCAGGCCCTTTAAAATAAATGGACAAGATACTTAAGGCTATTTATTTCAACTGGCAACTATAATCCACAGTTTAGAATTCGCAGAGCAGGGTACCCCTTAGCCTAGGAATTCATTTTGAGTACCAGAAGTGAAATCTCAAGTTTTGTCCCTTAGGATGTGAAGAAAAACTTGGAATCAGATATGTCTACTAGTAGCTGTTTTACAGCGAAGTGTACCCAAATAATCGTTTGTTTGTGTTTTGCTCCCACAGCATGCCAGTGCTCTGGCCCTGGCTACTATGATGGCACATGTGACAGTGAGACTGGCCAGTGTCTTTGTCGAGCTGGATTTGAAGGCTACACGTGCGATCAGTGTGCCCCTGGCTACTTCAACTACCCACTGTGCCAGCGTGAGTTTTCAGACACAACAGAATTAATCACTGTGGGCTTTGGCATGTTCTGCAAACGCCTGCATCTTTCTCAGTTCTCACGAGTTCCTAATGGTTGCACAGGGGCATTTGGGTATGTGCAGGCAGTGTACAGTGAAGTCTCTCTCATGCTCAGTGGCTGTACTTGCACCCTTCCTAATCCTTCCACTCGAATCCTGTTTGGGTTTGTTCCTTCCCCCTTCCTCTGCCACTATACCAGTATTAGTCAAAAAGCTGAACATTATTTGAAAAAGACAAAACTGGAAGCAGAACAAATTCTGCTAAGCCAAGTAATTATATGAAAATATTTTTCATTGTCTAATGCCAATAGGACGACAAGATTTTCATTTCCTTAGTACAAAATTTGTGTTTATTTTTTAAATGCAGCATAGATTCTTGAGTATGGGTTGGTGGGTGCAGATCCCGATTTCATTAGACCTGGCATTGTTTTGTCCCTTGTGTGCTCCCAAACACCTATCCTGTTGGTCTGCTTGGCCCATACTTAACCTTTGCAGTGATGCTCAGGTCCTCTATTTGAGACCCCAAAGTTCTGAACCCTGGATATTATTTTTGTTGCAGTTTGTGGCTGCAGTGCTGTTGGGACATTGCCAGAAGGCTGCGATGCCTCTGGAAGGTGCTTCTGCAGGCCTGAATATGTTGGGCCTCACTGTGACCAGTGCAGCGTTGGATATCACTCATACCCTCACTGCCAAGGTATGAAAAGGCTAGCAGGGAAGAGGCAGATTCTGTAATTAATTGACACAAAAGAAAGAAGTCTCTCTTCTTTCAAATCGAGACCCAAGGCAAGGGTGTTATCTGCCGCTGTAGTTGTGAAGAAAATCTCAGAAATGGGTGCAATGCATCTGCTAAAACCTGGGGTATTTCCCCTCCCCCCCATGCGCATTAGATACCTCCAAGTGGAGCTAGTTTCCTCTATTGCTCAAAGGCAGAGAACTGTGACTTCAAAGGACACTTCAGGCTTTCCCTTCCTGTTGACGTCTGAGTTCACTTCCTGCCTTTGTTCGGAGCAGAACACAGCTCTCCCTTGTATTTTCCAACTTAAGATCTGCCCTCTTTTCCTTGTGATCCTTCCTTTTGTCTTTCTGACTCCTGTGCTTTTCAGATTATGTATACCTTGCCATCCTTTCTGATTCAGTAGTATCGGTGTTCTCTTCAGAAACAGGAATGTTACCAAGCAGTATTTGGGGAACTCGTACCTGCATATTGCCTGTAATTTAAAATGGGGGAGAAGGTATCCGGACACATTAAAGCCCCCTAAAAGTATTTATGTGACTTAATGCCAGCTATCACATGGCCCTGCCACCTAATAGGTACAAAGGCTCATAAATGCTAGTCAGCTGTGTGTATGGACATGGCTATTGGAACCTGCTTGCTCTAGAACAGTGTGAGGAACCTTCACCCCTCCAGGTCTTGTTGAATGACAGCTCACATCATCCCAGGTCCTTGATCCTGCTTGCTGGGTCTGCTGGGCATTAAGAGTATAGAATAGAATCATGGAAGGGACCATGAGGGTCATCTAGTCCAGCCACCTGCAAAGCAGGACTCTTTCCCTCAACGTGGGGCTTGAACTCACGACCGTGATATTAAGAGACTCATGCTCTTCCAACCGAGCTGTGGTTCAGCAACATCTGGAGGGCCAAGGGTTCCTTCTACAAGGAACGATAGCTTGTCTCGGGAGGCAAAGTTCAGCTGCCTGTTAAGAGACTGTGGCATTTGGTTTGGAATGAAATCATTTTACAAGCAGACAAAATAATCAATTTTTCCAAGCGTGTGAAAAGCATGTTGGTGCCCTCGCTTATTGACTTCTACAACCTCTTTGTGTGCTTTCCTCCCATCCCCCACAGCTTGTTCCTGTGACCCCCGGGGTGCTCTGGACAACGACTGCAGCCCTGTTGGTCAGTGCCATTGCCACTCAAATTATGTAGGCCATACATGCAACCAGTGTGCCCCAGGCTTTTTTGGGTACCCTACCTGTACAGGTGAGTCATGTTGCTATACCAACTCTGCAGTTCTTTGTGTTCACATGGGTCTTTGTGGTGTTCTTTGTGTTCACATGGGCCAGTGTGGTGTAGTGGTTAAGAGCAGTGGAATCGTAATCTGGTGAACTGGGTTCGCGTCCCTGCTCCTCCACATGCAGCTGCTGGGTGACCTTGGGCCAGTCACACGTCTCTGAAGTCTCTCAGCCCCACTCACCTCACAGAGTGTTTGTTGTGGGGGAGGAAGGGAAAGGAGAATGTTAGCTGCTTTGAGAATCCTTCGGGTAGTGATAAAGCGGGATATCAAATCCAAACTCTTCTTCAATCCCTTTTATGATTTGGTTCACGTTGCAGGAGTATGCATGCTTCATTACATGAGTTTTTTGTGTTTGCTTCTTTGAAAATGATGTGAAAAAAGGAGTAGAGAGGTTACACAGGTAAACGGCTGGAAAGGTCATAGGATTAGGATGCTATTCTCAATGCATTATTAGCCATCCTCATTCCATTCAAGATGGCATACAATGCAAATATGCACATGTAGTTCCTGGTTAGATTTCATCGCTCGTTATCAAAGAATTGCTGTAGGGTGCACTGTCCCTGAGTCACACAGCTGATAGCTTCTAACACTTTTTATATTCTCTTCCTCTGCTAAATGTGGAAAACGTGATCTCTGGCCAACTGGCTTGGCCTTAGCTTCCAGTGCTGATATTGGCAGTGTGTTTTTTGAAGAGGCTGGAAGCTTAGATCTCGCTGACCTGGGGGAATAAGGTCATTCATTTATTTTGTTCCACATTTATTAGCACCTAAAAAATGCATGGTGCAATAGAAACAAGTATTGAGAGAGGAACATAGGCACGATGCAGTGCAAAGTCTTAAACATCATAAGTTGCCTTACTATAATAAAAGAATCAAACATGCAAAAAAAAATTGCATGCCCATTTTAGAGTTTCATTCACTCAAGGCAAGGGGGAGGGAACCTTTCTAATCCCAAGGGCCACATGCCAATGGTGTGCGAGGCTAGAGGCAAAAGTGAGCAGAATATTAGATGCGAGTTATACCTTTGTCCTACAGGATGTGGGTGGCGCTGTGGGTTAAACCACAGAGCCTAGGACTTGCAGATCAGAAGGTCGGCAGTTGGAATCCCCGTGACAGGGTGAGCTCCCGTTGCTCGGTCCCTGCTCCTGCCAACCTAGCAGTTTGAAAGCACATCAAAGTGCAAGTAGATAAATAGGTACCGCTCCAGCGGGAAGGTAAACGGCATTTCCGTGCGCTGATCTGGTTCACCAGAAGCGGCTTAGTCATGCCGGCCACATGATCTGGAAGCTGTATGCCGGCTCCCTCGGCCAATAAAGTGAGGTGAGCGCCGCAACCCCAGAGTCAGTCACAACTGGACCTGATAGTCAGGGGTCCCTTTACCTTTACCTTTATACCTTTGTGCAGCAGGCTAGTTGATTCATTTACACACATCCCTCTCTGTCTCTCATACAGGCAAATAAGAAGCATCATTAGAGTTCAAGGACACATTCCAGCCAGGCAGAAACACTCAAGGAGGGTACAAAGCAGGGTTGATGAGGAGTGTGATCTAGGGAGATTACTCAGGGCCAAATGGAGAAGCCTGGAGGGGGCTGCATTTGCCTCCTGGTCCTGAGTTTCCCGCATTTGACTAAGGGTTTCCTTAGAAAGGAGAAGAGTCCCGGCTGCTGTCTTTTGTTAAACAACAGCAACAACCCCAAAACATTTGGTCCTACCTAGAGGACATGAGCTGCTCTTGGGTTGTGTGGTGTATACAACTGGAGTTGCAAAAATGCATAAATGTTGAGTTCATTTATCTATACGCTTTTCCCAAGGGTGTAAAGCAATGCTTTGGAACGAAGAAAGTACTGTGCACAGCAGGTGCTGTTTTTAGATAATGTGCACATGAGTTACAGTACGCACCATGTTAGAATAGACTTTCCCTTGTGCATGATAAAACAGGAGAGTGCCTTTTTTCATGATGGTGGAAACAAAGGGAAGAGGCACCTTGGATCGCCATAAAAAAGAGAAAAAATATCCACCAAGAAGGGGGTGGGAGACGTGCATTTAAGGTCTCTCCCCCCCCCCCCACTTAAGAGCTTCTTAAGCCAAACAGCCCCTGAGCAAAGAAGTCATTATTGACATCCATTCCCGAAGAAGGAACTAATCCTTTCCAGAAATGTGTCGGCCACCTGGTGCTTTTTTTTCTAGAAAAAGAGGTGCCAGTACTCACCATGAAGCTGTTATAGTAAGTGCCACACTTTTTAAGGTGCTGGTTTTGACCTTTAAAGCGCACTGCGGCCTAGGACCCACGTACCTACGGGACCGTCTTTCTTGGTATGCCCCGCGGAGGACCTTAAGGTCCGCAAATGACAACATTTTGGAGGTCCCAGGTGGCAAGCTGGTTAGATTGGTCTCAACTAGGGCCAGGGCCTTCTCAGTACTGGCCCCGATTTGGTGGAACGCTCTGTCACAAGAGACTAGGGCCCTGCGGGACTTGACATCTTTCCGCAGGGCCTGCAAGACAGAGCTGTTCCGCCTGGCCTTTGGTTTGGACTCAGTCTGACCCTTATGTTTCCCTCCCCTTATGGTCTTGATCTATGGGCTACTTTTAAAATGAGGTTGCATTTTAAATTGCATTTTAACCTGTATTTTAAATTGTATTTTAACCTGTATTTCAAATTGGTTCTCCCCCCCACTTTCCTATTATGTTTTTATTGTAATTTTACTGGTGTTAGCTGCCTTGAGACCAGGGAGAGTGGGGTATAAATAAAATTTATTATTATTAACATTAATATTAACGGCAACAACAAAAAGAGGTGCTGCTACTGCATTCCTTTGAGCACCTTCTGAGGGAGCACTGCAGGCACCTACCGTATTTTTCGCACCATAGGACGCACCGGACAATAGGACGCACCTTGTTTTAGAGGGGGGAGAACAAGGGAAAAAAATTCTTCTGCTCTCTGCCCAGCGCCCCTTCAGCGAAGCGGCAGGAGGCTCTGCGCAGAGAGTGGGAGAATTTTCCCCCTTTTGTTTTCCCGTTCTAAAACAAGGTGCCGTTTAAGGTGCGTTCAGGCGGCTACCTTGGAAGCCTGGAGAGCGAGAGGGGTCGGTGCGCACCGACCCCTCTCGCTCTCCAGGCTTCAGGTTCCTTTCGACCTGCTCTTTGGGGCTGGCGGGGGAAGCCCACCACCAGCCCCAAAGAGCAGGTCAGGGAGCAGCGGCCATAGGCGCGCGTCACCTCTCCAGCCAGGAGAGGGTCGCGGGGGGCTGCTTTAGCCCCGTGCGTGCTCTCCCGGCTGGAGAGGTGACGCGCGCCTATGGAGGCTCCTGCCATAGGCGCGCGTCACCTCTCAGGCCAGGAGAGGGTCGCGGGGGGCTGCTTTAGCCCCGTGCGTGCTCTCCTGGCTGGAGAGGTGACGCGCGCCTATGGAGGCTCCTGCCATAGGCGCGGGTCACTTCTCCAGCTGGGAGAGGGTCGCGGGGGGCTGCTTTAGCCCCCTGCGTGCTCTCCCGGCTGGAGAGGTGACGCGCGCCTATGGAGGCTCCTGCCATAGGCGTGCGTCACCTCTCCAGCCAGGAGAGGGTCGCGGGGGGCTGCTTTAGCCCCGTGCGTGCTCTCCCGGCTGGAGAGGTGACGCGCGCCTATGGCAAGAGCCTCCATAGCCGAGCGTCACCTCTCCAGCCGGGAGAGCACGCGCGGGGCTAAAGCAGCCCCCCGCAACCGTCTCCCGGCTGGAGACGCGGGGCTGGGGCGGGGGAAGCCCGAGCTTCCCCCTCCCCCAGAACAGGACCCAGAGCCATGCCGAAGCTGCGCGCAGCTTTGGCATCGCTCTGGGAGCTTTCGGGGCTGGGGGAGGAGGAAGCCCCCCGCCAGCCTCCAAACCAGGTCGGGAGACAGCGGGAGGGCGCGCTGCGCCTCTCCCGCTGTCTCCCGAGTTTGCGGGGCTGGCGACGGGGAGGAGCAGGCTTCTCCCCCCCCGCCAGCCTTCTAGCCAAGTCAGGGGGCAGCGGGAAGGGCGCTCTGCGCCTCTCCCGCTGTCCCCCGAGTTTGCGGGGCTGGCGACGGGGAGAAGCGCTCTTCTCCCCGCGGCCCGCCTGCAGATCAGGTCCGGGGACAGAGGGAGGACGCGCTGCGCCTCCCAGCTGTCCCCGGAGCTTGTGGGGCAGGCAGCGGGGAGAAGCGCTCTTCTCCCCGCGGCCCGCCTGCCAATCAGGTCCGGGGACAGAGGGAGGACGCGCTGCGCCTCCCAGCTGTCCCTGGAGCTTGCGGGGCAGGCAGTGGGGAGAAGCGCTCTTCTCCCCGTCTCCCGCCTGCAGATCAGGTCCGGGGACAGAGGGAGGACGCGCTGCGCCTCCCAGCTGTCCCCGGAGCTTGCGGGGCAGGCAGCGGGGAGAAGCGCTCTTCTCCCCGTCGCCCGCCTGCAGATCAGGTCCGGGGACAGAGGGAGGACGCGCTGCGCCTCCCAGCTGTCCCCGGAGCTTGCGGGGCAGGCAGCGGGGAGAAGCGCTCTTCTCCCCGTCGCCCGCCTGCAGATCAGGTCCGGGGACAGAGGGAGGACGCGCTACGCCTCCCAGCTGTCCCCGGAGCTTGCGGGGCAGGCAGCGGGGAGAAGCGCTCTTCTCCCCGTCGCCCGCCTGCAGATCAGGTCCGGGGACAGAGGGAGGACGCGCTGCGCCTCCCAGCTGGCCCCGGAGCTTGCGGGGCAGGCAGCGGGGAGAAGCGCTCTTCTCCCCGTCGCCCGCCTGCAGATCAGGTCCGGGGACAGAGGGAGGACGCGCTGCGCCTCCCAGCTGTCCCCGGAGCTTGCGGGGCAGGCAGCGGGGAGAAGCGCTCTTCTCCCCGTCGCCCGCCTGCAGATCAGGTCCGGGGACAGAGGGAGGACGCGCTGCGCCTCCCAGCTGTCCCCGGAGCTTGCGGGGCAGGCAGCGGGGAGAAGCGCTCTTCTCCCCGTCGCCCGCCTGCAGATCAGGTCCGGGGACAGAGGGAGGACGCGCTGCGCCTCCCAGCTTTCCCCGGAGCTTGCGGGGCAGGCGGCGGGGAGAAGTGCTCTTCTCCCCGCCGCCCGCCTGCAGATCAGGTCCGGGGACAGAGGGAGGACGCGCTGCGCCTCCCAGCTGTCCCCGGAGCTTGCGGGGCAGGCGGCGGGGAGAAGCACGCGTCTCCCCGCCGTCAGCCTCCAAACCACATCGGAAGACAGCGGGATGGTGGTGTTCCGCCTCCCCGCTGTCCCCCGACCTTGTGGGACTGGCGCTGCGGCTCTCCTGAAGCCTGGAGAGTGAGAGTGGTCTGTGCGCACCAACCCCTCTCGCTCTCCAGCTTCAGCGAAAGCCTGTATTCGCACCATAGGACGCACACACATTTCCCCTTCATTTTTGGAGGGGAAAAAGTGCGTCCTATGGTGCGAAAAATACGGTATATAAAAATGGATAGTTCTTAAGAAAAAACAGTTGTTTTCTCTCCAGTTTTTGTGGTATTTATGATGGTGCCGCCAACTATGGTTGACATGGGTCCTTACTTTAAAAGTCTTACTGCGAGTCCTAACGCTTTCTGGCCTGTCTTTTTTTGCATCCTCCTCAGCTTGCCACTGTTCCCCAGAAGGCTCTCTCTATGGCACCTGTGATCAGGAGACGGGGCAGTGCAGTTGTCGGCAGAGAGTAATGGGGCTGCGCTGTGATACCTGCATTCCTGGGGCTTATGGTTTCCCGCAGTGTGAAGGTAGCTCCGCCTATTCCACTTGCCGTGCAGCTTTCTGTGACGCACAACCATGAAATCTTGATGTGAATGTAGCTCATCCTCAGTACCCAAAGCCCCAGGCAGCATCAGCACTGCTTGATTAAAAACAAAAAAGTAAATAAACGTGAATAGTGTGGAAACCAAAAATTGCTAAAATTAACGGATTTTAATGCAGAGCTCATCTGCTAACCTCACTTGGCAGATCAATTTGCTTTTCACTTTTTTTGTAATAATTTTTCACTGGTTTCCATCAGTGTACAAACAAAACAGGAAGTTTCCCCTGTGCTTTTCACTTTGTTAAGTGCTGCTTTGGAGTAGTTTTTCCTGAGCTCTGATACTATTTTTTCTTTTGCTCAGTGCCAGTCACAACCCAGTAGCTGCCCCACCAGATCCACAATACAGTTAAAGTATCATCCAGGAAACCTCTGCATTTCTTTATCCTATTTTATATTGAATTCATTTATGTATGGCTTAACATTTTCAAAAACAAACAAAAACAAAAACATTTCCTAGGTGGTTTTACACCCTGTTTTAAAAACAACAAATAGAACATTGGAAAATATTAGAATACAGTGGTGCCTCGCAAGACGAAATTAATTCGTTCCGCAAGTCTTTTCATTTTGCGAGTTTTTCGTCTTGCGAAGCACGGTTTCCCATAGGAATGCATTAAAAATCAATTAATGCGTTCCTATGGAAACCGAACCGCCTTCAGACCAGGTCTGGGGACAGTCTGTCCCCCGACCTCTTCTGAAGGCTGGCGGGGGGCGAAAGTCTTTGCTTCCCCCCCCCGCCTGCCTTCCCGGGACAGCGGAGACTTTTCCGCTGTCCCGGGGCGATCTTAAAATGCTGGCGGGCGGCAGCGAAGGCAGCGAAGGCCAGCATTTTAAAAGCCCCCGGGACAGCGGAGACTTTTCCGCTGTCCCGGGGCGATCTTAATGCCTGCCTTTCCTGGACCTCTTCTGAAGGCTGGCGGGGGGCAAAAGTCTTTGCTTCCCCCCCCCGCCTGCCTTCAAAAGCCGTCCTGGATAGCGGGAAGCGCTTCCCTGCTATCCCGGACCGCTTTTAAAATGCTGGCGGTGGGGAGCAAAGCCTTTCGCCCCCGCCGGTGGGGAGCAAAGCCTTTCGCCCTCTTCTGAAGTCCGGAGGGGGGGAAAAGGGCTTTGCTCCCCACCGCCAGCATTTAAAAGAGGTCCCCGAGATTTCCCTATGGGCTTTCGTCTTGCGATGTAAAGCCATAGGGAAAATCGTCTAGCAAAGCGTCGCAAAAACCGAAAAACCCTTTCGTCTTGCGGGTTTTTCGTCTTGCGAGGCATTCGTCTTGCGGGGCACCACTGTAAATGAAAATCAAATATAAAATTTAAAAACCCCACAAATTTAAAACATTATAACTAACAAGAAAACAAAAAATATTTTCTTAAACATAAGGAACAATCAATACAAATAAACCCTAAAAACAAAAACACAATAGAAAATCCACGTATAAAGTATTAATAGTGACTAAACTGCATCTGATCTTTCCCTGCTTAGCTGATTCCATTTGTTATATGAGTGCCGGCTCTTATGTGTGTGTGTGTGGTTGTTTTTCTCTCTCTGTTTCAGTGGGCTCTTGTAATCCTGCGGGGCTTGCAAATGCAGACCCTTCCCTGCCAGTGGTGAGTACTTCCTGTTTCTGTTGGATCTTAGTTTTGATTATTATTATTTTTACGCATCATGTTGAATTTTTAAAATTTATTATACACCTCATTGAGTGTCATGAAAACTGGCATCTCTGCATCGTCCAAAAGAGTGGATGCTTTGCATGCAGAAAGTTCGGGGTTCAATCTCTGGTGTCTCTGATTGAAAGACCAGGTAGCAGATGATGGTGAAGAAACTTGGGCCAGATTCCTCTACCTGGTTCCATAAGCAGAAACCAGTACAGTGGTACCTCGGGTTAAGCACCGTATTTTCGCTCTATAAGATGCACCAGATCATAAGACGCACCTAGTTTTTGGAGGAGAAAAGAGAAAAAATATTCTGAATCCCAGAAGCCAGAACAGCAAGAGGGATCGCTGCGCCGCGAACCCTCTTGGTGTTCTGGCTTCTGGGATAGCTATGCAGCCTGCATTCGCTCCCTAAGATGCACACACATTTCCCCTTACTTTTTAGGAGGGAAAAAGTGAGTCTTATAGAGCAAAAAATACGGTACTTAATTCATTCCTGAGGTCCGTTCTTAACCTGCAACTGTTCTTAACCTGAAGCACCACTTTAGCTAATGGGGCCTCCAGCTGCCACCACATCGCCGGAGCATGATTTCTGTTCTCATCCTGAAGCAAAGTTCTTAACCCGAGGTACTATTTCTGGGTTAGCGGAGTCTGTAACCTGAAGCGTATGTAACCTGAAGCGTATGTAACCCGAGGTACCACTGTACAAGGATTCCTGCTAGTGCAGCAGGGCTTTGCTGCCACCAGAACTGAGCACAAGGGGAAGAGATGGGTCCTTTCGGCAAGCAGGCAGATCAAGGAAATGATCTCCTTAGCGCAACATTGAATTCCACCCTCTGCCTGAGGCTCTGAATGGTGCCACTGCCAGAGAGTAAACAATACGGGTCTAGATGAACATATGGCAGTTTCCTGTGTTCCTAATCTACATTGCCTTTGATTGTCTTCATCATGGGTAGGCAAACTAAGGCCCGGGGCCCAGATCCGGCCCAATCGCCTTCTAAATCCGGCCCATGGACGGTCCGGGAATCAGCCTGTTTTTACATGAGTAGAATGTGTGCTTTTATTTAAAACGCATCTCTGGGTTATTTGTGGGGCATAGGAATTCATTCATCTCCTCCCTCCAAAATATAGTCCACCCCACCCCAGCTGAAAAAGTTTGCTGACCCCTGGTCTTGATTCTTAGTACGCAATTTCAGATTTTTCTCTCTCTCTCTGCTTCCCCCTTTCCCCTCCTCCTCAGGGGTCCTGCGAATGTCGAGCCTATGTGGAAGGTGAAGCTTGCGATAGGTGCAAACCGCTCTACTGGAACCTGACTCCAGATAACCCATTTGGATGCATGAGTAAGACCCTTCCCATGTCATTCTTCCAGGAGGCCTCTCATCTAAGCTGCTCTGGTGATTTAAGCAGAAGAGGGTTCCCATTTCTCCGTTTTCTGAACACATTGCGGAGGCAAAACTATGGGGGCAGGGGAAGCCTTTGGGCGTGGGCCACAGCCAAACAGAATAGCTGAGGTGCTCTGGTCTCCTTTAATGCTGAATGGAAACAAGGATCAGCAGAGCAAGTACAGGAAGCCAGCAAAACTTATGCTATCTTAAATTAAGGTGGGATAAAAGGTAAAGGTAAAGGGGACCCCTGACCATTAGGTCCAGTCGTGACTGACTCTGGGGTTGTGGCGCTCATCTCACTTTATTGGCTAAGGGAGCCGGCATACAGCTTCTGGGTCATGTGGCCGGCATGACCCATTTACCTTCCCACCAGAGAGGTACCTATTTATCTACTTGCACTTTGACGTGCTTTCGAACTGCTAGGTGGGCAGGAGCAAGGACCGAGCAACGGGAGCTCACCCCGTCGCGGGGATTCGAACTGCCGACCTTCTGATTGGCAAGTCCTAGGCTCTGTGATTTAACCCACAGCGCCACCCGCGTCCCTAAGGTGGGATAAGTTGCCCTTATTCGAAACTCTATTCAGGAGTGTGGTTGCTGCTGGCTGAACTGGTCTGAGCCTGGCAGAGGTCAAACAAGATTCTGCAGTCAAGTTTGATTTACTCCACTGTTTTTGCCGGTTTCTCTCTCACTGTTTATATCTACCTACCTATCTGTCTGTCTGTCTGTCTGTCTTTCTGTCTATATATCTTGGGGGAGCCACCAACTGTCCTGGGGTAGATTAGTACACTGCGTTAGTTTAGACCATCTCATTCCAAGTTTTTGCTGAATGTCCTCTTTGCCCTTACATAGCAGATCAAGAGTTTACAACCACGACTGTGACTTCTGTTTGGGGCTTTTACTGTCTTACTGACTTCTGCCATTTCTGCCTGCCTGTCTGAGGATTAGCTGGCATCCAGCTATCTTCAAGTTAATTGCTGGATAGACTTGAGGAGTCATCTAACTACCCCTTTCTGTTTCCCCTAGGCTGCCAGTGCGACACCATGGGGACAGTTGCAGGTGTTGCTGAGTGCCAGCAAGTAAGTTTCACACCGTGTGATGAAATCCACTCTGAGGTCCCGGCTAGGACCCAGGTCCTGCCAGGAGAAACACTTGCCTTGATGCCCTTTTTACCTTGAAACATATCATCCCAAGTGGAACAAGCCATTATAAATCTCATCTTAACTCCTGCTCTACAGAGCAATCCTGCTGCTTCCTGACTCTTTACCAGTGCATTTTGGCAAATGCACACCAGATGACCAGAAGCATTCTGGAGATATTTTACTTTCCGTGCAACAGCATTATTACAACACTGATTTATTTAGAAATTTGTTGCCTGCTTTTCATTATCAAGTAATTCCCAAACAGGGCACAGTCCTAATAAAACACAATCTGATCGTACAACCAATGACTGAACAATGAAGCCGTCAAAGCAGGCAAGAGCACAAAGATATAAACTAAATGTGGCGTCACAGATTTAACCAACAGCCTGAGTGAATATGTTGATCCTCACCTCACTTGGCACAAAAAGCTTATAACTTTGTGCCAGCTGTCTCTAAGGTGGGAGTTCTGTGATTGAGGTGCCTCTTGAATTATACTTGATTTATTCCAATGCAAGGCATGGGCAGTAAAACAGGCATTGCTTTTATTTTCTATTGCTTTCATAAGGTTTCAGCAAATGACACAATGTTCTTCTAATATTTCTGTGAGCATTAGGGCTACAGCAGAGGTTTCTGGTTGTTGTTCTTAGGGCAAAACAGAGCAGCTGCTGTTGCATTTCGCAGCCTTTGTCCCCTTTCTCATTCTTTCACCTCCTCACATTTCTTTGCCCGTACAAGAAAAGCCAGCTAAGGCCAGGGAGGTTAATTTTGGGGAGCTGCAGCAGGCTGATTTTAACATGTGGCCTGTGTCTCCTAGGGTGACGGACACTGCTTCTGCAAGCCCAATACCTGTGGTCAGTTCTGTTCAACCTGTAAAGAAGGATACTACAACCTGGAGAGCGGGAATTACTTTGGCTGTCAAGGTGTGTTCTTTTCCCCCTGCTATCTGTTAGCCGTTGGGTGGGGACAAAAGTCACAGAGCCCATTAGCTGGAACTGAGGAACAGTTGTCCTGTCAAGATGGGAAGCAGGGTTCCAATGTGGGGGGGGGGGCATATTAAGGGAAAGAACAAATTTACTCCAGACTTTCAAAGGAAAGGAAGGAGGTAAAGAAAGGTTGGAGGTGCAGTCGCTCAGGCCTTAAAAATCAATTTCAAAAAAGTCAAAAAGGTAGAGGAGAAAGAGCAAGCCCAGATGAGAGGAGTTGGAAAAGGTTTATTGAAACAGGCATTACTGAGAGACGTTGATTAAACTGGCACCTATTTTATTGTATACCGTATTTTTCCGTGTATAAGACTAGCTTTCCCCCCTAAAAAATAATGTCAAAAATTAGGGGGCATCTTATACATGGGGCCATCTCCCCCATTTTCTTAAATCTGAGTCCCCCCAAATAGAGTACGTCTTATACATGGGGGCATCTTATAGACGGAAAAATATGGTACTTTATTTTTAGACCAAGAGAATGGAAGTTGAGCTTAGATCAAAGCTGGACACTGTATTGGGTACAGATTGCACAGCTTCTTGATGTACAACAGAACAAAGCGTGCTAAAATTGGCTGGGTTGTTGTCCTTCATCAGTAATACAAACAGATACATCTATGGCACTGAAAGGACCGGGAGTATCCATTGCTGTCTATTTTTATTAACTATGCAAGGCTGTATCCTTGGATGAGTTAGGATTATGGGGAGTGGTCTGCAAACGGTGATGGGGAGACTGCCTGGTAGGGAAACAGCAGGCATAGCTTCTGAAATAGAACAGGGAGGCAGTGGAAACGGATCCAGGCAGGGCCAGAAGCCAACGCGAAAGCAGATACAATGGAATAAAAATAGTGTGCCATGCCACTGTCACTCCCTCTGGTGCCAGGCTATTTGGGGCCCATTAGCAACTGCAGAATGTAAAGACGTGTGCTTCCTATCTACAGGATGCCACTGTGACATCGGTGGGGCAGCCGGACCGGCGTGTGACGAGAAGACTGGATCCTGTCGCTGCAGACTGAATACGCAAGGCCCCACTTGCACTCAGTAAGAGGCTGGCTGCAGCTGCAATGCAGCAGGGCAAACCTATGGCGTTAGCCGCCTTGCCATCTTGGATTTCAAACCCAACACTAGCGTTCTGTGTATTGAGTGGGTGAGGTGGAGAATGAGAATGGGTCATTTGGGGTAGCAGACTAAGTGAGATGTGCATAGATGCTGCAGAAAGGTTCTTCGCCTATGTGTGTGGTTCTGCAGGTTTTTAAGTGGGGGCAGGGGGAAGCTGACTGAAGGTAAACATGATACAGTGGCACCTTGGGTTAAGAACTTAATTCGTTCTGGAGGTCCGTTCTTAACCTGAAACTGTTCTTAACCTGAAGCACCACTTTAGCTAATGGGGCCTCCTGCTGCCGCCGCACGATTTCTGTTCTCATCCTGAAGCAAAGTTCTTAACCCGAGGTACTATTTCTGGGTTAGTGGAGTCTGTAACCCGAAACGTCTGTAACCCGAGGTACCACTGCACAGGTTTATAAAATTATGAAAATAATTCCTCTCCCCTCCTTCTGCCAGCAATCCTGTGAAGTTGATTGGTTGGAGAGGTAGGGAGGGAGAATATCCTGACGGCCATCTAGTCCAATGCAGGAATGTGTCTGTGGCCTGTGTATAAAACATGAAAAGCCGCATGTCATTTATGTAATCATTCTGGGCAGATGATAAGTATTTTCTTGGGGTATGGATGCAAATGTCCTAAGCTAGAGTGACTGACTGCGTTGACTAAATACTAGTTCGAGTTTTTGCTTGCTTAGTTCATCCCAGACATGTTGAGGCTGAGTCTTTCCTACATTGTGGTGCAGATGGAAACCCAGGCTGTTAAGAGTGTGCCTCACTTTTTATCTGCAGACCAGCGATAGACCATTATATCCCTGACCTTCATCACCTGAAATATGAGCTGGAAGATGGGACTACGCTGGATGGACGGCCTGTTCGATTTGGCTACAACCCCTTGGAATTTGAGAATTTTAGCTGGAGAGGATATGCACAAATGTCTTCCATCCAGGTAGGCCTTAACTCCCCACCTCTTTCCTTGGGCAGATAGCAAAGGCACCTTCAAATGTTATGGATTTCATAAGAGCAAAGCACTTCCACATAGAGAAAAGGATAAAAAATATATATGCATGCTGAGAAGCTGCAGTCAGCTGCATCTGCTCATCATCTGTACTCCGAACGTTCCTGCAATGAAATAATGCATGATCCATGCGTGAGTTTCAAGATTTTAATATGTGTAAGTGCTTGCACTATTGGAAATATGTGGCGTTTCAAGACTAGAGATCTCCTACGCATTTTACCCAAAGGGACTCCTAAAAACAGACACAGCCCAATGCAAGCGGTCGCTCCATATTTGTGTGCATATGCTTCTACATTGAAAGCCTGTTTGTGCTAATGTGCTCTTTAGGCTTAGGAAGAGAACAGCGGGATGATAGGAAAGGTCCCAAGTCCTGGAACCGCTTCATTATGTCAGCCTTAGTTCATTTAGGGGAAGATGGCCAGGCAAGAACTATATAAGGGGACTGCCAGTTAGAAAGACAACACACAAACAGGTCTCCTAAGGGGCTATTCTCCCTCTTCCTGTTGCAACTCTGCATAACATCTCCCTGCTCCTCAAAGGAAAGGAAAACCCTCTTTGCTTTTTCCTGTGCTGCATGTGGCTTTAGTTGCTCTTTCATCTGTTGAAGAGGGTGGCTTGTTTATTTCCAGGCTTTTGTATGCTTGAATGACAAGAGAATGAGACTGTAACATCTGCTGAGCTTGCTCCCACCTGAGATGTGGTTCCTCTCTGAAATCTGGAGACCTCACAGAGAGAGTGTGTGTTTATGTGTGGTCTATGTGGTTCATTTGAAACTCTCTTATATGACTTTATTCTTTAGGAGAGGGTTCTTAGATTAAAGATTATTTTTGTTTTATTTCTGCCCCTTAGGAAAATGTGCCCAAGGACAGACTTTCCTTGTTCTCTTTAGATTTTTGTGTGTGGTGCCTGCTCTCTCATTTCGTGTGCCATTGTTACAGTCCCACCCTTAGCCTTTAATAGCCAGAGGCTCACAAAGTGCTCATTCCACAATTTAGTTACTGTCTGAAAGGTGCAAACGAGGCTTTGAAGGTAGTATTTTGTCTTGCTATAGAAACCCCCAGCATTCTTGGATAGAGGTACATGCCTTGCTTAGCCTTCTCGGAAATGTCAGCTTGAGCTGGAGCACTACAGCTAATCCGCATATTCAGTTTGCACGTGGTTAATCTGATTTGCATGGATTCTTGATGCCAGCCCATTGGTGTGGACAACTCCCAGTCTTTCCACTTGCATTTTCCAATCAGTTAATGTCCCAAACATGGCAGTCTTTATAAATGCCAGGAGATACAAGAGCAAAATTAATTTTAGGCTCATAATGCCCACACATTTTTTTATGATGCAGTGATGATTGAATGCAGTCTGAATATCACAGAGAGTTGTGTGTATATGCACATCTGCCTTCAAGAAAGATACAGGCAGTGCTCCCCCGCCCCCGGAAAAATAGGTGCCGGAACTCACCATGAAGTTGTTACAGTAAGTGCCACACCTTTTAACCAAAAAAAGAGAGGTGCTGGTACTGCGTACTTTTGAGTACCCCATGAATAATAATTTTTAAAAAACCACTGGATATAGGTGTCCTTAATCACCCATTGGCATTCCTATCCATCTCTTTCTCACAATCAGATTGATGTGTAAACTTTTCCCATGTTAGTGTTAGGAATTATTTGCAGGGCCACTTTTGTGATTTTTACTTGCAAAAGGGGAAGCAGCCTTTCTAAGGACATCAGAGCCCTGCTGAATCAGACCAAAGGTCTAGTTCAGCATAACAGACCCTGTGATCTTGCCTAAAAGATAAAGGGACCCCTGACCATTAGGTCCAGTCATGGCCGACTCTGGGGTTGCGGCGCTCATCTCGCTTTATTGGCTGAGGGAGCCGGTGTACAGCTTCCGTGTCATGTGGCCAGCATGACTATGCCGCTTCTGGCGAACCAGAGCAGTGCACGGAAATGCCGTTTACCTTCCCGCCAGAGCAGTACCTATTTACTTGCACTTTGACATGCTTTGGAACTGCTAGGTTGGCAGGAGCAGGGACTGACTGAGCAACGGGAGCTCACCCCGTCGCGGGGATTCGAACCGCCGACCTTCTGATCGGCAAGTCCTAGGCTCTGTGGTTTAACCCACAGCGCCACCCACGTCTACTCCCCCTTTAATGGCATCTAAGCAGCAGGCCATCACTGCACCTTGTGGCAATGGGTTATGGATTTTGTATGCACTCGGTGTGCTTCTCTTTAGAAGTCGTCATCTTCTCTCGTCTCTCCCTTTTCTCCCTTCGGCTCTTGACTATGGAATGTCTGTTTCTGGCTGGATAGATAGCCTTAGGTGGAATGTGCAGCGAGTGTTTCAGAGGCATCTTTCCAGGCCATCCCATTAAGAGCAGGATGGGGCTGGCATGATTTCCTCACCTGCTTTTGGCATGCTGCTTTTGGGAGCAGGAATACGGGAGTGCTGTGCTTGAGCTGGTGGCTGGTGGCAGGTGACGGTGGAGGTTTATTTAAGGTGTGCTCTGCTTCTCTCCCCTTTCTCTCCCACCAGCCCAAGGTAGTGGTGACCCTCAGTGTGACCTCCCCTGACCTGTTCCGCCTCGTCTTCCGCTACGTCAACCGGGGGCCTGCAAATGTGGAAGGGAGGGTCTCAGGCCTTGAGGAAGGAAAGTTTAATGTTTGTGGCAACTGTAAGTGCATTTTTCACTTCTAGACTAACCCCTTTCGAAAACCAGTTGATAAAGGAGCCGATCTTTGCTTTTTCTTGCAAAGCAGCGTTTTCTTCTCCCTCCCCAAAAGCCACCACCACCACCACTCATTTCGTAGATTTTGGATCTCCTCAAGCAGTTTGCTCTTAGAAACCACAAAGGGTGGGGAACCTAGAGAGGCAAAGAGAGAGAGAGAGACAGAGAGAGACAGGCAGGGCAGGCAACAGACTCGCAGTCTGCCCTGCAATGATAATGTGCCCGATGTGCTTTTTCGCCTTTTGCAGAACAAAGTCAAATTCACAGTGCGGGTCAGAGAAGCGGAGATCTATCTCTTCCATGTCATCTTGAGATATATTAACTCAGGAAGTGCCACTGTGTACGGCAAAATTACAGCTTATCAGCCACGAAGGAGAGGTAAGGACCCCAGATTTCCCTTGTCCCCCCAATTCCATAATTGATCTGTTGTCGCGGTTTCCATTCTCAAGCTGCTCTGTGTTGCCGATCAAACAAAGCATTTTCTGAAGCAACCTATTATATCATATACTGTTCTAGAATTGAGGGGAAAGGCCAATAATTGTTAATGCTTTGTAACAATTCCTCACTCAGGCTTTTGCTTAAGTGTGCCTTCAAACCAGTGAACTTCCACTTGTTTTGTGCAAATACTTATTGTATATAAAACTATGGTAACTGATCATTGTGACCGGGAAAATATGATGGGGTAGGATTTTAGTGCTAAACTGTTAAGTTACAGCTTGAGTCCCATTTTTTGAGCCTGTTGACCAGAGGATGTTAAGAGGGAATTTGTTTCTCTTTGGTGTTAAACAAGGCAAAGTAACATTTAGATGCCTTTGATCTAGCAGGCTATTATTATTATGTTCCTATTTTTCTTCCAAATCATTACAATCGTCATTCACAGTGAATTGCATTCTGAAGAGGTGAAGTACAGTCATACCTTGGGTTACAGACGCTTCAGGTTGTGTTTTTTTCGGGTTACGGACGTGCCGAAACCCGGAAGTACTGGAAGGGGTTACTTGCAGGATTCGGGGGTCGCACATGCGCAGAAGCACTAAACTGCACTTTGCGCATGTTCAGAAGTACAGTGGTGCCTCGCAAGACGAAATTAATTCGTTCCGCAAGTTTTTTCTTCTTGCGAGTTTTTCGTCTTGCGAAGCACGGTTTCCCATAGGAATGCACTGAAAATCAACCAATGCGTTCCTATGGAGACCATCCGGGGACAGAGGGGAAGCGCCGCACACCTTCCCCTCTGTCCCCGGACCTGTTTTAAAGCAAGGGAAGGGGCAGCGGGGAGAATCGCTTCTCCCTGTTGCCGCCCCTTGGTTCAAAAGGGGTCCGGGGAGAGAGGGGAAGACGCGCTGCGCTTCCCCGCTATCCCCGGAGCTTGCGGGGCAAGCTTCGTTTTGCGAAGCAAGCCCATAGGGAAATGCGTCTTGCGAAGCGGCTAAGAAAACGAAAAACTCCTTCGTCTAGCGAGTTTTTCGTCTTCCGAGGCGTTCGTCTTGCGGGGTACCACTGTACTGAATCGCAACCCACGCATGCACAGATGCGCCGCTGCGGGTTGTGAGCACTGTGGGTTGCAAACGTGCCTCCCGCACGGATCATGTTCAGAACCCGAGCATCCACTGTATAAAGAGAAGACTTTAAAACAAATAAAATTGTCTATGGATTGTATTCAATGCTCACAGTAGACCCATCAGACTTAGTTTTATCGATTTTAGTGGGTGTGGTCTGAGTAGAACTTAGTTGGCTGCAGTCCTGATAAAACAAACAAACTTAAACTAGATTGTATCTAGTACGTCTGGAAGATAAGGAAAAGATTGTTTGAATCCCCCGCTTTGATTGCAGTAGCAGACAGGAAGGATTCCACTGGCAGCCTCACCGCTTGTACTAATGGGATGTAGTTTTCATTCTTTGCTGCTTTAGCCACACTGTGGCATATATATGCAAATGTGGAATGCAAGAAAGCTGGTCAATTTTATGTCTAGCCTGGTGTATGGTAACTCTTCCAGTTCCTAATCTCACTTTCAAATCCTCATTCATGCTGACAGCAGAATTAACTGCAATTGCTTCCATAGTGCTAGCCTTGAAATATTATGTTTGGGCAATGGAAGGCTTTTCTGAAAGGGGGGCGGGGAGGCAATTTTGTTAATGGAGTTCATTTTTAGCCATATAACTTCTACCTTCAGGGGTTCCGATTTTCACTTTTACTGATTCAGAAAGGGAGCAATTCTTATCTCAATAGGCAGCTGCAGTAGCTGATATATTAAAAAGGACTTCATAATTGAGTCCGTGGAGCACTGCATTATAGCACTGTTGCTGGCAAAGTCTGTACAGAAGTGTCATTTCCAGGCTCTGTTAGGAATGTTTTCACTGAACTTAAAAGGACATCTTTATGTCACTAAAGAGGCACTTTTTACATGCATTTATAAAACACAAGTTTATTTCATTAAAGAAATGCAGCTAACGTATTTCAATATGAAATTTATGATATTATTTCAGGAAACATGCAAAGTTAACAAATAAAACATACAAATAAGTTGAGTCCCCCCTGTCCCCAGCGCTTCAAGAATTGAGTTTGGCCATTCTCTTGAGTGCTCAGGGAGTGCTCAGTGCTTCCTGTTCCTTCTGCGACATCACCACATTGGAAATTGTGTTGGTTCCTGAAGTGCCGACAACTTGCTCATCTTCTGGACCTGGGTGGGGAAAATGTGAAGTTTACCTTCTGATATGATGCTATCTGAACAGGAAGCATGAGAACGGTGTGTAACAGCAGTGATTTTGACCAGTAGTGGCTGGTCCAATTTCAGTTCACCTTCAGCCAGCCACATAACACCTTCTTACTTACAACCAGAAAGGAGTGATACTGCCTGTCGGCTTTCTATACCTTCGTCTCAGTGTGGCCCTTGCAGAACTCAGCAGGGAAGAAGATGGGATCTGCCTATCAATCGGCTGTAGCTCCAATTACTGTAGGGTCCCCCCCCCTCTGCCCCACAAGTCCCCAAAAGCCAATGCTTTCTGATAGCACCCTCAGTCTGGGCTCCTTCCATGTGGTGGTCATTCTGACACGGTATGAGAACTGGAATGTGAACACCTCTGGGGATCATGTGATACACGTCTGTCGCAGATAGCATCTGTGCCTTGAAATAGCAAAGCGGGAGTTAGCTTTTATGATGGAAAAGGAGAACATGTTATAAGATCTTCGGTGTTTTAGCTCTGCTGTGTTGACACACGTTTTGCCACTGGTTGTTTTATTTATTTAGTTTTGCAGTTGGTTTCATTCCTTTTGATTTTTAGGGATTTTTTTAAAAAAACCTTTTATTGTTATCTGCCCAGGGGACAATGTTAATTGGGCCATGTTGTTGTTGTTTAGTTGTTTAGTCGTGTCCGACTCTTCATGACCCCATGGACCAGAGAACGCCAGGCACCTCTGTCCTCCACTGCCTCCCGCAGTTTGGTCAAACTCATGCTGGTAACCTCGAAAACACTATCCAACCATCTCGTCCTCTGTCGCCCCCTTCTCCTTGTGCCCTCCATATTTCCCAACATCAGGGTCTTTTCCAGGGAGTCTTCTCTTCTCATGAGGTGGCCAAAGTACTGGAGCCTCAGCTTCACAATCTGTCCTTCCAGTGAGCACTCAGGGCTGATTTCCTTCAGTATGGAGAGGTTTGATCTTCTTGCAGTCCAAGGGGCCATATGCAGTCCATTGGGCCATATGCTAATGATTTAAATACAGTTTATCCCCATGTTTGCTGGCTGATTTGCTTTCCTTGTGGCCAGGTTGTGCAGTGTGATGTGTGCGCGATACATTCAGATGATGTGGAGGATGAGTGCATGCCCCACCCCCACCCCCACCCCCAAAAAGGTTCCTAACTTGATTAAAATAATTTTTGCTTCTTGGAAACAAATGGCTTTATTCTTAAGGCTATGTGATATGATAAGGATTGTTTGTGCAAGAGACTTCACCTAAATGCATTGACTTTGCTAACCTGGCCACTTATTTCTGCAAACTTGATCATCCCTTAAATTTCCTTGAATATGTTTTCATTATTGACTGTTCTTTATTAATGATACTTTAAGGAACAGCGTACAGATTGGTCTCTGGCCTTTATTGTCTGTGCTTTTGCAGCAATCGCTTGTGCTAGTTTTTATTATAGGACTGCAATTATTGAGGAAAGTCAGTATCCCTTTACAGTCATACCTCAGGTTACAGCCGCTTCACGTTGCGTTTTTTTGGGTTTTGGACTGCTGAAAGCTGGAAGTACTGGAACGGGTTACTCCCGGGTTTCGGCGGTCGCACATGCGCAGAAACGCTAAATCGCACTTTGTGCATGCGCAGAAGCGCCAAATTGCAACCCACGTTTGTGCAGACGCAGGTTGCGAATGCTGCGGGTTGCAAACGTGCATCCTGCACGGATCACGTTCGCAACCTGAGCATCCCCTGTACTCTTTCCCCCTCATTTGCAAGATGAATATATACCACATCTCACTGACTGTTAAGGTTGCCCTACTTTGTGTGGGGGAAAGAGAGAGATGGGGGGAGATTGGAACTAGTTCTGAAGGGGTACTATCTCTTGTTCATGTTGTATGTCTCTCTGCAAATGTTTTGTTTGTTTGTTAGATTTATACATTCAATACAGCTGCTCTCAAGGCAGTTGGCAATAAGATGAAATAATACAACCAACTGGTTAAAAAATAAAATAAAACTGGAGAAGAATATCGCAAGCCATGCAGGCAAAACAATTGTGTGGGTCTTTCTAATGCTATTCCTTCAAAATTCAGATCTTGGGACGTGGGTGGCGCTGGGGTCTAAACCACTGAGCCTCTTGGGCTTGCCAATCAGAGGGTTGGCAGTTCGAATCCGTGCGATGGGGTGAGCTCCCTTTGCCCTGTCCCAGATTCTGCCAACCTAGCATTTTGGAAGCATACCAGTGCAAGTAGGTAAATAGGTACCACTACAATGGGAGGGTAAACGGTGTTTTCGTGCACTCTGGCACTTCTCACTGTCCTCCGTGCACCAGAAGCAGTTTAGTCATGCTGGCCACATGACCCGGAAAGCTGTCTGTGGACAAATGCCGACTCCCTTAGCCTAAAAAGTGAGATGAGCACCGCACCCCACAGTAAAATTGGACAGGACTTAACTGTCCAGGGGTCCTTTACCTTTTACCTTTACATCATTGGGAGAGTACGGCCCTTGCATCCAGCTTCATTTATGTATTGAAGGACAGCAGCAATATAAAACAATAACAAGTTAGGAGGCATCCAGGGTACAGTGAACATTAATTTTACTCATTTATTTTATATTCAGTTTATTTTGTTTTGAGTGAATGTTTTTCATCGGGGGCAGCTGTAGACATTGTTGCAAAGAATTCAGTTTTCAACAATGGATACAGAACGCAGTTTTCAGCTAGAAATAACAGTGGGCTCAAAAAAAGCTATGCATTTCAAGCATACTTTGGCTGGAAACTTCCTCCTTTCTTTGCGAAGCTGAGACACCTGGATGTTGCAAAGTTTGCAACATCAACCTGTTGATGGAATCTTTTGAGGGTGTGTTGAGACACAACCAGGGGTCAGCAAGGCTTACTGGGCACGGGCCGGATCACTCCCTCAGAGATCCTCCATGGGCCAGACCAGCGCAGCGCCACGCCAGAAATAGCACCTGCACATCTCCGCGGTGCCAGAAATCGCATCTGCCCATAGAATCATAGAGTTGGAAGAGACCACAAGGGCCATCGAGTCCAACCCCCTGCCAAGCAGGAAACACCATCAGAGCACTCCTGACATATGGTTGTCAAGCCTCTGCTTAAAGACCTCCAAAGAAGGAGACTCCACCACACTCCTTGGCAGCAAATTCCACTGTCGAACAGCTCTTACTGTCAGGAAGTTCTTCCTAATGTTTAGGTGGAATCTTCTTTCTTGTAGTTTGGAACCATTGCTCCGTGTCTGCTTCTCTGGAGCAGCAGAAAACAACCTTTCTCCCTTCTCTATGTGACATCCTTTTATATATTTGAACATGGTTATCATATCACCCCTTAACCTCCTCTTCTCCAGGCTAAACATGCCCAGGTCCCTTAGCCGTTCCTCATAAGGCATCGTTTCCAGGCCTTTGACCATTTTGGTTGCCCTCCTCTGGACACGTTCCAGTTTGTCAGTGTCCTTCTTGAACTGTGGTGCTCAGAACTGGACACAGTACTCCAGGTGAGGTCTGACCAGAGCAGAATACAGTGGCACTATTACTTCCCAGACGCCTGAAATCGCGCCCATGGGTCTTAGGTTGCCGACCCCTGGTCTAGACAAATGAATGTGGAACATGGCAAGCTGCTCACCAGGTACACATGGTCTCCTTTTCCACGAGGAAGATGAAACCGCAGAGAATTAATTTGGAAACTCTTCCTCCGTTTGACTATGGTTGCAATTTGTGGGCAGTCATTTAATTTTATCCTGATTTTTAAGCTGTATTTTAATCAATTGTTTGATTGTGTTTTAATGTATTTGATATTTGATGTTAGCTGCCCTGAGCCCGGTCTTGGCTGGGGAGGGCAGGGTATAAATACAAATTTACTGACTTTTGAAACTCCTCGGAACCACTCCAGAAATCTCGCACGCCTTTTAGATGGAAATGAAAGCTGATTTTTTTTCCTATCTGCAGATACAGAACAGACAAAACAGATTGTATTTGTGCCCACAAAAGAGCCGGCTTTTGTCACCGTTCCTCAGAACAGCTTTGGGGAGCCGTTTGTGCTGAGCCCCAATGTGTGGTCTCTGGTCATTGAAGTCGAGGATGTAGTACTGGTAAGGGTGACGGTCCTCCCCTCTTCTCCCCTTTTGGTCAGGACCATGGCGAAAAGAACTAAGTCTTGCATTTCTACCCTTCATTCCAGGATTACATGGTCCTGTTGCCCAGTTCCTACTACGAGGCTCCTATATTGCAGCTCAGAGTCTCAGATCCTTGCACCTACAGCCCAGCTCCAGAACAAGTTGGTCAGAAGTAAGGCTTCCATTTCCATCTTTGCTATAGGATTAGATCGTACTGGAGCCGATATCCTTGGCTCAGATTTCCAGTACTTCATTCTAGCAGACACCGTTATACTGAGAGAGAGAAAAAAGCTATTCCTCTTCCTTTCTAGCTGCCTCCTGCATAAGTACGTGCCTGTGGAGCAGTTCCCCTTTGGGTCAGGAGACGATGCTATATGTAAGGTGGACAACAGCTTGCCGAGACCCTGCCCGAAAGTGCGGGTTTTGCCTACCTACCCTGAGATGGTGGAATGCAATGGAAGAGATGTAAGTGGTCCTGCTCACACTGATGCTATTCTAAAGGCAGCCCTGTTTAGGGAAGCTTTTACTGTTTAATAGGTTATTGTATTTTAGTGTGTTGTTGGAAGACGCCCAGAGTGGCTGGGGAAACCCAGCCAGATGGGCGGGGTATAAAAAATAAATTATTATTATTATTATTGTTATTATTATTATTATTATTATTATGCATCAGTGAAAGCTTGTAGTGCTGCTCTCTAGCTAATAATAATAATAATAATTTATTATTTGTACCTCACCCATCTAGCTGGGTTTCCCTAGCCACTCTGGGTGGCTTCCAACAAAGATTAAAAATGCATTAATTGTATTAATTAAGAAGCATTGCACTCTTCTCCAGGTAGCATGAATTTCTTTCTCCCCATTGGTCACCTTGCGTTAATCTAAGCACTGTCCCTGATGCTTTTTGGGAAGTACTTTTAACTGGCCAGATCTGTTGATGATACATAATGGCCACATGAAATTTCCATGTTGAGAGGCAGAGCACCACTGAATTATGTGCAGTTGGGGAGCAACAGCAAGGGAGGGCTGTTGGCGTCGTCTCCTGCTTGGGGGCTTCCTGTTAGGGAATCTTTAGATGCTGGACTTAGATGGACCCAACTGGATCCAATCCAGCAGAACTCGTCTTAGGTTCTTGAGATGTGGGGAGTGTGTATCTGGGAGCCAGCGTGGTGCAGTGGTTAAGAGCGGTAGACTCGTAATCTGGTGAACCGGGTTTGTGTCCCCGCTCCTCCACATGCAACTGCTGGGTGACCTGGGGCTAGTCACACTTCTCTGAAGTCTCTCAGCCCTACTCACCTCACAGAGTGTTTGTTGTGGGGGAGGAAGGGAAAGGAGATTGTTACCCGCTTTGAGATTCCTACTTAGGGTAGTGATAAAGCAGGATATCAAATCCAAACTCTTTTTCTTCTTGTATTAAGTTCAGACTAATAGCCATAGTCCAGACACCTCAGAGGCAATTGTTAAACAACTATAGAATTCATAGATCATTAATTCTGTTTCTTGGCCTACAAACAGAAGAGTCAGATGCAGAAGGGTTGACTGCAATTCTGCTTGCTTATTGTGGAATAAGTCCTTAGTGGGACTTAGCTTCCAAGTAACTAAAAATAGGATTGTACTGCTAGGCTGATTCTAATTTAATGTTTTCTTCTACAGGAGTGCTTTCCCCCAGAAAATGCAATGCTGGAGTTGAAAAACATGGCTTCTGGCTTCTATCGTGTTTCTGTCCCGTTACAACAAAAGATACACATATTTCAATTCTGGTTTAATTTCATATATGTGTCTTAATGAACCATAATTCCCCCCAAAACATTTCCTGGAGCATGGAAGATGACATGCCAAAAGTTGACTTGTATGAGATTTCATAGTGTGCTTGTTTCGAAGCATAGATTTAGATTTATGTCAGGACCTCCTGAGCCCCAGCATAATGTGCTTTTCTCTAATATCTGCTTATTCTTGTGTGCAGGTGGAAATACAGCTGTCAATTGCCATACCCCAGCCAGGGAAGTATGCACTCCTGGTTGAATATGCCACTGAGGATACTCCACAAACAATCAATGTTGCGGTCAGCTCACCGCAGCTTGCCGTTCAGCAGGGCACTCTCCTTATATACACCTGCAAGTACAGGTATGCCCTCAAGATGCAAGACAGAGTGCGGGCCTAATGGAGGAACAGACACTCCTCATTATGTTGCATAGTTTGTGACTAGAGCTTTCTTGCTATTTCATTCTACTGTTGTTATTGTGGGGGCTGTCTCAGAATTAGCAGTTAGTCTTCTTGAGCTGTAAGCATCTGTTAAATTTCCTTGGTTATAACTGGGCCAAAACAAAGATCCATCCCATGCAATTAACTTGCATTATCTCTTTCAAAGCAGCTGATTGAAGGAAGACCGAGAGAGAGAGATCAAGGTTATGGGGATCTTCCGCACACTTCTAAAGTGTCTGCTGGAGAATTTGCAGGGAAATTAACAGGGATTTAGTAAAGAAGCCACAATAATAGAGAGCAGGACAATGCAGCCTATGGTTATTGCTCAACTAGGGAGGGGAGGCAATGAGTTGATAGTCTGCCTGTCCTGTTACTCAGTATAATAAGTACTTCCTGCTTTGCAGAGCCAATGTAGCATATAGTGGTTAGAGTACCAAACCTAAGACTGGAGAGATGAAGGTTCAGATCCCCCCTCTGGGTCAGTCACAGCTTTGGGTCAGTCACAGCCTCTCAGCCTGACCCACAGGGCTATTGTGAGAATAAAAGTGGAATGGGGGAGAGTAACTTATATGAAGCCTCTACCTCCTTCGAGGATATACAGCAGGGGTCAGCAAACTTTTTCAGCAGGGGGCTGGTGCGCTGTCCCCCAGACCTTGTGGGCGGCCGGACTATATTTTTTGGGGGAAATTAATGAACGAATTCCTATTCCCCACAAATAACCCAGAGATCCATTTTAAATAAAAGGACACATTCTACTCATGTAAAACACACACTGATTCCCTGACTGTCCGTGGGCCGGATTTAGAAGGCGATTGGGCCAGATCCGGCCCCCGGGCCTTAGGTTGCCTACCCATGATATTATACAGGATACAATAAGCAAGGACTGAATGGTCTGAAGTCAATTTGCATTCCATGCAGTTGTGTGAAAGGCACGGGCTCTTAGTATTGCATATACCAGTGCCAGAAACCTGGACCAAGAGTCCATGTTCTTAGAAGAAGGAGGGGTGAAATTGAAAATAGCATGAGCCTCCTAAGCCTTGGTGCTCTATTTAAGCAACTAGACAGTATATTTATATAAATGATAGATTTATGGCATTGTCTGGGAACTCCTTCGACTTCAACCCGTGACCTTAACGATAGGAAATGAAGACCTGGATATCCTTGGGAAACACCCCGATGCTATTACTCAAAGAAAGCAATTCAAAGAGTTACAAGGGAAACCACCAAGGAGGTGGGGTGGGGTGGGGAAGAGTACTTGGCAGGATAAGACTATCCTTGAGCTTGACCGCTGCTTTTGTCTTGCAGTTTCCTCTGCCGTGGGATAGTTTTAGATTCGCTAAATCGCTTGGCAGCTTTCGATCTGGCCACCAAAGCTACGATTCAGTTCTCCGCAGATCAGGCCCACTTTTTCTTGGTAAGCCTTTGAAGCAAAGCATTGCCAGACTGTGGCAAAATGTCTGCAGCAAACCTGACAATTCGAAGGTGGGAGCAAGTGGAAGAGGAGGAATATTAGTGGCTGTGGGGTGGGGAAAGACTGGAGATGGGAAGCCGGCTTTGGACACTGAAATATATTCGGAGTCGAGTGTGGATTTCATGCTCTTTATTCAGCTCATAGTAGTGAGGAATGGAAGTTCCCCTGAAATGTCTGCTTTATATACATTATTTACACAATGGGCCCCATGTGATTGGCTAGTTCCAGGATTCTCCTGTAGGCCAATCAGGTTGCGGATTCACTTCCACCTGGAGTTGGATTGGGTGGCTCCTGCGGACCAATCAGATGCTGCATTCTGGATCCTGTTGTTCTAGGACCAGTCAGACTGCTGCATTCTGGATCCTATTCAACTCAGTACATAACAGACACAGTCTGAGCCAAGGAGTAAGAAGGCATGATGCAAGCTCTAAGATTTCTGCGTTTCTGTTCTCAGTTCAGTGACAGGAAAAGGTTTCATTTGCTCTTGAGAAGCAGTCAAGATGAATAATGCTTTTTGCTTTGGAGAAGGTATCAAACTTGGTGGGTCTATCCCACTCTTAGTCTATGGCCTTAGTCTTCCCATTTCCCCCTTACTAGGAAGAGAATCTATTTATCCTGCCCTTTTATTTCCATATCATAGGTAGCACCAGAATTATTTCAATTTAGTTTCTGGGAAATAATTATGGGGTTTGCATCAGAATTATCTAGATCTAGTTTCTGGAGGAATATGGAAGTTCACCACAATAAAAAGTCACTTCCTTGCCAAAGAAGCTTTTACTAGGAAATGCTGATGCAAACATCACAACATCTGGATGATATGAGCCAGTAACCACTCTGGTAACATATCTTGTGAGGACACAGCGTAGACTGCAGCTGTTAGTTCTGGGACTAGACAAAATGTGAAACAGATTTTGTCTCATCACACAGACACCTGCTGCATTCCTCCATAGGTCTCTGCTTTGGATGTTTTGTTGTGTGAACAGCAAATGTGAGAGTTCTAAATTGTCCTACATAAAATGTTTCTAAAAGTAATATTTGCACTGACCTAGAAGCAAAAGCACGAGTGGTTCTCCTCTCCACCATGCCCAACCTTGTTTTTCCTTCTCTTCTGTCTTTAGCACAAAGTGTACCTCATCCCATACGAACAATTCACATTAGAGTTTGTGGAACCAAATGTTCACTGCATCAGTGTCCATGGAGCATTCTCACCGAACAGGTAAAGGTCTTTAAAAGATGTATAATGCTTAAAACCGAAGCTTCCACTGGTCTCTCACCCAGGCAGTTGACCAGGTCTAGTTTTAACGGTGTTACAGTGCACATCAAATGCTTCAAAAACCATTCACTAGATCCTGTTAATGGCTTAAAGAGTTCTCAAATGATTGAAGACGAACGTGCCCCAGAGTCACTGCCATGGCGCCTTGTGTTATACCAGGTGTGGCAAACGTTTGGCCCTCCAGATGTTGCTGTGCTACAACTCCCATCATCATCCCTGTCCACTGGCCATGCTTGCTAGGGCTGATGGAAATTGTAGTTCAGAAACATCTGGAGGTCCAGAGGTTCCCCACATTTGTGTTAGGCTTTATATGCCATCGTCTTATTTCAATGTGTTATGGGTGGTATTGTATTTTAATTAGTTAATAAGGTCAGCATGTATGGTGCTTTACAAGAATTAACATAAACAAAAGACAAGTGTGAAGGACAGGAGAAGAAGCATGGGTAACCTTGAATGATTGGACCAGAGCAAGTGCAGTCACATTATGCTTCATTTCACTTACAGGTAGTATCTTGCAAGACAGTGTAAAGAGTGCTTGAGCACCATTTAACTACTATTGGGGTCAGATGTGGGTGTCCAGGATTCTCCACAGCTAATTCTCAAATTCCATTAGAGAGTCCACTTGGAATGATCTGTGGAATTTTGTATGTGTGATATGTGTATGCATTGGTCTGAACATTGTCATCAGTAGCCCTTGGTATCTGTTGAATGTAGGTATCTCAGTGGGCAGCTGCAGTAGCTAATTTTTGCCAGGGATTGGAGACAATATAATATTGGGAAGGTAGCTAGTACTTGGCACAGGAGAGTAGACACTTGAGGCTATGAAGTAGAAGAGGCACCACGTTTTTTCCTAAGGAAGTATGGAGAAAGGTCCATCTAAGTGAGCGTCCTGTTCCCTGTGATAGCTAATCAGATGTCTCTGGGAAGCCTCTGAGCAGAACTTGAACCCAACAACTGATTCCTGGTGACCTACTTCCTCTGAACTTGAATGGTTAATAGTCATTGCTGGACCTACCCTCCATAAATATGCTTAGCCCCTTGTAAATGTATATTCCCACTCAGAACTAGGAGGACACCCTATGATGGGGGATTCCTATCATGCAGATTCTTAAACCTTAGTTCTCTTGTTGTTGCCTAGTGGATAAAAGGTAAAGGGACCCCTGACCATTAGGTCCAGTCGTGACTGACTCTGGGGTTGCGGCACTCATCTCGCTTTATGGGCCGGGGGGGGGGGGGAGAATTGTCTAGTAGCACCTTATAGACCAGCTAAGTTTGTTCTGGTATAAGCTTTCATGTGCATGGTATCTGAAGAAGTGTGCATGCACACGGAAGCTTATACCAGAACAAAGTTAGTTGGTCTATAAAGTGCTATAGATAAGTTTTAGATTGTGTATAGGAGCCAGGGGAAAGATGCTGTCCCCTCTCTAATGAAGTCTTCCTGTAATTCTGTACAAGGTATGCTTTGCATTATGGGCATTTGAATTCCCTTCCTTGCTGTGTTCCCATGGGAATATTTGCCTCTTGTTTACTCCAGAGCCCATAAAATTCTTCTTCTTTTCTCCTCCAAAGTAGTTCCTGTGTCCCATCGAGGTATCAGAAGATTTCGCAGTCCGTTGTCTTGGAGGAAGGGCAGTTACTACCAGTCGCTCCAGGCTTCCCCCTGATTCATGCCTTTAGTGTCCCCCCAGTGGCTATTCCACCTGCAGCTCCACTTCAGCCTCCTACCTTATTGGACTCCTCTGCAGAGCTCATCCTGCTAAAGGCTCCCCAGGTAAGTGCGATGAAGAGGAAATTAGAAACTAGCATTGGTTGAGATCAGGCCCAATTGCCTTCAGGATCTGGCCTGCGGACTATCCATGGATCGGCGTGGGGATTCTGTTCGTTCGGGCTGCGCCATTCCCCCCCCGTGCCATTCCATTCCCACACACACACACGCACACCGCAGCGGCGCTTCCTCCCTCCCTCCCTCCCTCCCTCCCTCCCGGCTTCTGCCTGCCCCGCCTAGAGGAGGAAGGGGGCTGGGCTGAGCTGGCTGAGCTCCATTTTAAGCAGCCCCTCTCTGGATCCAGCCCTGGATCCAGCGCTGATCATCTTCCTTCAGCTGCTGCCGCTGGCACCCTGGTTCTCCTGTGGGCCAGAGAGCGGAGCGGACAACCTCACTCTGCCTACCCACCAGAAGCAGCGGTGGCAGCAGCGGCAGTGGTGGTGGTGGTGGCAGCAGCCCCAGGGAAGACATTATGAGCTAGACATTATGGGACGTATCCAGTGCTCCCGTTCCGGAGTATTATCTTCCCCTTCTCCCATGCATGCTGAGCATCCTCAGAATCAACTCTGGATGGTTCGGGGACCCTCCAGAGAATATTTTGGAGGCATGCAGGGAGAGGAGAGGGAATGAAAGCGCCATTGCACCAGTGGAACTTGGCTGGTGCTGCTTTAGAGACAACACAAAATCCATAGTGTAAGTCTTGTTGTTTCTTTAATGTGAAAGGAAAGGCTGCCCTAGGACTCCTGTGCAGTGTGTCAGGAAGTCCATATGCGAAGGAGGTTTTGGTGCTGATGTTTGTGGGCATCACCCTCTTCCTCTAATTGAAGTGGGCCACAGCAGGTGGGCAGAGAAGCAGCAGCCAAAGAGAAGAGGGGAGTTTTCAAGCTGGCACTCCCAACTATCAAAGGTTTCCACTTCCAGGGTGTGGTATCAAAACAGAGATTATGAAGGTGGGCACAGAAATGTTGGCAGTGCCCCAGATGTAACAGGGGAGTATTTCCCAGCATGTGCCCCTGCTGATTTAGCAGTCTTTTCTTGTGGAGGTACCTTTATAGGGAAAATAAATACCAGCAGAAATTCTTATATCCCAGTCTTTTCCCTTGGAGGGGCTGGTTCTGACGTAAGCGGGGCCAATGTCGCAGACACATCCTGAAATTAAAAAATCAGTGACACAAGGAAACAATAGTGTTTAGGATTCTGCCCCTGTGCTTTCTTGTAGACAACTATTGTGTTGAATGGCCACATCCAAAGTCTGGGGCGTTATGCCTTCATCCTGCACTGTTACCAGCCCAGTCACCCAACTTTTCCTGTGGAAGTGTTGATCAACGGTGGACGTATTTGGCAGGGTAAGTGATCCTCCGGTTTGTGTTGGGGCTTGTAGGGCTGGGGGCTAAGCAGTATTAATAGTAAATTAAGGGTGGGGTTCAACGAATGAGTCCCATCAACAGAAGTCTGTGCAATGGGGCTTTTGTTTAGGGAAGTTTTTTAATGTTTGATTGTTTATTGTGCTTCTAATTCTGTTGGGAGCCGCCCAGAGTGGCTGGGAAGGCCCAGCTAGATGTGTGTGGGGTATAAATAAATTATTATTATTATTATTATTATTATTATTATTATTATTATTATTATTATTATTATTTCCATCCCCTGCATGCTCCCCCCACAAAAAAACTTGGGGGACGGTCTGGAGAATCCCTAGAACTGTATGTGGGGGGGGGGAGTGGGGGTCGTTCTGTCTGGCAAGCTGAAATTCTTGCCCTGCTGGGACAATGGGCATAACATAAGGTTGACTTTCTCCCTAAGAGTGTTTAGTATATAAGCTAGCCAGTCTCTAGGAGAATGCTTCCTACAGTGTCAGCAGCAAAACCACGACACCTTAAAAGACTGCACAGAGTTATTGTGGCAGAAGGTTTCATAGACTTAGAGCCAACAGCATAGGAGCTGCCCTTAAATAGATAATAATAATAGTCATTATAGCACCAGCCCTTCCATTTTCTGCTCAGGTTCTGCTAGGACTTCCTTCTGCAACCTGGTACCCTTCCAAGTAGTTTGGACTACAATATCAGCCCCAGCCAGCATAGCTCAGAGATAATAGGATTTGCAGTCCAAAGGTTCTAGATGATAATAAGTTGGGAGAGACTATTGTAGAACATTAAGCTTGTGTGAGATGACTGCTGTCAAAGGGGAATACTTCCAAGGTATGAAAGCAGAATCTGATGAACTTAAGGTGACGTGTACTCTCTGGCTTTTTCCAGGACAGGCTAATGCTACTTTCTGCCCACATGGATATGGTTGCCGGAATCTGGTAGTTTCAGAAAACCAAATTGTTTTGGATATTACGGATAATGACTTGAGTGTGGTCATTCGTGTGCCAGAGAATAGGTACCTTTGGCTGGTATGTTCCTATCTTAATTTTGTGTGTATGTATGTGAGTTCTGCAAGAATGACTGCAATAACTAAGGGGGAATTCTAAAATATGTTTTCTCCCACTAACAGAACAGCATTTCTCTGTATGAGGTGAAGGAGGCATCCATTATGCTAGCCCCTCCACCCTGTAAAAGCAGGGAATATGTGATCTTCTTTTGTGGTGTAACAAGGGTCATCTGACTCATCAGCCTCCCCAGTTTGTTCCCAGTTTGTTTATTTGCTGTTTGATCTTTTAGGATTATATCCTCGTGGTTCCTGAAGACAGTTATGGTTCCAGCTACCTTTCAGAAGAACCACTAGACAAGTCCTATGATTTCATCAGCAACTGTGGAGTCAACAGCTTTTATATCAAGTGAGATACAAAAAATGGGTGCCACTTTGCAAAACCATAATAATAAAGTAATAATAATTTATTTTTACCCTGCCCATCTGGCTGGGTTTCCCCAGCCACTCTAAAATCTAAACCTTCTACTGAGCTTTGGGTAAGTTGACGAATACATCCAGGATTTCATCTTTAACATCAGTTCCCATTGTTGATGTGAAATTTATCACCACCACCACATCATTTTATTTGTATGCCGCCTTTCCACAGCCAAAACCACCGTCAAGGTGGTTTACAATATGAGAAGGTTCATACAATTACAAAAATAGCAAAGTAGTTGTAAACAATAAACAACACACATCACAAGTGCACAGCCGTAATTGAACAAATTCCACATCGATAATACAATCCGAAATAAAGATAAAAAAATTAACAACAACAACCCCCCCATAAATAATATCTCAGCCCAGCGGTTTTCAACCAGTGGGGCCCTGACACCCTGGGATGCCTTGAATGATGGTCAGGGGTGCCACAGGCAACACTGGTCTCTGTCCCTCTTTCCTTACCTCCCTCCTCGGATGCCCTCTCGCATTTCTGTCTCCCAAAGGCTTGCACAGCCGTTTGTTTCAGCAGCCCTGGCTACAAGCTCCCCAGGTGAATGGTGCCTCTGGGAATGGCCAGGGGGTGCTTTCCAGGCCCCTGTGGGGCAGTGTAAGGAAGCACCTCTCTTTGTGGCTGGTCAGGGGCAGCTCAGAAACCAGGGATGGTAACAGCAGCTGCCCAGAGAACTCCCAAGGAGAGAGCAGAGGAGAGGATATTCTTTTCAGCAGCCTCAACTTTTGTAGCTGGAGTCAGGAATCCATCCTCCTATGCCAGGTGGGAAAAGCCCTGCAAGGCAGCAAGCAGATCTTCCAGGTCTCACACCCAAGGCGGCTTCCCTTAATTTCCGGTTTCACCTGTCATCCTTGGAGTCAGTGCTTTTGTCATTTTGCATTTACAATATAGCTGCAGAGATGCAGAACCTGCTAATTGGTCCATAATCGGCAGCTCGGTGCCCCCAGGCTCAGAGTTCTCGCCTTTCTGCTTCTAGCCCCCAGATTTGGAAAGAGAAGCTGCAGAATGGAGCAGGCTACAAATCATAATTGATGAATTAAATGTGTGGACTGTGTACTCCTGTGAGACTCAGTGCAGCAATTTCTCCCTCTCTCTGCAGCCCTGCAACATCCTCCAAGTTCTGCCAGGACTCTGCCATATCTATCTCTCTTTTTTACAACAACGGGGCCCAGCCTTGCCGCTGCCACGAGGCAGGAGCCATCCGGAGCCAGTGTGAGCCGTTTGGTGGCCAGTGCGCTTGCAGGTCAAATGTCATTGGGCGAGAGTGTTCCCGCTGTGCTACAGGCTATTGGGGTTTCCCAAGCTGCAGACGTGAGTCTCTTGAGAGATGTTGTGCCATTCAGGGCAGATATGTACAGCATGCCAGGTCTGACTTGCATGTCGTTCAGTTTCGCTTTCCAGACTAACCTACCCAGAAGCTGCTGGGTACCTGTATTAATATTACGTGAATGGAATACTTGGTTATGGGTTTTCCTGCATCCTTATGTTTCAGTGGCAGCCTGGGAACCTGTTTTGAACGCAATGCTTTCCTTCCATAGAACTATTTTGGAGTTATATCCATGGATGACACTACGTCAGAATGAAAAAATGGATGCAAAATTTTCCAGAAGGAGGCATGAGTGGGGAATGGTCAAACTTAGTAACCAGCTCACAAATGCTTCAGGCAAAATACACATGGCTATAGAATTCCAGCAAAGCATATATGTATATTCAAGCATGGAGATTAATTGCAAGCCTATCCCCTGGCAGAATAACTTTACAACACAGCCTGCAAATATTCAATTGCCCATTTCATGCATTGTGCTTCTGAGCAGTCAAGATTGTGGAAAAGGAACTCGCTCATAATTCCCTGGCCATCCGTGGTCAATCTTTGTACATAGAAATAGAAGTCTCTTCCAGATGTCTTCCCTTGTTCAGCAGTGTTCCAAGCTGTTGCTCTGGCTGCTACCAGAAGAGACATTCGGCCTCACTTGCCAGAGAGCAGGAGAAGCAAGATGCTTCTTACCATTCACAGCCCCAATGGATCCTGCTAGTTGGCTGTTCACTGAGATGGTATTTTATATACAGAATAAATTAGCACAGCAGCTGTTGTTTCCTCAGCTCTGTTTCTACTTTAGATTTAATGGCTGAAAAATACGCACACATGCTTCTAATTTCCTACAGAGTGCCTGTTGAGAATTTATGAACAAGGCCTGTGTGGGCAACTGGAATCTTGTGCTACTAAACTTATTTATTGGCATGTAATTGGAAGTGTCTTGCAGATTCAGATACATTCCAGTATCCACTAGACAGATACTCTGGGCTTAACATGTGGTGTGTGTGTGTTTTGTGATATGCACCTGCCTGCTTTCACTTGCAGCCTGCAACTGTGGAAGCCGCCTGTGTGACGAACTGACGGGGCAGTGCATCTGTCCACCACGCACCATCAAACCCGAGTGTATCGTCTGCGAGCCCCAGACCTTTGGCTGTCACCCACTGGTTGGCTGTGAGGACTGCAATTGTTCTAGTCCCGGGACCCAAGATCTGGCAGAGCCAGGATGTAACGTAGACAGTGGACAGTGCAGGTGGGTAATTATGGATGCTACTTCCATGCATAATTGGGCGCCAGCTGCAGTGGCATCTGAATATCTTTCTCCGCTGCTTCGCTTTATAAATAAAACTCGTCTGGACAGTTGATGCTTTTGGCCAACTCTGGTTTTGGCCAGTCCCCAAAGTTGAGCTGCATGAGAATGTGAACTCTGAACAAGGCCACATTTTGGTGGCCTCTTTCTCCCCTGCAGGGGTCGTCCTGGTGTCTACAGGACTTGTGCTTGTATATCATTGGTGGGTGGGTTTGTCTACACTACCTTTGTGGCTTTCTGCCTCCCCAACGAAGTGGGGGACATTGCCTGTGGTCCTCTATCTTCCTTGAGTGCTTATGTTTTATGGTGTTTTATATTTTGCTGGAAGCTACCAAGAGTGGCTTGGGCAACCCATTCAGATGGGCAGCGGATAAATAACAAAGTTGTTATTGTTGTTTTCTGATATCGCTGAGCCCCATACTAGTCAGACCTCTGAGTGTATTTCAAGCATTTCATTTTGGAAAGGTTGATTGATTTGTCTACTTGATTATCCCTTTGATCTGTCTAAAAAGCCCTGAGTCATCTCTGCATTCAGCACAGTCCTTTGTCTCCCAAAACAGCAGCCACTCATTGTGTATTGGCTGCAGCATTTATTTCCTCTATTTTCTGAATTCAGGAACACTGTTGGCCTTTGGGGGTGGGGAGCAAAACAAGCCATTGCTTGCTGAAGATTCATTACATTAGCTCAATTAGCAGAACTTTACTGCCTGGCTGTGCTGGAAGGGCAAATAAAAAGAAAATAAATATTTTAGGATCAAAAACAACAAAACTCATTCTGGATCTTTATGGAGTTTTGTAAATTTCACCTTAAATGTAGCACTAGTATGATGCACAGGGCAGGAGTCAAAGAGAAAAAGTTCCCCTTTCAAGTGTGAAGGCTTTGAATCCATCCTTGTTCTATTCTAGGAAGGGTACTTCTAGCCATCGTAGCTAAATAGAACTTACACCTTCGGAGAGCGTGTACCAGATGCTGGGGACAAACAGTAAACAGCTTGCCTTCGTATCCTGCTTATGGGCTTCCCAGAAACATCTGGTTGACCTTTATTCAAAACAAAATGCTGATTTAGACGGAGCCTCAAACTGATCCTGCAAAGCTGTTCTTGTGTTTTCCTGTGTACGCCGCTGTTCGTTTCAAAGTGCAGGAGTCAAGAGATAGGGCTCTTGAGCGCCAGAAGTCTCATTTGTCTTGTCTGTCCCTAGAAGTGTCACAGTCATTGCTATGATATATAATTGAGAGATGCAGCACAGGAGATTTGTAAGCCTTGCAAACAACAGGGCTTCAAATCACTTGAGTCACTTGATCCTTCCCCAATCTCGTGCCCTCCAGATGTTGGGCTCAACCCCCCATCATCCTGGCCCTTTTTTGGCCATCCTGGCTGAGGATGATGGGAGGTGGTCCCCCAAACCTTTGAAGGGGGCAGCAAGTTGGAGAAGGCTGAACTGACTCAACTGGTTCAAAGCCGCATATCCGCAGGGCTTATAAAGGCTCAGTTGGTTCATCCTGAGTTAGAAGCTGGAAGGAAAGCAAACAAATATGAAATTTGTCCCTTCCAGATGCAAACCCAACATAGTAGGACGTCAGTGTGATCTCTGCGCTCCAGGCTACTATGGCTACCCAAACTGCAGGAGCTGCAACTGCCACCAAGCAGGGACAAAAGCAAGTGTGTGTGATCCAGTCACTGGGCAGTGCCACTGCAAGGTAAGTCTGATACTCTGGTATTTGCTTGCCTCTTGGAAGTGGGCTTATGGGTAAAAAGCTGCTGCATCAAAATGCAAGAGGCAACCTATCGGTGCTTTCAGTTCCCAGAATGAGATTCTCAGCAAGGTTAATCATGTCTTGTCTGCCACCACTTAGCTGTTCCCTTACAAACGACGGGGCTTTGCATCAAGTGCAGGAATTGTATCTTACTGGCTTGTGTGAATGAATGGGTGCCAACCAGCGCAGCTCCACTGGAACAAGCAGTGCTGGAAAGCAGTGAGTGGGAAGAACAATGCTATTGAGGCACCATGCTCTGTCACGGAATGTGATTTCGCCTGGAGTCTCCTGGAGGTTTGATTTATATCACAGTGGGATGAAAATTGTATGCCTAAGGCACATCCTTTGTAGAACAAATCTGCAGGGCTACTTTGCAAACAGGCAAACTCACACCCACCTATGCTTGAGGGCGACAGCGGAAAAACACACCTCCGGTTCCCCCCACTCCCCAGCCCCACACACGCCATGGGGCAAACATTACTCACGTACAGTTTAGTTAGGAGTTGGTAGTCAGAAACAAAGTTTGTAGAAAGCCTTCCCAACCAGCCCCATGCAAGCTGGCTGTAGGGTAGGCAAGCCCTTAAAAAGCAAGCAAGAAGCATTTCAGGGCTGTATAGAGTGATGGTGACTGATACACAAAACAGCGTAGCCCCTCTTTTTGTCCTAATGCCCTAATTCCAGCCACATGTGATTAAAAAGTCCAGGATGGTGCTGCATTGCTGCCCTCCTGGCAGTAGTGTCACTGGGAGGGTCTGGGGCAGCAGACAAGGTTGGGGCAATGGGGTTGCACCAGCAGAGTCAATCCTGTGCTCCCACTGAGGAGCTTGTGCAGCCCTGACTTTGCCACCACTGCTGTGCTCCTGCACCATCTTGGTAAGCGGCGTTAACTCTCACTTGCAAGGGTGCCAGCGCAGCACTGGGCCAGCCGGTTTTGAAAAGGATGGCATTTTCTTTTCTGTATGGAGATTTTGCAGTCAGGTGAACGACGGCACTGCAGAAGACTGCCGCTTTCTCCTGTATGCCTGTGTCGGTGTCTCATCATGAACAGTGATTTTGTGCTCCTCGGATAGAAGAACCCCGGGCTCTTCTTTTTCCTGTTTTCCTACATCTTGGCCAGCAGGCCAGTGAACAAATGTGAACACGTCTTTCTTCTATTTGTTTCGAACCTTTACAGGAGAATGTGGAAGGTGCAAGGTGTGACCAGTGCCACCTGGGGACGTTCTCTCTGGATGCCAGCAACCCAAAAGGCTGCACCAGCTGCTTCTGTTTTGGGGCGACAGATCGCTGTCACAGCGCTGAGAAGTACCGTGTAGAGGTGAATATGTGGGCTGAGACTTTGGAGGGTGGCACCTGTAGCTGATGCTGAGGGAGGTAGTGGGATGGCACCTCAGCACCAGCAGTGACCTGAATGGGCAGAGTTTGATACCAAGTTATAAGAACATATGAAGAACTCTGCTGGGTCAGGTCAAAGTTCTGCCTAGTCCAACATCCTGTTTCCAACAGTGGCCAGTCAAGCTACCTTTCAGAAGCCCAAAAGCAGGACATTAGGGTGACAGCTCTCTCTCTCCCTCTCTCTCTCTCTCTCTCATTTCCAATACAGTGGTACCTCAGGATGCGAACTAGATCCGTTCCAGAGCCCCGTTCGCATCCTGAACAGAACGTAAGACGTGACAGCGCGTCTGCTTGTGCGCAGGTCGCGTTTTGCCACTTCCGCGCATGCATGTGATGTTGTTTTGACCGTCTGCGCATGCTCGAGTGGCAAAACCCGGAGGTAATGCACTCCATTACTTCCGGGTCACTGCGGAGCGCAACCCGGAAGATGGTAAAAGAATCCTCTTCTAGCTCTTCATTCCCAACCTGTTATGCATTCTGAGAAACGTAATGCCATCCTGTTTCAGATAAATTGTTGGTCGCAGCAGTAACAGTACTTGACAACAGCAGAGACCAGCTGCAATTGCACGATTTAGTCTGGGTTTTTTTTAAGTGTTTAAAGTATATGGGCAAGCTTGAAGGCCTGCATTTTCTGATGATGTTGTTGTTTAGTCATTTAGTCGTTTAGTCATGTCCGACTCTTCGTGATCCCATGGACCAGAGCATGCCAGGCACTCCTGTCTTCCACTGCCTCCTGCAGTTTCATCAAACTCATGCTGGTCACTTCGAGAACACTGTCCAACCATCTCGTCCTCTGTCGTCCCCTTCTCCTTGTGCCCTCAAGCTTTCCCAGCATCAGGGTCTTTTCCAGGGAGTCTTCTCTTCTCATGAGGTGGCCAAAGTACTGGAGCCTCAGCTTCAGGATCTGTCCTTCCAGTGAGCACTCAGGGCTGATTTCCTTTAGAATGGATCGGTTTGATCTTCTTGCAGTCCATGGGAGTCTCAAGAGTCTCCTCCAGCACCATAATTCAAAAGCATCAATTCTTTGGCAATCAGTCTTCTTTATGGTCCACTCTCACTTCCATACATCATTACTGGGAAAAGCATTTCAGATACTTTTCTTTACCTTTAGTTTATGGACATGAGTGGGTGGAGTTTGCTCAGCGGAGACCGCCAGGAAGTCCCCACCTTGGTCAGCTTGGAAAATCAGATGGTTCGTGCTGATCTCCGGAATTTCCCAGAGGCCTTCCAGGAGCTTCACTGGCATGCTCCTAGCTCCTACCTTGGAGACCAGGTGAGTGACACCAACGCTGGCTGGAGGCAGTCTCCTCTGGTCCTTTTTGAATGTGCTGGGTATTTATTTTTTAATTACGCTAATGTTCAGAGGCCAAATTCTTTTTGTGTGTGTGTGTGCCATATTCCTTACTTATTTATTAATTTTTTACTTTTCAATTACACAGGTGTTGTTGTTTTTTACAGACATAAGAAACCACTTAACTTCACGATAAAAAAATGTATATTTTGACTTCTCTCCTTTTTGTGGTTTCTTTTGTTTCTTTTATACTTCATCTCCTAATTTATTCCTTTTATTAGTCAGAGGCCAAATTCTGATGTCTAAGGCAGATTTTGGGCTCTTGTGTACCATACATTTTAGCTACTCATTTGTACCATATGTTGACAAATGTTGGGAAACTCCAGTCAAGTTCTAGACACCCCTGAGAGACTAGAAAATGTTAAATATTGAGGAACATAAGGATCCATATTTCAGAGCATTGTTGCATTTCTGTTGATTATCATGAAATTTTATATTTAGGAGTTTTCAACTTGAATGAATGTGAATCTGGAAGACTAATAATATTTTGAAAGGTTTCGTTTTTTAAAAAAAAGCTCCCCCCCGCCCAAACAGTTGCCACCCAGTTGTTCAGAACAATGGGTTGCTATCCTCACCATCCACTAGGAGACAAGCTGTTTATTAGAAGAAAGACTTTAGGCAGTTACATTCAAAGCAAAAAAGAGCCAACACTAGAGCAAAAACAACAACAACAACAAAACCACCTGTTTTTGAAAGAGAGAAAGGTCACTAGCATCATAACTTTTCCATCTTCCATCATCATAACTTTTATATGCCTGTTGTCTTTGTCCATGGAGCTTTCTTGGCAGGGATACTGGAGTAACTTGCCAGTTCCTGCTCCAGGTGGATTACGTTTAGTCAAAACTCTCCACTATGACCTGTCCATCTTGGGTGGCCCTGCACGGCATAGCTCATAGCTTCTCTGAGTTATTCAAGCCTCTTCGCCACAGCAAGGCAGTGTGATCCATGAAGGAGAATTTTGAATATAGCTAGTGAAAATCTACCCAGCTACCTGTCACTCTCTTATGGCACTGAGTTGTATTCCCTTCACCCTCTAATCATTTAACTATGGTTGTATTGCTGCCTTTAAAAAACACGGGGGGTGGGATCAAATGTCAAATTCAAACTAATACATTTTAAGTACTCCAAATAAGCAAATTTGCACAAAGATAATTTTAAGCTCAAATTAACTTTAGCTTGGAGTCTTGAATTTTGGAGTTGGAGGAGGGGTATTTTTTTTTAAATCTAATTAATGTAGCACCATTTTGTGATCTGCCTCCAATTGCAGGTTTCCTCCTATGGCGGGTATTTACGCTACGAGCTGCACTCAGACACCCAAAGGGGTGACGTGTTCATACCGATCGAGTCCCGGCCTGATGTTATTCTCAAGGTATGGCTCAAGTTGTTCTTTCTCCTTAGACCAAATGACGCTCCATCAGCAAATGCTTCTCTTTGATGATTTATGTCTCTTTGTTTCTTCCTTTCCTAGGGAAACCAAATGAGCATTATGTTTCTTGAGAGCAACTACCCTGTCCCTGGGGACGTCTATGAAGGGCAGCTCCAACTTTTGGAGGTCAGTTCAGATGCAGGAGTTTTGCAGCTGTTGAAGTGAGAGGGAGAGTCAATAATAATAATAATAATAATAATAATAATAATAATAATAATAGAGCTCTGGTCACTGCAGGGTGATGGCGACTCTGTTCAGCGTGTCTTTTGGGGATTCACTGTTGTGTCATCTGCCTTGGAATCTAGAAATGTTTAAGTGTTTATAACTTGAATAAATTCCACAACTGCAGGAATGGGATTATTGTTTTTGTATGGGCTTGTAAAAAACCTATTTTTCACATGCGGTATGTGGGTCTAATGAGAAAGGTGCTCTGTGAACTAATTGCCACGCAGTTACCCATTTCAATTTTGATTGCTCAGATGGATAATAAGCTTGTTGGCCTTCTCTAAGAAAAAAAGCAAAAGTGTTTGCAGATGGCAAAGCACTGCAAAATGTAACTATTCAGACAAAAGGTAAAAAAAAAATCTATTTTGGGTCTTCAGTTGCATTTTGTGGCTTGGGTGCCTGCTAAGAACATGTAACTGAAGTTTTTGGTGGGATTTTTTTCCTTCATGCAGTCAGTTAAGGGGGTCATGAGTCCTGCTGATGTTGCCCTGTGACTCTTTCCTCTCCCATAGGATAACTTCAGACACAGCGAGACTCACAACCCTGTCTCCAGGGAAGAGCTGATGATGGTGCTGGCGAAACTGGAGCAGCTGCAGATCCGGGCTCTCTTCTCCCAGATCTCGTCGTCTGTATCCCTGCATCGGGTGACGCTGGAGAGAGCAACAGAGACTGGCGGGGGCCTCCAAGCCAGCAATGTGGAGCTCTGCATGTGCCCAGCCAATTATAGAGGAGACTCTTGCCAGGTAGGCGGAAACGCTCACGCCACTTTTCACACAGAGCACTCAGAACTCTTGCTCATAGAGTTAGGGGTCGCCCCCTCCGAATAGCATTCCTTTAGCAGGTAAGCAGATCATGGGCACTTCATAATGCTTCCATGTACCGTATTTTTCGCTCTATAGGACACACCGGACCACAAGACGCACCTAGTTTTAGAGGGAGAGAACAAGAAAAAAATTCTCTTCCTCTCTGCGCAGCGCTCCTTCAGCAAAGCGGCAGGAGAAACGGAGCCCCTTCAATTTCTCCTCCCACTTCACTGAAGGGACGCTGCACAGAGAGGGAAAGCTGTGCAGCGCCTCTCCAGCGAAGCGAAGCCAGGAGAGCAAGAGGGATCGGTGCGCACCGACCACTCTCGCTCTCCAGGCTTCAGCGAAAGCAATGTGAAGCCTCTGGAGCACAGTGGGAGCTCCTGCTGCGCTCCGAAGGCTTCGTGTTGCTTTCACTGAAGCCATGGAGCCTGCATTCGCTCCATAAGATGCACACACATTTCCCCTTAATTTTTGGAGGGGGGAAAGTCTGTCTTATAGAGCGAAAAATACGGTATATAGGACAGGGGCTTGCATATAAAAACCTCCAGATTCAGAAACTGTGTGCTACTGAAATTTAGCTTTCAGGCACAGATTGTCAGTTTCCCAGAGGCATCTGGCTAGCCCTGTAGGATACTGGATGCTGTTCTAGGTGTGCCATTCGTTTGGTTAAGCATGGCTATCTGTCATGGATGTTTTTGTTGAGATTCCTGGATCGCAGGGGGTTGGACTAGATGGCCCTTGGTGTCCCTTCCAACTCTACAATTCTCTTTTTTTTAAAAAAGATATTTATTAAAATTTCAAAGGTTATACAAAAAAAGAAACAATAATAAAAACAAAACACAAATGCACAGAAAAAATAGAAAAATACAAAACTAAAAAAACAATTTAAAAAACAAGTAAAATTTCATTCCCTTATTTTCTTATAACTTACTTCCCAGACCTCCTCATACCTCTCCTTTTTGTATTGCAGTTCTAATTATTAATTCAGCAAATCCTTACCCTTAGTTTCCAATTAATTTTCATCCTTTCTGTTCTTTTTACTTAATCATTACAGCTGAAAACCACTTAATTTCTAATCCAACATTCATTAATTTTGCAATATTTCCCAAGATAGTCCTTAAATTTCTTCCAATCTTCTTCCGCCGTCTCTCTTCCCTGGTCTCGGATTCTGCCAGTCATTTCTGCCAGTCCCACCAACTCTACGATTCTCTGATTCTGTTCTTACATTGCGGCTCTGTTCACTTTGCTATGAATTGTGTGGGAAGGGCCTCCTTGCTCTTACACAGGGAGATCCCATGGGTGAAATTCAAATAAATGTAAAGGGAGTTAAAGGGTCTCCAGACCCTTTATCCCTGGGCACATGAGCGATGTGTGTGGTCAGTTATAAGGGCAGTAGTTGCGGACCCAGGTCCTGAAAGAAGATGGTTGAAGTTCCGAGGTTGTGTTGGCTAGGCATGGCCAGCCTAAGGGAAAACAATCTGTGTTGGATTCTGGGGTTCCTATTACTGTTGTCTTGGCTTGACACCACATCTTAACAGAAGCTCACGCTGCACCATTGCCAACCAACCTGTGCAAATTAGCTGGTTTTCTCCATATAATATAAGAGCCTTTACTCTGAATTTGCATTCTCTTGGTGCATTTCAAAATGGGGAACTTGTACAACAGTACAATTGCATCCATGTTGAATATGCAGGCAATGAGAGTCCAATCTTCTGTATGTTTACCAGAAAGTAGCCCTTTCTTGCGCTCAAGTGTGCACAGGATTGCAGCCTCAATACCACTGACAGCCGCTTTCTCTTGCACAGGTAGCAGCATATCGTGCATCTGAGCACATGCAGCATAGTTTGCATTTAACAGAAAATGCATTAATTAGCGTTACTTACTCTAGCAAAGCTTTCTAAAGCATGAGTAGGCAAACTAAGGCCTGGGGGCCGGATCTGTCCCAATCGCCTTCTAAATCTGGCCCACGTACGGTCCGGCAATCAGTGTGTTTTCACATGAGTAGAATGTGTGCTTTTATTTAAAATGCATCTCTGGGTTATTTATGGGGCATAGGAATTCGTTCATTCCCCCCCCCAAAAAATATAGTCCAGCCCCCCACAAGGTCTGAGGGACAATGGACTAGCCCCCTGCTGAAAAAGTTTGCTGACCCCTGTTCTAAAGCTTTTCCGTGGCACACTAAAGGAAGAGTGTCAAGCACAGTTTGTTAACATCCTGAGAAATACGAATCAACAAGCCAGACAGGAAAAAAAAACCTGTTTCGAAAGATTTTAGATAGGCATTGAGCTAAGTAATTCAGAGGAGAATTCTAAGTGACCCTTCAGCATCCTTGATACAAATATTTGATGTATGTTTAACACACATTATCTCTTTTGCAATTAGGAATGTGCTCCGGGCTATTACAGGGACACCAAAGGCCTCTTCCTGGGGAAATGTGTTCCGTGTAATTGCAACGGTCATTCGGACCAGTGCCTTCCGGGATCTGGAATATGCATTGTAAGTGGGGAAAAAAGAATGCTTGTCAATTAATCTAAAATACTTCTCTTTGGGTAATTTAATATATCCTGGATTTGCTTATGTCGGGGCGAGCATTGTCTCTACTTTTGACCATGCAGTGGTGCTCTTCCTCCACTAGAAAGTAGGCTATTTGAAGACAGGGGCTGGGTTTTGCCAAAAGAGTTAGTAGTATAGAGGGGTAAGAAGGAAAAGGGGATGCAGGTGGTGCTGTAGTTTAAACCACTGTGCCGCTTGGACTTGCTGATCGGAAGGTCGGCGGTTCAAGGCCCCAGGACAGGGTGAGCTCCCGTTGCTCGGTCCCAGCTCCTGCCAACCTATCAGTTTGAAAGCACACAGTGCTAGTAGATAAGTATGTACCGCTCCAGCGGGAAGGTAAACGGCATTTCCGTGTGCTGCTCTGGTTCGCCAGAAGTGGCTTAGTCATGCTGGCCACATGACCCGGAAGCTGTACGCCGGCTCCCTCGGCCAATAAAGCGAGATGAGCGCCGCAACCCCAGAGTCGGCCACGACTGGACCTAATGGTCAGGGGTCCCTTTACCTTTAGCCCTCTGTGTTGCCATTCAGTTAACTTTGGTTATAAGTCATCTCCCCCTGCTCTTCATCGGGGTGGGGTGCCTTTTTGGCCCAGCAGGGAGAGATAATGGCCAAGCAGTGGGCGCCTAATGTGCCAAATTCAGCCTGTGGTCCAGGGGTTCCTCACCCCTGCTCTAAATGGTTGGCATCTGTCGGTCTTTCAGAAAAACAAGTCTGCCTGATGGGAGACATTCCGTCGGCAGACCATCTACGTAAACTGCAAAGGCATAGCCAGATTTACTCAAGGAAGCCAGGAGGACAAAAGCTATCTGTGGAATATGTCATTCGAGTTTCATTTCTTCTCTGTGCAGAACTGCCAGCACAACACAGAGGGAGATCACTGCGAAAGCTGCAAAGATGGTTTTGTGGGGAACTCTTCACTTGATGGGCCTCTGCGGTGCATCGGGTGCCCCTGCCCCCTTTCGGTTGGGTCTAACAAGTGAGTCTCGCAAAACTTTCCACTCTTACATTTTCTGCCTCGTGTTGGCTGTGTTTGAATGCGCTGCTAAACAAACCATGGTTTAAAAGTACACAGACAAGCCTCGGTTGAGGCCAAGCTAAGTGCCGCTCCCCTATCTCCATGCCTCCTTCTGTACAGCTGGGAAGAGAACTGCCAAGATTAGGTTCAGTTGCGCTGGATCTTTGCCTCACATTACTTGGGAACTTGCTCTAAAACAAGCTCTGTTCCGTTTCAAATGAAGCCACTGTCAGACTTTGAGCTGGGCTTTTAAACTAACCAGAATTTGATTTGCAGCTGCATTCAGGCATGCCATTTCCCTGCCTACCCTCAGCAACTTGAACTAAGGAGTATTGTTTCCTGTTCCTTTTCTGAATCCGTTTTGAATGTGGCTTTATAAGGATCCTTGTTTCTTGCAGACCCTTGGCCTCATGTGCCCTTTCAGATCTCATTTGTTTTTTATAAAAGCTTTTCGGTGACCAAGTGTTACTATGTCTTGGCTGTATCGCTCTTGGGGAATGTTGACAGTGTCTCTCTCCTCCTTTTCCACCTCAGCTTTGCCATTGGATGTGTCCACAGAGGCTCGGCTACTCAGTGTCTGTGCAAGCCTGGCTATGCGGGAGTCTCATGTGAACGGTAAATAGCAACTTGGGCATGGATCTCTTGGCTCGGGTTGCCTGGAACAATATCATCTTTTTTGTTTTGGTTTTTGGCATAATTTTGGCCACAACTTTTTTGAATTACAGTATGTGAGTGGTTGCTTAGGCATTGGTTAGGCTGCCACTTGGAGGTAGGAACAGAACTGACAACCGCACCCCTGCGGAAGCGTAAACAATTTTGGGGAGAGAATAAAGCTGGGCGCCAGACTCTCACCTCTCCCCAAATGCTCCCAGGGGCTCTTGCGTGGCCCTAGCCCTTTGCCAGGGATTCGGACAAAAGCATGTCGAGCCCCTGGTTTACTTTAATGGAATACCCTTGCAGCAGCTGCATTGGAGGGGCAGGCAGAGCCAATCACAACCAAAAATTAACCAATGCCTAACCGCAACCTTACAAGTTGTGATGATTTGCTATGCAGTAGGCAAAACCCAAATGGCACCAGTCAATCAGCCAAATGGTAACATTCCTACCAAGCCCCTGCCCCAAAAGCAGACGACTCCATGACAGGCATAGGAAGGTCAGCTCGAACAAACCCTAAATAAAGGGAGGGTGGGCGGGTAATCCGATGTGCGCAGCGAAAAGAGGAAGCTCAACGTTGCGCAAAGGGTCCTATATAGCACCCCCATCAAATTGCAACAACCAATTTCCACCAGCAACAATTGAAGGTGTCCAATCAAATTCGTGGCCATCCAAACTAACCCACCCAGAAACAGGGGGTGTCATGGTTGCTCCCACCACAACATGTGCTCTCCAGTGAAGGAGAACCCACTGTGCCTGAATCAGAAAAGGAACAGGCTGTGACAAAGAGCAATTCAGATTCCGAGGCTGAAGCTGGAGAGGAGATTGACCAAGAGGCAGAGTTGAGATAGGTCGTTGAAGAATCCAGAGAGTCTCCCCCTCCTGCTGCAACCAGCTCCCACCCCCCACAGTTTCCTAGAACCCACAGAGAAATGAAAAGAGCAGTGATTGGTTGTGCACAGATGCAGTTTGCAACTGCTTGGGAGCAGGCACCCCCAAACTTAACTCTCCAGCTGTTTTTGGGACTTCCACTCCCATCATCCCTAGCTAACAGGACCAGTGGTCAGGGATGATGGGAATTGTAGTCCCAAAACAGCTGGAGGGCCAAGTTTGGGGGTGCCTGCCTTAGAAAGTGTTGGGAAGGTGGGGACCTTCAGTCTTTGCAACGGCCTCAATGGAGCAAGACTTACTGGGAAGAGTTGGTAGGATCACTAGGCCTGCACTGTTTTGGCTTCTTTGAATAAAGAGTTAACTTCACTGACACCTTGTTTTTTTATTGCTGACCTGCACTTGACTCCGGCTCCTGACAGAGGGGCATGCAGAGACAGAATAGGGATGGGAAGGGGCTACCACTTACCTACCGACCACCTGTTCAGTGCAGTGGCGTAGCGTGGGTTGTCAGCACCCGGGGCAAGGCAAGTAATTTGTGCCCCCTAACCTGTGGATTTGTGCCCCCTAACCCGTGGATTTGCGCCCCCTAACCCGTGGATTTGCGCCCCCTAACCCTAACCCCCAGATGTTGCGCCCGGTGTGCCGCCCCCCCCTGCACCCCCCACGCTACGCCACTGGTTCAGTGTTTCACTGAGCAGAGGAGCAGCGACCTCAGGCAACTGCAGTGCGAATGCATGGATTGTAGCTTCCTAAGCCCTTCCTTTTTCCTTCCAAAGGTGTGCTCCGGGTTACTATGGAAACCCTCTAGTGATTGGCAGCTCCTGCCAGCCGTGTGACTGCAGTGGGAACGCCGACCCCAACATGCTGTTCAGCGACTGTGACCCATTGACAGGATTCTGCACAGGGTGCATGTACAACACGGCAGGGCCCCGCTGCGAAGTGTGTGCCCCTGGTTTTTATGGAGATGCTGTGCTGGCAAAGAACTGCACTGGTAGGTGTGCCCCCAGAGCTGGTAACTAGCTGTACTCCTGGGTACCTGTGTGGGTTTCAGAAGCAAGCATTAGGCCGAAGTGCATTCTCACACACAGAACCGTAGAAAATTGGACTGATTTCTAATATCTCATTCCACAGCTGAATTACATTGAAACAAAATATGCTCCCCCCTTCAGTGGGTGAAATAAGATGCATTTTAGCTAGAAGCCAGATTGTCTTTAGCAGGCTTCTTCTGCAGATGTTTTTGGCCTACAGCTCCCATGATCCCTAGCCAGCAGGACCAGTGGTCAGGGATGATGGGAATTGTAGTCTCGAAACATCTGGAGGGCCAAGGTTGAGGAAGCCTGATCTTTAGCATGCAGTCTTTTTCTACTGTTATACTAATCTGTTATACTAAGGGACGCGGGTGACGCTGTGGGTTAAACCACAGAGCCTAGGACTTGCCAATCAGAAGGTCGGCGGTTCGAATCCCCACAACGGGGTGAGCTCCCGTTGCTCGGTCCCAGCTCCTGCCAACCTAGCAGTTCGAAAGCACATCAAAATGCAAGTAGATAAATAGGTAAACGGGAAGGTAAACGTGTGCTGCTCTGGTTTGCCAGAAGCGGCTTAGTCATGCTGGCCACATGACCCGGAAGCTGTACGCCGGCTCCCTCGGTCAATAAAGCAAGATGAGCGCCGCAACCCCAGAGTCAGTCACGACTGGACCTAATGGTCAGGGGTCCCTTTACCTTTACTTTTTACTAATCTGCAACATAGAAATGCCCCCTAAATTATGTGACTGTCCTTTTTGAAATACATTTTTGCTTGCCTTGAATCTTTCAAGTTAAGGCAAACTATTGATGAAAATAAACGCCTAGTTCATAATTTTATTTCTAAATATTTCTACTGCTGTGTGTCCCCTGTTATAAAATTATTTGGGGTTGTGTTTTTTTTTTTGTATTTTCAATACAAGTGGACTTTATTATTTTTTTAAAAAAATCCTTTAAAAAATATTTTCTTCTTCTTCCCCTTGTAGAATGCAGCTGTATGCCCTGTGGGACGGAATCATGTGATTCTAGGACTGGCAAGTGTCACTGTAAACCTGGAGTGACCGGGCAGCACTGTGACCGCTGTCAGGTAAAATGAATTGAGCTTTCAGTCTAAGATCAGTTTCATGTCCTATTGGGCAGAAAGTGTCGTATCAAAAGTGGAGCAAGCCCTGGCGAAGTGAACAGGGTTTTGCCTGCCTCTTATGAGCTGGAATCTTAACTCTGCGTCTTTCCCCACCTTTAGGAAGGGCACTATGGCTTCGAAACATGCTCAGGCTGCCAGAGCTGCAACTGTGATATTGGAGCCGTGAGCGCGGATTGCCATGCCCACAATGGCCAGTGTAATTGCAATCCGGGTGTTAGTGGTTCCCGTTGTCAGCAGTGCTCTCCTGGCTACTGGGGGCTCAACACAAACGGCTGCTCAAGTGAGTCTGTTTCAGTCACTGTTAAGCATCCACTAACGTTATAAGAATTCCAAAGTCTCAAATATAAAATAAATGTCCATAAATGTACAAGGCAAACACATACATAACTATATAAACCGTGTGTCTGAATTAAGAACGGTGGACTCGTAATCTGGTGAACCGGGTTCGTTTCCCCGCTCCTCCACATGCAGCTGCTGGGTGACCTTGGGCTAGTCACACTTCTCTGAAGTCTCTCAGCCTCACTCACCTCACAGAGTGTTTGTTGTGGGGGAGGAAGGGAAAGGAGAATGTTAGCCGCTTTGAGACTCCTTAAGAGAGTGAAAGGCGGGATATCAAGTCCAAACTCTTCTTCTGTGCTTTTCAATTCATGTTTATGTGAAGGGTTTGACCCTCATCCAATGGCGATGAGTGGATGTGGTCGTCACCCCACTCTGCATAATATGGGAGAGAAGGATGTGACTTCATGAGTGCATCTTGTTTAAGGTTGCTCTGGCTTCTCCTGTTCTCTTTACAGAATGCCAGTGCAAAGGAGGCTCTTGTAACCCCCGGACTGGAGAATGCACCTGCTCCAACGGCCTGACGGGGAAGCAGTGCAGCACCTGTATTAAGAAGCACGAGATCCCTGTGGTGGATGGTCCAGACAGCATGAGATGCGAAGGCTAGTCTTGTTTGCTTTGCTCAGTTCCCTGTCCATGTTCTTTGGCGTTATCAGTTCAGCAAGCCTGCTTCTTTTTGCAAGTGTCTCTGTACTGGATGGCACTGATGCTATGAAATTTCAAAACTTTGCCTTGCAATGAATTGGGAGGTTATTGGGGAATGCTACATGGATCTTTTGCTTGTGGTGGTGGTTGTCTGGGGGGCTGGGGGGGGAAGTGGGTGGAGGAAAAGCTGGCATAACTTGGGACCCCAAAAGGCATAGATTCCAGCCTGCCTGTCTTAAAGCAAAGACATTCCATATGAGTTCATATGATTCAGACCAAAGCATACCACTACCAGACAACAAAAATGTCAAGATTCACAGTAGTTGGCAAGTGCAAAGCTATAGGGCACTCGTGCAAGGGATATGACTTGTATGCAGCATGTGGCTGTTTTAGTTTTTCAAAATAGGCTGCCGGGAGTATTAGCCAAATCAAATTAGTTTGAACCCGGGTGTTTGTCAGTTTTCTCCACGTTATTCTAGTGATTCACGGTATTCACATTCTTCTAGCCTGCAGTCAACCCTCAATAGGTTTCTTTTTACTACTAATAAATCACCTAGCAGTAGCCTTACAGCTGTTTTAATTGTTCCTTCATAAATAAAGTGCACAGTCCCTTAGAGATTTAATCACTTGCTAGATTACATAAAAGCAAGTGGCAACTCACAAACGCCTGTAGATGTGCTTTTTGTTTTTATAATACCCTGTGTGTCCATTTCCCATTCATTCTCTCTCTCAAGCAGAGTCCCATTCACTCTCTTGCACTCTATTAATGTACCTCTCTCATATATAAACACACAATTATTGTGATAGTACTGCCGTTCCGTTTCCCACCGACAGCTTCACCTGGTCCCTAGACTGGTGTACTGACGGGATTGTGTTTTTATTGAATATTTGCAAAGTTTATGTAACAGCTCAGCTGCTGAGCCAATGGCTTTTTGCAGCCATCCATGACATCTCTCTTAGTCAAAAGGTGCTGAACCTGTATTTTTCAAAGTTTTCTTCTTTTTCTCCTGGGTTTCCTTAGTTTTCTTGTTTCATTCTGATGTTTAGGATAAGTTAGGGAGAACAGTTTTTGCAAATTTGTGTGTTTAGCATTCTAAGCAGAATGATTCATTCATCTTTCTTTGGCCCATAGTAAAGGCCTTATCATATCATTCACATGTGGCTTTGATTTGGCAAGCAGATAAATTTATACAAATTTATTAACATCCGATACGGAGCAAACTTGGCACTGTGGTTATTGGCAGCTATATATCAGCTGAAAATCACATCATGATGTTGGGCTGTGTCTTGAACTAAAACTGCATGTGGGGGGGGGGGGTTGAGCCCACCACAATGTTGCTGGGAATTGCATCTTCTAACTATTTTATATCGGTTGACCAAAGTAGATACTTGTCTGACTTTTGGGACCAACTGCTTTATGAAAATCTAAAGTTTTACGAGTGGGTTGTAAAAATGATTGGGCAGATATATGTATGTAGGCTGTCAGTCTGGATGATCTAATAATATGGCCTTTTTTATTGGCTGCCCCCCTGTGGCACAGTGGGTCATTGTGTCTGACTGTTAATCAGAAGGTTGGTGGTTCGAGCCCACCCAAGGACAGCTGTGGGCAGGAATCCTGCGTCTCAGGGCGTTGGACTAGATGGCTCTTGCGGTCCCTTCCAACTCTACAATTCTGTGATTCTGATTCTATCTGGAACTGCTGAAACATAGGTCTACCCCAGCCAGGCACTCACATGTAGAAAAGGCTTACAGTTTCGTTACAGGCATTATCTAAGAGCTGTGCATTTAACTTCCCTCTCCCATCAACAGCTTGTGACAGCTGCGTGCTGCTTTTGCTGGAAGATCTTGAGGAGATCGGAAATGCTTTTCCTGCGCTCAGGAATCAGCTGACGAACCTCAACTCCACCTCCATCGCATGGGCCCGTCTGCATAGCATCAATGGTTCTATGCAAGCCATCACTGTATGTGGAGTGTTATACTACTTATTACTCTTACCTAGTTTTTCTGTAGGACTTTTGGATTCCAGTTTCAGTCCTCTTTTTCTTTTCCTCCTTACAGAACCATCTCCGTGACTATCAGAGATCCCTAAACAGGGCCAAGCAGCAGACCGATGAGTTGGAAGAGGAGAACACAGACTTTGTTCAGGATCTGAATGCACTTCAACACAAGGTGTGAAGTTTTTGTGTTTTTCCCCCCTTTATCTTCCCATGTCTAGTACTACAAAAGTTATATATTATACCAGAAGTCTGCCTTCTGTTCTGTGGAACGCAAGTGAAATGAAATGGTTCCTGTCCAGAGGACCTTGGCTGTGTCCTCACTAGAATTCCTCCTTTCTTTACGTGCCATCACCCTTTGTTGTCCCAGTAGGTCTCTGTCCTGCTTTTCTGCATGCCTTGTTCTTATTTTCTCATTTCACAGCACCAGAAGTGCAGCATTAGTTTAGTAATACTTCCAGGGATTTGAGGAGGACCGTGTCGCTTGCACTCAGAAAACACCACAGTTTGTACAGTTGGCGTGGGTGCCTCTTTTCACTTTGTATCAGATGGACAAGCCACAGTAAGGGCGATGTTGACAGTGACTGGGCATTCCTTGACAGCTTTTTTTTGCCCAGAGACCAATGCAGTTATTTGAAATTTTCTTGAGTAGCCAGTTGTTTTAATTATTTCTCTCTATTGCTTTTAATGGTTTCTATATAAAAGAAGAAGTTTTTATCTTGCTGAACACCAATTTGATGTTTTATGAGAAGGGCGGCCTGTAAATACTTTAAAAACAACAACAACAACAACAATAAATAATAATACAGCCTTTAGAAGAGGAGAAACATATCAAGCAAATAAAGGCTGGTTGCTTTTTGGCCAAAGATCCCAAAAGCCGCAATCCTGCCCCCCACCCCGTGTTGTTGACATTGCCCACTTCCTTGAGTCTTTCTGGACCTCCTCTAAACCAGCCTTTTGTTTTTGTTTCTGCTTTTAGGCAACAATGACCCACAGAAAAGCAAACCAAGTCACAGATGGCACAGAAGAGAACTACCAGCATGCAGAGAGCCTTGTTCTAGATATCACTAACATTCGGTACAAACTTGATGGTGAGGCACGGCTGTAGCTTTTGGGATTTTGCATTCCTGATTTGGAAAGGCATCACTTGCATTTTGTGTCTGTCTGTCTGTCTGTCTTTTTTATAATACTTTTTATTAATTTCAACATACAAATTATATCTGTCTGTCTGTCTTTCGATACAGTTTGAGATTTGAGTACCCTTTATATTAGTGGTTGGGAACTGGTGGCATTCTGCATTGCTGAACTGCAACTCCCATCATCCACCACCAGCATAGCTAGTGGTCAGAGATGATGGGAAATGTAGATAAGCAACATCTGAAGGATTCCACCCAGAATGTGGTCTAAACCCCCTTTAAATCCATATCAACAAAAAGAAAAGAACTCACTCTGAAACTCACCTACAGGTGGTATCTAACACCAAGAAAACTAGCGCTAATATGCCCAGGAACCTCACCAAAATGCTGGAGAGGGTGCATCTCCATAGGCACATACCTCCACATGTGGTGGGAGTGTCCCAAAATCCAACTATTCTGGACAACAGCCATACAAGAAATATGTAAAATAACTTAGCAAGTATTAGACATCACCCCAGAATTGACCCTACTAAACATCTTCCAAGACAATAATACCCATCTACACCATAAAGAACTCATAACCCACCTACTTTCAACAGCCAGAAACATCATAACCGGACACTGGAGAGACCTGTCAGGAGTAAGCATGGACCAATGGTACCAAATAGTATGGGAAACAGCCTTACTAGAAAAATTAACCAATAAACTGAAACTGACACGGGGACAAATAGAAGAAGACGCCTTCGCCCCTTTATCACATACACAGCCCAACAAGATAATGAGAAAAATCCACCAACAGCATACAAATCAATATGGCTAATCTGAAGGATTCCAAGTTCCCCCTGCTTTAAATGGCACCTAGCCATGTCGGAGCCACTTTCCTTATTGCTAGAATTATATTTAAATTATTATTATTTAATCAGCTGGGGTAGCTCAAGTGGTAGAGCATGAGACTCTTAATCTCAAGGTCATGGGTTCAAGCTCCATGTTGGGGGAAAGATTCCTGAATTGAGGGGGTTGGACTAGATGACCCTTGTGGTCTCTTCCAACTCTGCAGTTCCTTGATTCTATGATTACCCACCCTTAAACAGCAGGTCTCATGGCAGGTTGCAACAATTTAAAACATAACGTTATCAACAGTCGAAACAAATCTCAAGGAACAGGAGTAGGGGAAGTGACCCAGAGGAAAGCGAGCCGATGGTAGGGAAGATAAACCCATATAAAGCATCCTGAAACAAATGGGTCAGAATAATATGAAAGTGCTTTTCATTGGTTGTGTATAAAAGGACCAGGTTTACTCATTGGCTTCATTAAAAATACGAAACGAAACTGTGTGGCTTTTTGTCTAGAAATTGTATGCCAGATGCAAATCTTCGCTGCCACAAATGCCAGCACCACCACCACAGAGGAGTTCCGGCAGAAGTTGGCTGAGGTCGATGCAATGCTGAGGCACATGAAGGCAACGGATTTTAGTTTCCAAAGAGCAACGGCCAATGAGGAACACGATGAAGCCCGTAAATGTGAGTATAGTATTAATGGCAAACAAGGAGTGTGTCTGTATATGTGTTTGTGTGTGTAGGCTTTGGGAGTGCCAAGGTCTCTTGTGAATTCCTGGTTGTTACTATTATTGTTGTTGTTAATAATAATATTATTGTTTCAGCATGAATCACTTCCCATGAGGCATCCCAGAGTGATTTGCAATGTAATAAGAGCATGTGTGAAAAAGCAACCTATGTTAAAAACAGTTAAAGTAACTGCATACATAAAAACACAGTGTGTTTAAGTTTTTATATATGCTGTTGCTTTAACTTTTTAATATAGGTTGCTTTTTCACAGCACATACCTAAAATCAGCCTAAATCTACTACAGCAGGCTTCCTCAACCTCTGCCTTCCAAATGTTTTGAGACTACAATTCCCATCATCCCTGACCACTGGTCCTGCTAGCTAGGGATCATGGGAGTTGTAGGCCAAAAACATCTGGAGGGCCGAGGTTGAGGAAGCCTGTACTACAGGTCCCAGCTGGGATAAAGGTTTCCATTTAGAAGCCTTGTTGTCTTTAGCAGGTGCTGAAAAGACAGTAGAGAATTGATAGGCAATCTGACATTCAGTGGGAGTTCCAAAGAGCAGGTGCTGCTACACTAAAGACCCGATTCTGGCATCGCTTGGAACAGGCTGTTAGTTTCTGTTTGCCACTGTGCAGTGCATTGGAGTCACAAGACTCTGTTTTGCATTCCACACATTCCAGGCTGTTGGCAGTCTCGCGGAAGACAGGATGTTACTGGTTTCCTGTTCCTTTGTTTTCCAGTTGCTCTCTGCTCTCACAGAGAGAGGATGTATTTTTCTTTTCTGTCTGCGTAGCTAGAGAATAAAGCATAGCGATGTAGCCATAAATCTCATCACTTCCGAGTGCTGTTTTGATTCTCTGCTGAATGAGAATGTGCCTGCAGCCTCATCAAAGGCTCAGGTCGTTAATCACATCGGAGGGCGATTCAGGAAGATGAGCTTTATCAGCTTGGCGTAGCGGAGATTCTCTCCGACAAGGCCTCCTAATAGGATGGCACCTGAAAGTGTATCTAATTCTAGGTGATGAGATGACCTGTTAAGGTTCATGGTCCCAAATTGTCTGTGGCTTTGCACGCCAATCCCTGCACCCACTCAGTTTGGAGCTCTTCGAAATTTATTTTCGTACTTTAAACAGCACCTGCGGTGCCTTCCCTGTGGCCTGTGCAAGACTAGTAGACACTGAACAGTTTTAACTTTTTTGAGCTCTTGTTCTGCCAGTGCTGGACCGTGTGAAAACCGAGCTCTTCAACAAGTTGGAGTCCAACCGAGAACTGCTGGACCAAATCAACGGCCAGCTGGATCAGTACAGTTCAGAACTGATGGACCTGCGAGATGCTCTGAACGAAGCTGTGAATAAAACCCGTCAGACAGAGGACCTCAACAGCCTAAATCGTAATCACCTGGAGGAGACCCAGGTACGAGGAGGGAGCTGGAAGTGCTGAGGGAGCCGCTCTGCCAGAGGGAATTTCAGAGGGACTGCCACATACAAGGGGGTTCTGTATTCTAGCATTGGTGGCAGAAAGAGATGCATTGATAAGCCACTCAATGGGAAACCACTGCAGGGGAGACCCTGTCCTTTCCCCATATTCAGCCAGTGACAACCAAATGCGCCTTTCAGTACTGGACTAAAAATGCTGTACTGCATCCACAGGTTCCATTTTCAGGCTGCAAAAGAGGGCTAGCAGATTTGGGAATTCTTTCAGCAAATGGGGAAAACACATAGTTTTCAAATAGCAGAGGGCAAATGTTGGCAGTAGCTTTTTGTTTCCTCCCCTATCAGTCGGTCATAATGCCTTTCTTTGAATCACACCATGACTTAGCAGCAGGGTGGATAAAAATCAATGATCTAAAATAAAATAAAATAAATCAGATTTTTTAAATTTAAATTGGATTTTTTAAAATTTCAATCGGATTTTTAAAATAAAGTGCTTTTGGAGTGAAAATAATTCTAAATATAGTTTTCTGTTTAAGTTACATTATAGTCCAAAGGCTATTCATCAGGAAATGAGGATTTAAGTTTTTCATGTGTGCTAAAACTCAGTTTAAGTTTTTATTTTTAAAAAAACCATTTAACAACATCACTTAACAAACATGGATACATTTGCTATAGTGTTATTGTTTTAGTTAAATAAATTGTTTAAATTGTTATTCAGGAAATGATTATTTTTCACCTTCCAATAAAGTACAGCAGAAAAGTTCTCCAAATATAAACAGTTAACTTATTAAACCTCACAATAATCTCATAATTATCTGTCTATGCATTTCTAATAGCATAACCAAATCAGCAATTTTTTATATAACTGTAAAAGTGACTCTGAAAATTTATTAATCAAAAAAATGAAACCTTCATCTGGTTGTAAATATTTAGATTATGCCAGCAAGAATGAGTCTTTCTGTAAAAAATAATAATGATTTAAATCAAGGCTTACTGACTAGTGATTTAAATCGTGATTTAAATTGATTTGATTTAAATCCAATCCACCCTGCTTAGCTGCTCAATGGATCTCTGTCTGCACCAGCAAAGTGTAACTTGGCTTCCTGAGGCCCCTCAATTGGCTTTCCAAATGCAGGTTGGATTTCTGCCTGCCATATCTTTTAAAAGTCATGTCTCCATGGTGCTAGTTTTTAATGTTTTGAGGTTAGCACTCGGAGGCGACTTGGCCATCTCACAGGTAATTCAGCGAGTGAGAGGGAGACTTGTCAGGACGTGCAAATGCAATTTCCCCCCTCATAGGAGAGAAAATCTGTTTTAAAAATGTGACTCGAGTGAAGAAATTGTAGGTCAGGTGCAAATTGAGATTCGAATTATCTGGCGTCATTTTCTTACAACATTCTAAGGACTGCCACAGGCCTGAAATGGCGCAGGTGGCACATTAGAGGGAATTAACTGTGTCTGTTGGTCACATGCTCATGGAAGTTTTGTGTGACCTCTGTTAATTACGAACAAATAGATGTGCCAGTTTGGTGGTGGAAACTCTTGGCTCATGACATTTCCAAGGAAGACTGCATTATGCATCAATTCAGTGTAGGGACTTGAGAGGAAAGGTGTTCTGGAGCTAGGCTGGTTCTGCATCCTGAAACAAGGGGGTGAGAATCATGGAATTGCAGAGCTGGAATTGGACCCCAAGGGCCATCTGGTCCAATGCCCAGTAAAGCAGGAATCTCAGCTAAAGCATCCATGATAATTTGGGAAGTGTGTGCCATTATAGAACCACTCTATGCCATATGATGAGAACCTTAGGAAAAGTGTTAAAATGATTCTGGATTTTAAAGTTAAGCTGCAGCAGTCAATGTTATGGGGCTATTTTTATATTACAGCAAAAGAGCAAGGAACTGCAAGAACAGTTTGGCCTTGTCCGGGATACCTTGCGCATGGCTGAAGATTCCCTTGCCCAGGTCTCTGATTTCCTGCAGATAATAGAAAATGCCAAGGAGGTGAGTGGTGCAAAACTCAGGCTTCCCAGCAAGTCTGAAAGGTGGGGGGGGGCAGGAGATTCAAGATGCTGCTGCTTGCTAGGCTGAGAAGAGGACGCAAATATGACAGACAAGATGATTGTGTTGTAGCAGACAGAAGAATAAGAGCAGACATCCTCTAACTCCAATCTGGTGTCTGCCCTCTTAAGAACTACAGGACAAACTTTGTTCCTAAAATGATGATTGCCTCTTGTGGCAATTCCAGCCAGCTCCCATTCCCTACTTTTCCCTTTGGGTTGTGACGAACAGGTTACTCTTGCCTGCACAGTTCAGCAGTAAGTCAAATTCTTCATGTTTGGATATCTTTTATAGGAGTCCTTAAGTTTCCACATAGCTCCAGCAAGCTGGGTTTTTTTGCACCTTAGCCTCCAGCGAGGCATTCCAGTTTGTTTGCTCCCTGTGTATTGTTTTTGAACAGTTTCTAGATACCATTTGGAGAACACCTGGGAAGATAAAATAGTAGTATATCATCAATGCACCCTGTGAAACCCATTTGCACACAGTGGGTTGTTTTTTTTACTGAAAACAAGCAGAGTGGAGGAGGGCATTCAGATGTTTGATAGGGGGGGGGAGAAGGGTCTCCAGTCCTACTGAAATCCATATGCTGCCAGAGAAAGAAGGAATTGGAGAAGCAGGACTTGCAAGGTTAATGAATGCTGGCCAACGCCCCTTGTTATCCTGTAGGAATCTGAGAAGTTAGCAGCCCAGCTGGATGGTGCCAGATACCCCTTGTCAGAGAAGGCAAAGGAATACTCTCTCGCCAGCACCAAGATCCCAGTCGTTGAGGCAGCTGAAGAGCATGCAAAGCTTCTGGATGAGCTAGCAAGAAACTTGTCCAGGTAAGGGCTCCTTCTTTGTTGCCTGGGCCTTGAGCTCTCATTTCCTAGCTCACGTGGACTTCTGTGCTGGGAGTCTCCTTCTAATAACGTCGATTAAGAGTACTTGCTTATACTGCATACCATATTTTTCTGTGTTTAACACGCCTCCGTGTATAAGATGACCCCTATTTTGGGGGGGGCTCCAAATTAAGGAAATGGGGGAGGGGGAGATTGCCCAGAGCTGTTAAGCTTTGGGGGGGGGGATTGCAAAAAATCACTCACCTGCCTAATAAAAAAAATCGTCTTATACACAGAAAAATACAGTATTACCTAGATCTGTTGCATAATATGAAAAAGTGGCACTATGCCTTATTACCCGTGTGGCAACAGTTGAGCCTTATATGTGTTCATTTTTCAAAAGAAGAGGTGTTCTTTCTACCTTTACATCAGGAGTAGGGACAGGATCTGGCCAACTGGCTATTTTGACAGGGGCTGCCCACCTGTTAGTCACTTATTGATTTTCTTCCTCTGTCGGTGCCTGCAGAAAGAACGTTCTTGATTTGCATTAGCAGCAAGACCCAAGCCCAGCAGCGTTTGCTGTAAGTGCCGATTAGCTGATTGGTACATACAGCAAGCCTGCTCTGTGCAAGGATTGGCTGGACTACAAAGTCCCCAGCTGGGAGCTCCCCGTAGCATGGCCAATCCATCCAGGGCTTACTGCCAGTGCCAATCAGCTGATCAGCACTGACAGCAAGCCTTCCTTGCCCAAGCAGGAGCACAATTTAAGGTTGGTTCCATTGTGACCGCATCTCTACCTGCCCCGTAACTTGGTAGTTTATATAGGAGGCCCTTAAATCTTTTCATTCTTCACCATGTAATGAGTTATTTTCTATCTGGGTATTTAAAGAAAAAAATCTCAGCAGTCGTAGGGTTCCTCAGCCCTGCCCTAAAGGCGCAGCAGCGCTAAGAGAATGGAAATGATGTTCAGGAAGTTCCATCCTGCCACGTTTGAAGATGCTAACCAGTTCTCTGGCCAGGGCTGTAGAAAGGACTCCAGGCCACAGTACCTTTGAACCGCTCAGCCTTGATGCAGCAGGTGGACTTCAGCTCTAGGGCTAATGGCAGACATCCTCCCATTTACATATTTGTCCTCCGAAAACAGCATCATCCATGGCACGAACCAGGATGGATTCATCCAGCGGGCAGTCAATGCCTCCAACGCCTACGCCAGCATCATTGAGGCAGTGGGGAATGCGGAGCGAGCGGCCAATGAAGCTTATAATGCTGCCGGCGAAGCTTTGATGGTATGAGTCTCTTATTCCCCACCCCCAGCAGACATAAGAAATCTTGGCTGCAGCTTGCGCACCTGCAAGGACACTGGTGTCAGAGAACACAGGGCACCTTCACTCATCTGCTCTGTGCTTACCTGCTTAACCAAGACTGTGCCAGGCTCCCTCGTGCAGCAGCTGCGACTGGCGAGGAGGGCTGGCTCCTTTTCATGTGATTTGCTCCCTTTCCCCAGATGCCTTGCAGACAGACGGCTGTGTTTGCAGAGCTTGTTGGCAGGAAAAGGGAGAAAGAACCTGGCAAATTGACATCTCTTGCCAGGGGAGGGCTATTGGCAGCCGGCATGTTCCTGCCTGTTTATGCACTCTTCTGAGCTTTGCGGATACACTTGGCCCTAGCCTGGAAAGCCAGATCATGCAAGGAAATCATGCAGTTGCATTAACCAATAAATACATTGAATTGGACTTGAAATGCTCCATTCAGTTTAGTTAGCAGAACTACCAGCCACTCAGTGACAGGGATTCTGTCCTATTTGCAAACATGTGTAGAGGTTAGAGACTTGTGTGGGATGTGGGTGGCTCTGTGGTCTAAACCACTGAGCCTCTTGCGCTTGCCAATCAGAAGGTCGGCAGTTCGAATCCCCACGACAGGGCGAGCTCCCGTTGCTCTGTCCCAGCTCCTGCCAACCTAGCAGTTCGAAAGCACGCCAGTGCAAGTAGATAAATAAGTACCGCTGTGGCAGGATGGTAAACTGTTATGTACTGAAGTTCTCACCCTGGGCCAGCAGGGGGATACTGTAGATAGTTTTCACTCAGGTCCACATATACAAATAAGGGATTGAAAGTGACATTCAGTGATTGGATAGTTACAGAAAGTGTTAACAGTTGCATTGTAGTGGAGCTCTATATAAGCAGGCTGGCTGAACCCTTCAGTTCAGTTCTGTTCTGGCCTGTGAATAAACAAGAGCTATTTGAAGAATCGCTGTGTTGTCTGATATGTTCACCCACAACTTAACATAAATGACCTTTCCATGCGCTCTGGTTTCCATCATGGTGTTCCGTTGTGCCAGAAGCAGCTTAGTCATGCTGGCCACATGACCCAGAAAGCTGTCTGTGGACAAACACCATCTCCCTCGGTCTGAAAGTGAGATGAGCGCCTCAACCCCAGAGTTGCCTTTGACTGGGCTTAACCATCCAGGGGTCCCTTACCTCTTAGGGACTCATGGTATAGTGGGGACATGGACCAGGGAGGAAATGGACAAGGTTCCATGAGGGGAAGTCCAATGGAAGTTAGAGGTGAGCCAAGGGTTCCAGATGTTCTGTGGGTTACTTGGCAGGTAAGGTGTGAACAGTTGTCTTCTGTGCTTACAGAGTGTCATCTTAGATGATCTTGGGGCTGTGTCAAAAGAGATGAAGAAAAACAGTACTGCGTTGGGAGAAGCTGTGAAGAGGGAGCAGAGGAGGCTCAGTGGAGGTAAGAGAAAAATCAGCAGACCCTTTGCTGACCAATAACAAATTGAAGTTATTGTTCTCTAGTCTGAAGCCCTGGACTGCTGTTGCCAATCAGTGTTGCCAGTATTGAGCTAAATGGACTGATGGGAAAAGGCAGCTTCCTATGTTCCTATACTTAAAAGTCCAAGACCCAGAGATTCATTTATACCAGGCCTTTTCCACAGCACAACTGAGTAGAGACGCCTCGTTTCAGCAACCCTGATTTGTAGATCTGTAACCCTGCGACTTTGTTTATTTTCATCCAAGACATCAAGGGAGCACTGCAGGCGGCCAAGGACAGATTGGCTGGCATGCAAACAAAGAAGGAGCAACTTCTGAAACAGCTGCAGTTGGTGAAGAGCACTCTGGACACGGTCCAAGGTTTGTCCATGTTTCAGTCCCTTCATAAACGCCCCTGTGAAGTTTCCTCTTAACATTCTGGGTGCTCTAACCCACTGCGGCCTCTTCTGCTGTTAGCACTAATTGTTCTGCTCAAGTTAGCAAATCCATGTCACTTCCGAGCATGCATGTTCCAGGTTCCACCACCCAAAGCCAAGCAGTGCTTGATTCAAGGCCCTTTGCTTTATATCCTTACGATAAAACACTGAAATTACATAATTAACCAAATCCCGGCGTCTGTCTGATGATTCCCCACCCCAACCAAACGGTTTAAATGAAACAGAATTTATTATTATCATTAGTGTGGCACAGAAATAGTCTGTGGGCTTCTTCCACACGACGCTTGCCAACTCATATATTTGCTTTTCTTAAGCTGAAATGAATCTGCACTGGTGCAGATGTTTGTGGCTTATCTTCTGTAATAATTAAGAATTTATTATTTCTACCCCACCCATCTGGCTGGGTTTCCCCAGCCACTCTGGGCAGCTTTCAACAGAACATTAAAACAGAATAAATTAAAAACTTCCCTAAACGTTAAAAACTTCATTTTTTTCCTTATTAAAATTATTTATTGACATATAGAACACATACATTAAACATTAAGAACTTTAGCATTAAAAACTTCCTTTCTCTTGTCTTTGTTTACAACTTACCTTCCTTCCTTTGCAAGATGGCACCTCAGAGGCCATCCAGAGTGCGAAAGACGCTGCTGCAGAGGCCAGTGAAACAGTGGCTAGGATGGAAGGTAGACTGAGCGATATGAAGAAGAATCTTGATGAATGGAAGGAACAATATGGGGACCTTAAAAGCAACGATTTAAATCAAGCTGTTCGAGATGCCAGGAACACAGGTACAAAACAGTCACGTTTAAATATATCTGTACTTTTTCGGGGGTGAGGTGGAGACTGGTTTGAAGACGATCAAAATGCTTTGGCTCCATTGAAAAGCAAACTGAATGAATTTCTAACTATTGTTATTTGCTTTTCTGTCCAATGTCCAATGTGACAGGCCAAATAGACTCTTTTCATTTCTTACCACCTGTACACTTTTTCACATTGTCCGTTCCACTGTTTGTACTTGATTTGTAATTGTGTGTGTCTTATGGCATTAATTCTTTTTCTGGCAGAGTGCTAAAGTGAAAAAAATATAATAAATTGTTCTCTTTTTTGCCTTCTGGCCTTTCGACACCGGCCATTTAGGTAATTAATCACCTGCTATATTCTTTCTCCCAGTCAGTAAATAATTTCAGCTTCTCTTATGCCCTGCTTTATTATATGTCGGTGACTACTGGGACAGGCAATCAGATTGTCAGAACACATAATTAATATGAGTCAGGAATGAAATTAGTAATTTTTCTGCAGTTGCCTCTGTGGCAATGACTTGACAGTTCAATGGGGATCTTGTTTAAGAGAGGACCGGAATAAAAATGGCAGTAAGAGAGCTTGCAAAAGGGGTTGCGGTGTTGTGCGAGGTTGTGTCTGCTTTTTACAGTCTGGCATGATTGCTTTTAAGAGCATTGTTCCAGGAGAGCAGCTATCACTGAGCTTAAGACAATTGGACAGTCAAAATTCCAAAGATATAACTTTCTACTTCAGCTCCTGAATTATAAACGTAAGACAAGTATGTGCAGGTCAGGTTCACAATTCAAATTCAATTCAATTCAAAGTGTTGGTGTTGACGTTTAAAGCCCTAAACGGCCTCGGTCCAGTATATCTGAAGGAGCGTCTCCTCCCCCATCATTCTGCCCGGACACTGAGGTCCAGCTCCAAGGGCCTTCTGGTGGTTCCCTTGCTGCAAGAAGCCAAGTTACAAGGAACCAGGCAGAGGGCCTTCTCGGTAGTGGCGCCCGCCCTGTGGAACGCCCTCCCATCAGATGTCAAAGAGATAAACAACTACCTGACATTTAGAAGACATCTGAAGGCAGCCCTGTTGAGGAAAAATTTTAATGTGTGACATTTTAATGTATTTTTAATCTTTGTTGGAAACCTCCCAGAGTGGCTGTGGAAACCCAGCCAGATGGTTGGGGTACGAATAGTAAATTACTATTACTATTACTATTAAGCTGAGAGTGGTAGCTCAGCAGGAGCTCAGCAAGCTTGCAAGCTACAGTCCCTTTTTTGAGGTGAGTCAGCCGCTGTCCCGATCCAGCAGGCTGTTCTTATGTTGGTCCTACTTTTCAGGTGTCGATATCCTGTTTCCCAGAAATGTGTCTACTCTTTAAACTCCCTTTCTACTCTCAGCCGCCAGTCCTGTGCCTGTTCTCTAGCTCATGCTGTCCCATTGGGTTTGTTTTCTTTCCTGCCTTCCAGTCTCAAGCCTTGAGAGCACCCTCCCATTGCTCCTGGGAAAGCTGAGCAGTCTGGAGAACAGAAGGAGCCACAACGCAACTGTTTCAGATAACATCCTGCGGGTGCGCCAGCTGATCTCGCTGGCCCGGAATGCCGTCAGTAAGGTACAGACACAGAGAGTCAGAGAGTCAGCCGATAAGTCTCTTTGCTTCTACTCCAGGGCTCAAAAGCAGACCTCTACCTTGTAGAGGGTGGCGCTGTGGGTTAAACCACAGAGCCTAGGACTTGCCAATCAGAAGGTCGGCGGTTCAAATCCCCGCGACAGGTTGAGCTCCCGTTGCTCGGTCCCAGCTCCTGCCAACCTAGCAGTTCGAAAGCACATCAAAGTGCAAGTAGATAAATAGGTACCTCTCCAGCGGGAAGGTAAACGGCATTTCCATGCGCTGCTCTGGTTCGCCAGAAGCAGCTTAGTCATGCTGGCCACATGACGCGGAAGCTGTATGCCGGCTCCCTCGGCCAGTAAAATGAGATGAGTGCCCCAACCCCAGAGTCAGCCATGACTGGACCTAATGGTCAGGGGTCCCTTTACCTTTGCCTACCTTGTTCCAGAAACCCACGAGAGAAGGTTCCAGCTTGGCTTAGATGTTGCCTTGCGCCCAAGGAGATTCACTGGCCAGGAATAGGAAGCTTGTGGCTCTCTGGGTTTGGCGGTCTGTGGCTGCCATCAGCCATGTTTTTGGTGGTGTCTGATGGGAGAGTTGGAGCCCAATGTCATCTGGAGGGCCATGGGTTTCCCCATTTGTGTCTTGCATCAGTCCTTGGATATTTTAAAACATTCAACCTGAAATGAGAGAACAGCTCTTTGCAGGGCCAGTGAAGGATTTGACTTAAAGAATTGGGACCACGAAGCTCATTTGGTGAATCTCCTTAAGTGCAGGAATCTTTCACCCAATGTGGAACTTGAACCTCAGCTTAAGTGTCTCATGCTCTGCCAACTGATGCTCATGCTCTCCCTTCCCCAAACAGTTTTTATTCCAACCACCAGGAGAAGCTTTGACCCTATCAGGGTGGCCAGGCGTTCAGTGCAAGAAGTTTGTGCAGTGAAGGTTTTTAAGGATGGAGATAGGGGTTGTAATCAATGAAAATTTTCATCAATGGTAGACCTTACTTTTGGGCCTGAATGGGCCTTACTGAGTGGTCATGTTCATTAATTTCAGTGGGTCTCCTCTGAGTGAAACCTAGCTGAATATTTCAAGTGCAACAGATTCTACCTTTCGGATCCCTTCTTCAGAGACAATGTCATCCTCTGTTGGTTTGATTTCTTGGCTTCTAGATCAAAGTCCCAGTGAAGTTCAATGGAACTTCAGGTGTGCAGATCCGGACTCCCAGCAACCTTCAGGATTTGGCTGCCTACACCTCCCTCAAATTCTACATCCAGAATCCAGAGCCCAAACCGAGGCAGAGGCGTCAAAACGGAGATGACCCGGGGCGCTTTGTGTTGTACCTGGGGCACAGGAATGTAAGTACATTTGCTTCTGTGAGAGAGAATATGAGAAGCATGGCATTGGGGGTGGGGAGAGCAATTGCACAACATCTTTGCATGCTGATGTCACTGCTTGATAGCGGTGTGTCTGTGCTGCATGCAGATAAAAAGCCATTTTTTTTGGCACAGAGTCACATCGGGTATATGATAACAAGTATGTTGACATGATTAAGGTGAGCAGCAAGCTGTGCAAACTCCTGAGTTTGTACATCCATCGCAGTCTGTAACCAGCACCAAGAGAGTTGCCCAAGGGATGGCCTTGGCAAGGAGATGTCAAGCATTCCTGGTGACTTGTGCTTGTACTGTGCATATCCAGGGCACTGGTGACTACATGGGCGTCATCCTGAAAGACCGCAAGGTTCAATGGGTCTACAGACTGGGGGATGAGGAACCAACACATTTATCTGTTGATGAAGAAATTGGAGAGCAATTTGCAGCAGTCAGCATCAACAGGTATGGAAGGGAGAAGGTGGGAGAAATGAATGTGTGTGAGAGAGAAAGAGAGAGCATTCTAATGCAGTATTTCTTTGTTTAGAATGTGGGACATTGCTTGTTGGGTAAGAAGACTTGGGCCAATCATTTCTGTTTGGGAAATAAAAGAAATTGCTCTGACATTTAGGATTCAGAGCTGTTCCGCTGGGAGGCCTGGCAAGTGTCCTTTGTGCTTGTTTTATTTAGCCTCTGCTCTTTGCATTGTTCAGCCTATCTCCTTCCATCCTTCCTTGCAGGATTTTGCAGTACGGGCACATGTCTGTGACGGTGGAGAAGCAAACGTTGCACGAGACAAAAGGCGACAGCGTTGCCAAAGGAGAGCAGGGACTGTTCAACTTCAAGCCCCAGAACGTGGTCTTGTACGTGGGCGGCTACCCCTCCAGCTTCACGGTGAGATGGGCTGGCCAGACTAGTAGTGGAGGGGGGCATGGAGTGGGGATGCTCTTTCTGCTGTTATTGTAACACCAGATCACCAACACCAGTAGCAGCCATTTGTGGTTTGGGTCAGGCAAGCCTTTACTGTTGCACATGGCGTTTTCAGCAGGGACCGTCATTGAGCAATACTAAGCACATAGCCAGGTGTATATCAAAACATCTGTTTTAAATGTGTGCAACACTCCACAGGGAACACGCTGTTGCCTTTTACTCAAATGGGAAAGTTAATGTTTTCCTGATAGAAAGCATGAAATGCCCCTAATTTCCAGCACAAATTGATTAAATGACGCAAAGACTCCCCCCTACAATGTATGGCTCGCTTCCCAGATAAATTTATATTTCAGCTAATAACACCGTCAGCTTGGCACGTGTTATTAATAAATCTTAAGGGGTTGCATATGATGGCTGTAAGATACTGTTTCTAGCAGCCTGAAAGCACTGCCTGAGAGAATGCTCTTCACTGTTTGTATAATGCTTTAAAAATGTTTTAAGACCTCCTTTGTTTGGGGGTTTTAAACAGGTGTTGAATCACCACCTGCCAGGGATTCTTTAGTTGTGATTCTGTTCTGTTGAGAGTCCGTCAAGGCTGCAATTAGCGGGACTGTTGTGGCGTCCCGTCCGCTTCCACTGTGCCAACCTGCTTATCCCAGCTTCAGCAGAGAATCTTGTGCAGCGGTGTGCCTGTGTGGAAGGAATCTCAGCCATGCAGTAAAACTCTCGTACAACAGCTTCTATTCTACAAAGCTGTATTGTACAGCAGCAAAACAAACAATTCAGCCAGGAGAGAGAGAAGACATGAGGCTTCTCCTGTCGCAGCCAAAACCGAAAGTAAAAACGTTCACATAACAAAGATGCGAACACACCCCCAGTGACAGGACATCATTTCCCTTGAGCTGTTAACCCTGTGAGCTCTGGGTATCCTCACAGATTCCTGTACTGCAGAGGGTTAGGCTAGATGACTCTTGGGGTCCCTCCCAAGTCTGCAACTCTATGCCTGACATGTTTGCCGTGCTGTGCTCCTTTGGAAGGTGGTGTTGTAAACAAAAATTGCCCTTTTCCCTTATGGGGTATCCAAGAGCCCATATAGAGTGCTTACATAGATTCCCTATTGGTAGGAGAGAATAGCAGAGGCCAACCAGAGAAGCAAAGCAGCTAGTAAGATTGATCTTTATTGATCTGTTGCAACAGGGTGCTCCCCTCACCCGCAGGAGAGGAGGAGGAACCCAGAACAATGGCGCGCAAGGCCTTATAAAGACTTTTGAAATTGCCTGCCACCCTGTAGATCAAGACCACCCACAGAAACATCATGCATACATCACAGAAGGGGTGTAACCTAAGACCACCCCTCAGGTACATCATACCTACATCACAAAAAAGGCGGTCTAAAACAGAAATTTTGAATGTTGTTTATCTCCTGTCTAGCAGGTTACTTGATTGTACCATATTTTTCGCCCTATAGGACACACTTTTTCCCCTCCAAAAATGAAGGGGAAATGTGTGTGCGTCCTATGGGGCGAATGCAGGCTTTCACTGAAGCCTGGAGAGCGAGAGGCGTTGGTGCGCACCGACCCCTCTCGCTCTCCAGGCTTCAGGGAGCTATCCGCAAGCCTCGCGTGCCCGCCGAGGCTTGGGGCGGCAGCCTGCAGCCCGAAGCAGGGGGTGAGCTGCGGAGCCCGCCCCCTGCTTCGGGCAGATGTCCGCAAGCCTCGCGCGCCCGGCAGTGTGTCCCACCCAGCGCGCAAGGCTTGGGGCGGCAGCCTGTTCTGGGGGCTGGGGTCGGGGGAAGCTCAGGCTTCCCCCGCGCCAGCCTCCGTGCCTGGGGGGGAATAATTTCCCCCCCTTTATTTCCCCCCCAAAAAAACCCTAGGTGCGTCCTATGGGGCGGGGCGTCCTATGGGGCGAAAAATACGGTATTTCCTGGGGATCCTGGCTAGTCTTTTGTAATGATAAATACTTAGTTCCTGGGCCAGGTCACAGGCTCACACCCTATTCATATCTTAAATGTGCCCTTAATACAGGATTTGTGAGGAAAGAGACAATGGGGAGGTTTCCCACTTTGACCTTGCAGAGAAAACATTTGCTCAGTTTAGGAATCAAAATGGTTCCAGGTCGGTCTCTTCCTATGCTGATCTATGTACGTGCTTGGTTGGCACACTTATGAACATTGCCATATATCTAAGACCTCAAAATTCCTATCACAGTGGGATATAAGTAATAATAACCCCCAAGCAACCTCATCATTGACTGTAACTGGTAGCAGAAGCCTGGCCAGTCAGCATGCTTATTGATGGAGCTACTCCTGGGATGAAGATCAGGTTTTGTAGGTTCATTAGAAAAATCGCAGATGGGAAGCCTGGTGCAGCAGACAGTCCTAGGGGTGGGAAGAGGAGGCTGGGACTGCAGAATCGCAAAGGGTTTAGGCATCTTAAATGGGAAGCGAGTCCATGTAGAGATGGAGGCAACCAAGGAGCAACTGGAATACCCAGGGTACTGGAGGGGGTTGGTGGGGCTGCTGGTCTAGCCCACCAAATTGAAACAGAAGAGTCACGCCTGTCCTGGCCATGAACCTGGACGCTTCCTCTCTTACCCACAGCCTCCGGCACCCCTGCGCTACCCTAACTACAAAGGCTGCATAGAAATGGATTCTCTCAATGAAGAAGTCGTCAGCCTGTACAACTTCCAGCGCACCTTCCACTTGGACACTGCCGCCCAGAGGCCATGCACAAGGTGAGCTGAGCCCACAGCAAGGGACGCCAAGCCCACGCTCTTCTTTGCTTTGACGGTGGCTTGCTGGGGCAGTGCGAGGGGAGGAAGGAGGTGGGGTTTGCAGAAGACGTTTTGGAGGCTTTAGGCACGGAGAGAGCAGAGGTGGGGATGCTCCACTCAGACCTCCTGCGCTTTCCACAAAGCCTAAAGATATGTCGCTTCATTTGCTTGAGAGATGCCGGCAGTTTGCTGAACTCAGGCACAAGCTTTGGCTGCACCTTTCAAGTAAACAAGCAAGCTAGCAAAAAGCCTGTAGCAGAATCTGTCTACACACCCTCAGCTCCTACGGCCAGAAAACTTACTTTTAAAAATAGGTTTTTGTAAGTCTGAGATTTTCATGATCCCACAGAGATCTTAGATTATTTGATTGTTTCATACGGAACCTGTACTTTCTTGAACTGTGCTGCTTACATGTCGTGCCCTGGCGTTTTATTTATTCTTACTCAGAGGGGTATTCAGCCTAATCGCAGCTTGCCAGCTCTTGCAAAGAGCTGCCGAGCTCTAGCAATATGCAACCTTTTGCTGATTTCCAGGTCTTTACCTCTCCACAGTATGAGACACCCCTGAAAGCAAGAACTACAGTCTTTCCTTTCAAAAACTTGTTTCCCCATTTTTGAGGCTTAGAATTTCTTTTTTAAAAAAAGAATAAAAATAGCAGCGTGACTTCTGTGTTTCTAGAGCCCACTTGCATAGATTTGCCATGGACCTGGGGACTTTTTGTGTGAAAGAGAAAATAACTTGCAATATCAGGATTTGAAGATTGAAGACAATACAGATTTATGGAAGACAGAATGGTTGGGTTTTAAGGAATGAATATTATATGTAGCTACAGGAGAGAAAGCTGGAAGTCCTTTTATTTTTATTTCTTTCTGTAGTTTCCCTCTCTTTCCCATTTTCTCTCCCTTTCTCCATTTCTTGTCTTCTTTCTTTGTTCTTCTTTAGACCAGTGTTTCCCAACCTTTTTTGGGCAAAGGCACACTTCTTTCATGAAAAAAATCTCGAGGCACACCACCATTAGAAAATGTTAAAAAAATTAACTCTGTGCCTATATTGACTATATAAAAAGTACAGTGGTGCCTCGCAAGACGAAATTAATTCGTTCCGCAAGTCTCTTCGTCTTGCGAGTTTTTCGTCTTGCAATGCACGGTTTCCCATAGGAATGCATTGAAAATCAATTAATGCGTTCCTAGGGAAACCGCCTTCAGACCAGGTCCAGGGACAGTCTGTCCCCCGACCTCTTCTGAAGGCTGGGGGGGACGGGGACAAGGGCTTTTCTTCCCACTGCCAGCCTTCAGAAGGCTGTTCTGAAGGCTGGCGGTGGGAAGAAAAGCCCTTCTTCCCACCTCCCGCCCCGCAAGCTCCGAGGACAGGAGGGCTTTGCTGCCGACCGCCAGCATTTTAAAAGCCCCTGCTGTCCCGGGGCGATTTTAAAATGCTGGCGGGCGGGAGCGAAGTCTCCGCTGCCCCGAGGAGATTTTAAAATGCTGGGGGTCGGCAGCGAACGCTTCGCTCCCGCCCGCCAGCATTTTAAGATCGCCCAGGGCAGCGGAGAAGTCTCCGCTGTCCCGGGAAGGCAGGCGGGGGGAGCAAAGACTTTTGCCCCCACCTGCCTTCAGAAGAGGTCCAGGACCTCGTTCCGATGCCCGGCGGCAGGGTGCGAGGTTCCCGCCCCACCGCCCGGCATCAGGGCATCGTTCCGATGCCGGGCGGCGGGGGGAGAGGTTCCCGCCCCACCACCCGGCGGCGGGGGAGAGGTTCCCGCCCCACCGCCCGGCATCGGGGCATCGTTCCGATGCCCGGCGGCGGGGGGAGAGGTTCCCGCCCCACCGCCCGGCATCGGGGCATCGTTCCGATGCCCGGCGGCGGGGGGAGAGGTTCCCGCCCCACCGCCCGGCATCGGGGCATCGTTCCGATGCCCGGCGGCGGGGGGAGAGGTTCCCGCCCCACCGCCCGGCATCGGGGCATCGTTCCGATGCCCGGCGGCGGGGGGAGAGGTTCCCGCCCCACCGCCCGGCATCGGGGCATCGTTCCGATGCCCGGCGGCGGGGGGAGAGGTTCCCGCCCCACCGCCCGGCATCGGGGCATCGTTCCGATGCCCGGCGGCGGGGGGAGAGGTTCCCGCTCCACCGCCCGGCATCGGGGCATCGTTCCGATGCCCGGCGGCGGGGGGAGAGGTTCCCGCCCCACCGCCCGGCATCGGGGCATCGTTCCGATGCCCGGCGGCGGGGGGAGAGGTTCCCGCCCCACCGCCCGGCATCGGGGTATCGTTCCGATGCCGGGCGGCGGGGGGAGAGGTTCCCGCCCCACCGCCCGGCATCGGGGCATCGTTCCGATGCCGGGCGGCGGGGGGAGAGGTTCCCGCCCCACCGCCCGGCATCGGGGCATCGTTCCGATGCCCGGCGGCGGGGTGCGAGGTTCCCGCCCCCCCGCCCCGCTTCGGAGCAGCGTTCCGAAGCGGGGCGGCTGGGGCAGGTGTTCCCGCCCCCCCCGCCCCGCTTCGGAGCACCGGGAGAAGCGGGGCGGCTGGGGCAGGTGTTCCCGCCCCCCCCGCCCCGCTTCGGAGCACCGGGAGAAGCGATCTCCCCGCAGCCCCTTGCTTCAAAAGAGGTCCGGGGGCAGCGGGGAAGAAGTGCTGCGCTTCCCGCTGCCCCCGGACCTCTTTTGAAGCAAGGGGCTGCGGGGAGATCGCTTCTCCCCGCAAAGCCTTGCTTCAAAAGAGGTCCGGGGGCAGCGCTTCCCGCTGTCCCCGGACCTCTTTTGAAGCAAGGGGCGGTGGGGAGAAGCTATCTCGGGCGCCGCGGCGTGCAGGCGCACTGCTCGCTCCTCTTTCCGCGCAGGCGCCTTCTCTCGCTCTTCCCACGGCACACCAGGCAAGGTCTCACGGCACACCAGTGTGCCGCGGAACACCGGTTGGGAAACACTGCTTTAGACTAAGTAGCTGTCTTACCTTAAGGTAAAGTGACCCCTGACCATTAGGTCCAGTCGTGACCAACTCTGGGGTTGCGGCGCTCATCTCGCTGTATTGGCTGAGGGAGCCGGCGTACAGCTTCCAGGTCATGTGGCCGGCATGACTAAGCCTTTTCTGGCGAACCAGAGCAGCGCACGGAAACACTGTTTACCTTCCCGCCGGACTTGCACTTTGATGGGCTTTCGAACTGCTAAGCTGGCGAAGCAGGAACCGAGCAATGAGAGCTCACCCCGTCATGGGGTTTCAAACCTTCTGATCGGCAAGTCCTAGGCTCTGTGGTTTAACCTACAGCGCCACCTGCGTCTCTATTATCTTAGTATATGATAAAAAGGGTGTGCATTCTTGTAGATCTATGAATAAGTATAAATAAATATGTTAATTAAAAGAAAAGACTGGGCATTCTTCTTGTCAGCTTTTTTACTTCTCCATTCTTTTAGGTCTAAATCAACAGGGGACCCCTGGCTGACCGACGGCTCCTATTTCGACGGCACCGGTTATGCAGAGATCACATTTGAGGGCCAGAGCGGCTCCTTCAAGCGCTTTGAACAAGAAATGCGGCTGGTGTCACACAATGGGATCCTTTTCTTCCTGAAATTTCAGGCAAGCGTTGCTTTGAATTGTCGACCATACTGTGAGGGTGGGGCTTCCCAGCTGAAAGTCCTGTTTGGGTTGTGAGTGGTGTTAGATGTAAGTGGAGGGGGAAGTGAATATTGGGGGGGGGGAGAGGAATAATTGCACACGACCCGGCTCAGAGGAAGCATCGGGGAGCAAAATGGGCATCCTCTCTGCACTGGTCACTTCTTGATATCATTGCGCCATAGCCGAGTCCCCAGTTTAGATGGGGTTTTGTTCTATAGCTTACTTAGTGTCATGGTTAATTTACTTGGACCTTCCTGACGGTGAAACTGCAGCTTAAACCTTAGGACAGAGTTTCCCACACTTGGTCACCAGTTGTGTTTTTGGACTACAATTCCCACCATCCTTAACCTAGCTAAGGATGATGGGAGTTGTAGTCCAAAAACAGCTGGAGACCCAAGTTTGGGAAACCTTGCCCCAGGGGGTACACTGTGCTTGGATCTTGTTCTTCTATCCTTGCTTTTAAAAAGAATTATTTCCCTCTTCCAACAACTGTAGACCACCTCCTCTTTCCAGGGCAAGAACACTGACCATGTGCCAAGGGGAAGGCAACATTCAGGATCGATAGACTGAAAGGTTCTTCTCATTTTTCCTCCACAGAGACAGCTGATCTGCTTGGCTGTTCAGGAAGGAAAGCTGGTGCTCTACTATGACTTTGACGGAGGCCTTAAAGTGGCCCAAGCCTCCAAGGAACCTGCTGCACTGGTAGCCAGCAGCAATACAGATAAAGTGGTAAGGCGGAAAGAGACCTCTGTACTTGGATTGGGCTAATGGAGGGTCTCACACTCCCTTTCCCAGAGGGTCCCAGGGCAGGGGCAGAAAGCCACACCATAAAGCTCCAGCTCCCTCACTGCCTTTGTGGTTTAGGAACTGGACTTTTTGCATTTTCCACGCAATCACCTATTTGCGGCATCGTAGAATGATTGTGGGCTATTCCCACCAGTCACCAAGAGCCTGGTCTTCAACTATTCTGATTCTTGACCGGGCATCTTGTTGGCTAGAGTTCACTGGAAGACGCCTTTGGGAATATAATGGAGAGGAATGTTCAGTGCTGGCTCATCCTCTTGGCTCAGGAAACTTGCTTGAGGACAAGGTTTCAACTTCTGTATTGCTTATTAGAACAAAAAAAGGTATCTGAGCAGTTTACTGAAAAAATCTAGAAATGAACGACGTGGAAATTTAAAATATAACTTAATCAGGTCTTTTATATCAAAAAAGAACCACCTGCAACCCATACTTTTAGTTAAAATGCTAAAATAACATGGCTTGGTAGGCTAGATGAAACAAAAGGCTTTTAGCTGGTGACGAAAACAGTAGAGTAAAGGCACCTGCCTGAAATAAACGGGGCAGCGAGTTCCAAAGATGGGTTTAGCCACACCAAAGGATCCACTTCATACAAAAGGGGCATTGTGTGTCACTTGTAGCAGCCAGTCCTCCACATCTAAGCAGCCAAGTGAGTGCTTAGGGAAGCTTTTAATGTTTGATGCATTGCTGTATTTTAATATTTTGTTGGAAGCCACCCAGAGTGGCTGGGGAAGCCTAGCCAGATGGACGGGGTTTAAATATATTTATATTATTATTATTATTATTATTATTATTATTATTATTATTATTACCACAGAGAGGAGGCATTCCTTCTGGAAAACTGGCCACAAGCTCTTAAGGGCTCTGTTTACTATCATGTTGAACCTGTCCTGGTCACAAATCGATGGCCAGTGCAGATCTCTGAGTAGGGATGTTGCCTGCTTGACACGGGGGTCAGGCTCCCATCAGCCATTGTGCCACAGAAGTCTTGCCTTAGGTAGCCGTGACGCTTGCCATCTAACTTCTTTGGGGACAAGTGGCCCCTAGTTTCAGCGGACATTGTCCATGCTTGTTTGGTTTGGTTATTTTGTCCGATTCCAGATCCAAATATTCCTCCACAAAATGGGTTCCAAGGATCGCGTTTTGGTGCGCCTGGAGCAGTCTACCGTCTTCAATGTGGAGCAGGAGAACAAGTTGCAGAGTGCCACTTCCTACTTCCTGGGTGGTGCGCCCACCTCCATTCTGCCCGAAAGGTAAGGCTTTTGTGTCATTCAGTATATCTGAAGAAGCGTCTCCACCCCCATCGTTCTACCCAGACACTAAGGTCCAGCTCTGAGGGCCTTCTGGCAGCTCCCTCACTGAGAGAAGCCAAGTTATGGGGAACCAGGCAGAGGGCCTTCTTGGAAGTGGCACCCACCCTGTGGAACGCCCTCCCACCAGATGTCAAAGAGAACAACAACTACCAGACTTTTAGAAGACATCTGAAGGCAGCCCTGTTTAGGGAAGCTTTTAATGTTTAATAGACTATTGTATTTTAATATTCTGCTGGAAGCCACCCAGAGTGGCTGGGAAGGCCCGGCCAGATGGGCAGGGTATACTTAATAAATTATTATTATTATTATTATTATTATTATTATTATTATTATTATTATTATTATTATTATTCAGCACCCGGGGTAGGCTTACGTTTCCTCTCTTCTGTATTTGTCATCGTGTTTCCTTATGAGGACCACACTTTCATGCTCAGCACCAATGTACTGATGCTGAATTATGGGTGTTTCTTCCCCCGCCCCCCAAAAAACAACCTGATAGCCCTGATCAGAAATGATGTCTTCGTGTACAGCATTGCAAAGGCCTCTGGGTCAGACCATGTTTTACAATCCCTAATAATAATAATAAGAATAATAAGAATAATTTTTATTTATACCCCGCCCTCCCCAGCCAAGGCCGGGCTCAGGGCGGCTAACAAGCAATAATAAAAACAAGTTGAATGAATACAACTTAAAAACAAAATTAAAATAGGCTGTTTGGTTTTACAAAGTGCTTATGGGAGGCAGGGATACGGTTTTACATCAGCTTACAAAAACCCAAAACCCACAGACCCTGTTTTGGGGTTCAGCATCTGATTTTGCAGTTTTCTCCAGGTCCGTTATTGCAGCTGTCAGATTTGGGTAAAGAGGAGCTTGGGTTGTGCTTGCCATGTTCACAGTAGACACATTGAAACTGAGGGACAGAACTAAATTAGGTCCATCGATTTCAGTGGGTCTGTTCTAAGTCGGACTTGGTTGCTTGCAATTCTCGGGATCAGCAGCTTTCTTTATTCATCCTCCGTCTCCTTCAACTCTCTCTGCCATCAGACATTTTGTATGGAATCCCATACAAGCTTGTAGAGAGCCAAAACTGCTTCCCTCCCCACCCCACTTTTTCAGTATGACTTTTTTTTCAGCCTGAAGAAAATATTCCCCAAAGGCGGATCCATCCGTGGCTGCATGAAAGGATTGAAGGCTCTTGGAAAATACGTTGACTTAAAACGTATGAACACCACGGGAGTGAGTTACGGCTGTACCTCAGACCTCCTGGTGAGTAGGACGTGTTCGGCCTGTTTGCTGCGCTAGACCAAAAGAATCGCACCATTTTAAGTGGATGTTCACACCTGCCTGAGATTCAAAATTGTTTTTACATATGTGGTTGTTTTTTATTGCTTATCATTTTGGGGTGGGAAGCAATTCAGAAATGAAAATAAATCAGAAATTCAGCCGTGCTCAGCCCTATGTCCCTGGGCAGCTCACAAGCAGGGCTGAGAATGGAAGAATGCTTCTGTCAGGTACATTGGAAGGGACTTCCCCATATATGTGTCTACTCAGGGGCAAGTCTCATTGCTGCATGGGTTCCTCTCGGTTTTGCAATCACTCTGTCCCCCTTGCAGGTGGCTCGCTCGGTTAAACTTCACGGCCACGGCTTCTTGACGATGTCGCTGCAGGATGTGCCCTCTTTGCAAGATTTCTACACTGGTTTCAGCTTCCGCACCACCCAAAGCCGTGGCTTGATGTTCCACCATGCGACAGAGGTATGCCCTTCCTCTTGGCTGATGTCCCACTAGAGCACCCGTCAACTCTCCTAAGTGGCTGATGGGCACGAATCGTTCCTAGCACTTCCTTCCTCCCACTGAGAACCAGTTTTAAGAGAACATTTAAGTGTCATGGAAGATACATGCCCTATTCTTTCCCTTTGTTAGATGCTCCACGATTTGTGTCTTCTTGGCACAACGGGTGACCTCTGAAAGCTTGACTGCCACCTGTATTCCCAAGGGAGGAACGCTTTCTATTTCCTACTCATTTGCCCCATCTCAAAGCTCTGGCTGGATCTTCTTCAAGCTTTGTCTGCTGTGAGAAAAAGTGTTAATTTCTGTGCCTTTGTGTTTTGTATGCTCTGGAACAGAAAGACACATTGCTGCACCTGGAACCTCATTTCATCCTTGATATGGTGAAATTGCTCTGAGCTTGCTTAAGGTCTGTGACACACACACAAGTTATTCTCTTTGTCTTTCTAGGAGGGTACCTGCCAGGTTTCCTTGCAGAATGGCAGAGTGGCCGTAAGCGTCCTCTCTACAGAGCTCACCACCAAGAACGCATATGCAGATGACACGAGCCACTATGTTGCTATCTACAGTGATTCCGCAGGGTATACCTTTCAGAGTCACCCTTTTCTAGTGCATGTTGCACTAGTGCACACACACCCCTTCCCCAGCACAGGGGAGGAGGGACTGGCACAAACGAATCATGTCTCCTTGAAACAAAATGTGTTTCCATTCCAGAGTCCGGCTTTATGTTGACGATCAGCTTCAGGGAACCCAACCAGGGCTTGATCGCCACAGGAGGCAGAAGCGGCAAGATGAGTTGGCTGTCTTTCAGCTAGGAGGCATGCCTGAAGCCAGCGAAATCAGCAACCTCACAGGGTGCATTGGGAACGTCTTTGTCAGGAGGTGAGTCTTGTGTTCCTCTCATACCCAGGAAGAGTGGTTCCCCAGGAGGAGTGATTAGCAGTCATGGTGTGGGAAGTGAGGCTCCACCGGCTGCACTGACATCTTGCAATAAAGGGTTGGGCAGGAAGCATGGTGGCAAGGATGGGAACTCATCTGCACCCACGGCCATCAAGGGAGAAAATGTGGGTTTGCATTCTCTCGAGGCTTCTGGATAACCTGAAGGAAACAGCAAATGTGGGAAAGAGGCTAGGGTGAGAGAGGCATGGCCAGGAACAAATTAATCTGCCCTCGTTAAATCCCTGTGAAGACTGGAGGACTGGGGGAAATTTGTGGAATATCTGGAAAGTATAAGTGAGGGACAGATAACGCTAGAGGGATTTAAAGAAGCACTGTGAAAAATTAAGAAGTATTGTCTAAAGGGAATAGAAAAGAAAGATATAAATAATGTCAACATAAACCTAAGGAATGCGTAATCCAAATAATGACTATGGATGATTTACGGAAAAGCTGAAGGAAGTCCAGAAAAGGAATAATTTGTGAAAAATTGGATGTGAAATTAATATGTGTTTTTGTTTTTGTTGTAAACTAATAAAAATCATTTTTTTTAAAAAAGTCCCTGCGAAGATTGAAAAGAGCAGTCTGAGTGAAGAAACTGGCTGCGAAGAATGAATAATGTGGTCTCTTGGAAACAATTAAAATTCTCTGATACCTAAGTGGGCTGGGGAGGGTTACTTTGGGCAAAAGCAATAGATTGAGACTGAGGCTGCGTAAAGGCAAAAGTTTAAGCTAGTCCAAGGATTTGCCCGGTGTTGCTATCCAGGCATCCTAAAGTGCACTTCTATGTTACACGACTGACTCTATAATCAATTTCACTGCAATCATTCCATTTTGAATTCACACATCTTGATGGATTTGAATTTCAGCTGAAATAAAGCATCACCTTCTTTGAAAGCAACAATATTGATAGTTGTTTGGACTGCACTTGATCTTAGCCAAAAGGCTGAGAAGTGATAATAGTTGTTTGTAGACTAAATAGCCATGGCAAGTTGGGTTTTCTTGTTGGTTACAATTCTTCAGATCAGGACTGATGCCACGGCTGTACTTGGGTGTTGCCTGCTGATTTCACCATTCATCTGCATTGAAGGTTCCATACTTTAGCTTGTACCTGCTTAGGAATTGCTGCACTTCATCATGTGGGAATTGGCAGCAGTGCAACACACACACACACACACACACTCAACTCTGATGGGGTAAAACTCCTTGCTCCAAGACATGAGCCTTGTTCTCCCTCATGTGGCCTAACTGTGCAAATACAGAGATCCTGGATCCTCCACACAGGTTGTGTTGCTGTTGTCAAAAGTAAAATTAAATATAACATTTGGGGTTCAGGAAGAGTCTGGAATTAGAACGAAGATGCAGACTGAAGATGATGCCAGGCAGGAACAGAGCAGGCGCAGTCTACAGTGTCCTTCTTGAAGATCAGCTGCAGGCAGATACAATCTTGCGGGTTAATGAAATAAGTGGGATTTGGTTGTTGTCCATACATGACAAGGACAATTAATCAACAAGGATCTGAGAGTTGCTTTGCTTCCAGGATGGGCTAATATAGTCAGAAAGGCCTCTCTGCCAGCTTCGTGCCATCTGGCTGTGGTCCTGGCTGAACAGCTGCTGAGCTCCTTCCCCTTTCTGCAATAGGAAATCAGACCCGCAGATGGTCGTGGACCTGCAGCAGAGCACCAAGAACGTCAACGTGACCATGAACTGCCCCAGGGATCGGCAGCCCCAGCAGATGAGGGCATCGGAGAAGAAGGGCAAGTGGAAACCGAAGGTGATGAAAATTTTTGCAGCTTCCCTTTCCGTTCCCTAAAAGTTGGCTTTATCTACAGATGCAGTAGCTGTTAACTATAGGGACAGGGACAAGAGTCCAGCCTGCAGCCTGTGCTTCATTTTGTTCTGAAATAGTCAAAAGCACCCAGGGAAATGTTCAGAGCAGCTCTTCCCCACTGCCTGTTAGGCCCATTGCCCAAGCAATGACTCCTGTGTATGGATTTCGCTTATTTTGGTTTCACAAAAGCGCATCCGTTCCACCCACAGAATAAGTCAATACGAGAATGTGTTGCTTGGGAAGATAGCTTCTTTCCATCTTCCCTTCCCTCTCTGGCAAGCATGCACTGTGTTCACACATGAGAGCCCCTGGACAACCCTCAATCAAGGTTTGGCTCAGGGTGAGGGATTCAAGAGAGCAGCACCAAACTTAGTGAAACACCTACAAGAATTTCAGAAACAGCTTACAGTATAAGCACCCCCCAATGCATTAAAAAGTTCATGTGTGGGCATAATTGCACGTGCTAACTCTATCACTGGGGTGCGGGTGGCGCTGTGGGTTAAACCACAGAGCATAGGACTTGCCGTTCGGAAGGTCGGCGGTTCGAATCCCCGCGACGGGGTGAGCTCCTGTTGCTCGGTCCCTGCTCCTGCCAACCTAGCAGTTCGAAAGCACGTCAAAGTGCAAGTAGATAAATAGGTACCGCTCCAGTGGGGAGGTAAACAGCATTTCTGTGCACTGTTCTGGTTCACTAGAAGCGGCTTAGTCATGCTGGCCACATGACCCGGAAGCTGTACACCATCCTCCTTCGGTCAATAAAGCGAGATGAGCACCGCAACCCCAGAGTCGGTAACAACTGAACCTAATGGTCAGGGATACCTTTAGCTTTACCTCTACCGCTGCTTGCCTCAAACACCTTATGCCTGTATGCATCCTTTTGAATGCACTGTGAGCTATTTTTCTAGAAAAAGAGGTGCCAGAATTCACCATGAACGCCTCCCTTCTTCTCTTATAATGGCAATGGTGCTCACCTGAGAGGTGCCGAAACTGAGTTCCGGCGAGTTCCAGCTGAAAAAAAAGCCCTGCATGTAACTTTGTCTCCTCTGCAGTGTCACCCATTTGGGGGCAGGGGCAGTATTGTGAATCGTAGCCATTCATGTCACCTGCTACTTGTAAGATTAGGATTCATTTTCTCCTTGAGTTTTGAAGCCATGTGAGAGTCTTAAGGAGCAAGCCACATGCCGCATGTTTTCTTTATGGAGAATGATTTCTGAATCATTTCCCCGCAGGTGCCAAGCAAGACAATGCTGAGAGATATGAGCTGCCGGTTACCCAAACACCCCCAAGCCTTTAAGAATGCTTTCCAGTTTGGTGCGTCCCCAGGGAGCCGCATGGAATTTGACGACATTCCAGCAACATTCCACCAAAAGTAAGGGGGGGAGCAAGTAGTTTTTCTGTTCCCTTCTTATTTAAGAAGTGCTATCCTACTTTCCAACATAAAAATAGAAAACTGAAAAACCTGAGAAATGCGTCTGGCTTTACGGATCCTGTCATCACAGGGACTCTGGATTAGGATCCCCTGACTCAAAACCACTTTTGTGTCGGGCTGCAGTGGGTTCTGTGAGGTACTAAAACATGAGAAAACTCCTCTGTGTGGGTGTGGGTGTGGGTCTGGGTGCATTTCTGGTCGTAAGTGATCTTACAACCTGAAAAGCTATTAACACTTTGCAAAGACTGCAGCCAAGATGGTAACAAATCCCCTTTTCTTGTTAAGAAATCATTGGAATGATCTGGAGCTTTTGAAGGCAGGTGTTCTTAACAGTTGCCTCCTTCTCCAGAGTGTCATAAAGAAACCGTATGGATCCCCAGAGGACACTTCCTGAAACGGGAGTTGAGAAGGCGAGGCAGCAGCTGCGGGCAGAATGTGCTCATTAATGGCATCCAACCTTTCTCTTTCTGCAGGTTTCACTTCTCCATGGAGGTCAGACTGAACTCATCCAACGGCCTCCTCTTTTACATGGCCAATGAATCTCTGGGCTCCTTCTTCTCCCTCTTTGTCTCCAGCGGCCGCTTTGTGCTCTTGGCTGATATCAGCGGAAGGAAACTGAGAGTCAGGAGCAAAGAAAAGTACCATGATGGCAGGTGGCACACAGTAAGGAGGGGAGACTGGGATGGGGACACTGCCTTGCCTGGGCCAGGGGCTGCCATTTTGAATGTGTTTCCACATGTATGAAAGTACCCCAGATTATCCTTGCTATCCTATCCCACAGTTGCCTACTTTTTCATTGGACTAAGCATCAGTCAGATAATTTGGTAGGGATCATTTCACCATAAAGAGCGTAAAACAAGGAGGCATTATGTATTGCATGAGGGATGCGGGTGGTGCTGTGGTTTAAACCACTGTGCCGCTTGGACTTGCTGATCGGAAGGTTGGCGGTTCGAGGCCCCATGACGGGTTGAGCTCCCATTGTTCGGTCCCAGCTCCTGCCAACCTAGCAGTTTGAAAGCATGCAGTGCAAGTAGATAACTAGGTGCCGCTCTGGTGGGAAGGTAAATGGCGTTTCCATGCGCAGCTCTAGCATCGCCAGAAGTGGCTTAGTCATGCTGGCCACCTGACCCGGAAAAACTGTCTGCGGAAGTGGACGAAAGCCAGCTCCCTCGGCCTGTAAAGCAAGATGAGCACCGCAACCCCATAGTCATTCGCAACGGGACTTAACTGAAGGGGTTCCTGTACCTTTACGTTTATGTATTGTATGCATGCATTGGGTAGACAGTCTGATGGATTCAGCACACCCCTCGCAGTGCATTTACTCCCTTCACGAACATTTGAATAAGGCTTTTAGAAACATGAAATGTAAAAGTTGGTGACTTAAGGGTGGCATTTGATGCCAGTCCTACTCAGAGTAGACCCATTGAAATTAAAGAACACAGCCAATGAATTTCAATAGGGAAACTCTGAGTAAAAGAAGACCCTTGTTTAGATTGGTTTCATTCCTAATATACTCGTTCCAGAAAAACCGTCCCAATAGAACTTTGTGAATTTCCACAAATTGACATTTCCACAAATATAATGAGTCAAAAATGCACAGTCCTTTGTCTGAGGAAAGGGACACAGGTGGCGCTGTGGGTTAAAGCCTCAGCGCCTAGGACTTGCTGATCGAAAGGTCGGCGGTTCGAATCCCTGCTGCGGGGTGCGCTCCCGCTGCTCGGTCCCAGCGCCTGCCAACCTAGCAGTTCGAAAGCACCTCCGGGTGCAAGTAGATAAATAGGGACCGCTTACCAGCGGGAAGGTAAACGGCGTTTCCGTGTGCGGCTCTGGCTCGCCAGAGCAGCGATGTCACGCTGGCCATGTGACCCGGAAGTGTCTCCGGACAGCGCTGGCCCCTGGCCTCTTAAGTGAGATGGGCACACAACCCCAGAGTCTGTCAAGACTGGCCCGTACGGGCAGGGGTACCTTTACCTTTACCTTTACTTGTCTGAGGAAACAATGGTTGCCAATCTCCTGGTGAGAGCCACATCCTCTAATCCTGGCGGACTTGGCTGGGGGCTATGCTGTTAGCTCGAGAATGATGTTGTGCATCTGGGACTGCTGAGGAGTTTAGGGCCACTTTGCAAATGAGATTCTTTCCCTGGTGGAAATCTAAAAATACATGAATGGTGGGGGAGGGGGAGAAACCCACATACTTAGGCTACAACTATGCCAACAGCTGCATTCATAAGAGTGTCAGAACTGGCTGCAGCTGAGTGAAGAGTGCCAACTGCCTGTGGAATGAGCCTTATCTGACTGTAGAATAGAAATCTCAAGAAGCCTTATTTGAGCCAGGTGAAAGAGTAGATGTAAAGCTGGAAGAGGAAATACAAGAAGACAGCCAAAGGCCATCTCTGAAAAACTATAGCAATAAAAGCTTAATTACAGGTAGGTAGCTGTGTTGGTCTGCTGTAGTTGAAACAAAATAAAAAAAAATCCTTCCAGTAGCACCTTAGAGACCAACTTTGTTCTTGGTATGAGCTTTTGTGGTATCTGAAGAAGTGTGCATGCACACGAAAGCTCATACCAATAACAAACTTAGTTGGTCTCTAAGGTGCTACTGGAAGGATTTTTTTGTATTTTGTTTCAATAAAAGCTTGCTAGTAAATATAAATCAGTGTAGCCCCAGTTGAATGAAGTGCTGAATGGACTCAGACCTTAGACAATCCATATTTATTTTTCCCTGTGCTTGGGACTTGCAGATGAACCTGGGGGAAACTCGTTGTTTCTTGGCCTCCATTTCCCCTCTGTAAAAAAGGGGATTACAGTAAAAGGTTTGTTGTAGGACTGCACATGCTTAGTGCAGATACCCAAGGTGACCTTGCCAAGATTGTATCATGTTAAATCAAAGATGGCCTTTCAGATTTTGATTCCAACTCAAGTCAGCATGGCCAATGGCCAGAGATTAAGGTTGGTTGCAGTCCATCTGCACTTGAGGGGCCACGGGATTAACCCCCCCCCCTGGCATTAAAGTAAACAAGCTCTTGAGTGTCATAGACTGGTAAAAGTGCCAAGAACCAAGCAGCTCTGATGTGCGCCTCTTGCAATTGTCAGGTCTTCTACAGCAGAGACAGAAGCAGAGTCCAGCTCATCATCAATGGATTGAGAGCCCAGGAGAAGTCCCTGCCTGTTGCTGGAGACTTCTGGATCCCTGGTCCTTTCTACGTTGGAGGGGCCCCTGTGGAGAATGCCAAAGCACATATACCAGTAAGGATCCCAGGAAGCAGCCTCATAGAATGTCAAACTGTTTGGCCATTTATTGTCTAACCTGGAAGCAGCTCTCCAACATCTTGGGGACAGTTTGTCTACATGCAAAGCACGTACCGTGCCTCTGACCTTGATCCTTTCCCCATTCAACACCTGGAGGATTTGTAGAAAGTACAGTGGTACCTCGAGTTACAAACGCCTCAGGTTACAAACACTTCAGGTTACAAACTCCGCTAACCTGGAAGAGTTACCTCAAGTTGAGAACTTTGCCCCAGGATGAGAACGGAAATCGTGTGCCGGAGGCACAGCAGCAGCAAGAGGCTCCATTAGCGAAAGCATGCCTCTAGTTAAGAACAGTTTCAGGTTAAGAATGGACCTCCGGAACGAATTAAGTTCATAACTAGAGGTATTTGTAGATAGTATTATGCGTGGTACATACCATTGAGGATGGGTCTGGAGGATATATTCTGAAAACACCCCCTCCGAGCAGTGGCGTAGCGTGGGTTGTCAGCACCCGGGGCAAGGCAAATAATTTGTGCTCCCTAACCCATGGATTTGCACCCCCTAACCCGTGGATTTGCGCCCCCTAACCCTAACCCCCAGATGTTGTGCCCGGTGCGGTCGGCCCCCCCTGCACCCCCCACGCTACGCCACTGCCTCCGAGGGCACATTTCCCAAAACAAACTCCCTGGGATGTTAGGAGGAGAGAGGCATTGCATACACTAGTCCCCTCTGAAAGTGTTGCATGGCAGCCTTGGTTCCGTTGGTCAGGAGGGGCACCTCTGTTTCTGCCACCACTCTATAGATCAGCATCTTTCAGTAAACGGGAGCTGCGTGTCTGGGGGCCCTTGTGAGGACCCAGGGAGCAGTTCGTCCCCTGCCCACACGCTGCCTAAGAGCCAGCTGACACTATAGGCAAACTGAAAAATCCCATACAGGTGATGGGGCAGTGGGCCAAGGCATGTACCATCCATAATACAGGTCATAAGGTGTTATGCTCAGTCCTCACTAAAGCAGGAGGGTAGCAAGATTGTGAGAATTCAGACTATTCCCTGAATCACAAAGATGGGTGTAAGTGGGAGGACACATGCCCACTGTCCCTCCCCTCCCAGTTTGTTGTGTCTGCAAACTGGTCCTTTGGTGCCACCGGTAACAGTTATGTAAACATGCAGAGGAGTTCCAGGGTTACATCTTGCACCAGTGACTAAAAGCCGTCAGCATCTACAAGAGGGGCCTTTTTCTGCCCAAGGGCTGAATCTCCTGGTAGCAAACCTTCTAGGGGCTGCATGCCCTTTAAAGGCAATGCCAGAAGCAAAAGTGGGCAAAGAAGTGGATGTGGCTCTGTATTTTTGTACTGGTGGCATCCTTCCACCCACAAAAGGCAGAACTTCCAACATAAACACACCAACCCCTTTCCATCCTCTGTCCAGTAAACCAAGAAGCGTTATCACAATTCTGAGACACAATCGAGGCAGGAGAAAACACCCAAGGATGGCCTAGGGCGGGGCCAGTGAGGAGGTGTGGCCTAGGAAGAGTCCCAAGGGCCAGATATAACAGTCTGGAGGGCCACATTCAGCCCCCAGGTCTGAGGCTCCCCATCTTCTCCAAAACTAAAATATATACAGTGGTACCTTGGGTTACATATGCTTCAGGTTACAGACTCCGCTAACCCAGAAATAGTGCTTCAGGTTAAGAACTTTGCTTCAGAATGAGAACAGAAATTGTGCTCCGGCGACGCAGCGGGAGGCCCCATTAGCTAAAGTGGTGCTTCAGGTTAAAAACAGTTTCAGGTTAAGTGTGGACCTCCAGAATGAATTAAGTACTTAACCTGAGGTACCACTGTATATACAGTCTTGTTGGGAATACAAAGTCGCTGAGCACTAAGAATGAAAGCCTGCCTTTTGGGCGGCCATTGTCCGGTATGCTGAGTATTCATGTGTTTGGATGCCGGCATTTTCTTCAAAAGATCTTTTTCCTTCTTCAGGATGCTTCTGCTACCAGCTTTAAGGGGTGCATCCGGCACTTGAAACTAGACAGGAAGCCTCTGTTCTCACCGTCCCGCCTCTTTGGTGTGACTCCTTGTTACGAGGGTCCTTTGGAAAGTGGCACCTTTTTCTCTGCTGATGGAGGATACGTGGCTCTAGGTACTGTATGAATCATCTTTCCTGAGCTTTCTGTACCCTGTTGGACTCCCCCACATGTTCCTCCTAGTTTCGCCAGTACATCCTCTTCTTTCCTAAGGCATAAAGACCCATGCGGTCTCTGTTGCTCTGACAGCTCTTTCTTTTCATCCCCCAGACAGGTCCGTAGCTATTGGGCTGGACTTTGAGTTGATGCTGGAAATTCGCCCCCGGAGTGTGTCTGGCTTGGTATTTCACATTGGCACAAGACAAACGAACTACCTCAGGCTGTATACAGACAAGGAAAAGGTAACGTGATCAGACAGCAAAACAAGCATATCGTATACACTGGAAGTAATAACTTGTATGGTCTCTAAAGGGAGCCAGAAGAGAAAATTTAAAAATCACACCTGCTTGGCTGATCCTTTTATACACACAAAGTACAAAAATGTACTGTTAGCCAGAAAGCAAAAAGTAAATGTCTTATTGGCCTGGAGTTGGGGTTAGGGCAGACAGACATTGGAGATTTGGTAAAGATAAAGCAACAGGAACTATAAACCTTGAGGAGAAATTGAGACTGCTGGATCAGCCATAGCCTTTTGCAAACAAACATCAGGCTTTCCTATGTCTCACAGCTAGGAACCTTGAAAAGCAGAAGTTGAAATTCTCAGGCAGCTGAAGACCTGCTTCGTGAAATCAGAATGGCAGGGGTCCATATGCTTAATATGCACCTGTTGTTCCATGTGCAGAACTGGGGGAAAATGCAGCCGCAACAGCCCGTGATCCTGGTTCTAGGAGCCCAGGTTGTTTGTTTCACAGGCTATTTTGCATCTCTCTATTTTGCATGGGAAAAGCTCTTGCTTATCAAGAACATGTGTATTGCTACAAATGCTATCAAGAGGGAAACTGGTTGTACATGCAGAATTCCGTGAGTTAAATTTGGGGCTGTTGTTTTGCAAACTCATGAATTTGCTTCAGTTCCATCCCACTAAATGCATTTGCCACCTATAAGGACATGACAACGTCTCGAGTGGAACTGTGCAGTTCACTGATCTGATCCAGTAGATTTCAAGGAACCAGCAGCTCATACATCCCTATGTTCTGGGCTGCACACTTGGGCATGCATTCAGGGCACCTATACAGCCTTGTACTTGCCTCCAGCTGTGCTTCCAGGAGCAGATCAGCAATGACAAAAAACGCCCTGCTTTTCAAGATTATCACTTGCCAGTCTTCTCACTGGGGAATCTGTGTTCCCAGAGAGAAAGTCACCACTTCAGCTGAACCACGTTTGAAGTATGTTCAGGACTATCTAACCCTTCCCATCCTGATGGAAATTCTCTTAATCTTCTCTTTCTGGATTAGGTCACTGTGATTGCAAACACTGGTGCTGGGGAATTTGCCACCTCGGTGACCCAGCCTTCACTCTGCGATGGGCAGTGGCATACGCTAGCAGGTGTGTGATCTTTTCCTGCTGTGCTCTTTTTTTGGGGGGGGGGGTTAATTGCTTTGAGAACATCACAGCCCAAGCAGCATTCCTCAAAATCCAAGCCGTTCTCTCTCTGTTGTTCTGCTTGAGAGCCAGTGTGGTGTAGTGGTTAAGAGCGGTAGTCTCGTAATCTGGGGAACCGGGTTCGCATCTCCGCTCCTCCACATGCAGCTGCTGGGTGACCTTGGGCCAGTCACACTTCTCTGAAGTCTCAGCCCCACTCACCTCACAGAATGTTTGTTGTGGGGGAGGAAGGGAAAGGAGAATGTTAGCCGCTTTGAGACTCCTTAAAGGGAGTGAAAGGCGGGATATCAAATCTTCTTCTTCTCAAACCAAAGTCAGTATTCTGTATCTCACCAAACATTTCCTAGGAATTTGCCTTAACACGGACCCAGATTATTGGTCCAGCAAACTCAGTATTGTCTGCACGGACTGACAGTGGCTCTGCAGTGTTTCAGGCAGGAATATTTCCTGGTTCTGCCTGGAGACACGAGAGATTAAAAGTGGTCTCATCTGCATGCAAAGGATGTGCTTTATCCCGGAGTCAAATCCCTTCATAAAATAGGTGTGGATGTTGACTGGTCGAAGTGTATGAAAAAGAGCTAGAGAGAAGGATGGAAGTATCCATGCATTTGCCTCCAACACAACCCATTTCCTTCTTTGATGCTGATTAAGACTTCATGTGGATCATTAGCACCAGCTACATCTAGGCAGAATGCAGAGTACAGTGGTACCTCAGTTTACGAACTCAATCCGTTCCGGAAGTCCGTTCTTAAACCGAAACCGTTCTTAAACCAAGATGCGTTTCCCTAATGAGGTTTCCCGCCGCCAGTGCCCTTCCACCGTTTGGATTCCTTTTAGACCGAGGTAAAGTTTGCAAACCGGGACACTACTTCTGGTTTTGCGGAGTTTGTAAACCGAATAGTTCGTAAACAGGGCTGTTCTTAAACCCAGGTACCACTGTACACTTCTGGAACAATCCTTCCGGCTGCTTGCGCAATTGTTACATGCTCATATGCTAGTCCAAATTGACATGCCTCATTCATTTTGTTGTGCTAGACACTGAACCAACCCACCATTGTGTGGGAGCAAGGGCTGCTGCATGCATTGTGAGGGAGGTGAGGTTTCTCAGCATGTCTAGCTCTGACTTAGTCCCACCCCTCTCTTTGCAAGTAATCAAAAGCAGCAACGTGATTCAGTTAGATGTGGACACAGAGGGAAATTACACCGTGGGACCCAACCAAGCCCATGCTGCTGCCATCAAAGAGAACTTCTACCTCGGTGGAATGCCAGGTGAGCTCAAGCACGGATGTTTGGGAGGATCCTGCTTGCAAACTATTGCAGTTAATTTGTTTAATACCCCCATAGCTCAGCTGGTTCTTCTTGCATTTATGCCCCAGGCTTGAGATTGTCCATCTCTGGCCTCGCACAATGGATTTCAAACTCTTCCCAGGGAATCACCACATTTGTTTGCCTGCTGAAGAACATTATGCACCTGTCACAGAATCACTTTGCATTTTGGAGTGTTCCAATGTTCAGTAGCCATGCTTGCATTCCAAAAGATGCTCAGTTTATGCAGTACAAAATTTAAACAAGCTCTTTCTGTGTCATAGGGAAAATCTGTGTCACAAATTCTTCTTATATGTGGCACTAGCAAAACCATCCGTTCTGCTGTGCTGTGTACGTGCTTCCTCTATTTTATTATATTGTACTTAGTGGAGTGCACTTCCCTGCTGATTAGACAAGTTAACCAATGGTCCTTAGTCACAATTAGCTTAAAGTGAAACTGAAGCCTAATTGACCTCTGGACTGCCTAGAATTGTGGTAAAAAAATATATTTTGCTCTTCCTTCTACAGAACTCGGAGACACTGGCCCCCCTTTGGCACCTGTGGCTCATCTCCCCTCCTACATTGGCTGCATGAAGAACTTGGTGATCAACCGGAACCAAATTAACCTAAGAGAAGCTGGGACTGTACAGGGAGCAGTAGGGCTCACAGAGTGCCCACTTATGTAAAAACTATTTGTACGTGTTAAGTCAGTACTGCAGAAAGCCACACGACCCTTCAGGAAGCCAGCAGAGTCCCTCAAGCTTGAGCACACACAGCATTCCTTGCCGCCTGGGGATACAGTCCATGTTCAGCACCAACAGCAGGTGTGTTGAGAGGGCAAGGAGGGCTCATCTGTTTTTATTTGTAATTGATGCTTTCCTGCCTTTACACATTGTCCACAGTAATGTTTTTGAAGAGGGCAAGGGCATATGGTATATTTATAATAGTACTGTTGAAGCATATAAGGTGTTTCCCCTCTCTCCCCCACACCTGGTAAGATTCTAATCAGGATGAATCTGTCAATGCAGTTTGTGAACAACTGCTTCAGCCAGCTGAAAGGCTCAAGGGACAGGATCAAAATTATTTAAGCACGTCTAAATATGAAAACTTTATTGCTGCCATCATCCAAATTGTATTTCATCATTTCCAAGCAGCTGGCAGCATGAGAACCATTTGGTCGGGGGCCAGTATTTATTTACTGAAATAATGAAAAACTGTGCGGGATGCAGGTCTTCAAAGCCATTTTGCATTGTGCTTGTCTAGTCTCTACCAACCAGGCACTCGTTGTTTCAGAAAAACAGTATTTCATGTTTTTGGTGCTAAGTTAATGAGTAGAATTAAATCCATTGATTATGACTTGGGCAGATAACCTTTAACGTATAAGGAAAGGATGACTCAACTACCGTATTTTTTGCTCAATAAGACGCACCTTGTTTTTAGAGAAGGAAAACAAGAAGAAAAAAATATTCTGAATGAAACAGTGGGTGTATGATTTTTGTGGTTCATGCTGTGGCCACAGACATGCTGTGTGATCTGATGGTGAATTTGGGGTGACCCAATGCAAAAATCCTGAGGATCCATGTGCTTTTACCTCCCCCCTCCCAGGCAGCCTCCTTTATGGCTAGCGTCCCTTATCTCCCTCCTGATCGCTTGCCGATCAGCTGCTCAGCGGCTTCATTTCAACACCCCCTTCCTGGAAAAAAAAAGAGCACAATCTGCTTTTCACCCCTGGGCAATTCGGCTCCAGGGACTATGTATTTGCTCCATAAGATGCATAGACATTTCCCCTTACTTTTTAGGAGGAAAAAAGTGCATCTTATGGAGCGAAAAATACGGTAAATGTGCCCATGTTGCCTCTCCAACCATGTTATATACCATCTTGTCAGGTTGATTGTGCAAGCAATACAGCCCTATTTCCACGTGAGATAGGAAGTTTAATATGTCCCTAGTAAACTGTCTGCTTATTAATTGCCCCGGGGCAAGAAGGCAGCAGAGGACTAAGCTGCCAGCTGACTCTTGTACCACTGTGCTCAAAATTCAGTTCTTGCATGGGTTTAAGTCAGTTATTCTTTCCTCGAGATTAGACCCATTGAAGTTAAGAAGCCCATGTCCATTAACATCAACAGGTTTACTCTTGAATAGGACTGGTATTGAATACCACCCAGTGTTTCCCAACTCCCCTGGCGCATTAACTTCACAATAACACCTCCCCCTGCCCCCCAAAAAGTATATGGTGCACTTAGAGATTGCCTTATATATATTTGTGTGTATATACATCGTTCATCACATGGGTCAAGATACTGCTTTGAAAAGGACTTTATAACTTATCAGTATATTGGCTGTTTTAATGCTGGGGTACATATTGTAAAATGGGTTTTAACAATTATTGGTTTCACTTTCAACCACTGTAAGTATCTGTTTTTAAGCTGTACTTTTAAGGGATAATCTCTGTAAATCACTGGTACATACTTTTAATTCAAATAAAATTTTATGATCTATAATTCATACAAACAATATGGAGTAGTGCTGAATTTGTTAAGATACTCTGCCTGGGCCTTGATAGCTGCCAATAAACCCACAATCACTTTATATTAAACTCGTCTTTGCAACTGTTTCAAGCGCTTTAGGGACCTCAGACATTCCTGCAGGTTTTTGTTTTGTAAAGTGAAGTTTAGAGGTCTAAATGCCTACCAAATGCAGAGTTCTCTTTATAGTTCAGGTATGGCACTTCCCAAAAGCTATCCACCACCAAAATTCCTGTCACTGTATTTTTATGTATCTCACAAAAACAGGCATAGCTGTCAAATGCAGTGACATTTGGGTAAGTCAGGATGTTAGACAAAGGGAGGTTTTCCCAGCTTCCTGCCAAGAGTGGCTGAGGCAACGCAGTCAGATGGGCAAGGGAACAAATAGTAAAAGTATAATTATTATTACATCAACATGCAAGGATTGCTAAAAGAGAAGCAAGGCTAAGACAGGCAAGCCAGTTAAGAACAGGGAAAGGGAACCCTTGTTCCTATTGAGCTCAAGTCCCTAGAAGAGAGCTTTCCAAACTTTTCATGCTGGTGACATACTTTTTAGACACGCATCATTTCGTGACACAATTTTACTAGCAAACTGGAGGTTAAACTAACCTCTTTCCAGTCCCAGGGGGAGTGTCACAACAGAGTTTAGGAAATATCTGTCCTAGAAGATAGTTGAAGGCTACACACCATCTAAAAGTGGACTGGGCTCAGACTGCCCCTGTATAAAATTAGGCTGAAGCCCAGAGGATGCAACACTCCTGACTGAGAAATTTGGGGACAGATTGCCTTGGAACCTTCAGAATCGCACATTCTTCTCATGAGAGGTCTTTTTTTGTTCCTACTGCCCCATGTCCTTCATAAAAACATGACTTGAGGGTCAGGATTACCTCACACAATGTAGGAGATGGAGAGGAGAATAAGTAGAAACAGGAGACAGCCTTCTAGGAACAAAGGGGACTTCTTACAAAAGAACTGTTAGAACCAAACAATTCCTTAAATAGGTAGGGTTTAAAAGCTCAAAATATTCTGCTGGACAGAGATAAGCCCTTGGATGGCTTTACAGCAACTCTTGGATATGGGTTGTAACAACAAACTAAATACAAAAATTACAAATGTTTCTGCCAAGGTGATGCATTTACCTTACGAGAAACCCCAATCATAGACCTGCAACTGCATTTGATGCAAGACTATAAATTTAATCAGGTGAACCAAACTTGTTTCCAAGGACAACAATAAGAAGCTGCCAAAGTGTACTTTAAGGCCACAAAGACAAACATCTGTTTGAAACTGCAGCAAGTGGGGGAAAAACCCAGTATACCCAGGATGAATTTGGCAGAGAGGTCCTTTACTTGCAGATTCAATACATGAAGTATGCTAGTTATCCTACTTATCTTAAGGTAAATATCTAGGAGTACCCGTAAGACACAGTTAAGAAACCTAATCTAAACTCATGTCTTCTTCCTCATCCTTCTTGTCTTTTGAGTCTCCTTCCTTCTGATCGGATTTGACGTTGTTTTGCATTGCTTTTGCAAACGCCTCGACATCTGAAAACAAGACACATCAAATTAATAACATGGCAGCATGCAATAGGAAAGCAGGCTACTTAATGCATGGCTCCAAGTGAACAACAGATGGCAAAAGGAAGAAAACTACCCAGGACAGAAAGCCTGGAGTAGGTGAACAAAGGAAACATCTGAACATCTGTGCTGGTCTGTAATGGTCTAACCACCCCCTTCCTCATGTTCATTGCAGCTCAGACCTGTCATGTACTTAGCCTACAAAATGACATTCCAGTCCACATTCATAACTGGACAAAAAGCACATCAGAAGCAGTGTGTCACCATTCCACAGCAATCTTTATATTTCGCTGAGTTACAGATAGCTGAGCCAGAGCTGCCACCTTTTACCCTGATTCTCTGCCTTCAAGAGGGCTTCAAAATCAAGAAGGGATATGGACTCTGGTAAAACTGCAACACAAAGGACCTCTGACCCAGCAGAGCCTACTGCACAGCCACTGAGCAACTTTGGGTTTATTGACAGAAATAAACTCACCTCCTTTGTTTGCTGCATCTACTGCCTCAGCTGGTAGGCCAAATTGGCTCATTAGAGGTCCCAGCTGCCCAGAAGCCAAGGCAGCGCTGAACATGCTGAGTGCCTGCAAAGAAAAAAAGCTATGTCAAATTCCAAAAAGATTCTATACAGCAAAGGCTGAGCAGCCTTTTTGTTTCCTGCAGAGGGCAGCATTCCTTCAGGTGCTGCACTCTGGTGGCAGGTGCAGCCAGAGATGATAGTATTTTGGATTAACTATTCCAGAATAAAGTATCCTGCTTCAGTTTTCAACATAGCTACTTGGAAGATTAGAATGCCCACTCCTCCTATGCAGGTGCACTCAGAAGTAGGCTGCACTGGGCTTGACAAGGTTAATTTCAATTATAGTTTTTTTTTGGGGGGGGGGAGTTTAAAGCACAATAGATCAATACAGCTACTGTTCTGAAAAGTGGAATTTACTTCCAAATTTAGTATGTCGCCAACCCCATACACAGAGTGGCAGCATAACAAATTGTTCTCAGACAGCTAAGGACCATACAACCAAGGGGGGGAAACAAAATACCATCCCTTCCTATTGTTAAGAAGCAGCATAGAATGAGGGAACAAACACTCAAAAGCAGGCATCCCCAAACTCGGCCCTCCAGATGTTTTGGGACAACTCCCATCATCCCTAGATAGCAGGACCAGTGGTCAGGGATGATGGGAATTGTAGTCCCAAAACATCTGGAGGGCCGAGTTTGGGGGTGCCTGCTCTAAAGCCAGGGATGATGAGGAAAGAACTCTGGTAGCATGAAAGCTCGAAGAGGCATCAAAGGCAGCAATAAAATGACACCCAAGGCTACATGCAACGCCCAGCTCAGTGATGGCCTTTCTGAGATTTATCACAACAGGCAAACTGAAAAGGATTCAAAGAGCTTCTTCCATTCTTGCCTAGCTGGGTTGTCTTTTTTTGGGGGGAGGGGGGGATTTCTAGCCAACTTCTTCAATCTTCTAATTAAAAAACAGTTTCCCCACTAAAATTACTGCTATCAGCATTGAATTAATTCAGCAAGTAATTCGAGATAAACTTGTGGGGTTACACCAGAGCAGTGCCATTTCAGCCACTCTAAAGGCAGGTTTATAAATAACAAATCACAAGACTGCATTTAGCAGACACAAACTTTATTTTATTGGTTAGAGGGAAATGTGGCACAGTATCCTGAAACAGGAGAAAAGACAACCCAAATGGCTGAGAGACACCGTTGGAAAGGCCGGCCAGCAAATTTGACAGGCTACATGAAGTGCAGTGTATTGGTGTGCGAGAGAAATGCCAACACTTTTGCCCCTATATTGTAAATCCACACACGGTTTGCCTGGGGCACCACTTCCACCTCTGTGGTTTTCCCATCCTCATTCATCCATTTTTAAACTTGTAAAGACCTTAAAAGAGAAGTCAACTGCCTCATAACTAGACCTTCCTCATCACATAGCTCTCCAGATGATGCAGGGATTTGCCTTAAGATTCCTCCTGGTGTGCTTCAACCAATTCCACCCAGTATAAGTCAGTCCTCCTACTTAAACCAAGTAGCTGCCTCCCAAGCATATTTTCCAAGTATACCAAAACTTTTACCTGCTGGAACTGTGGAGAGGTCAGTGTGTTCTGGATCTCCTCTGCTGTCTGCGGCAGAGATTCCCCAGAAGGAAGGTAAGGCAGCAAGCGCTCCTGAACTTCTGTATTTGCCAGAATGGGTGCCATTATTTCCGGGGTCAGGACACTCGACAGGTCAACTGTAAAGAAACAGAGCCAGAATGTCTGTGGCAGAAGTACCAAGAATTAGCAAAGCTGCTGCAGGACAACTCTGCGAGACACAGCACAGGTGTATCACAGGCACCACAAAAGTTAAAGCACAACTGCAAACGGGAACAAGTAAAGGTTTATATGATAAGGTGCAGTCAAGGACACAGGAAACAGTAAAAGCATGGAGATGTGGAAGAAATTATGGAGAAAATATGGAAAAAAAATAATTAAGAGGAAAATCGTTTTTAAAAGTTATTGTATAATGGCATCTGACTTCTGCAATTATTGCAGCAATAAATAAATCATATTTGAAAATAGGGTGGAGGTGCAAATGGGAGAATGGAACTTTTTATCATTATCTGGTAGGCATGCAGTTACACGCATAAAATACTGGAAGATGATTATTAGAATAACAAGAAAAGAGTTTGGAAGATGAAGTTCCTTTAGATCCAGTACTGATATTGCTCAACTGTAAGTCCCCTATCCTAAAGAAAGACCATAAAGAACTTACATCCTATTTGATTACAGCTGCTAATTGACTAAAAACTAGTTGCATTACTTACTTCCTGGAAAGAATGACCTGGTAAAGTTTGGGATTTGGCTATACTGTAATGGCAAAAATAACATCTCATCTAAGAGCAAGAATCACAAGTGAATATGGAAACTTGTTTTGGGAGGACTAGTTGCCCTGTATACACTATTGTCAACAAAATAATGACCTCCTGTGAAAGCAAATTCAAGGTGGTTTTGGATTTCTGTTTAGAAGAAATACTCTAATTTTATGTCAAGTCATATTTTTCTGCAGAATATTATGATATAAATCATTCCCCCGGTAACAGTGTTCTGTTGATTATTGTCAACCAAATGATTAATTAACTTTTTTTGAAAACCTCAACTGATCAAAATTCTGGGCCTATTTACAATTAAATCTTAAGTACATATATATAGCATGGTAAACAGATTTGATTTGGGAGCCAGACTGTTTCAAAAACTTAAGCATTTCATATTTTGACCCAGACATAGTGTCACACCATTTGCTTATCTTCTTTCTCACACACACAAATTGTAAAGGTAAAAGGGGTAAAGGACTCCTGGACGGTTAAGTCCAGTCAAAGACGACTTCTGGTGCAATGGGACACCGTGACACGGTGACACACGGAAACGCTGTTTACCTTCCTGCCATAGCAGTACCTATTTATCTACTTGCACTGGCCTGCTTTTGAACTGCTAGGTTGGCAGGAGCAGGGACAGAGCAACGGGAGCTCACCCCGCCATGGGGATTCGAACCTTCCGATCAGCAAGCGCAAGAGGCTCAGTGGTTTAGACTACAGTGCCATCCGTGTCCCTTACACACACTGTAATGCAGGGTTGGGGAAACTCTGGCCCTCCAGCCACTATTGGATTACAACTCTGAACATCTCTGACCACTGGGCCATGCTGCCTGGGGTAATGGGAGTTGGAGTCCAATGACAGCCAGAGGGCCACAGGATGCCCATCCCTGAAGTAAACACAGAGCCAAAAACCACTTTATTATATGCCTTGTACAAAGACAAACAATATGATAAACAGCATGCTGCTAATACTGTTTCAGTAGGGAAAGCAGCTAGGAAGGAACATGGAAGCACAAGGCAGGATACATCTTTGGTGAGACCTCATTTTTTGTCAGGCTACAGAGGCTCCCACACCCCCTTTTTACCTTGCTGGCCTCCTGCTCCAGCCGGCACATTCATCGTTGCCAAGATAGTCTGGAGGTCACTCAACTGGATGGGCTGAGTGGGGCTTGTTGCTGTACTGGTCCCATTTCCAGAACTCGGAGCAGGACTGGGACTGGTGGCAGTGGCAGTGGCAGAGGCTGCTGCGGGAGCTGTAGGAGCTGGCGTTACCCGTGTGGAAGAAGTACTAGAAGATGGTGTCACAGCTGCCGACTGGCTGCGAGAGCTAAAAGGCAATTCGTATAGTTAGCCTCTGCAAGTACAGTTTAAAGTCGGGGATGTTTCCCACAGCTAAAGAGCAAGTGAGAGAATTGCCATTCCAGAGTACCAACAGGTCTTCTTCTCCCACAAAAAAGAAGCTCTGAGCTCACTCAACACAAGCAAGGAGGAGATGGGATGCCTCCTTCCTCAGTTTGAAATCCCAAACTTGTAAAATTGCAGTTTAAAAAATGAGCCCTAGAATTACAGTGGTATCTTGGTTCTCGAACAGCTTAGTTGACAAACAAATCAGCTCCTGAATGCCGCAAACCCAGAAGTAAGTGTTCCGGTTTGTGAACATTTTTCAGAAGCCAAACATCCAACGTGGCTTATGCTTGAGTGCAGGAAGCCCCTGTAGCCAACTGGAAGCCGTGCCTTGGTTTTCGAACGGTTTAGGGAGTCAAATGGACTCCCAGAATGAATTAGGTTCAAGAACCAAGGTACCACTGTACTACAAAAGCCAAGGACTTATTGTTTATAACCCTACTGACCCTTTCTGATCTCCCATCTTATCCCATTTCCCTTCTCTAGCCAAACCCCGAAATGAGGTTCCACCTTTCCCACACCTAGGAGAGATTTAAATGTTTAAACCTCTTTAAATGTTGGACAGATACCACAGGAGCTGCTTCCCCACAAGTTCGCCATACAGCACTGGCTGTTGGATCTGAAACACTGCAGCGATATGTAATAAAAACAGAAACCTATGAGAGAAATGTCCTCACTAAAATATTGTACAATTTAAACAGAGCCTCCGGTATTATTAAAGCAATCTGTTTCTTTGAAAAGGACAGTTATAAGCCAAAGCCCTCTTACCTGGAAGAAGAGCTGCTAGTTGGGGGGCCCCCACTTCCCAACAGACTAGCCAGACCAGGACCTGTCAGAGCACCGAGCCCACCTTCCATAAAGGAAAAAGACAGCATGTGTGTTAGAGACTTCTTTTAATAAACAGAAAGTTGGTTTATAAATGTTGTACTGTGTAGACTTCTTGTTCCAAATAACCAAAATAACTTTACAGTTTTCCCCATCCAGAAACACAGATGTACAAGCTCAGATTGCAAGACCAGATGCTTTTTTACACAAATTCAGCAAGGAGCTGGACGACTTCTTTGGTCCATTTGAAGACTCTCACTAATTAATGGCCCACCCAGACTGAAAACATGCCTAATCCTGGGAAGGAATAGGAGACTCCTTTTTGCCATCATGCCAGCCTTTTCTTCATCTTACGTGGTTTTCGTCCACTTTAGAGTATACAAACTTAAGCAAAAGCACACACACAAAGGATTTATCTGTCTAGTTCTATGCCAAGTTTTGTTTGATAGTCCACTTTGATACTTGAAGCATTAATTCTAAGTCTCCATTTGTCACTTCTAAGCCAAACATCCTCAAGAGTATCAACAGTTGCCACAAACTAAGTTTGTGCTTCTGACATGCTTTGTGTTAATAGCACAAGATGCTGGGAAACCTGTTTTTCTACATTCTCTGAAAATTGCCTCCTGGTGGAATCATTCTATTCTGGACCACTGGATGGCAACAAGCAGTGAGGATGCAACGAGGCTGCATGACCAGTCGCAGAAGGATTCGTGTATGCCATTAAGCAGCGGGTTTACCATCACACACACAGGGAAATCTTACAAAGCGTGCACTTTTAATGTTCTGACAACACTGTATCCATGTTGCAGGCATTTAATGAAAGAATAGAGGAAAGAATGGATCACCTCATGTTACTTGGTACAACTTTCTGTCCAGTGATATTTGATTTATTATGAACACTGCAGGGAGCGTTAGTAAGAGATTAACCCAGACAAACACAATTTTAGCATGAATGCACAAAAGAAGCTTACCAAGTCCTCCTAAGCCTGTTGGTCCAATCAGCTGCATGAGCTGGTTATGGCTCATGTTTCCCAGAAGACTTTGCAAGCCACCTTCACCTAAAGGTGAAGAGAGCGTATTATATTCACACATTTTTACAGCTCTCCATCTAAATGACAGGCAATTTAAAATGACAAAAGAGAACCACAGGTAAACCCTGGAGAATATCAAGAATATATCCACATGTCTCATGTTTCCTAAACATCTGTGTTTCCTAAACTTTTCCAAGTTAATATTTGAAATTGTTATGTTTGCCTTATAGTTTTATTTTTTATACTATTTTATTGTTCTACATTAATTAAACATCCAATTAAATCTGGTTTTGCAATGAAAGAAACAAACAAACACCCTAAAGTATCAGAACTGGTTCTTAATACTAAAGAACACACAGAAAAGGACTCATGGAAAAGGTCTATACCTCCAAGGGCAGACAACTCATGGCCTCCACTTCCACTACCACCCAGAGCTCCAGGCATTGGTGGGTTGTTGAGATACTCATTCACCTTACGGCAGTGCTCCTCATCTTTCTCAGTCTTGGGCTCCTGCCGGGAGAAGAAGAAAAATGCATTTTTGCACTCCATGACAGATGCCTAATCCACAGCTTCAATGTTACACAGCAACAACTAGCATCACTTATGCCTCGTTTCCCCTTCATCTGCTAACAGCCACAAACCTGCATCCAGAAGAAGAGCCGCTTGGATCCAGCTTTGAATTTCAACACATAAACACGGCCTGTAGTGCACTGAGGCACCCTCTTAAATTCACAGTCATCAGGGAAAATAATCAAGTCCTGGAGTGGAAGGAGATGACAACAAATTATTCTTTACTTTCCACACAAAACTATCCAAGTGCGTTACAATCAGAAAGAGATCACTAATCACTTTCTCAGTCAGGCTGCAGTTGAATGTCTCTCCCATGACAAGCTTACAGGGGTGGCTTTGCAAGCTATGGGGAGTTACATAGATGCACATGTTATGCCTGCCTCTAGGGAACATGCTTATCTTTTTCTTACAAGATGCACAAATTCCACACAAACTTGAGATACATGTCAGCTGGCCAGGCAGGGAAGAAAGAAACCAGTTTTTTCAAACCACAGACCTCAATCTAGTACATAAATGTATTTTAACACTCTCTTACGTACATTGATTTTAAACACGAAGCAGCATTAAATCAATGCATACACCTTTATGCTGCAGCATTCTACTTACATCCTCCACGTTCCCTGAAGTCCTGTCTTTCCAACAGAAGTGAATGAGGGAATCATCCGTTTGCTGGATATATACGAGACCTTTCCTCTTGTCTGGTGTAACAGTGCTGCCTTTCAAAGACATCTTTCCCGCACGGAACTCTACCAAGTATTTGCTAGATGAGCCCCGGGAGCCTGGCACCAGACTTGGAAATAAAGCACCAGAAGACATCCTGGAAAGAGATAATATTTCATAATAAGCACGTTTTCTCTTTCAAATATACAAGTGTTCCAGCAGTGCCCAAATCCAGAGTTATGGCCCAGAAGAGCAATGGGTTTCGAGAATTCAGTCTTTTAAAAGTAAATTAAAGAGCACCAATCTGACAGCCTAAATGGGCAGGGCTAAACCAGAACTCCTGTACACCCTGAACAAGCAGACTCCCTGGGTGTGTTGAATCAATCACAGTATCCTTTCCATTTACAGGCAGGGGTGGACAATGTTTGTACAGGAGCAACAGTTCAAGCATCTCAGCAGTAATGATCATCTTCATTCAAGTCCTGCAGATAATTCTTCCTCTCTCTGTGCTTTGCAAACTGAAAAACATCCTCTTCACTCAGATCTCTAGTACCAACCCTCCAACCTTCCTCTGATCTTTGGTAAGCACTTGACAGGGCTTGGGTCAGAATAGCATCAAGGATCAAAAGCCGTCTGGTTACGGGAACAAGCAATGATTGAAGGGAGCTTCCAGAGTCAGAATCTGAAAACAGAAGAGTTAGAAAACCATTACTATAGTGCACCAACTGAAAAAGTATCACCAACTTAAAGAATAGATACACAGAACTAACAGCTAACTATCACTAGATCCCTGAAAATACTAGCAACTTGGGGAGTAAAAGCAAAGCTGAGGACTTGGACCACCTTCAGAACAGCTTAGAGGCTCATTTACATCAGACCTGATGGAAAAACAGGGGCCTATTTTGAGGATGGAACAGCAGACCTCTGCTTGTACTTTTTTAAAGAGTGTAAACTACTTTTCCAAAGCAGAAAGTATAAAAAGCATTTTAAAAAACAACAACTAGAATGCACTTCAGTGAATAGCACTAGCAGTTTAATAGTTAAATCAAAATATATGTGACCTAGGGTCAGTCACTGCCTGTCAGCCTAACCTACCTCACAGGGCTGTTCTGAGGATAAAATGAGGAGGAAGAAAAATCAAAAGGCCCACAAACTAAGGAGTATTATTGAAAGTGGATTCTTTAGGGAATTAGCAATCAGCTAGAATTAGCCTGTTGTGCACACATATATGTCATGCCAGGAGATGTCACAGTCCAAAAAGAACAGCTATTTGTGCAACAGTTACTGAAGCAATACTCACCAATGATAACAGTACTCCTGTGCTCAGAGCGCCAAGAAGTCCTGTAGTCCTCTAGCACCATTCTCCTCTCCAAAACAGGAAAAGCATCGTTGCCTGGCTGTGGCTTTTCTTCAAGTCAGACTTCTGATCATTCTTATAAAGAGCTACTGAGAACTTGAGTCTCTAGGGAGTGAACAGCCGCCCAAGAATTCTGGTGAAATGAATCAGATTGTACCCAAGAGGCAAACCCCTCTTGCATTCAGGTGTTTGTTTCCTGACAAAGCTTCTTCAGCTCTTAACTTACTGCTACGGGATCTCTCAAGTGAAATTGATTTTTTGCTGGCTATTGCTAACTTTTCAAATCCATTCTTGATCAAAAAAGCCAAGAACTCCCAGGTCAGCTTGTGGCCCCAGGCCATACCACAAGGCATTTATGACAGCAGCACTTCGGAGTGTATCAGGTGACCCATGAGCAACAACAAGTGACGCAAGAGAACACAAGCATCATGAAAGAAATTTGAACAGAGTTATAAAGACTCTGTCATCAACATAGCTGGAGAAAAGAGGTAAAACACAATCCTGGACAAAGAAATATAGCCTTCTGGTGCAGGGTGTTACAGTCCATAGCATCTCAAAACCATGAATTGTTTAGCCACTCCATACCAGACACTCACGAAACTAGACACACAAGGCAACAGCTGCTGGAAAACAAATCAAGCCTGGGAGAAACCAAACTGTGGCTTGCTTGCTTGGCAATGAGTCATCTCATGATTTGTTGAACAAAGCATGGTTACAAACACAGCCACTGTAGGTACCTCTGCTTCCTCAGTGAGGGGAAATACTGTAAGTTGCCAACCGCGTCTTGGAGTAGGAAGACCATTTTATTAATTCTACTGACACAAAGCAGACTGAATGCTAGTGCTCTTTAGAGCATTAAGGCACCAGGCATTCTGAAATAAACACTATACCAGTAGTTCTCAAACTTTTTTCTCTGGACCATACTTTCAGAGTAAAAATTTGCTTGTGCCACACTGATTTTTTAATTGATAAGAAATAATACATTGGAAAACACAAATAGGATTGTCCTCAGCATCACTTGGTGCTCTTGTTCTCACTTTGAAAATATATCTATTCATATTCTGCAAACAAATTGTTTTGACACTGAAATGTTTAAATGTTTATTAGGCTGTCCTTGAATCTTCCTGCCACACTTGCCATCCTCTCCTGCCACACCCTTTGAGAATTACTGCTCTACCCAAGAACTATAATATTTGTCACAGTGACTAAAGGCACCTGTTATCACTCTAATTTCCTTGCATCACTGCAAATATGTTCACGTTAAAATGATTAGCATAAGAACAATGTAATATTTTCACCAGACTCATATTTTTGAAGCTCACATGGCTGATTCCTAGCTAAACAGCATGAATAAGCTACCAGATTTTGGAATCCCAGCCAATTACCATGTCAACTGTCGGGAAGCTGTTGGGACTATAATCCCTAACATCTCTAACCACTGGCCAAGATGCCTAAGGCTGATGAGAGTTCAAGTCTAACAACTAGAGAACAACAGTTTCCCACCTCTGAACAAACAATATACTAAATATTTGGAACAAGTCCAAATATTTGTGAATGGCTAAGGAAAAGAACTATTATAGGTCTATCAGTTCATAATACACAGCCTTGCAAACCTCCAAGTTTGGGAAATGGACACAGTGAGAAGCAATTGTTAAATATAAAGAAGGGCATCTGTAAAGTTTGAGAACAGCACCATGTTAAAGGATATCAATTGTGGAGCTGTACTGTTTTGAGGATTAGGGTCACAAGGCAAATTTAAGGGACGGCAACCCTTGAATCCTATCATTACTACTAGTTTTCATATTTGTATATCTTAAGTTCAAACACCAGTTTAGCCATTGACGTTGTTCAGCCTGAGTAGGTAGTTATGCTGAAGTTTATCACACCATGGAATGTAAACACTCCATGTAAACAACACAAGTCACCCCCCCCAACTTTCTAAAAATGGTACACGGGAGAACAAACAGCAAGCAAAGTAACAATAGGTTCCAATTTGCAAAATGAAGTGCTTTGCCAATTAAACACACAGCAATGGGGTGGGCAAGTGGTATTATGTACTGTGCATTTTCCTTTGCTGTAAGTTGCTTGCAGACCTTCGGGTGGCAAGCAAGTAAAAAGGCTGACTAATAATAATACTAATAACATCACCCGAAACCCAATTGTCCTTGTCTTCATGGGGAGTGCGTGGAACGGACGACCAAGAAAAAACAGAAGGAAAGCAGAGCAGGGACAGAGGAGTGAAATACCCCAGCAACGGGCAGTGCAAGAATTGCAGAGTGGAAAGGGGCACCCGCACACGGCGAGGGTCATCTAGCCCAACCCCCTGCAATGCGGGAACATCCTGGCACTCTTCTAAGCTGCGGCGTTGGGCTGCTGTTCCCTAATGAACTTAGTAAAATTAATAAACGGTATGCCTTGGAAGCTAGGCCGCGGGGGCGGGGTTACGTTAAGCCCCCCTCCTCCTCCTCCTCCCCACGTGCGAATGGGGTCCCTCGTCTGCTCCACCCCTCCCCCCTCCATTTTCCTCAGGGACTTTTTGAAGTTGGGTCAAGATGAACATTCAGCGACGGGGTGAGTCTCCCCCTACAGCCGCCGCCTCCCCCACCTCCGTCAGTTCAAGGGCGCCTCTGTCTCGGCCTCACACGCGAGGAACCCGCTCGCCCCTCCCCCACCCTTGCCTAATTAGCAACCCCCCCCCACTCCCTCCCCCCGGTGGTTGCGACCTCCAGGCCTCCTCACACACACACCCCGAAAATTACCTGCCGCCTCAGTTCGCCCCACTGTCACCCGCCCCGTGTTCGCTCTCCCCCTCAGACGCTACCGCACTTCCGGCCGGCTGAGGGAAGCGGGGGGAGGGGTAGCCTTTTGCTCGTCACGCCGGAAGCCCGCCCTCTTCCCTTCGCTCCCCCCCCCTCCACCGCCATCTCCCATTGGCTGGGAGGCTGGCTCCTCCCCCCGCCGCGTCCGCGCTAGCCGGATGGGACTGCCACTCGGAAGGAACGCCGCTCGCCCACAAGCAGCCCCGTCGTGCACCGCGGCCTCCGCCCCGCCTCCCGGCTATTGTGCTGTGTCATGTCGGCCGGGTGGGGAGGGAGGTTGCGGCCTCTAGCGGCGCGCGGTGGAACTGCATGGGGATTGCGCCGTTTTGCGGGAGCTGAGGAGGAAGAGCTCTGAGGAGCCCGCAAGCTTGCGCAGTGCTGGGTTGGGTGTGATAAAGGGGGCGAAAGGCAGCCAGCTGCCTCCACAGCCTCCACAGGCTATACGAGAGAGGGCAAAATTATAATTATTTTTAAAATTGACTTTCTCTAGGGTTCGCTTTGGGGTGTTTTATATATGGGCCACTGGTGCCATCACCTCCTGGCAAATAGAAGGGGAAGAAATGGAGGCAGTGAGAGATTTTACTTTCTTGGGCTCCATGATCACTGCAGATGGTGACAGCAGCCACGAAATTTAAAGACGCCTGCTTCTTGGGAGAAAAGCAATGACAAACCTAGACAGCATCTTAAAAAGCAGAGACATCGCCTTGCCGACAAAGGTCCATATAGTAAAAGCTATGGTTTTCCCAGTAGTGATGTATGGAAGTGAGAGCTGGACCATAAAGAAGGCTGATCGCCAAAGAATTGATGCTTTTGAATTATGGTGCTGGAGGAGACTCTTGAGAGTCCCATGGACTGCAAGAAGATCAAACCTCTCCATTCTTAAGGAAATCAGCCCTGAGTGCTCACTGGAAGGACAGATCCTGAAGCTGAGGCTCCAATACTTTGGCCACCTCATGAGAAGAGAAGACTCCCTGGAAAAGACCCTGATGTTGGGAAAGATGGAGGGCACAAGGAGAAGGGGATGACAGAGGAGGAGATGGTTGGACAGTGTTCTCGAAGCTACCAGCATGAGTTTGACCAAACTGCAGGAGGCAGTGGAAGACAGGAGAGCCTAGCGTGCTCTGGTCCATGGGGTCACAAAGAGTCGGACACGACTAAACAACAACAACAATATATGGGGAGTGATTCGTAAATCGAATATTCATCACTTAAGGGTATAAAATTATGTTTGGCATGCAGAAAGCGGGTAAAGGTTTTCTTCTCACATAACGCTAGAACTCGTGAGCATCCAATGAAGCTGAATACTGGAAGGTTTAGCACAGATGAAAGAAAGTGCTTTGTGGCAGGAGGCAGTGGTGGCCACTGACTTGGGTGGCTTTAAAAGAGGGTTTGATAAATCCATGGAGGATAAGTCTATCAGTGGCTATTAGCCATGAAGGCTATTGCTTACATTGAATACCAGTTGCTGGAAACCAGAGGAGGCGAAAGAGCTGTTGTGCTCAGGTTCTGCTCTCTGGTTTCCCACAGGGATCTGGCTGGCCACTGTGAGAACGAGATGCTGGAATAGATGGGCCATTGCCCTAGGAACGTCAGAGTAATTTATTTCCCCTCCCTTTTTTGTGCACAAAGTGTGGCATAGGACTGGGCAATATCTGGTTCTCAACTGCTAAACATTGCAATATACTGATATATCACAATGTCTGAAATAAGGATGGAGCTATGCAGAGGCATTGCCTGGCTTCATGGGTTTTCCCACATTGTGATTTTTGCATTACACACACACACGATTCACAATATACTGCCAGTTCAAAAATTATGAAACCGATATCACGAGATGGATTTGAAACTGGTTTTGGTCAATATATCAATATATAATCCAGCCTGGCTGTAAACCTCTCTGAAAACAAGGTCAGAGGTGTGAGGGCCGGTTGCTGGATAAGGGAGGAGAGTTCAATCTGCAATAAGCTGAGAGATACTCTCTTCAGTTGGCATGTAGGTTGAGAGAAGACATATGTTAATGTATTTCAGTGGTACCTTGGTTCCCAAACGACTTAGTTGTCGAACAAATCGGCTCTCAGACACCGCAAACCTGGAAGTAAGTGTTCCGGTTTGCAAATGTTTGCTGAACGTCCGACGCAGGTTCTGCTTGAGTCCAGTAAGCACCTGCAGCCAATCGGAAGCCGCACCTTGGTTTCTGAATGGTTTCGGGAGTCAAATGGATTAAGTTCGAGAACCAAGGTACCACTGTACCTGGAAGCTTCATAGCTCAAGTTCCAACTGCCTCTAACATTATTCTGTGATCCATCCTACAAGCAATTGATCATATAAACTTCAGTGGACAATGCATTCCTCAAGTCAGGAAAATTTATATTCATCCCACTATGGATGTTCTGGAATTGAATTATCGGGGCATTTAGCAAACCTTCTCTTTAGTGGAGGCAGTGTCCTGGTATTTAAATTACAGTCCTTACTAATTTCAACCTGAATACCCTTTTCAGTATCACAGGTGCTCTCACAGTGGCTCAGAAAAGATGATAAGCAACCAAAACATAGTTTAAACCCCATCACTTTAATAATAAGAAAATATATTTTAAAATTCTAAAACAGAGCAGTATTAAAAAAATAAAAATCATAATAACAACCTAACACTTTCAAGTTCATGACGGTGTGCCCTTTGTTGTTTCCTCCACTGCATCACCCTTGTATCCAATTTGTGTACCATCCTTCAAGCCTCCTACCCATATAGAGGCAATGGGGATGCGATATTTCTTTATCCCTCCTTCAATATGCTTGTGCAGGAGTTGGGCCTCACAAATAAAGGATGCTCCACCATACCAGCTCCAGGAGAGAACTTGACGATTTCTCTCCTCCTCTCATGAAGCTGCAGAATGGGAAGAAGATGCATATGAACCGCTTCTCCCACTGCCACTCAGATGGCAAAAGCACAAGAAGGTCCAGGCAATCTAAAGTTGGCAACTTCATTACAGCAGCAGTTTGTGCAGTGGGAGGTACATGCAGGGGATGGCATATATGATTCCAAGTTTTTGTGGTTTTTTAGGTCCTTGGGTCCACCATTGCAAGAACATTGTAACTACATTTCTCTACAAATGATAAACAACGTAAAGGTATGTGTGAGGGCACATCCCTAGGATCAGTTTAACTGGGTCATGTTGTTGTTTTCATTGAAAGCAGGATCAGGGCCAGCCCTGCCACGCCACAGGATCAAGCAATATGCTTCAGGTGGTACCAGGTGAGGATGCGCATGAAAGACAGGCAGGGATTAAGTGCAGCAACAACAGTTTTTTTAAAAAAACTTGGCAATAATGGGGAGGGGGTGCCATTGGGGGGTCTAATTCAAGAAGGAAAGGGTTACTGGGCTGGCACTGAGCAGAGCTTCATCCACTCCAGCTGGGTCAATGCGGCAAAGGTGTTATCAGCTCTTATTTTGAAATAATTATCTGGGAATATTTGTCAAATGAGTCAGAGTCGGGGGAGGAGAGGAACCCTGCTAAGAATCAATGACAAAGCAAGAGTTGGAAGTAACTTGTCTTCTCCAAAACAACCTTTATTCAGATTTACAGTTTTAACATTTATGTCCACAAACCTGTACAGACTTCTCTAAAAAGGTAAATATGATTTTTTATATAGTTAATATAGATGGGTATTGACAGTTATTAAATATTATAAAAATAAATCCATTTCACTAAAGCCTCTTATTTATTATTATTATTATTATTATCCTCTGATGTTTTCATGCAACGTGGATAAGGCAAAAAAATACAGTGGGCACAATCTGCCAGGAACTGCTCACCAGTACAAACCCCATTGAAGTGACTTGGAGTTGCATTTGCACACGCCATGCGCAACTGGAGCAGCGAAATGCTCTCTTGCAAGCCCGTTTTGTTTCAAATGAGGTTTGGACGACAGAAATTCCAAGTAGACTGTGCCAGGTATGTAAATAATCCTTAAGAGGGATACAGCAAAATAAGTAAGGCAAAATAGAACAGCAATAGCAGCAGCAGCAGAGTGGACTGGGAAACGGGAAATATATATATATATATAGAGTTTAATTTTTCCATGCTATAAAAATCATACTAAAAAATCAATTTTTCTGTGTTAGAACCGTTAGCTTTACATAAATTTAAATATTGCTTTATTTTACAATTAACCCGAAAGCACATGTGTATTTTGAGAGGCAACATTACAGTACATTATCAAATTAATTTAAGAATTAAAACACTACATAAACAGGAACAGCTACATTTTATCTGCAACATTAAAATACAGAATACAGTAAACAGGAGAAAGATTAAAGACCACACTAGGCACCTGACTGTTTGCATGATTACATCACAAAGTTTTTATTAAGTTTTTTAGAATCACAAGCTACCTGAATATTACAGTTTGTGATCTGAAGCCTCTTGCAACCTTTGTAGATTTGGGAGGGAACCCTTGGAAGCAAAAATTGTATCAAAATTCTGATGAAACATGTTTGTGGCTCACATGTACGTGCTCATTAATTTATGATTACTCACTTCAAAAGAAAATAGATGTGACTGCAAATGCAATTGTGTGGAGATTTTAATCTAATCATGGTCCGTCTCTTAATCTGCGCCATGGATTAGTAAATGTACCATAAGGCAAAATAAATGGTTGCAGCTGTACGTTGTTATGATCCATCCCAAATTGTAGGCAAGGTGCAACAGCTACAAACCCAATTATACTTATATCTCTTGGTGAAAATAAAGTTTTACCAAGCTCAATCTATCAGGAAGGTGCACTTTCCAGAGTTAGTTTCATTTTCAGAGTCAGAAGGTAAAACAAATACTTTCTTAGCAGGATCTCAAATATTTTGTTCCTTTAAAATAAAAAAGTATCTATACCTTTCAGTCAATGTCATCCTGCCAGAGGACTCAAGTTATTCATAGTGTCATGCAAGTCTGGCATCCAGCCAAATCAGTTAAAATAATAATGTAGCCATTTCTACTGGGTGTGGAAATGGATGTGGGAGCGGGTGAAGACTATCAGAGGTTTGTGGACACATTATATTTCTGCAGAATTTATCCCTTGGCAATTGGCTTTATCCAAGATTAATGCTCTACTGCCATCGTGCTATGCCAAAGGTAGTCTAGTGTTACCATTCTTGCTTCTAATTGCATCTAACACAAAGTAAACACAGCTACCTTCGGGCACAGCAAGAGGAAAAGCAACGACCCCAACCGAAGGCCCACAGAGCTATTATGTGCACAGGCAGCCTTGCGCCAGCAGAGCATCCCTGTTTACTTGTGTTAACTGACAGCTTCATACAAGCGTTGGGGATGTGCATGTGGCATTCTCGCCAACACTGAAGCAGCAGCAGCAGCAGCAAGGAAGCCCTTCTTTAGAAAGGCAACCATCTGCACATCGAAGCCTGGGGATACCGACCAGCAGGGCTAATGTGTGCACAAGCCACAATTCAAACCAATACAACGGAAAGTGAGCAGCCAGGAAAATAAGTAACTCCACAAAAAAATATTTGCTTTAAGTTAAAATCTACCTTAACATTTAACATAATTAATTTCAAAAGTGCTTTTTTCGCATGGAGGTGTCAAATGGTCAACTTTGTAAGGCAGTGCTTAAGTTATGGAGGTGGTACCAATAACAAGTGCAGGTTAAATGTAAACAAGCTAGGTGACTATCTTTTTTTTCCTTTAAAAGACAATTTAATATTACAGTTAAAGCTTTTAAGGGCCTCAAACTTTAGTGTGTATTTTAATCGGAATCTATTCTCGTGCACTATATTTATATAAATTCCTGGCCTAGCAATAGGCAGGTTAGTAATTAAAGACAAGAGCGGGAAAATGTGTTTGCAGTTTTATAAACAAACATTTTCAGTGCAATTCATCATTTACAGAGTAGCAATTGCTAAACTAAACCTCCCACTATTTTCTCCAGGATAGGTAGCAGCTCAGACTTCCTCTGATTGGAACCTACCAACTTTTCTTCCCACTATGTGTTAAATGGATCTGGGCAGGAACCACCATTGTGGTCAGGAGTGTACCTGGGAAAGATGGGCAGGAGGTCTAACCTGTGGGCATGACTTACATGTACGTATACCAAATGCAGAATGAAAGTAATGGAAATTATTCCCTTAAAAATCAAATATCAAATTGAGCATACGAATGGAAATAAAGCATGGATTTTAAACAGTTACATATTTAAAAACTGGAGAACGTCTTTCATCTTGAGATGCAAAAAATATCCCTTGCCAACTTATTTTTAAGCTTTAAGCTGGGGCAACTGCATTTCTTCTGCAATTCAAAATTAAAAGTAATCCTTGCAAGCATTAGTGTAGCATGCCACAACTTGTCTATATGCACAAGGTGGGAGTAGCTGTAACTTTTTAAAAATAAAGATATTGGCTTAAAATTCATTTTCCTCTACCATTGGCCAGAAGAGAGGAGAGAGAAATTGAATGTGGGCATCTTCCCTCCCTCCTTCCTGCCAGCTATCTGTTGGGAAAAGGGAGACAAAACAAAAAACTCAATGCTGTCAAGACTGGGACAAATGCTGGGCACAATATGAGCAACGCATTAACTGTTCATGAACAATTAACATAGCATTAGGAAGCAGGTGGTATTCATTCATTGCAAGGGGAAATGGGAAATATACAAACTACAGTGGCACGAGCTGGGTGGTCCAGATGACCTGAGGGAAGGGCTTTCTCCATATGTTTTAAGCCCTGCTGAAATAAAGAACATGAAGCTGCAATACTTGGCAGATTAATGCCCAAGGACAACATCAAGTTTAGTGCTAAAAACAAGGCACACTAGTCAAAGACAGTTCTCTCAGTAGTGTCTTTTATTGCCTTGAATGTTTTCATGGGAACTTCTTTGCTGGAAATATTAATGTAATGTGACTAAAATAATGCTGCAGTCAAATTTTCCTGCTCCATGGGCACTGCAACAAAATAGCTATGCAACCCCAACAGCTGTTTTTTTAAATAAACGTCTCTAAAGCTTTACTTCTTTAGATGCACTTCAAATTTCAGGTCTTGGGTTGACATCTGCAAGTATGATGCTTCAAAATATATGTGAAATCAGATTGGACACCTTAAATATATAAAGTGGTAAATCTAGAATAGCCAAAATGCTATAGCCCCTCATATTATATCCACATAATTGATCACTAAATTGTCCTTGCAACCCCTCCTGATGTCAGTAATTACAGTGAATTTCACAAGGCGCTTCTCTCTAATTTCATAGATTTCACAAATTTAACCATTTGTTTTTGAAAATGTTTTAAAAAGGGTGAATTGCCCACCTGATTTTTCTTCAAGCCCACAACTAGTCAGCAATGTTTACCTGACTTCTAGAAATGTATAAATAAGCAGAAAAACACTCGCCTGTCCATGACTCAAATAGCTCAGGGGTTATATGGCTTTCCCAAAGTTTAAATCTGCATAAATTAAACCACTCTCAAGAAAGTTCAATGAAAGCTTCCGTTAAAATCATCCAGCTTTAGCCAAAAGGTAGCAAGAAGGAATTGCTTTTCAAGAATCAGTCCTGACACAGTCAGTGCTTCAGAACAAGCATTAAAAAAACACACCAAATCATGACCTTTTTGCAGATACATTCCAAGTAAATCCAAAGAGAAAGGAGTGCGTGTTTGTAAATATGCCTAAAAATCCTGAATAATGTCAACCTGCCAAAGCAGGTATGTCTGAACAGAAGCAAAAATGTTGTTTCTTACATGTTACACACAAAGCACCCTGGTCCTATAAATATTTCCAAAGTGTCATGTGTTTTAAAAGCAAAACATTCTGAAACTTCAAACAAGGAAGTGCCTGCTATTAACACCTACAAACCATGCTCAGCATTCAATGCAGAAGTTTGTTTGGGGGGCGGGGAAATCACAGGTACTTCATTTCATTGATAATCACAGTGCCCTAAAATTGAGGCAGAACAGAGTAACAGCTTCCAAAACTGCAAGTTAAGCCTAATGCTATATTTGTCAAACTTTTAAAATTATAGGCGATTCAGAAGACTCCCAATAATTCCAGTTGCTCCGATTCTCATTAGATACCTTTCCAATGGCCACAAGCATATTTCTATCGTACCGATTCACCATTGTTGCTCCAAGTTCAGAATACTTAAAAGGCATCTCTTACTGCTGACACTTAAGAAATTCCTTGGCTATCATCTTTATTTAGGAAGTTACACGTTGGAGTCAGTACTGCCTCCCCTCTGGCTACACTGCGTTAGTTCTGGCCAAAAATAAAATGACAAATAAGGGGGAATCAAACAAAAACGTGCAAACCACTTTCCTCTGAAACATGATAATTTCAGGTTGCAGCTTTAGGGAGACATTTTGGCAATCAAAATTGTGACAATTCCTTCATTGATGACTGATAATTTTCATTAAAATTTAGCTTTAGAAAAAGGATGGTTTCTGGTCATGGCGGTGCCAGAGTCACTGGAGTAAAGTCTGCCGAACCTGGGCAAAGGAGCAACTGCATTCAAGATTTCAGTATATATCTGGACAGTCAAAGAAGTTTCTATCAAAGTACCCTCCTGAGTATAACCAGTCAGGAGTTCCAAGGTATGGATTGGTGCCCTGATAAAACCATCTGTGGAAAAAAGGAGACAGTGGGTTGGGGAAATGTTAGGTGCAACAGTAAAATACATTAATAAAGCCTAACCTCTGTTGCCTAAGCTCTGGTAACCTCCAGGCTAAATGACTGTAATGCGTTATACATAAAGCTGCCTTTGAAGATGGTTTAGAAACTGTAGCTGTTGCAGAATTCAGCATCCAGATTGCCAACTGGAGCAAGACAGTCCAAGCATATAAAACCAATTCTAGCACGACTACACTCTTAGTCTCCAGGCTCAATTCAAAGTGCTACTTTTGACCTTTAAATGCCTCAAGGGAATTCTGTAACTTTTATGGTTCCGCCTTACTTCATTTTGCCCGCTTTTGTTGCACTATAATGCAGGAGTGCAGATGGTCCAGCATAAATCTGCAGCTAATGCACCATTACTGTGTGAATGATGTGACACAGAACACACCCACACAAATGCTCCAGTCTGGAGGGTCCCACAGCCATACCTTAACCTGTCAGAGAAGCATGGCCTCTGTCACTGGAGTATGATTAGAGTTATTGCTGTACTTGCCCTTCACCAAAAGGTCCCCGTGTGGGTTACAGCAATATAAAATACAGCATTGAAACAAATCACAACTAGAGTAGGTCCTATCTATCTAGTGTAAAATGCCAGGGTAAAGAGTTATGACCCTTCACTGGCTTGAAGGAGAACTTGCAGGTTCCCACCCAGTTCCCCCTTCAGCAACCCATCTGAGCATTAGGTCAGTTGCCAGCACTATTAACATTAGTATTAATAACACTTATTGAGCACACTGCTGTAGTAGTACCAGAAAAGGCTGCACTGCTTCTCTCTACTGCTAATTAAGAAGGCACGGGGATTTCTGAGGAGGAAAAAGACTGCACAAACCGATTCTACACTACTTTGATCCTTATACCAACCTCATCTAGTTTCTCTGTTCACACAAACAGCCTCCCTCCTCAGAGTAAGCATGTTACCAACAAACATGCACTTGTGGTAATCTTCATATGGCCATAACTGCAAACAGCCTAACTGCACAGCCAGTTTCCGTTTCCACCATTAGTTACCTTGTTCTCCATTCGGCTTCATCTTTTGCACGTTCCTTACGAGCAGCTCTCTGCTTCTCTTCTAGTCTCTCTTTCTCTTTGCTAGCCAGATCTAACAGACATTTTAATAGGGACTGATTACTTTATAAAATAAGGAGAAAAAGTACAAAGGAATGGAAGGTAGAGAAACAAAATCCAGATAGTTTTAAGAACACATTTAAGGAAAGCTCACAACACAAAGAAATTTTTTCTCATTCTACTCAGACCACCACCTTAAACTTGGTCGCTGAAAGATGCCCAGACTTTGATTTTAGCAAGTTGCCCAGAAAGGCAAATCCCATAACTGTGAGAGGTCTGCCAGCAGGAAGCAAAGCACTGCAATCCATTAACAGCTGCACCCTCCCATTCACCAAAGCAGCTCTACTAAAAAGTAACACAGCAGCATGACTGCAAGATTATAAAGGCACAACTGTCAGGTCTGAATCAAAGAGAAAGCACTGCAGCCTGATCACTAGACGAAGCTGGGTGAAAGGTGGCTGGGATTAAGCCAACAGGGAGCTGTTCCGGAGTATCGTTTTATAATTTGCAGTTTTATTATAATATGTGATAGCTGAAGCTTTAAGTAGTCCATAGGCAGTTATGTGGGTGACTACTTCCCCGCCCCCCAGAGGCCCATTCTGCCATCCACCTGCCTTGGGAACTTACTGAAGGGCAGGCTATAAATTTCTGCATTAACATAAATGAGAGGAAAGAGGCATGCAAAATGGCAGAATATAATGCTTGGAATTTCTAATCTGCATGGGCCGGCAGGCCGGCAGGCCCACTCCTAAAACCTAGCCACTCACACATACCAATTTCTCCATTTTCCATGTATCTGATGTCTGGCCTCAATCGACAGTCAGTGGGAGCCAACACTTCTTCCATGCCTTTTTCTAGTTCGTTGAGACTGACGGCAAAATTGGTGAAATTGTACATCTTGAACGAAAACAAAAATGTGTTTATATTGTCAGGGTGCATTGACATTTGCATCCTATAAAGATGTGCTATGGCATTACCCACCAGTGCTATGCAGAGATAAGCAAGCGAGCAAGCCTTCCTCCTAAACAAAGTAACAGTGAGTGCTTGGGTGGAGATCCCCTCAGGGGAAGCACTGAAGGAAGAAGTGTTTTAGCCTTTCATGCAACGTGATTCTCTCCCCCTCCCCTCATTGGAAACCGCTATTAGCTGCTATGGGGCAAAGAAGACAGCATTGCTTTTAAATTCCATATATACCGTATTTTTTGCTCTATAAGACTCACTTTTCCCCTCCTAAAAAGTAAGGGGAAACACGTGTGCGTCTTATGGAGCGAATGCAGGCTGCGCAGCTATCACAGAAGCCAGAACAGCTAGAGGGATTGCTGCTTTCACTGCGTAGCAATCCCTCTTGCTGTTCTGGCTTCTGAGATTCAGAATATTATTTTTCTTGTTTTCCTCCTCCAAAAACTAGGTGCGTCTTGTGGTCTGGTACGTCTTTTAGAGCGAAAAATACGGTACTTCATTCCAAAATGTGTTGTGCTTCCTCAGAGGGCCTACTTTTATCAGAGAGCTAACAGCACAATCCTAACCTAACTCAGAGGTAAGTCTTGTTTCATAAAATGGGGGTTATACTCAGGTAAGTGGAGTTAGGACTGCAGCCTACTATGCTAGGAGAAACTGCTGAGTCATTTGTCCGAGTCCTGTATGAACTGGTTGAACACTGAATTTGCCAAAAAAAGCAACCTGAAAATAAAAAAAACTCCGATAGAATCATAAGCAACGTCTGCCCAAGAACACAGAGATGGCAAGGCAATCAGAGATGATGAAACACAGAACAGAAGCAATGTGAGAATGACCTGGAAGAGGTCATCTCTATTTTAAAGGGGGGGGGCAAATTCACATCTCTCATAACAGCAAAAGCAGCACAAAAGGAAGCCCATTAACAACAGTCCTGCCATTGAAAAACACGCAGCAGCCAAATGGAATCCTTTCAGTCCAAAAGGACAAAATGTGGATTGATCATCAATATTAGAGATCTCTGCCCTGCTACAGGGAATGAGCACGGGAAACAGTCCAAAAATGGAGTTTTCTATTGTGTCTTGTACAGAGATGATGAAAGAAGTGACCATCAAAGTGAAATATCAGTTTTGGAGATCAATACTGTTTGGTTGCTGTGGAATACTTTTTGAGCTCGGAAATATTGTCTTTGGCAACCTGCCACTGCATTTTTGCACAACTGAAGAATATGTTTGTGCATTAAGGCATTTTGGAAAAGCTTGTGTCTAATATCCAAATTTAAATCAGCAGAATTTCAGTTACCTCTCTCATTCTGCCATAGTACTACCAATCCTCATTATGGCCAAACAGGAAAAAAGTACAGATAGTGAAAAAATAATCTTGAGGCAGGTTGAGCCACATATATTATGTGGGTACATCAATAGGCAGCATGGCAAACTACTTAGCTTGGAATGACCTCAGAGTTTCCTTTCCCCCTATAATTCCCACACTTTTAATGTAATATAAAAGAGTACTGGTAACCATCTCTACCTGGTGTTCCTTAAACCTTCCAGGATAGGCAAAATAAAACATCTAATAACAACACTATTAATAGAAAGAATACAGAGTCCAAAGGTCAAGATAGATTCTCTCTCATTTGGTTGTAGCAGAGCTCAAGAGTAACAAAAGGTGTGTTCTCGTTCTCTCTCTCTCTCTCTCTCTCTCTCTCTCTCTCTCTCTCACACACACACACACACACACACACACACACACAAATTCTTACAGTAGGCATGTGGCTGATTGCCGTGAGAGCTGAATGCTAGACTAGATAGGCCTTTGGTCTGATTGTTGTAGTGTGATTAGTCTACCTTACTTGAACTAGGTCTTTTGAATTATGTCCCTGCTCCCAATATACCAATTAATAAGCAACTTACCTGGGATGAATTTGGTGGTCTAGTGCTTATCCTCCAAAGTAGCTTACTGCCAGGTACAACTTGCACAGTCTCTTGGATCTCTGGCATATCATCTGCTTCATCATTATCAGGATCATCACTCTTGAAACAAAGACATAGTTCAGGGAAAGTAAGAAGTATGTCAAGTTCTAAATGACACAGCATCTCTTCTCCTGCCCCCCTCTTGATTCTCATGCTTTATCAGGGCTTTAAATCCTGATTAAATGTGATATAGAGCAAGGCCAGGGAAGGACAAGACACAGCCTCTCCTTCCCCTACCTGCAGCATATGGTTAATTAGGTTTTTGGTTTTTTTTAAAGGAAAAATGTAAAATAATCCTGAGCATATGCCCTGCTTCTGAATTGATTTGGGGCCAGATTCCCAGGTGTTCCCCAGGTAGGCGGTGTTCCCCAGGTAGGTGGTGATCTGGCGCCCCAAATCAGGACTCCAGGACAAGTTCGGATGGGGGCAGTGAACAACCCTATTCATTGCTCCTTTTATATTCTATTCCAGCCTCTATTCTCTTCTCTTCTGTTTTTGTTCATACAAACAAGCAAATAGTCATTTCCCCCCAAGAACCGTATGTAAGCTGAGGCCCAAGAATGGGCCCCTCTCAAAATAACAGGTAGTAACTCCCAAAACACAAATACATCAAGAAAGGAGATTGGATATTGGTACATTAAAATCTAGCTCTTGATCCCAGGAGATTTACAATCCACAGAGTACAGAAGAAGCGGGAGACAAAATGAAAACCTGAGATTGTTCACAGAGGGCTCTATTAAAGGGTTTATTATATGCCCAAACAGAAAAAGTCGCAGAACAGCATAGCCTCAATTTACAGCTTTACAGCTAAAAAACCCCAACGCATCAGTAGCATTCTCATTTTTAACAATCTAATGTGAAGACGATAAGATGTGATTAAACTTGGACAGCAGCTTCTCCTAATGCTCATTCCAGGCAGATACTGAGGTCTGTGAGAGTTCACAAAACACTTTAATTTGGAAGATCTGGACCCTTGTCACAAAGATAATCAAGTATAAGCTTTACTCAGTCCACTTAATACTGCATCAGTTTGGTTCCTTCCAATGTTTCCTTTTTGAGGAACACCTCATTTAAGTAGAAGAGTTTAAGTTTAAGAGTTTAAGTCCTCCTCCTGCCATCACAACATCAAGAAACATTACCGGCTTTGGTTTCCTCTGGTCACCACCTCTCCTCTCGTTCTTCTTGTAGTTTTCGTAAGTGGAAGGATCAACACACCACAAACATTCTGTCCATTTGCCATAGATCACTGCAAGTTTCTTCTTACTGTTTATTTTGAAAAATAATAACACTGAACATAACTAAAGCCCAGACTGTATTTAGTTCAGACCAAACTATGAGCAGAACTGCATGTTACTCTCAGCAAGGAGCTGCTGCTAAAAATGACACCCTATTGAGCTCACTGTTGCTCCTCTGTAACATGGAAGATGAGTCACTTGCATCTCAATATCATCAAAAAGTGTATTTATCCTTCCCACCATCAGAAGGCAACAAATGGGGGGGGGGGGTTGGAAATGAACAATATGACACCACCAGGACACAGGAAGTGATCAAAACAATTGCAGGGGAAAGAGAGCAATACGAGGGTGTGTTTTTTGTAGAGTTCAACTTGAACTTCCACTCTAAGATTATATCTTCTGGTAAAATAAAATAAGGGAAGGGAATATTGCAGGTTTACTAAGCAACCTTATATTTACATTTTCCACCCAGGATGTCAGTAACATATTCTTCAAACAAATGTTTATTACAGAAGCTTGATTTACATCAGCTTCTGTGGCCAGGTATGTCTGCATACTCCCTCTCAAATTTTCCTCTAACCGAGCTCAAACTAGAGTAGGGCAACTGAGCTCAATCCCTGAACATGTAAACAAGCACGTACACTTACTTTTTGTCCTGAATGTAGCCCTCTATTCTGTGAAGCTCTTTCCCAAACAGACCGCATGGTTTAAAGTTAAGGATACATTTATCTCCAGTACTGCAAAAGGAAAACAAAGTGTAGTTAACAGATTAATTCCTTGGTGTTGAATCCTCACAAAGTTCTTGTAAAAGCCTTCTGCCTGACACCAGCACGATTTCGGTAGTCACTGTGTTGGGATCACTACAACCATACATGCAGAGTTTCAACAACAGGTTTAAGATACAATGTGATGCCGTACAAGTAAAAAGGAAAGGGGAAGGATGGAAAGGTATGCATGTACAAGAGGGATTGTGGCTGCTGTCTTGTGAAAAATGGCAACAGATCTCCATTGCTCCCCCTGGGCATGAATTTCAACTCCATGACATTTAAGTCATCGTCTGAAGGTTTGGTACAAGAGCTATTAAAAGGGAAAGATAAGCAAAGAAGAGTGCACCAAACTTTCAGGCTTCTTTATGAAAGACAGGAAGCTTATAACTGGGTCTGGGAGCCACATTCTCCTTTGGCCAACTCTCTGGGGGCTGCATCCCAGCGGTGGGTGTGGTCACCCCACTCTCTCTCACACACCTACATACAGGACACACCAACACCACAAACTGCTCCTCGGAAGATCCATGCACATTAGCCAAGGAATGCAAGGTCCTTTCGGCTCATCAAATGGTCCATCTGACAATGGTATAGGGGATGATCTGCTACCTCATTAGGGCACTGGGCTCCACCCTTCCCAGTGCTAGGTTAATTTTAATTTTTTTACCCACTGCTGCAAAAGTCAGTGGCATCGTGGGGGCCAAAAAATATTTGCTTGAGAGCAAATAAAAATCCATACAGGCGAAATTGTCAAGGAGGTAATGCTCAGAAAAAAAATTCCAGCAGAAGCAGATCACATACACAGACCTCCAAATTAGCAACAAATCTTTCAAACACAGGAACATCTCTACCAAACACAAAGGAGATAATAGTGCACACCCATTCAAATCATTATCACTTAACTGCTCCCCAAGTGACCAGAAGAAAACTGGACTTCATTACAATTGTGCCACTTAATGGAGCTAGAAGTATTTTATTTTAATTCATTAATCTATACATACTGTAAGATAGGAGTACAGTGGTACCTCGGGTTAAGAACTTAATTCGTTCCGGAGGTCCGTTCTTAACCAGAAACTGTTCTTAACCTGAAGCACCACTTTAGCTAATGGGGCCTCCTGCTGCTGCCACACCGCTGCAGCACGATTTCTGTTCTCATCCTGAAGCAAAGTTCTTCACCTGAAGCACTATTTCTGGGTTAGCGGAGTTTGTAACCTGAAGCGTATGTAACCCGAAGTACCACTCTACTCTGTTCCACTTTCCAGTTTTTAAATGACGCATAGTGGCAAAAATTGAGTTCCGTGAAGGTAAAGAGTTGGGAATACAAATGAAATAAAATAAATAAAGGATACCTGTGATTTATAATTTCTACTGTTCCATACTGTTCTATCCAGAGATGGCCAATAATTACATTATGTACACAGCAAGTAGGATTAGTCCATGTGTAAGCTTCATTATGTCTGTGGAGGAGAGAAGAAAGGCCAATCAGATACCAGGGACGCTAAAAGCAGAGAATCTGAAAAGAGAACCCAAGCGCTCCAGATCATTTTCCAATGAACAGCTCCTGTTTTTGTAGCGGTCTCTGCAATGTTCACCCTCAGTCATTGTAATTGTGCAATGTTCTGAACAGATGGAAGGTGAATAAGCAATTGAATGAAAGAAAAGAGGCTTGTTTGAAGTTCCTTAATAATCTGAATATGTGGGTAGTATCTGCTGAGAGCCCTTGCTAAAAGAAGCTTGAGTTAAATCAGCAGACAGAAATGATTATTTCTGCTAAGGTGTTTATCGCCGGTGTCTTGCACTTCTGTCAAATCTCTCTCTTTTCTAGTACTAAAAGCTCTTGAAGCATGTTAAATGTAATCAACATGCAATTTCACCTCTAAACATGCAGTAATTCAAGATCTCATAATTTTACACCAAGTTACATATTATGCACTTAACAGCAGTTTAGATACCCATTTAGATGACAGACATCACTACTTGTGAGGACAATCAAGAGCAGGTAGGTGGCAAGGAGAAATAATTCTTACTTCTTTCCTCCCATACCTTTCCCATTTTCAATAAAGTATCTCCACCTGCAAGATTTACCCTCCTGGGTTCCGAAATGCACGTTAATTTAAAACTGCGTGATGCATTGAGGGGACAGTATGGAATGAGGAAAGAGTTAACCACCCCCTCATCACTTCCTAGTCCCTTCACTGGAAGCACCTTTTCGTAATCTAAAATGGACTCATGGACTACTGTTACATGCATTTGATTATATGTGCAGTGTGGACCTTTGATACTGAGGAATATGCCTCCAAAATGGTGCAACAACTTCATTCTGAGAACCTGGCAAATTGCCTGCCCTGGGCAGGGGTGCTTTTGGTTGCAGCTTTGTCACTGGAGGCCCAGGTAGCCTCCGTGACTAGAAGCAACGTTTATCAGCTATGCCTGGTGCAATAGCTTCAATAATTCCTGGACTAGGAGAGCCTGAACACACACACACACACAAACAATGTGTGTGAAAGATCAATAAATATGGCTGGAATATTGATTTCAGCAACAACATACAGGTAGCATGTGAGGGTTTAAATCTGAGTATTGAATGCTTAAACTGTAAAATGTGCTCTTGAGACAAATAGATTTCTGTACAGAAATACTTGCTGTTGGCTCTTAAGCTCCTCTATATTTTCTATTTTGACTTTAGCTATTACATAAAGTATCATTTCTAAATTCTGTTTTCCATGTATGTCAAGCATCTCAGTAGTTTATTATCTTTTGTATCCCAGCAGTGTTCAGACTTATCTGTTTGTCCTTTGTATTTTCTTATTGATATTCAACAAAGCAAACCACCAAACTGTTAAATCAATTGATGCCTATTTTGAACCAGTTGTTATCCAAGTCCAGGACAGCGATAACTTTGTGTCATCCATAATACAGCAGAGCTCTTGATCACATATCTCATAACAGTTTAAGAAGCAGAAGAATTCACTTTTTTTGTTTCAGTAAATGCCAACTGCCTAAGGGTTGAGGGGTAGGGAATGAGGCCCAAATGTTGAAGTCATGTGATTGTGTCATCATCTGCAGAAGTCTCAACCAATTCACACACTGTAATTTATGTATATGTGTTTCATCTCCTAGTACACTGCAAAAAAACCCTCAAATTACCTAAGCTCAACTACTCACAGGCCTATGCAAACCAGAGAAAGATCACAATACACTATGCATTTACATGAGACAGTTTGGAGGTCATACATAGGTAACAAGAGAAAATACATATACATACTTTAGGAGTTCCAATGTTATTGTTCCCCGTGGCTCTGCTTCTACACTCTTCCCCCAGAACTTCAGTTTAGGGTAAATTGATCCGTGAAAAATGAAGTCTTGGTTTAAGCCTTCTGAATAAAAAGCACTGATAGGTGGGTGATGACTGACTTGTTCAGAAATAAACCTAAATCCTAAATCCTCCCTACAAAGAAGAAAAGGCAATGATCAGTATAAATGAGACAGAATACCAGTTCTGAATTACTGCTGTACAATCCAACTGCTCTCCCCTACAACAGCTGGAAATAACTCTGCCCCACTACCCATGTTACTTATTAGTAGATAAACCCTTTTAAGCACTGTGATGAGGTAGATACTTGAGTATTAAGTACCAATATCATCACCAGCAAACTATATAATACCATTAATACAACAAAATTAATACAACAAAAACATGTCTACATGGGAATTTATGGCATTCTTGGCTTGACACTTGAATATAAAACAACACAACGTGCTATCACATACACACGCAAATATTTTGGGCGGTATTGCACCCTGCCAATCAGAGTTCACTGAGTGGGCCCGGTGTGACATCCTGAAGAGCCGAATGCCCTCTGAACATTGAGGGGGCCAGCCTCCCTCTAAAAAACATAGGGGGCTCCGAAACTGCCTTTGCCCCTAGGAGCTGGGACATGCAAGGATTTTTGCTTGAGCAATGGGACTTTTCCCCTTATCTCTTACCCCCACCACCAAGGTGTGGAGCACAACAATGGATACAACCCCTTTCATTTGGTTTTCCACACCCTTCATCCATGTTTATCCACACCATCAGCTAAACAATGTAGTGCTAGAGAAGCCTGCGTGTAGGCAACATGGGGAGTGGGATTTCAAAAATCCCCCACTCCAGAGCCCATACAGAAATGCCATAAAAGGACAGTAAAGATTCCAGTAGGAGATTATGGTGTAGTTCATAAGCAGCCCCAATAGTCTGGGGCCCTCCTGAGCACCCTCTTTATACCTCAAGAAAATCTTCTTAACATTCATATTTTGCACAATTTCTAAACAATTAGATGGCTGGTCAAACAGCATATCTGATACAGATCAGAGAGTTTTGGCTAACATTTGAAATAGTTTACATTAACAAAGACCAAGCAGACTTTAAGGTAAAGGTAAAAGTACCCCTGCCCGCATGGGCCAGTCGTGTCCGACTCTAGGGTTGTGCGCCCATCTCACTTAAGAGGCCGGGGGCCAGCGCTGTCCAGAGACACTTCCGGGTCACATGGCCAGCGTGACGAAGCTGCTCTGGTGAGCCAGCACCAGCGTAGCACACGGAAACGCCATTTACCTTCCCGCTAGAAAGCGGTACCCATTTATCTACTTGCACTTAAGGGTGCTTTCGAACTGCTAGGTGGGCAGGAGCTGGGACCGAAAGACGGGAGCTCACCCCGCCGTGGGGATTCGAACCGCCGACCATGCGATAGGCAAGCCCTAGGCACTGAGGTTTTACCCACAGCGCCACCCGCGTCCCATAAGCAGACTTTAAACTCCTAGAAAAACCTATTTTGTTCAAGCCAGTTGGAATCTCAAAGGAAAAACAAGACTCTGACAAAGTTGGTATTCTCACCTGATTAATTCGTATGTTTCTCCAAGAAGAGGGTTAAAGGGCTTGCCAGTTCTCTCCCACTGAGAGGCTACAGCAGAAACTGCAAAAGCAGCAACAGCCTGCAAAAAGCATAGTGGTAAGGAATCTTAATGTAAAACAAAAGGCACTCCCAAATGGGCAATTATGATTTTTATATGCTGTAATAACTTTTCCTTTACTATTCTCAAATGGTGTTTAAATGTTCCCTAAACAAAAAAGACCAATTGCTTCTGGAGATGCAATCTTCTCTCTAAGCCACAGGTGAGGAACCTCTTCCAGCTGGACCTTTTGCTTCCCCAAGAGTTTGATCCAATTTGCTAAGTGGATGGGGCCACCAACTGGTTCATCACCTGGTGTCACCATGAATTAGGTGCATTTAACCTCTATATTTGTAAGAGTTTTTAGTGCTGTGAGGATAGTCATGTCTAAATTATGAGTGCTAAAAATGTTGGGGTTTAATAAAACAACAAGATCCTTTACTGGATTTTAATTTCTATACTGTTACCTCTGGGATCTGGTATTCTGCCATTTAGCTCAGTTCGTGACAGATTTACAATAATTTTGAAAAGGTGCTGCTTCTGCAATGGTTGAGTGACCTGAACATAAAACCTTTTCATGATACTTACTGCAAATTGCTAAACACTCAAATAAGCAATTTATTAGGACATTCATATAAGCTTGCTTCCTATAAGCCCCCACAACTCTCTACGTAGGCAGGCAGCCAGCCATCTTAAATGCACGATGGAAAGAATTTGAAGGATAAAGCTGCATGATAGCTAACATTACCTGCATTCTTTCTACCGAGTTTGAATGACTGCATGCTTTATTAATGAGGTATGTGTGTTCCATATATTCTGTTATCCGCTGGAGGAAGCTCAAGGGTTCATTGAAGGCAATGGGCATGGTTATCTTAGACAGCTCCTAAACAGTACAAGAGAAAATGCATACAATATGAATAAGAAACAAGGGCTTGAGCACCTATGATAAAATGCAGAGGCATGGTGTATAATGGAGCATGAGACATCAGCTAAAAATCACTGTCAGCCTCCTACTAAAGCAGCAGATATACAGAGAATGTGGTTAAAACAAAATTTAGAAAGCTTGCACTATCACAATAAGCATTCACGCCCCAGATGTCTTGTCATGTGTGCTAATGGCAAGAAAACACAAAAACTGCTAGCTTGCCTCTCAATGCTGGGTATCTGTCTACATCAGACAATTCATGGGACTGATCCACAGTAACAGACCAGTATCTTCAAAATATGGAATTATAATCACAGATACATAAATAATGTAATGTGAAAGCATAGTCTGAGGAAATATTTCAAATGTGTGCTCAACACAGAGCAATACATTAAAGATTTAATTTGTATCAGGACTACCTACCAAATCGTCACAAAAATCATTTAAAGAAAAAGATTGAAACTTAAAAAAAAACAACTTTAAAAGGTGGGGAATAAGAGAGAAAAGAGGAAAAATTAGCAATTAGGACCAGAAGGGTCAAAGTGCTGCTATTTCATTTACAAAACTATCACTGCCTTCATTACCAGAATAAAGAGCAGTAATAATATTATGTATTTTTTGTACTTCAGTATGGATAACAGAACAAGCCAATTTCACTCTTTGCTTTCTGCATTGTACCACAACAGTGCTGGTACTTCTATTTTGCATCTGCAAATTTGACCTTTGCCCTCACTAAGCAATGCAAATTTTATCAAAAGCACCAGGTAAACTACATCAGTATGTGACAGTAACTCACCAGTCCAATGCATTTTTTTAAGATACTCCAGATACTGAAATCACTCCTAGTGAACATTGGTGCAGGTAATGATGTTCTGTAGAGGGGTGGTGGGGGAGAGAGAATAGCAGGTTAAAACCACTACTGAACTCTTTTTGGTAAAAGCATCCATCTGCAACTGTCACTTCTAAGTCCCAACAATGTAGTCCTTACTCATGCAGAACTCCAATCAATTATCCAGGATTCCAGCACTTTGTCAAAACCACACAACTTTATGATGTTGCAAGAACAATCTTCTCACTGCTTACATGCATTTTTAAATACACCCAGAGGGAAAGACAAAGAAACGGATTCCAAGATTGTGATCTTAGGTATATCTACTTGAAATGAAAGATCCATTCAAAAGAATGAGACTGACGTACAAGTAAAATAAATGCAGGTTCTAGAACTAGTATTAACCATGCAGAAGAAAGCAAGAGAAAGTCTTGACAGTGAAATTAGGCTGACAAGGTCACCTGACTGCATTAGACTAGAATATGAGCACTCTATTTGAACTAAAGCTAACAGGCAGCAATCTAACCAAGGCCACTCCAGGCCAGTTCACATGACGTGGCAGCCTTGAGTTCTCACTTGCTTACATATGGCAAGTAACAAGTGCCTGTACACAACCAAGTGAGTCATCCCCATTTTATTTAGTCAAGGAGATTAAACGAACATACAAAACTTCATTTTGCTGCTTTCCAAAGGATGTGACTCCCCCATCTTCAATTTATCCATAGTGTTCTCAAGTGATGATGTGGGAGACAGCCTTTAAAACCAACAGTTGCTGCTAGTTTTGTTATTGCTGCTGTTGTTATAAGCTGCTTTGTTTTCCTCTTTTCAAAAATAATTAGATCAAAGTTTTAGAGAGAGAATTATTTTTGTTAAAAACACCCAAACAGAAATGTTTCAGGCTGCAGTACCACCCACAAGTAAGCTAGCTTCTGCTTCCCTTCCCTATCATAATTCTTAGAAGTGTTTCCTTAAGTTGTGTATATACAGTGGAACCTCCGGTTGCACACAGGATCTGTTCTGGAGCTCCGGTCGGATCCTGAGGAATTCACAACTGGAGATGCCTGTTCTGCGCATGTGCGCGGTACAGCAATTTTGCACGTGATGAAACCCAGAAAAATACTTCCGGGTTTGCCACATTCGCGTCCTGAAGGATACGCAACCAGAGGTGTGCGTATCCAGAGGTACCACTGTAGATGTATTTAACCCTCTCTTCCCAGGAAGTGGCAAGGTTGCTTAATGGATGTCTAAACAAAAGAACCTGCTATGATTTGCATGAACCAGATAGTAATTGCTGTTAGGCCGGCTTTGGAGAATACCTGTGTTTCTTGATTCCATTCTCTTGCACTGGTCCATCGCCATTGTGTCTTCCAGTTCTATTACTTTGGTGGGCATCCACATCGACTTTATGAATTGCTTCTGAAAACTCACCTGAAGAATTATCAGAATCAAAGCCTGTGTAAATAAAGTGCAAAAATTTGTCTTTAACTAGGAACTAGTAAAGGCAAGGATGCTAAAGGCACGATCAATTTGAATAATACAAAGCACATGTATTTCTTCAAAATGCTGGCACCTTATTTTACTAAGCTAGTACCCAACTGATTTGTGTTATAGTCACTAATGCAATTAACCCAAGTGTGGGGTATGTGTGTACATGCATGGCTGGAATAACTAAATTTTATTTTACTCCAATATGAAAGAGTGTGCATTTGAAACATTCCAAGCTACCTCTTGTGCTTGATTAATCCCCCTCCCTCGTAACTACCTGTACTTCTGCCAATCAGCTACAATGGCCAGCTGGCTTACACACACAAAACATATTTTATTGGGAGGATAGTCATTCTGAGCAGAGAGCAAGCTTGGTATTCTAGAACACAGATGGGCAGTCGTTGGCCCAGAGGCTGTATGCAACCCTGCCCTTATTTGATGCAGAACCCAACATCTCCTGAAGCTGTCTCATTCTTCCTCTGTATTCCTCTCTCCATCCTTGTTTGGCCTGGCTTTTTAAAGAACCACTTCCCCCTTTCAATGTAGTTTCAGAAAAAGTTGAAGGGGCAGACTTAGGGAAAAGATGTCCCCTCCGCACATGAGCTGTCTGAGAACAAACTGGTAAACTCTATGTATTATACATAACGACTTGCTTTACTAAGAAATAAATAAATCCTCAGTATACACATTTAAGAGTAATCCCATCAACCCAATAGGGCTTAATTCTGAGTAGACTTGCACACATGTAAGCAAGGAGAGAAATGTCAAATAGTGTCCCAAGATAACAACATCATCCCTGATGTGAAGTAAGTGGCAGCACTTCATGTCTGCTCCACCACATCACTGTTAAAAGGAAAGTCTGGAGTTTGTAGCAATACTGTGGCTGAGATGGACATGCAACTTTCTTGATTTAGTACTGATCATATCAATAAGGACTTCCTGGGGAGCCAATGTTCCTTAGAATTAAGTCTGGCTCCTAAAAGTTGAGATATTTTCCCCAACACTGTCCATGAGTGTCTAAAAGTAAAGTAGCCCAAACTAATCCTAATTCCACATATATGCTGATGGGTGCTGAAATGACAGTGATTGCCCAGGAACAAGACCTTCAGTGCATAGGAGACAGCTCAATGAAGATGTTGACCCAGTGCATGGCAGCTGTGAAAACGACAAATGCCACGCTAGGGATCATTGGGTGTGGGGATAAAATAAAGCTGCAAATACATAATGTCATTATGCAAAGCTATGCTGCAACCACGTTTGAAATATTGTGTACAATCCTGGTCATCTGCCTCAAAAAGGATTTTATAGAAATGGAAAAGGTTCATAAAAAAAGGAACCAAAATGATCAAGGAGATGGAGAATTCTCAATGAGGAACAGTTACAACATTTGGGGCATAATTTCAATGAACTGTTCCACAGGAAGTGAAGCTGCAGGGAACCAGGAAAAGGGCATTCCTAGTAGTGGAACCCGCCCTGTGGAACACCCTGCCGTCAGATATCAATGAGATAAAGAACTACACAACTTTTAGAAGACATCTGAAGGCAGCCCTCTATGGGGAAGTTTTTGAATGTTTGATGTTTTATTATATTTTTATATTTTGCTGGAAGCCACAGAGAGTGGCTGGGGAAACCCAGCCAGATAGGCGGGGTATTATTATTATTATTATTATTAATTCTAAAGTGTTTAGGAAAAAGTCAAAAAGGATATTATAAAGGTGTACAATGTATGTACACAATGTGTACACAATGTATGCACAATGTAAACAAATTAGACAGCAAAAAAACACCATGCCTCTTAAAATACTAGAACTTGGGTAAATCCAACGAGGCTGAATGTTGAAAGATTTGAAACAGACAAAAAGAGCTAATTCTGCACACAGTATATAGTTAAACTCTAGAATATGCTAGCACAAGAGGTAGTGATGGTCTCCAACCTGGATGGCTTTAACAGAGGATTAGACAAATTCAGGTATGAGAAGGCTACTAATGGCTGCTAGCCACAATGGCTTTGTTCTACTTACACAGTTGGAGACAGAATGCGTCTGAATACCAGTTTCTGAAAAGGCAAGTGGGGAAAGTGCTCTTGCACTCAAATCCTTCTTGCAGGCTTCCCATGGGCATTTGGCTGGGCAATGTGAGAACAGGATGCTGAACTAGACAGGTGTTTGGCTTAATAAAGTAGGGCTTTTATTATGATCTTATGATAAGACAGACGGATCACACGTTTAAAGGTTAGCATAATCCTCCTTAGCTATCCTTTGAGCCAGGGGTCAGCAAACTTTTTCAGCAGGGGGCCGGTCCACTGTCCCTCAGACCTTGTGGGGGGCCGGACTATATAGGGGGGGTGAACAAATTCCTATGCCCCACAAATAACCCAGAGGTACATTTTAAATAAAAGCACACATTCTAGTCATGTAAAAACACCAGACAGGCCCTACAAATAATCCAGAAATGCATTTTAAATAAAAGGACACATTCTACACATGTAAAAACACTGATACCCGGAATGTCCGTGGGCCGGATTTTGAAGGCGATTGGGCCAGATCTGGCCCCCAGGCCTTAGTTTGCCTACCCATGAGCTATACATTATCACTGGATGTGGAAATAACCAAGGGTGGCATTAAAAGCCAACAATCAAAGTTTAATGCAGTATACTTCCAAGAATATTCTCCAAGCTATTGCCAAAAACAACACAATTGCATCAAATCAAAAACTCAGAAATGCATTTTCCTTTTCAAATGTCTTTCTTGGCATAGAACATGTAAACAAAACTGAATTGCTTGAATTTGTTCTTTTCTTAACAAAAATATTCTCCCTACCCAAGAATATTCTGTAAAACTGCATAAGTGACAGCATTCTGAAATGAAGTTTCCTATTAATATATTCTACCAATTAACCCTATTCTCTCCCCTTCCCCACTTTGCACCCTCTTCCAAGTTTAGGGAAGACTGAGATACAGGATCTCATCCTTTGTCGACAATGGACATTTGACCCTTCTAGCATTTTACCTGGAGAGTATCTGGCAACAGATATAGGCATTCACTCCTAAACAGACAAATAAGGAGACTTGTGTACTCGTGTAATTCTTTCAGTCACTCATCTGGCAGAGAAGCATATGTCAAAGTTGTCACTGCAGTGATAGTCAACATAGGCAATGATCTATTAAGAAGCCATTCTAGGCTGACTGATATATCTGCAAGCAGGGTGGAAGCCTGGAATCCAGGCAACACAAATGCAGTGTGCACTGCTAAAGTTCCAGTATGACTAGTGTCCTGTGTGCTACCAAAAAGTGAGAAGACATGCATGTGCTTTCCATTAGTATAGAACTAAGGAATGACTTTCCTCACTAGTAGATGTCAGGAAAACATGTTTTCAGGATGCAGCTTCTGGGCCAATCTACCACCCCCCTATGATCCACACAAGAAATCCACAAGTGAGCAACCTATACAAGCTTTCAATGATGAATTTGGAAAACTGAACTATAAAAAGGTAAAGGTACCCCTGCCCGTACGGGCCAGTCTTGCCAGACTCTGGGGTTGTGCGCCCATCTCACTCAAGAGGCCAGGGGCCAGCGCTGTCCGAAGACACTTCCGGGTCACGTGGCCAGCGTGACATCGCTGCTCTGGCGAGCCAGAGCTGCACACGGAAACGCCGTTTACCTTCCCGCTAGAAAGCGGTCCCTATTTATCTACTTGCACCCGGGGGTGCTTTCGAACTGCTAGGTTGGCAGGCGCTGGGACCGAACAACGGGAGCGCACCCCGCCGCGGGGATTCGAACCGCCGACCTTTCGATCGGCAAGCCCTAGGCGCTGAGGCTTTAACCCACAGCGCCACCCGCGTCCCTTAACTGAACTATAGATATGTGCTAATACAGTTTAATAGGCAAGAAGAGCAGCCACTGGGAAAGTGTGATAGAAGTGTATTATGTAGCACTCTTAAGTGACCAGAAGATACTTTGGTCATGCCTTTACCTTGCTAGAATAAAAATGTCATGGCTCTTTACAGCACACTAGTTGAGCATAAAATGATTTGAAGGTTTGATATGCAGGGCATAGTAGATGCTGCAAGTTCCATAGTTAAGAACCACAAGAATAGGAAATATACCTCCCCACTGACTTTATACATCAACTCATAACGTAGGGTGGGTTTGAAACAAAGCCTATAGAGGTTCCATTTTTAAAAAAATATATATTTATTAGCGGTTTTATTTAATTACAATGCCAAAAAACAGAACAATATCACAATATCACATCTCTTAACTTAATTTTCTTAACTTCTTTGGACTCCCTCACACCTCCCGCTCCTGCGTTCTTGTCTATGAAACTTTGTCCAGCAAATTTATCCCCTTGTTTCTATTCTTATTATCTAGTTTTCCAATGTTATATATCTAATTTTAAATATCTTTTGGCTCAAATCTTAACACATTGAATATAACTTAGAGCTTCCAAATATTAATATTTTCTTAAAGTTTAGCTTATCTTCATAATTCACTTCCTCTAGCTTAATGGTGCCCAGTTGTTTATACTCTAGCATCCTTCTTAACATTCATACAGTTTACAATATTTTTGTAAATAGATCTTGAATTTCTTCCAGTCTTCTTCTATCGTCTCCTCTCCCAGGTCTCGGATTCTGCCAGTCATCTCCGCCAGTTCCATGTAGTCTAAAGCCTATAGAGGTTCTAAACACTACCCATGTCAACAGAATTACAAACCTGTTCAGCATTGGTAGAGAGATCCAACCACAGAAACCAACACAAAAATTCAGCAGAACACTTCTTGTGAAATCTGGACAATAATAAAGATTAAAATATACCCCGTAATCAACTTTTTCTAAAATGTCCTTTTCAATTTCTTCCATCGTTTTGATTAATGTACTGATCTCTCTATCAAATCCAGGCAGGTTGTAATTCAACTGAACATTAGCTGGTCACGCAGAAAGTATCACACACTCACTGTGTGCTCCTTTCATCTTGTTGTGTGGGATTGCTGCAGCTTCTAAGGGCCATTCCCTTCCATGATAGAAAAATGAAGTTCACTCTTTAAAGGTGTACAGTCAACTAAAAAAACCACAGCCAACTGTAGATTCTTGATGTGTATGCCTATACAACATACACATCACAGAACACACAGAGCACATTCATGTCTTGTATTTTTAGGTGTACATTTTAAATGTAAGGTGTAAAGGTCCCTAATGACTTTATTTTAAAAACAACAACCTTGTATTGGTCTGAATAAATGCCACCACCACCCCCAATAAAAATCTGGCTTCTAAAAACCTTAGTGCAGCCTCTAACTGTGTAGAGAAGCTTTCATTTAAGATATTTCATTTTACAGTTGCGGCCTATGTTCAAGGGTGGCTTATATTCGGCCCAATATGTACTGTATTTGTTTGTTACAAAAAACGAGCAGCTGCATCTCAAGAGACAGCAGCTAAAAGCTTGGTAAAGCATGTGTTAACTGTTTCATCAATGCAGCATCACAGTCTTACATAAATATTATGACACTGAAGGTTAACCCATGAGTAAGAATGTTGAGATTTGCTATGTGCACTATCATTTAGGCATTGGAAAAGGTAGCATTAGTCTTCAATAATGAACTCCTATAGCAACTGATGGGACGCAGGTGGCGCTGTGAGTTAAAGCCTCAGCGCCTAGGACTTGCCGATTGAAAGGTCGGCGGTTCGAATCCCTGCGGCGGGGTGCGCTCCCGCTGCTCGGTCCCAGCGCCTGCCAACCTAGCAGTTCGAAAGCACCTCCGGGTGCAAGTAGATAAATAGGGACCGCTTACCAGCGGGAAGGTAAACGGCGTTTCCGTGTGCAGCTCTGGCTCGCCAGAGCAGCGATGTCACGCTGGCCACGTGACCCGGAAGTGTCTCCGGACAGCGCTGGCCCCTGGCCTCTTAAGTGAGATGGGCGCACAACCCCAGAGTCTGTCAAGACTGGCCCGTACGGGCAGGGGTACCTTTACCTTTACCTTTTATAGCAACTGATGATTTGGGTTAGAAATCTACAGCAACGTATTGTGGGAAAGAGAGAACAAACATACTGTAAAAGTTGCCACAAAAATCACATACTGATTTGCCCTCATTTCCCTGTTGTTGTTGTTGTTTTAAAAAGACCACAAACAACCTTACCAGCCTTTGCAAAAAACAGATTTGGGATTCAGATCATACACAGTAATTTGCTCTAAATTATAGGCCAACTCCTATAAAAGCCAGTGGTGATTGGTATCCTGCTGAAAGTCAACAGGAACTCCATTTACTCTGCAATGATTTGATAGGCCCAGGATTTGCTCTTTCAACATCCTACTTTTTTCCTGCTTACAAGAAGGGATAAGATATTTATCTAAGACAATGAGCACAGTAAGTGGAAGCTATGATACTTCAATGAAGAAATGATCCATGCCATTATGTTTGGTGCCAATACAACTACATCACTACCCAAGATTAAAGGTAAAGGTAAAGGTACCCCTGACCATTAGGTCCAGTCGTGAACGACTCTGGGGTTGCGCGTTCATCTCACTCTATAGGCCGAGGGAACCGGTGTTTGTCCGCAGACAGCTTCCGGGTCATGTGGCCAGCATGACTAAGCCGCTTCTGGTGAACCAGAGCAGCACACAGAAATGCTGTTTACCTTCCCGCCAGAGCAGTACCTATTTATCTACTTGCACTTGACATGCTTTTGAACTGCTAGGTGGGAAGCTGGGACTGAACAAAGGGAGCTCACCCCGTTGCGGGGATTCGAACTGCCAACCTTCCGATCGGCAAGCCCCAGTCTCTGTGGTTTAGACCACAGCGCCACCCACACCCAAGATTAGGAGCAACCTAATAAAAAAACACATTCAATATCTTCTACTGACCACAGGGCAGAATAATCTGTTAATGAAATCGTAAGGAGCCAAATTTTCCATATTGCTTAAGTAGGATCAGGTCGGAAGTAAGGACGTAACCTATTGGTAGTTAACACAGTAATGGGTTGTTTGCCCAGGGTCAATAAATAATATATTGTGTGATGTGCCACGTGTTTTAAAGAAATGGGGCAGGTGGTTGATATTACTAACCTATCCATGTAGTTTGCATTAGCTAGAGCCACAAGGAAAACCAATACAATCAAATGTAGTATCTGACTAGGCTTGGACTGGTTTTCACTTTGTGTGTTGTTACTTGGGTCTAGCCACCTAAAAGGGGCTCCATTTAGAAAAAGAGAGATAACATGTTTCAGATCCCATCAGAAGCACAACCCACTGATTCTACACAATGAATTACTAAAATTATAAAAGAGGTTTTCAAACTGTCCTCTTTCAAGGAATCATTTCACACAGAGTTGATTGGCAAAAACTCCTTGCATTACAATGGATTCTGGGCAGGGTGGCCAGATGAAAAAGAAGACAGGCTGCACCTGCTGAAATTATACCTTCTCAATATCTATTGTCTCCCCACACCCCCAGTCTGGCCACCTAAGTTCTGAGGCATGTTTAAGCATGCAGAATCAGTTCACACTGAAAGATGATCAGAGGCCTATTCAACCTCATCACTCTGTGTGTGTAAACTCAAAGTGTATCACAGGCTATACAGCACTTTGCTGTGATTGGCCATTGTAGGGGAAGATTGTGAGAAATGGGAAAGCTGTCTTTCAGGGATGATTGTCTACTGTTTCTGATGTTCTCAGTGAGGAACTTGAGTAAGCTTCTGAGAAATCTAGAGTTCCCTAGAATGCAGTTCAAAAAACAAAGATAAAGCATAAAGCAACACGTACTACATGGGTAAAATAAAATTTAAAGGCCTATCTTCCTTTTTTAGTGTGTGTCATATATGCTGGTGGTAGATAATGGAACCAGGGCCCTACTCTTGACAAAATCAGTACTAAAGTTGGGTCTAACCAACAAAATAATATTGTCTGAATACTGATTTTTTTGTCTTGTTACTTCAGAATCTAACTCTGACTGAATATATGGATCTTAAAAACCTATTTTAGAAAAAGCAAGTTTATGCTATCATAAGCATATACAAACACGGTACAATCACATCATTGTACACCTGGAAATCTATAATCTCTGCACAGGACTAACTGCTGCCATGGCTGCTCAAAGAGAATTTGGGTATTGTGGAGAAAAACACTAACCCAAACAATATCTGGATTTAGCAAGAATGTGACCAGCTCAAAAGATCATATTCACAGAATTTCTGCACACAAACAGTTTAGCTACTGCTTCACGTGTTTTAAAGCATCTGTAACATGCATAAGCAATGTGAGGAGGGATCTGCTTTTTCTGCTTCAGTATACTTAAATAGATGCAAAATTAAAAGCAAAGTACAGCACCAGCACACAATACATCTGGAACAAAACGGTGCTGGAAAAGCATTAACATATCAACTTTACTTTTCTTTTTAATGTATAGTATTGCCCTGAGCCCTCTTAATACAGCAGGATACAAAAGCAGAAACCCAACATAAGCTGCTAGAGGATGGACTGTTGGACTGAGGATGTGCAGACCTCAGTTCAAATCCTGACTAAAAGCCGTGAACCTCACTTTGCATCAGTCACATACCTCAAACAACTGTTGTGAAGACAGATAGTGTAACTGTTGTGCTCAGTGTTACTGAGAAGTTTGGTTTAGTTGGGATTCTGTACATACCCTGTAGACCCTCCAAGTAATTAAGCGCACGTTAGCCTAGTGCAGGGATGTCCAATACATCAATCGTGATCTACTGGTCGATCCCTGCGAGGTTTTGGTCGATCGCTGGCCCCCTTCCGGCCCCACCCCCTCTCCCTGTTCTGTAACATTATTGTTACAGAAGGGAAGCTGGAGTTTAGAAACGGAGGCTGTTATCTGGCCAGTGATTGTAAGGTTAGTGGCTGCTGCTGTTCCTCCCTCAGAAGAGCTGCAAAAAAGTCCCTAACACCCCCCCACACACACACACTTTGACCTGAACCCCTAAAAAACTGGGGTAGATTTTAATTTTGAAAGTAGATGGCCACCCCTGGCCTAGTGCAAAGTCCTCAGTGGTGTACAATGATCTCCAGATTAAGGCCCCCAAATTTAGCCTCTGTGAATACACATCATTTGTGTGCAGAGTGCCCATTCAGTACACCAGTGGAGTGTGTCAGTGGAACAGAAAAACACCAGACAGTTCTTTATGCTGGTCAGTGACCAAAATAAAGTTTGATACAGACAGTTCTAGGTAGAGTCAGTGCCTTTACTGACAGTGTAATGCAAAGGTACAACCTACAAAGGTTATTTATTTTCCTACATTTTTAGTCCATTCTTTCTGCAAGAAACTCTGCAAGAAACTGTTACATTCCCTGCTCCCCTTTATTCTCACAGCAATCCTAGGAAATAGTGCAAACTGCACACAGTGACTTTTGTAACTAAACCAAGCAGAATTTGAACCTCAATTTCCCTGGTCCAAGTCCAACACTTTATCCACCCACCATGTTTTCCCCACCACAACCTCACCAATGCAACATTTTAGATTTTTGTGACCACACAAAGCTTACTTTTTCCTTTTCTTTCCCCTCTGTTTAACTTACAAGGGGAAAAATAACCATATACTGAAAAGAGGTAACAGGTAGTGTGATCCTGTTCTATTATTTCTTTGTGCAACTGCTAAAGGTGATGTCACTCATTAATCCACACTGCTGAATCAGAACATTCCCACAAGTGTAATTACCTAATGATAATCAGATCCCAAGGTGTCATAACACCTAATTTGGGAACAATAATAGTAGTGTTCATGGGGAGCTTGGGTGATTAATCTGAAGAGCTACTTTTAGCACATGTGTCAAACACGAGAGGCACTCTCAAATGTGCTGAACAAAACAATAGCAAGTCTTTAACTGCCGATTCAAACAAGATACAAAGTTAAGAAGAAATGTTAAAAGCTATGCATGCTTGTGAAGACAGGATCACACAACCAAGAAAGAGCTGTAAGAATGATCTGTAAGGTTTTACTAGGACTTTAGATCCTGGGCATCATTAAAAAATTGGTGCAATGTTTTCAAATATCCTTTTAATAAAACTTCCAGAAGGGTAGGTGTGTTATTCTGTTGCAACAGTGGGTCTTGTGGCACCTAAAAATCTAACAAATTTAATATGGCAAGGGTCACCAACATGGCATCCACAGCCACCAGTTTGCCCACCAGTACCTCCTGTTGTGCTTGAGAAAGGAGTTTAAAAATATTCCCACAAAAATCCACATTGTCCCACCTACACTGAACATGCCTTCTTAAACCATGCTGACATTTAACTGGACCTCAGCATTATGTGCCCACCCTTTCATCTATTATTTCATTTTTATTTTACATAATTTATACACCACCTGATTACAGTAAAACTTCTAAGTGGTCTACAAAAAATATTAAAATTATAAAAATACCAATTTAAAACATTTGAAAATAACTAAAATTAAGAGTAAAAAATATTCAAAAATGACTGTATATGTTTCTGGATAGGTTTCCCTAAACAAAAAAGTTTGCCTAACGAAAAACCAGGCACTGAAAAGAGTACAGCGAAGGCACCTGCCTGATGGCAGAAAATTTCAAAGTGTAAGTGCTACCACACTTCTAAGTGCTACTTAGAATTGTGGAATGAGTATTATGTGGCAGCTGTAACAGCACCAGCTCTGCAGATGAAAGCAGTCAACTGGGCACATATTAGGTAAGGTGAGCCCACAAGTAAACAATTCCTAAGCCATTAGGGACTCTACATACCAACAGTTACCACTCTGAACTTGATCTGGTAACAAATCAGCAAGTGATGCAGATCTCAGGAGCAAAGGGGATATATGCTGATAGGGTCTCACTCTTGTCAGTAATTGCACTGCACCATCCTGTATTAACTGTAGTTTCCAGGTCTAGCATAAGGGGAGCTCCACAGAAAGTGCACTGCAGTAATTCAATCTTGAAGTCACCAGGTTCCTGAACTACTGTGGCCATGCCCTCCGGGTCCTGGAAAGGCTGAAGTTGTTGTACTAAGCACAGCTGGTAAAAGGCACTTTTAGCCACTGGTTACTTGGGTCTCCAGTGACATAGCTAGATTTTGAAGCATGCCTTCTCCTTCAAGGAGAATGCAAGCCCACCCAAAACAACAAATTGACCAGTTTTCCAGACATGGGAACTACTTGTCCACAATGCATCCAGGATTCAAGCTAGGCTTATTTTCCCCTCACCCATCACACCACTGCATCTCAGGTACAGTGGTACCTCGGGTTACAGATGCTTCAGGGTACAGACTCAACTAACCCAGAAATAGTACCTTGGGTTAAGAACTTTACTTCAGGATAAGAACAGAAATCATGTGGCGGCAGCGCAGCGGCAGCAGGAGGCCCCTTAGCTAAAGTGGTACCTCAGGTTAAGAACAGTTTCAGGTTAAGAATGCACCTCCGAACGAATTAAGTTCTTAACCCAAGGCACGACTGTACTGGTCAAGCAGCCTATCCTGATTCAAATGTTATAGTGAAACAAATCAAGAGTGTCACCAGCATACTGATAGCATCTTGCCCTAAGACACATAATGACTGCTCTATATAGATATTAATTAACACTGGAGATAAAGTAGTGCTTTCTAGGACCCCATGACATAATTACGGGGGGGGGGGTCATCAGCAAAAAGCACCCTCTTAATGTTACTCTCTGGACCTGGACCAGATTCACTACAGCACAGTGCCCCCAATTCCTATTCTATGGAGCTGGTCCAGGAAGATGTACGGTCATAAACTTTTGTAAACTAGAGTATTATTATTATACATAATAACTAACTAAATAAATATACAGACATTTAATACACTGCCCTCAAAGCCTGGCAACCACCACTGACAGTGCCACCATAATAAACTTTTGTAAACTAGAGTCCACATTATCAGATATTTATTTACAGATAGGTAGCCGTGTTGGTCTGCCATAGTCAAAACAAAATAAAAAAATTCCTTCCAGTAGCACCTTAAAGACCAACTAAGTTAGTTCTTGGTATGAGCTTTCGTGTGCATGCAACGTAGTTGGTCTTTAAGGTGCTACTGGAAGATATTTATTTAGTTATTGTTATGTATAATGCATACGCATTCCGATTTAAAAGTTGGTAAACATGGACTCTAGTCCATGGGCATAGCCAAGGGAGGCAGGGGGAAAAACTGCCCCCCAATCAAATAAATAAAAATACTTGACCAATTGCATCACAGGTAACTCAGTTCTGCCCCACCCCCCAAATAAATCCTGGCTACACCCATGCTCCAGTCAGGTGAGCTCAAGATGAATGAGTAAATTGGCAGCAGCTACATAAACTTAGCTAACTGAAAATAATCAGACAAAATGCCAGTTACCAATAACTACCGACTTAGCCAAGATGAGTTATTTTTACACCAAAGCAGGATATTGACCAAATTTCAAAAACAAACTTTGGATATTACAGTTTGTTTTTCATTTTGTTGAAGGATTTAATTCCAAAGCTGACTTATACTGAACTGTAAAAAAGAAAGCTATGTACAACACCATATACTTAAGCACATTTTACCCCTGAATAATTTTTGGCACTATGGCTTACCTTTCCCAAATATAAAATCCTCAGCACCCTCAACAAATTACAGGTCCCAGGATTTGAAGAGTGTGTGTTTTAAATGTATGGCATGTACACAGAACAGTGAGGAAAGACTGTGAGCATGATGAAAAAGCCAGGCTATTTCATAGCTAGAAACCTTATAGTAGATTTTTTAAAAAAAGAAACACATACAGACATCACATAAAAAAAAAAAATCTGAATCCATGGAATATGCAAACTGGAAAATGCTGGTCACTTGCAATTCTCAAAGAACCAGCTGGGCCTACTTAGGAAAGAGCATTGCTACACCTCTTCAGGAATATTTTGGAGACTAGATAGAGAAAACAGAGCAGAAACAGTTTTGTTTCTTGGGAGGCTTATCAACCATGACTAGGAGGACATTATTTAACTCCTTAACTTCATAATACAAAGATACAAGAAAATTTTAATAGCTTTTAAGAATGGATGAATTTCACCATAAGAAAAAGAGAGAAAAGGTGACTTACTAGCAAATTTGTTTTTAGATGTCTTCTTCCTCTTCCACATCCTGTAAAGTAAACCTAGCTCCTCCTGACTAATCTCCACCTGCTTGAAATCCCAGAGGCAAACTACAGCCTGCGTCAGAATACAAAAGGAATAAGGCCGCCCTTTTTACATGTAACCATTTACATAAGTGTCAGGGAAGCAGGTCAGTAAGATGGAGGCTGAATCATAGAAAATCAAACCAGGAATCTTTAGAACAGGGCAACTAAGAAGGAAACCATATAGAAGAATCACCACAGTGAAAGGTGAATCCTTCATAGGCTGTTTGTCTCAAGTCACAACACACTGAAGACAAATATTTTTCAACAGATAAAATGTTAAAATCTTCCACACAAGATATGCCTTCTACTAATTATAATGCAATACATTTGGAATGCAAAATATGTAGAAGTCTACAAGTCATCAACAGAAGGCTCTATCCTGGAAAAATGTGGCATAACAGGAAACAAAAAAAAGGTATGGTGCCATTTGGCTATATAGGTTATATACCTGAGTTTCTAACACTGGCTACAGCTATCCCTCACAATAACCAGTACCAAGGTTCTATTGATTTTTTTTAATGCTTTATTGAAATTAAAAAGAAACAACAACAAAAAAAAGATTTTTCCAGAAAAAAGAAAAGAAAACGGTAATATTTGTTACATCGTATCACAATAAGTTCTTCCTGCATTTCTAACGACTTCCCATCACCCCATCTTGCATCTACCACTTAATCTATCTAGGGCATTGTTTGTTTTCATTTTCTTTTGTTAATTTTCATCAGTAATATATTCTCTTATAATTATCCATCATACCACAGAAGTCATATTATTACAATAGTCTTTAAGATATTTTTGTACATGTCCCATTTTCTAATAAATGTTTGATTGATGTGACCTCTCAGTTTCTCTGTCATTTTTGCCAACTCAGCATATTCTAGCAGTTTACTTTGCCACTCCAGTTTAGTCGGAATTTTCTCTCCTTTCCAATTCATAGCGATTAGGTTCATATTGATAGGACCCCTAAGGCTTTCCAGTTCTGCAGGCCAAACACACTCAGTTTAATCAGCTTTTTCATGTTACACAGCTTTTTAGACATAGGATGCTGCCTTATACCAAGTCAGACCTTTGTAAACTACTTCAGTCTTGTCAGTCTTGCCTATGCAGCACACTCTCCAGGCTTTCAAATGGAAGTCATTTCCCAGCCCTACCTGGAAATGTCAAGGACTGAACCTAGGACCTTCAGCATTCAAAGCCGATGCTCCACCACTGAGACAAATTATGACCCCAACCCTTAAGTAGTATTGTAACTCTGAAGTCTTTTCCAATTTGAAAGGTCCTTCTTGAAACATGGCACTCAAAAGCTAACTCAGACCTTCAAGCATTGCACAGAATTGTATCAACCTGTAATCATGTGGGGTTGTTATTAACTACAACCCCACAAACATCTGGTCAATTACTAGCTATTTAATCATCGTCTTCCATCTTATATACATGGTTCCTCTACATCCCTGTTCAATGCCATTTTATTCCTAAATAGTAAGCCAGAACTAAATGGTGCAACTCAGCAGTCTGATGTTAAGAGGAATCACTGTGGTGAATTACGGTGCCAGCCATAAGATGGCACTTGGGGAACAATGCCCTATAAAAATAGTCAGAGTGGCATTTCACTTGAGTTAATAGATCTTAGTCTCATGGACCATCTCATTCATTCTCTCATATATATATATATATATATATATATATATATATATGCATGCCAGGCACTCCTGTCTTCCACTGCCTCCCGCAGTTTGGTCAATATATATATAGTAACTGATCAGTTTATATCAGAGTTCTCAAAGCACAGCTAGGGCTTAGCTAAGATTGTGCAGTTGGTACACAGAAAGACATGAACAGAATTGTGTATAAAAGCAAAGGAGAGGTGTCAAATAAATGAATTCAACGTAACAAAATAAATAAATAGAAGCTTACATATCTCTCATGGTTGCCTCATACAACAAACAAACCAGGATCTAGAGACACTTGACCTGAAATGTTTAGTGAGTCAACCATCAAAGATTAACTCATCTCCTCAGTAATAGCTCCAACCAGTTAGAAACCAGGTAGAAACTAATCTCCACCTAGAAACTCAAGCACAAAATGTGTTCCATAAGCAACTGGGTGCCTCCCTGCTTGCTTTTATACACAATACCATTCCCTTATAGGCAATATTAGGAAGAGCTGCCACAACATAAAACTGAGCCTCATGAAAATCGAAATCGCGTATATTTCAAACACAATTGGAGAAGCCTGCAAACACTCCGTTCTGCCCCCTTTTGAGACATTTTTGGGTCACTTCCGAGTTTGGCGCAATGTGTGTTTGTGCGGTTGCGCACATATCAGGCACACCTAAAATGGCTGCTACCTGTAACAGAGAAACAAAAGTGTGGAAAGGTTGTATGAAGTGCTGTTTTCAGAGTCAAGGAGAAGGTCTGTTAGGGGAGAATGCAAAAAGTACAGAACCGTGAGAACTGTAAGGTAAAGGTAAAGGGACCCCTGACCATTAGGGTCCAGTCGTGACCGACTCTGGGGTTGCGGCGCTCCTCTCGCTTTATTGGCCGAGGGAGCCGGCGTACAGCTTCCAGGTCATGTGGCCAGCATGACCAAGCAGCTTCTGGCGAACCAGAGGAGTGCACGGAAACGCCGTTTACCTTCCCGCCAGAGCGGTACCTATTTATCTACTTGCACTTTGATGTGCTTTCGAACTGCTAAGTTGGCAGGAGCAGGGACCAAGCAACGGGAGCTCACCCCGTCATGGGGATTCGAACTGCCGACCTTCTGATTGGCAAGTCCTAGGCTCTGTGGTTTAACCCAGAGCGCCACCCGCGTCCCTGTGAGAACTGTAGTGTTCTCCTAAAAAGCATTATCATGGGAGTCTTTTTAGGTTGTGACAGAGACAGTATCAGAAAAGGGTAGCTCACTCTTTAGCCAAAATGGCTTCCAGAACCGTATTTTTTTAAAAATAAGACATGAAAAGTCCTTGCCAGCAATTAAAAAAAACCATGATAAAGAAAGGAAATGGATTGATAAATAAAGAAATTAGGTACACAGGTATAAATTCTTAGTTACAAGTTCTGTCTATGACCAGATGGGGTGGAAAAATTCATGGATAATATGCGACAAAAGTTGCTGGTCTCTTAGCCCCACCTATGGAGTAGCCCTGCAGTCCCTCCTCTATGGCTTCTGAGCAGAGCTGGTGATGACCCTTCATGCCTTCTGTTCCTTTGTGGTGGCTTTGTGCAGAAATGATCCTCCGAATTAATTGATTTGTGCAACCTGGCCCTACAGAATTTGACCCCCCTCTCATATATACCCACATCTGTTCCTGTTAATCAAAATCAACCAAGGAGACTGTTTATTATCTAATCTATAAATTACGGTAGATTTGATGTCTGTTATTATTTCATGTATTGCAAACTGCTCAGAATGCTCCATTCTGGAGAACTATACAAGTTTAGAATTAATTACACCTTTCCCTCCAAATCTCATAACTGGTTTTAACTTCTCATGGTGGGATAGGGATTTATTTATTTAACTTTCAAGGAGATGAACTAATGCAGCTGTTGGCTAAATGCTGAGGCGACCAATCAATCTCAACTTTACCAGAAACTTACTAGATGACATTAGGTAAACTGGTCCCTCAGATCCCCACTTCCAATCTGTAATTTGATGATTTAATCATTTTTATTAAAGATTTTCTTGGTCTACAAAAATACGTGCATTGTCTCTTTTGACATAATACTGACCTACCTTGTAACAGTTAAAACAAAGCAAGACACTATATAACATTTTATGGAACTACAACCTATCCTTAAAACTTGAACTTTATTCTAGTGTTCTGTGAAAAGAATTATTGTTAGTGTTGATAGCAATTAAAATTCCACTGGCTCTAGGAATCTAACACCTAATGCAACCTACAGTGCTGCCAAGAGTGTAAAATAAGGTTACATGTTATTCGTAGGTTCTTGAAGCAGAGCAAGGTCAGTGGCTCACTTATTTTAGGAGATGAATACAATTAACAGAGCCACCTGCTGGCAATAAGTGCGGTGGAATTTGTTGATGACTGCCACAATTGCGTAAGTTGAAATGGAAGCAAATTTACTGAGAGTCAGAGACAATTCCTTGATGCTGCTTTTATGGCTGCAATCTACACTCTTTACTGGAGTAAGATTCATTAAGCTCAACAGTACCTACTTCTGAGTAGATATGCCTAGGACTCTGGTGTAACAAACATGCCCAAAAGCAGTTTATTAGCAATCCTTTGGCTTGTAGTAAGTTGACTTTGTATTCATCAAAAATAACCAAGCATTTGACATAAAATGGAGTGTAACCACATCAAGAGCAGGCAATCTCCCATCCACCAAAGTGGATCTTTACAAACAATATGTGGACTGGTATGGTTATGTCCCCCTCTGAATTCCCTGAAGCATAATTACTTATATAGACAAGTACAGTAAGAGTTGCTATTTTACATATATACTTTTATTTACAGAAATAGTCTCACAAAGAAATAGTCAATGAAATATTGGGGGGGGGGGGAGAGAGAGAGAAGAGCAGAGGGAAGAACAAGACAGACCCTGACAGTCATTATGTTTGGCAGGTGACAACAACCACTGCTTCATGGTTTAAAGTCTGTATTCTATAGAGGACAAAAGTATCTGCAACTAGGAGTTTCCCCAAAAACACAAGCAATGTATTTCCAATAAAATAAGTAAATCTATTTGCCTTTTTTCTAGTAGTAAACATGTATATAATGCAGGTTTGCTCCTAGGTGTAGCCAGGATTCGGGGGGGAGGTAGGCTTTATGTTGGGGGGGGGAGGCAGAACTTAGATATATGTGATGCAAATGGTCAGTTAGTTAAGTATTTCTATTTATTGCTTGATGGGGGGGCTGACCTCCCTGCCCATGCCCATAGGTTTGCGCTGGTTCTTAGACAGTAAGTTTCTAGTAAATTGCTCAAGTCCATGCCTTTCCCTCCGTTTCCAAACAGTTTTGGAAACCCCAGCTCCCTGTTTTTCCAGTTGTGTCTTCTCCTTCTAAAGCAATACTCTTATCTAAACCTTCTTATCTTCCTTTTAGGAGTCACCACCCTCATCAGCTATGAGATGGCCATTATAACTCAGTTTTCCATTTTGGTAGAAAAGAAAAGTCAGGAAAATAGCCAAATTGAAAATATTTTATTAGAATGATTGAATACATTTCTGTTTCTTTCTGTAAATGATAAATGGGGCCTGCAGCTCCATCTCCCATCAGCCCTGACTACTGGAAATGCTGGATGGGGCTGATGAAGTCCGATAACAGCTTGAGAGACACAGTTTCCCAACCCTGTGGGAATGTCTACCCTCACCAGAATTCACATTTCAAGGTTCCAACCTACAATGTTCTTCCTCATGAACTGTAAGCTGTAAGAATCTCAACCAATACAATTCACTCTTATGCCTTCATTTTTAACGTTTCCTCTCCGACTGACTATTGATTCCACTGTGGAAACAACTTGGTTTTTTTCCTGGGAAGAATTGATTTTTGGAGTGAGGGTGGGAAAGGGGACTGAAATACTGTACGTATAAGCAACACTTACTTTGGAAAACCTAAACTTATTTTACTGCCTTAACCATCAAAAGATGCATTTTAACTTACAATAACCTAAGACACAGTATTAGACTATGTAGCATATTCATGAAATGCACAGAGCAATCCTATGCACATTTACTATTAAGCAAGCTTGGGTATTTAAGATAAAGCCACAAAAGTATAGAGATCTATTATTCAAAACAGACAGGATTCCTTCTCAAACTTTCCTCAAATGTTTAATATATTAAAGTATAATTTCCTTTAAAAAGACAGAAATCCACCAATCTCTACTCACCTGTGACGGCATCATAGAATTCTTCTTCACTATTCATTGTAATGTTTCTTCTGCACCAGCAGGTTACTTTCCTCTAATGCATGTTGCTCTTGGTGAGAGATAACTTTTATATGAAAAATAAAATCCGTCCAGATAATCTGTTTGGAAAGGGGAGAAATATAGTGTTTCAACTTCTATTTACATAGGATAATTCAATGGACCAAGCCCACCATTTCCGACAAGTGAATATTAAGCACCCAAAGGCCTATGTTTGGATGCAATAGCATACAGCAAAAAGGGCAATATATATATAAAAATAAATAATTGCCCAGTAGCACCTTAGAGACCAACTAAGTTTGTTCTTGGTATAAACTTTCATGTGCATGCACACTTCTTTCGTATCTGAATAAGTGTGCATGCACATGAAAGTTTATACCAAGAACAAACTTAGTTGGTCTCTAAGGTGCTACTGGACACACACACACACACACACACATACATATATTTCAACTGCGTCAGACCAACACGACTACCTACCTGAAGCAAAAGGGGAAGGGGAGAAAAACCTGTTTCCCTTTTTAAAAACATGTGGCACACTGTAATGATTCTTTTCATGTACAATGCCATTGAGATTCCATATTTAAAGCAGCTTACAATAAAATAATCATAACATTCCCTCAAGACAATTATTTCTATCTAGCATGAATGCTGAGGCTCTTTACACCGATATACCCCATAGATTGGCTATTATAACCCATCAGGTAGTGATCCCTGAAGGTGCAAGGTATCACAGAATCATGGAATTGTAGCATTAGAAGAGACCCTGAGGATCATCTAGTCCAACCCCTGCAATGCAGGAATCTCAACTAAAGTATCCATGACAGTCATCCATTGTTTTCTAAATAAGTCAACAACTCTCCAGGCAAACTGGAGTCCCCCTTGTGTTCTCTCCCTTAGGGTTGATTCTGGAATCCCTTCCCCATTCCATAGGCTCCAGGGTCCTGCTGAGCTCCACACCCGTAAATTTCCTGTTCCCTAATACAGCCAGTGGAGGAGACTCTTGAGAGTCCCATGGACTGCAAGAAGATCAAACGTATCCATCCTGAAGGAAATCAGCCCTGAGTGCTCACTGGAAGGACAGATCCTGGAGCTGAGGCTCCAATACTTTGGCCACCTCATGTGAAGAGAAGACTCCCTGGAAAAGACCCTGATGTTGGGAAAGATGGAGGGCACAAGGAGAAGAGGACGACAGAGGATGAGATGGTTGGACAGTGTTCTCGAAGCTACCAGCATGAGTCTGACCAAACTGCGGGAGGCAGTGGAAGACAGGAGTGCCTGGCGTGCTCTGGTCCATGGGGTCACAAAGAGTTGGACACAACTAAACGACTAAACAACAACAACAAAAATACAACCAAAATGAACAAAAAGGTAGATTTCTCCCTCCACTGATTTTTTACACAAACACCCAACTGAAATTCCCCTACTTCCCTTGAAGCCAAAAGTCACATGGCACAGCAGCAGCATTTATCTCACAACCTCTCAGAAGCCTCATAATTAAACCATTTCATTGTTTGTTCCTTGTGTTATATATTCTTTTGGTAACATTCATTTTCTCAAAAAGTTCCAACTTGTTTCTGCCACCCTCCGAATGACAGCACTCTGGTAACCAAGCTAGACAAAATGTTACACAACCTTGACTCCAATGCATTTTGATTAGTGTGCTGGTTTGGACCAGCTCTTCTGAAGCAAGAACATCCTGTGTCACACTAGGAAATGCTTTCCCAGCACAACATTTGAGCCAACTTCTCCCAATGTTAAGAAGGGCTTATTGCCCAAACACAGAAAAGTAGTCAGAAGACTTGTTCAGAGATACACATACCAAGCAAGCATGGTAACAAGCATCTTGAAAATAGGCAGCCACCTGCAGCAGATTTTGCTGTGTTTATTTTTCCATAGAAAATAGCCCAATACCATGGTGATGACAGATTGTGCTAATTTATTCAGGCTTCGCTGACTTCTTCTTACAAGATCATTATCTGCCTTTCACAAGGCGAAACTGCTTAATTTTTGGCAGCAAACTGGATGGCTCAGGACATTTTACTATAAAAAGGTTCAATATCTGGAAAAATAAACAGTATACTGTAATTACTACTGCTTTAAGAGAAGTCAATCTGCTGCTTTTCATACTTGCAGGCTAATGTTTTCTTTTCAAAATCAGAGGGGAAAGCCCAAAAATAATGAAAGGCAGCAAACTGACCACTAAAAGCGGCAGGAATAATACTGCTTACTTTTTCATAGATTCCTTTCTCATTACCGCATCTCTAATAATTTGTTAAGCAACAGTTACAAGTATTTCTCTTACGACACCAACAGATCTTGTAAAGGCTTCAGTGCAAATGATTCTACTGCCTTGAAATCAAGCTATTTATAATATACCTTACACAGTATATCCCGTCTTCTTAGAAAGCTTAAAAAGCTGCAAATATTATCTTTAAAATGTAAGAAAGAAACAAATTGAATTACAAAGGTACAAAACATAAAAGTCTCAGTTCAGATAACTGTATGCTGCTGTAGCATTTCATTTTTTGTCTGGGAGAGTATAAAATAAAATGAAAAATATAAAAAAGGAAACAAAAGTTGCATAACACTATAATTTTATACTGTACATGCTTGTCTAAGAGAAAGGTATATAAATGAAATTATTATTTTAATACATATACATTTCTTTAAAACCTATTATAATATTATTTAAAAACCTACTATATTTTTTATCAATGCCTTCCAAATGTCACAATATTTGTCTATTCACAGTCAACATCTATATGCTATCCGTTCTTATGTTGTAAGAATTGTCATATCTTCTATCCATTGATTAAAGGGGGCCATGGATTTATCTTCCCAGTGGATTAATATTAGTCTTTTTAGCTGTAGGGAGGGCATGGAGAATCCATTTACACTACCAGCTGTCAAGTTCCATATCCTAGGTAGATAATTTAAAATAGTATTATCTTCTGACAATATTAGCTTTTTCCTCAAAGTAATATTTATACAATTTACACCAGCAAGAGGTGCACAGCTTACCAAGATGTACTAGCTTACTGATCAAATATTTTATACAGTATTTTATTCCAGTGAACCAAAGGTAGTCTAGAAGTTGTGAGCATGCTTCACAAGTGACATCCACAATTGAATGTGGTGGCGATGAGGAAGAGAGAAAGGGATTAGATCGCTCAAATTCTTGAGATAGCAATGAAGAGGGTGGCCTGAATATTTATGAAATAGTTCACTTTTTCTTGGCAAAATGCACTGTAAATTGCATACATCCCAAATAACGATACACACACAAACACACACAAATACAGGTAATGGATCAGATCTCTCACAGCAGCACTGAATTAATTCTCATGGAATCTGAAAACCAGTTTCTTTTTCAGTAATAGTTCTGAATGCATGAACAAACAAGATAACAAATCTTTGAGACTTTCAGAGATGCTCTACTGGTGCTACCCTTCCAGCTTGAGCTCTGAAGGCCATACCTCCTAAGCAAACATGAGAGCAGAAATTTATCAGAAGAGCATTTGAGATCCTCCCCCAAATAGCATACCTGATGATAATTTGCTTATCTCAGTTCCCTAGAAAAGCTACAGAAACAATTTGCAAATTAAGCTGAACATGTAGCTCTTAATTCTGGTCACAATGGGGTAGGTAACCCATACCTTTGGTCTGATATGCTCATTTTCAGGGTGGTATGTCCCACTACAATAGATGCCTGTTTAGGACTGACAGTAGCACCATCTTGCATGTTTACTCTCTAAGTTAGGATTTATATGGCCATGTCACCTCCACACATAAAGCCAACTCTTGCATTCATATAGACTGCACAGTCTATATGAAACATGTGAAAGGATCCAACATAAATTCATGACTCGGTCTACCAGGAAAGCACTCCTGATTGATCTATTTTTGAAGGAAACAACGGCTCAATAAGCTTGATAGCAAGCATTAATATCTGCAATTGCTTTTCAGAGTTACTGTTGAGATTAAATTTCTTTTCTGAACAAAACAAATGAAAAATGGGAAGAGATACATAAAAAAAAACACATTTAACCACCTGAAAGACATCCTGGTGAAAGACAGAAAGGGGGAGGGGGCAGAAAAAGAATCAGCCACCTGCAGACATGAAGACATGATCAGTTTTCTTGTTTATAAACTGTTTTAGCAAAACTAATAGAGCTTATGTAGTAGCCTTTTCTGTCCCACTTGACTAATCCCTGAAGTTTCATAAGTGTAATGAAACAGGTTGTCCAAGATGTTATAAATACCAAGATGCCCTAGAACACTGAGCACTGCCATTTGAAAATAAGATTTCTCAACCTGGCTTCTACAAGTCAATGAAATATTCAAATATAAACTTGCTGAGAGCTTGTGGATTAGAGACCTTACTTAAACAATAGTACTTCACCAAATACTACCTGATAAGACATCATAGGGAATACACATTATGAAATATAGCCAATGTTAGTCCTACACAGAGTAGACTCACTGAAATTAATCAACAGGACAAATTTAGGTCAATTTCAATGGGTCTACTTGGAATAGGACTTAGGAAACAACTTGATGCTCCATGTGGGAATAAGATGAAAAGGTCTGTGCAAAAAATGCCAAATACAGTCCAAAGGGGTGTAAGACTATCCTGAAAGTTAGTACATAGAAACAAAAAAGATGGGCCTTAAAGTGACAAGCCAAACACTAGCCACCTGAACACCAAACACAGAGTAAAGACAATCCAAATTTCTCTTCTGTGGGTTAAATGTCATTAGTAAGTGATGTCACAATGATTTCAGTGGGTCTACTTTAAACATAACCAAGTCTGGATACTACCCATATCCTTTACCTAATGTTTCAGAGTGAAGTAAAAATCACTTCAGGGTGGCTAGTTCAACCTTGACATTCTAGCAGATCTGAGTGACTGTGTGGGCTAGTTGACTATCTGTACTTTGTGCCATGCTTTACATTTGTTCTTATGTGAAGATATGTAAACACCTAGTAATTGAGATAAGGGTTCATTCCCCAGTGTTCTGTATAAAATAATACTCTGTCATGAGTCTATGGAGGTGTCATGGAGGGGGTGATCAGAACCTGAGGAAGAATGGTAAGGGCTCAGGGAATTGGAGCTGGATGACCCCAGGAGCAGTTTGGGATAGGGGAGTTGAGATCAGGATCTCTTTTTTAAAAAAATATTTTTTATTAACCGGCCAATCAAATCAAATCAAATCAAATCACATAAATTCTGAATTACAAAGCCGAATTTTAAATTTTGTTGAGGGGACCCATATTTCAAGATCCGAAGGGGGATCAGGATCTCAAGAAGCATCAGAGTCCAAGGTAGGGATCATCAGTTTGGGGAAAGGAGAACTGGATTCTGGGGAGGACCAATTTGGGTTGGCAGTGAAAGTTTCCACCCTTACAATGTCAAACTGTCCTAGTGAGAATGTTGAGGAGCCACCTCCAGTGTTTCCTCCTGCCTATATGGGGCCTTTCTGTACTGGAGAGACAAATGAGTGTAAGTCAGATTACTGACTGGACAAGAAAACGACAGCTCCAGCACATGCAGGTTCAACTCACTTGAAGAAATGCCTGCTTGCTTGCCCAATCTAGAGATCCTGGCTGCTTGCTACACAAACAGCTGTGCCAACAGCTGTGCCTGCCCCATCTCTCAAAAAGAAGAGACAGTTGGCTTGTCATTTGTTAGATCTATGTCTTAACTTTTGCACAGCCATTTATCTATATCTCTTGCGTACCTGCTGTACCTTGTAGCCTATGCCTTGCCAATGAACTGATCTGATCTGGACATTAAAGACTTTCACAGAAACCGAACTGGGAGAGTTAATTGTCCAGCAGTGAAAGTCAAGGCACACCTTATGATTTGTATCTTCCAAATTCTTGCTCTATAAGCTTAAACATAAGCCTTGTAGTTATAACTTCTCTCCACACCTTTAAAGTAAACACCAGCCACATATTTATCCAAGTACTTGCACTACCCAAAGAGTGGCATTTATGTTAGTGTGAAAAATGCATTACTGCCACACCATTCTTCTGCTGAACACTGAGCATGAAAACATGGCCGCAATGAGACAAAACATATTATCTAGCAGTCCACTAATTTTGGCTTAGAACCCAGCCAACATTTTTGTTCATCAGTAACCCTGCCGCTCCTCCATGTTATCCAGTACACAGAAAACACACAAAAATGAAGCAGCAAACTTTTCACTTCATCCCCACCAAAACCCTCAAAATCAGAAACAGTAGATGCCTCTTCCACTGTTTCTGATCTTCCTAACTATCTGGTATGAACTAACTGTCTCATCTCACATTCAACATTAGAAGGTAAAACAGTAGAAAAGACTCACACGGCTTCTAATTTTCTCCAAAGCACAGCAGAAAACAAGAGATGAAACCCTGCCCTTTCACAGTTTTAGTTTTTTAAAAAAAGGTATCCCACCGAACAGCCTATTCAGGCTCTTGTGCACATTCCTGAGAAACTTGGGAAAGGGAGGGCTAGTTCCTCCCACCTCACTCAAAGTGAAACCAACACCTCCCCTTTTCAGAGTCCTCTTCACATGCACACAATTACCTAAATTGTCTGGTTTACTACAGTTTGTTTTAATAGCATCTCTCGCTTTAGTCTTTAAGGCATCAAATTTATGGCTGGTATTGACAACCATCTTTGTGGGCCTCTGATTTTATGTATTAAACATATACAGCTATTAAGGAATAAACTTGGGGGGGGGTAATAGAAATTGGACTTGTAACAAATGTGGCAGTGTACCCTCACCACCTAGCAGAAGTGCTGTTCAAAGTTCCAGCCTGTGAGCCATGCACTCATCCAGGATACCATATTACTATTATACTATACAGTGGTACCTCGGGTTAAGAACTTAATTTGTTCTGGTGGTCCATTCTTAACCTGAAACTGTTCTTAACCTGAGGTACCACTTTAGCTAATGGGGCGTCCCGCTGCTGCCGCGCCGCCGGAGCAAGATTTCTGTTCTCATCCTGAAGCAAAGTTCTTAACCCGAGGTACTATTTCTGGGTTAGCAGAGTCTGCAACCTGAAGCGTCTGTAACCCAAGGTACCACTGTATTATTAGAGACTCATGCAGGGCATTCCACTCCCTCAACCCCAGCTTTGTTTTCTTTTCCAACTGACAGTCAACATTCCATTGTTACAGAACTCAATCCTTACTGGGCTGTTTTGGGGAAAGGGATCAACTGTCCCCTTATGTCTCTCCAGAAAACATTTTTGTACTTCTGCATGTCCTGAGGTTCCCCTGAGCATGCCAGTAACTCCCCATTTGTTTCTTAATGATCCCACTGGCATTCACTACTTGGGTTCCCTAGTAGGAATAATCTCTCTCACTATTGCATAATGTCTGCTTGCTCTCATCAGCACACTATATTCTGTTCAAATGGTAAAATTTGAAAATTGTATAAAGATATTGGAACAGAGATAACACAACTAGTGCAGCACCTCAAGGAGCAAACCTTTACTGGCCCTACTGAACATTTTCCAAGACAATAGTGCCCACCCACATTCAGTGTTCGAAACTCCCATTGTTCTAGGCACATTCTGCGACAGGGAATTACATTAGGGAGAGCAGTTCTTGAGCTCTGGGCATAGTTCCGTGCCTAAGATTTCAGATTATAACTGCAGAGTGGAAGGAAAGGAGGACCATTTTCTGCCTCCCCACTTCCAGCTACTCTCTGAAGACTGGAGAAGAGACCCTCCTAAGAATATTAGAGGGGATGGGCAGGGGAAGGACTAGGCCATGTGAAAAATGAACATAATATTTTAGCTGCAACTAAATTACAGTGGTACCTCTGGTTAAGAACTTAATTCGTTCTGGAGGTCCGTTCTTAACCTGAAACTGTTCTTAACCTGAGACACCACTTTAGCTAATGGGGCCTCCCACTGCCGCCACGCCACCGGAGCACGATTTCTGTTCTCATCCTGAAGCAAAGTTCTTAACCCGAGGTACTATTTCTGGGTTAGTGGAGTCTGTAACCTGAAGCGTCTGTAACCCGAAGCGTCTGTAACCCGAGGTACCACTGTATATGGCTGCAACAACTGAATGTCTAGGCATGCTTTTTTATAACAAGAATACAAAGCTGAAAATGAATGTTTTCTGCTTTATATTCTTGTTATAAAAAAGCATGCCTAGATGTTCAGTTGTTGTAGCCATAGCCTAGTTTTAAGGTGCCATTTAGCTCCTAGCTTTCATATCTCAGTTTCTAACACTGCTCACATTATAAAGGGCTTATAACACAACTACTCTAGGCAGCCAGAAGCATCATAGCTGGACACCAGAGAGAACTGTCAGGAATGAACATGGACCAGTGGTACCAAATTGTATGGGAAACAGCCTTACTAGAAAAGCTAACCAACGGACTGAAACTGGCATGGAGACAAATAGAAGAGGTATGGCTCCCCTTTATTACATACGCAGTCCAACAAGAACCCACTGACAGCATATGAACCAATCTTTCTTTGGTGATCACAAGTAAGACTGTCATCCATGAACGCAGTCTTAACAGTGTGGGGGAGGGAGATTGTTGGGTTAAGTCAGTCATATTGTTTCATATTTCCATATGAATCAATATGGCTAACTTGACCCAACAATCTCCTCACCCGCCCCATGCAAACAAATCTCACTGCAGCCAATTAAAACAACCAATGATGCCCTGGGCCCCATCCAATCTCTTACTACTGAGGAAATATAATAAATGAATAGACGGAGGACCTATCAAAGTGAAGCTGACATAAAACCCCACATATGAACCAAGTATTATCACCCCTCCTTCTGCCCCAACTTTATGCTGTATACAACATTAATGTCTCACTTTAAATGTAAAAAAAGATTCTACAACTCAAAGAAAGAGACGAGGCATGTACTGTTAAAGAAAATCTTTAACAAAACAAAAAAAATTAAAGAAAAGAAACAAGCATTTCTCTAGTACACTTACTTAGAGGTAAGCTTCAGTAAACTCAAAGGACACAGGCTTACAAAAAAAAGTATTTAAGAACTGAGTGAAAATGATCAGTCCCTACATTTGGCCACAGGCCTTCCTCAGTGGTACGGTGGCATAAAAGTAATCAATGTGAAGTTTCTCCCTTGCATAGGAACCATTCAGGATCTCTTTACAATATACTTATGTCATTCTTGCTATATCATACAGCACTCTACAAAACTTGGGCAAACTACAGACTGGTACATCCTGATAAATGCAGTATTGCAATCTATATTGCAATCAAACATTATTACTTCTTCCAAGTACTCAACCCTCTTTCCTATTACACCATATACAAACATGGTTTATGCCTTCATTTTAATAATAATAATAATAATAATAATAAATTATAATAATAATTTATAAGCCTCTCTGGGTGGCTTCCAACAAAATATTAAAATACGGTAAATACAGTAAAACACAGTAATGATTTTTCATATCAAACAGTGTCATCAATGCTATGGAAATTATCTAGGAGGAAAGCACTGTAACTTAATTAACAAGCCAATCCCATGGGCCTATCTGCATCTACCAGCTTTGCATTTCTTTCTCTTTCACCACACTCCATTGCTAAATTCCTGGAAGAAGACTAACACTGGAATCCTATACATATCTAGTCAGAAGCAAGTCCTATTGAGTTCAGTGGGATTTGCTCCCAGGTAAGCAAATACAGGATTGCAGCCTCACTGAAAGCCCCCATGAAGATAAAGGTAAAGGTACCCCTGACCATTAGGTCCAGTCACGGATGACTCTGGGGTTGCGTGCTCATCTCACTCTATAGGCCGAGGGAGCCGGATTTTGTCTGCAGTCAGCTTCCGAGTCATGTGACCAGCATGACTAAGCCACTTCTGGCGAACCAGAGCAACGCACGTAAATGCTGTTTACCTTCCTGCCGGAAGTATTTATCTACTTGCACTTTGACGTGCTTTCAAACTGCTAGGTGGGCAGGAACTGGGACCGAACAACGGGAGCTAATCCCGTTGTGGGGATTCAAACCGTCAACCTTCTGATCGGCAAGCCGTAGGCTCTGTGGTTTAGACCACAGCGCCACCCGCGTCCCACTGAAAGCCCCTATAGCCACCCCCATTTTGGGAGCCATATGTGCTTTCCAATTCCTGAAATGGCAGAAATTGCTCTGGAGAACTTTGTGTACTCACTCTAGAGCAATTTGTGTCACTTCAGTAACTAGAAAATTATTAAGTTAAGAAGTTGCAGTGACAACATCCACTAAGTTCCTGCTCCCATGTTATGGCTGCTTTTATTAACTCGGTGCATCTAGCAACACACTAATAAAAAATTAATTATTGTGACAAATGACCGCAACAATTCTTAGTGAAACACACAAAACAAAGCAGATAAAAGTTACTCTCTGGGGAAGCATTTTTCTGTCAGTGGAAACATAAGATGACACCAATAGTTGCAGCTAATTAGAAGAGAATGCAGCATGTCAAGAAGAGTCTCTTTTCAAGACAAAGAGACTGAGTAAATGTGTACTGCACATTGTCCCAGAAAACCTGAAGTTAAAGCTACATATAGCAATTTCGAACTATGTTGTGTAATCATTGAGAGGGCACTTTCTTGGCAAAGTTAAGCAATTCTCCCCTTTCACTTCAGTGGAACAGAGTTAAGCACATGCTTGACTCTCCTATGAAAATTAATAAAATGTAAGCATTTTAGCTCTGGCTATCTTGTGCTCAAAATGTATAACTTATTTTTATATAAAACATAAAGTCTTGACACCTTAAGTCTTAACCTTCAGATTCCTCAACTATTAAATAAATACATATATTCAAGGATGGCTAGTACCCCAGTTTTAAACATTTATGCAAACTTTTTTAAAAAAGAAATTTCATCAATACACATGAAGCTTTGAGTGCCATCATTAAACAAAAACAAAAACCTAGTTTCCCTACTCAAAGCAGGTTCAATCTAAATATTGATAAGTTAAGACTAGTGAACTGATTCAGGCTACAATCCTATGCACCCTTAACTAGAGGTGAACCTCAATAAACTAATGGCCTTTATTTCTGAGGAAATATGTTTAGAATTCCCCTGCACATAAGTCTCTTTCCTTATGGTTCTACAAAGTCTAAAGTAGTTTCTGTAGCAGTCAGTAATGTCAAAGTAGAGTAGCAAAAGTTAAAGGTCAACAAATAAACCAGAACAAGAAAAATATATTGAAAAGTAGATATGAGTGTTTGGGCCAGGAAGGCAGATTTAATTCCTTTAATGCTATCACCTAAATTGCAGAAAGAAATTAAACAGATTTACAAATGTTTGGGCCCAACATGTTAAAATGCCCTGTTAAGTTAGTACTATAATCAAATTCAGACACATTTATTCAGGTTTAAAACCTTTTCCTATTTTTTTCTTTACATGCTAATGTAACAAAGATCCACTAGAATGACAGTGCAGCCCAGGGCAGAGTTTGATCAGCCTTTTATAATTACAGGTGAACTTGCATAAAGATAAAAATGTCAACGGACTTACATGCTCACTCTCTCTGCTGCTGCTCCCAGTTGAAATTGAAAGAATAGTCAAATGTCATTAGCACATCCTTAAAGACATTCCTGGGTGTGTTGTGATTCCCTGTTTTGCCAAACGATGCACTAGGTCACTGAGGGACATGTTGGCACACACAGATTTAAAACCTACACTTACACAACGGACCTTAACCAACTCTCCACGATGTTTTTTTAGATATGGTCACTGCACCTCATGTAAATATGCATTGCAGGTGAAAGAGTTTTCTAATAAATAAGGCTTTAAGTTTGTTTTGCAATCATTTGCCACATGCGCCACTTCACGCATAATTTACGTGATTATGTGCAGTTGTGGGTTATTGTTTGTAGGACCCGCCATTAGACCCATTAGGGTCAGGATATCTGAGCATCGTTCCGGAATCAGAAATGGTGTTGTTGACGTGCCTTTGGTACAACACTTTACTCAAACGTCACATTATGATGAGGATCTAACATTTTTTGTCATCTTGGCACATCAGGGACCTATTGATTAGAACAAGCTAAAAAGATTCTTTTGCAGAAAGAAACCAGATTTATTTTTCTACTCAACACTTTAAATCCTTCAGGCTTGAATACACAATTAGATTACAGCTGTTTTTTATGAGTTATTACATGGTTAACATCTTAAAGGAATATTATCAATTTCTTAAAAAAATTATTTATGGTTTTTAGTTAAAATATGGTCTCTTTAAGAAGCATTTACAGAAATTATAGCCACCTGTGGTTGTAGCCAATATTGCCTCTCTCTATAGGCATTAGGTTAATGGTCATGATGACTGAATCCATTATGTTCCATGTCTCTGATATACAAGAATACGGTATGTAAATTTATTGTTTAGTATGTGTGTTATGTTACTTGGTTTTGTGTAAAATTGCATCACATTATGTTCATTTATATAATCCAGAGTATGCACGGCTGACGAAGCCCAGTTGGGCGAAACAAGGAATTATCATGGAATCCTTGTCTTATTTTCTGCATGTGCCATTCTTCCAAGTTTTTCTTCTGATACCTACATACAAATAACGCTAGAATTCTTAAGCATCTTCACATGGAACACTACAAGATTGAAATAAGAATTCCACACTGTGGATATATGAACTGAATAGATTATATTTCCTGATCTATCTGCTGGACTTTAATTTCTCATAATATGTTTTGTTTATATAATACGTTGGTCTATAGAACCATATATTTTGATATATGTTGAATTGCATTTAAAAATAATTTATATAGTTACATACACCCTGTTGCGTTGTTTGTGTTGTTGTCAGCTGCTCCCAGTTCGCCACCACAAGCAGAACTGAATGAATGGAACTACATTTCTTGGACACTACTTTCTCCCTAATCCTATAAAGCAGGGGTAACACCTCTGGTGTGTTGATATTTTCACCCCTCCCATTGACAGACTCCTGATCTGATGTTTTGAGAAAGGAGGGGGCGGAAACTGCTCTTCTACTCTTCCACTCCTGACTGACTGCCTGACTCTGTGCGTGCAGAGAGTCTTATCTATGTAGTGACTAGAAAGGAAGCCCTGTTTAGGGAAGCTTTTAATGTTTAATAGGTTATTGTATTTTAGTGTTTTGTTGGAAGCCGCCCAGAGTGGCTGGGGAAACCCAGCCAGACAGGGGGGTATAAATAATAAATTATTATTATTATTATTATTATTGATGGCTGAGTGGGAGATGTAACACTCATGCAAGCCAGTAGTTTGTTAGTTTGTAGTAGCTATTAGAAATAAAAGGAGTTATGCTTCACAGCTAGCTTCCGCGTTATTTATACTCTGCATGAGTCTGGTGCTCACAATGCACAGTTGTGGATCCAGTGCACTGGGACCTGCTTCTGAAAGTGCTCCAGTCACCTAGCCCAGTCGGGGCAGAACCAGTTATTGGGCCCAGTTGCTGACATCAGTTGAAAGGCGTACTGACATGGAGTTCATGATGTGCTCCTTCTGAGGTAGTTTGTCCACCTTTGGTCCCCACCCCACACTCAGCTCTCACCTGTGGCTCCTAGAAGGTGTCAGCATGCAACAGTGGTCACATGCCAGGATCAGCTTCAACTGGCCGGGTAAACCAGGTGAGGGTAGTCAATGGGTCTCAAACCCTCAGTGAGTTATGGACTTCCCTTGCATGTGTAGACAGGCTCAAGTGGATTGAGCAGATGAGACAAACAGTGGGTCCAACAGTCAAGATGGTGGTTTCTGCACATGCTGCAGAGGGAAGTGGGGGGCAGATGGGGCTCAACAACATAGGAAGGTAGCTCTGATCCTAAGTCTCCTCTGCCTTGCGGGATATCTTCAGGAGAAGAAAAGGCTAAGGAATACACCCAGCACAAATCTGGAGTGGAGTCCCTAAAGCAGTTGGATGGTGCCTTGCATGCCTCTTTCCAGCAACTCCTGCAGCAAAGTTGGTGCCATACATATGGCTCTGCTTTTATCTGAACTACATCAGCAAGGCTGAGAGGAGTCTTGTCATCTGGGCAGCCCAGAACCTCCATACACACTGCCCAGGCATGTGCTCTGGGGAGGTCACTTTAGTGCAGCTAAAATAGCAGTTCAACTTCACCCAAAAATGTGCATTCTACTGCCTTTACAGACAAATGGATGCCAACAACAACAACCTACACTTACTCCGTCTGTAGCAAGAAGGAAGTGTTGAGCCTCAAGCCCATTCCCAAATTTTCCTCAGGGCAAACGTCCTGAACAAGCAAAGTTCCACATCAATATTTTTGGAAAGCTTGTTTCCTAGGATACTTAAAGAACTCTAACAGTTTGAGCAGATCAATACATATATTCATAAGTTTTCTCCTTACAGCTCTGATAAAAAAACATCAAAATGTACCTTTTCAACTCCAAATGACAGCTTCTCTTCCTATAAAAATTGATTTATGGAATTAGGTTACCAACTGCATTCATCTAACACAGCCTTCCCCAACCTGGTGCCCTCTGGAACTCTGGCCAGCACAGCCATACAATAACATAGAATATGCACAAGGTACAATTGTAAATCAAATGTTCAATTCTTTCAATTCAATATATAGGCTGTGACAATACCAAAAGCAGCATGGTTAAACCAAAAGATACAGTTCTAGTTGATAAGTAAACCTTTTCCCTTCTCTGAACTGTTGCCCGTATAACAATAATGTATTCTGCATCCAAAAAGTGCCTTGAGAAACTACACTAAATGAGCAAAAGCCTGTAAACAAGCAAAATACCTTGTTGTCTATATAAGCAACATAAAAAAGGTTTAAAATCTAAGATGCCAGCTGGAAACAGAGACAAAGGATACAGCTACATTTCTTGTGAAACATTCTATCATTAATATTTGAAAACATTCTAAACCTTTCATCAAGCCCAGTATAGGTCTGTGATTTCCGGTTTCATGTTTCACTGCTGTACATACAACTACCTGATATGAAGCAGCAAACAGGAATAATGCAATCCATAAAATTAATCATTCCTCCAGGTTTCATGCACTGGGAGACACTGTAATGCTTTGTGTAAATTTGTGGGGGCTGGGGAAAGCACCCATTCTCCAAATATGTAATAAGATTTGAATACAGCACTAGTATTAAAATCAATTTCAAATACAAAACATACCCAGACTGGAATAAAAATATCCACTTAAAAGGCTTATTGAAAAAGGAAAGTTTTCAATAGGCACCAAGACAACAGCTGTCTGATGTGCAGTGAGAGGAAGCTCTAAAAGGCCACCTGCTGTCACAGTAAACAAGATTCCTACTTCATAGAGAATGGACCTCTTGATGAGATGGTATCTACAGGGTGCCCTCTCCTGCAGAGGACAATGATCAGCTGGGTATATAAGGGGTGAGACAATCTTTTAGCTATTCTGGTCCCAAGCTACAAAGGACTTTGTACACCAATACCAGAACCTTGAACTTAGCCTACTAGCTAACTGGCAGCAAGTGCAGCATTTTCAGCAGTAGAATAACATTATGGCAGTGACTGATCATTGGGCAGCCTATGTTGATGCATTCTACACAAGCTGTAGTGTCTGAGCCCACATAGAGTGCATTGTAGTAATCCAACATGAAGCTTACCACAGACAATCAAGCTATCCTGGTCCAGAAACAGTTGCAGCTATCTTTCCTGCCAAAGCTGGAAAAAGGCACTCCTAGCTACTGAAGTCACCTGAACCTCTAGTCAGAGAGATGGATCCAAGAGCAACTCAACTATAAGCACGCTCCTTCAGGGGGAGTACAACCCCTGAAAAGCTTCTCTACAAGTTGAGGGGTCCTCCAGAACAACATGTGAAGTGGTGCTTGGGTATGCAGGAGTGAGAAGGGGAAATTGGCAAAAAATCATTTCCACTTCCTCTGGTAGGAGGCACCAATTGATCAGAGACCATTCTGTTCACAGAAGGGCATGTCTGGATCCAATCCATTATGATTTGATTGGGGTTTTTTTAAGCACGTGTTTCCATATGACCAATCATACTGAAGAGGTGGGGAAACTATTTTGGTTGAGATGTTACCCATACATGCCATATCTTATAAGAGGGGTTTTTTTCCTGAATGAGAAAGAAGGGGAAATGTCCCTTCTAAGGCAATTTCTGCCACCCATGGTTTTAATGTACCTGCATTAAGAACAAACAATGGCTGTGCACCATTTCAACTGATAAAGTGTGATCTTTTTTTTAATCAACTAACTATTGAACCTTAATTATTCTGCTTCATTAACTTTTTTACACAATGTGTACAAATTTTGTCATCAACTTGCAGTTAACCACTGTACTCAAAATTCAAAACAACTGCCCTGAGACGTTTTATATTCATTTGCCTTTGAACATTTCTAGTAAAAACAGAGCGGGGGGGGAGTGAAGGGAGAATCACACCCTTTTAAAAAGCCTCTTCTTCATACCTTTCACTATGCAAACACAACTAAATTATCTACTACTTCATTTAAAGCAGCCTGGACAGGCTAATTGACTTAACAGTACGGTATTTACAAAAAGGAAGAGGAAAGATTTCAGAAGTTTTGCCAAAATTTCTAGCTCTGGAAAACAGATATGTTACCCAGAAAGATTACACTAGTTGGATACAATATTGGATACAACACTTTCCCACAAATTACAACCTGGGCAATCCAACATGACCACCAATCTGTCTTTATGCATTTTTCTACTTTGGGGAAACTTGCTATGAACTCATACCTTTGTATACTTTGGTTAGGTTTATTTCACTGTACAGTGGTGCCTCGCAAGACGAAATTAATCCGTTCCGTGAGGCTCTTCGTATAGCGGTTTTTCCGTCTTGCGAAGCAAGCCCATTGACAGCTTAGCGGATTAGCACTACAGCTGTCAAGCGGCTTCCAGCGATCAGCTGTTAAGCGGCTTATCAGCGGAACAGCTGATAAGCGGCTTAGCGGCTTAAGAAAAGGGGGGGAAAAGCGGGAAAAACCCCGCGGGGGGATGCAAGATTTTTTTCGTCTTGCGAAGCAACCCCATAGGGGAATTCGTTTTGCGAAGCACCTCCAAAACGGAAAACCCTTTCGTCTAGCGGGTTTTTCGTCTTGCGAGGCGTTCGTCTTGCGGGGCACCACTGTACCTATATAAGGGATTTGCTTTGTTTTAGTTACAGTGCAATAAATTTCCCAAGAGATATATAGGTCAAAGTTTCAGAAGTCTAATGTTTGACATTCTCACATTATGATCAATTTGAGCTATGATTAATTAACAATTAACTCTTAATCATTATAGTTCAGATACCACATTTTTCGCCCTATAGGACGCACTTTTTCCCCTCCAAAAATGAAGGGGAAATGTGTGTGCATCCTATGGGGCGAATGCAGGCTTTCGTTGAAGCCTGGAGAGCGAGAGGGGTCGGTGCGCACCGACCCCTCTCGCTCTCCAGGCTTCAGGAAGCTATCCGCAAGCCTTGGGAGCCCGGCGGAAGTTCCCGCTGGGCTCGCAAGGCTTGCGGACGGCAGCCTGCTGCCTGAAGCACAGGGCGTGCTCCGGAGCGCACCCCGGGCTTCGGGCAGATGTCCGCAAGCCTTGGGAGCCTGGCGGGACTTCCCACCGGGCTTGCAAGGCTTCCAGGCGGTAGCCTGCAGCCCAAAGCACGGGGCACGCTCCGGAGCGCACCCTGGGCTTTGGACAGATGTCCGCAAGCCTTGGGAGCCCGGCGGAACTGTCGCGAATTCCTCGCAGCGCTTTTAGCAGAAACGCTCAGAGTCCCAGGTTTTTCCCAGTGCAGTCTTTTTAATGTGAGCTATATACAGGTATTTACAAAAACAGTCTTTACAGAGTACCTGCTCCTTAAGGCAAACGAATACTCTCCACCACACCACAGCACAACCACTACACAACCACAGCAGCTGTTGAACAGGCTTTCCTTTTAAAACAGGTGATAGCCAATCACATTCCTGCTGAGGCACTCTGACCCAGCACTTCACAGAGTATTGCATCAGCCTGTTGAAGCCTGCAGACTTACTCAGTATCCTGCGAATCCCAACAGGGACTTCCCACCGGGCTCCGAAGGCTTGCTGATAGCAGCCTGTTCTGGGGGCTGGGGTCGGGGGAAGCTCGGGCTTCCCCCGCCCCAGTCCCGTGCCTGGGGGGGAAATATTTTTTTCTTCTTTATTTCCCCTAGGTGTGCCCTATGGGGTGAAAAATATGGTACTTGTCAAGCACTGATATTTAAAAAGAGGAATATTTTCAACAAAAGCACCAAAACATTACCTAATTCATTTGTCAGGTCAATTCAAGCTTGGGTCAGTAGTCTTATCAACTACCTTAAAATGATAAAGACACTAATAATCGTGTAATGGTCTTCTACCAAGTAGGGAATCACCTACGTACATCAGTTGCTGAAATAATAAATTCAACAGATGGTAATTCAAATATATTAAAAGTTTTTTCCTCATCTCACCACGATCCCCAATCAATAATCAAATTCCCTTGGTTTCCCAATTGTGTGAACACTAGTAGTTACTTCCACCTATTTGCAATAATATAAAGTTGATGGGGTAAAATGGTCTCTTGGGTCCCAAAACAGAAGCACATTGGTCAAGTTTACATCATCATTCCAGACTACATAAGTGTCTCTCTCTCCTTACTCCTGCTGTCTTCCCTTCAGGCCTTTGTCCTGGCTTATTTTCCTGCTTTGGTAACTTGACATTAAACCAGAATTCCCTGTTTCAAACAAATGGAAGGCTCTGGATTGATACAAGCCAGAATCTTCTCACCAAAGCTAGAGAACAACGGAAGGAGGCAAAGGCAGAGAGGCCTAATTCTCATTCTCAACTTTATAAACTAGTAACAGCTGGGTAAAGGGACGCAGGTGGCGCTGTGGGTTAAAGCCTCAGCGCCTAGGACTTGCCGATCGAAAGGTCGGCGGTTCGAATCCCTGCGGCGGGGTGCGCTCCCGCTGCTCGGTCCCAGCGCCTGCCAACCTAGCAGTTCGAAAGCACCTCCGGGTGCAAGTAGATAAATAGGGACCGCTTACCAGCGGGAAGGTAAACGGCGTTTCCGTGTGCGGCTCTGGCTCGCCAGATGCAGCTTGTCACGCTGGCCACGTGACCCGGAAGTGTCTCCGGACAGCGCTGGCCCCTGGCCTCTTGAGTGAGATGGGCGCACAACCCCAGAGTCTGGCAAGACTGGCCCATACGGGCAGGGGTACCTTTACCTTTACCTTTTTAACAGCTGGGTAAGAATACAAGTTCTTGCCCACTAGATAATACTGCTCAAAAATTAAACAGCCTAGTTAATACAAAGGACATGTATAATAGGAATCTTACCTGTCAAATTAAATTTCACTGTAACATTGATTATATGATGGACTTGTAGACAGTCATTTGTACTGAAATACTTCACACCTTTTGCTCAAGCTGTGAGTACCTAAAAATAAAAAATATTAGTATAATTTTAAAATGGTATTAGAGATGGCATTTCCCCCCACTACAAAGCCAAAGTTATTTGAGGCTGTTTACCTGCTCTTAAGGTGGTAATGGCAATTTCCTAGCCACAGAAGTGGGCCAGGAGACAGTTTCAGTATTTGCCCCTTCCAACGAGCTCTTATTTACAAATAATGTATGTTGCATAGATGAACTGACTGACAGTGCTGAAGGGCAATCAAGAATTACCACTTCCTCATTAGAACTTTGCCTAACTGTAAGCCCACTGGGTACCTGCATGCCCCAATTCTTCCATCCTAATTTGATCTTCCAAGTTTTGGAATTACTACAACATAATAATACCTATGGAAACTTCCTCACTGTGGTTTCTTGACACAGGAAGGCTTAACAGTGCAAGCTTTTAGAATCTGTGTTTCACTCTGCCCAGTGCTTTACATAACAAAGAAAAGCTAAAAATTAAGGAAGTGATTGCATGCAACTATGTCAACCAATATTTTTAACCATATCCATAAGCCCAATATGCTATATTTAGAGTCTTAATATGATTAATTATTATTTGTCTTTAAAAATGGAGCCAGAGAATAAAGCCAGCCCTCTTGTGACATCTCTTCTGCTTCTAAATGAAACCAGGCTATCGTCCTAATATACCGTATTTTTCGCTCTATAAGACGCGCCAGACCACAAGACGCACCTAGTTTTTGGAGGAGGAAAACAAGAAAAAAAAAATTCTGAATCTCAGAAGCCAGAACAGCAAGAGGGATTGCTGCGCAGTGAAAGCAGCAATCCCTCTTGCTGTTCTGGCTTTTGGGGTAGCTGCGCAGCCTGCATTCGCTCCATAAGATGCACACACATTTCCCCTTACTTTTTAGGAGGGGAAAAGTGAGTCTTATAGAGCAAAAAATATGGTAGTTAGACTAAAGTGATAATGTGAGAGAAGCAGAGTCAATTGAATGGCTATTAAGAATTAGAAATTAAAATTTATGCTGAATGCAGTATTTATATTCTGGTTGCTTACAAAACAGACACAATTGGGCTGACCCCAAATATTTCACTAAACTATCAGCAAGCATATATGCATTAACTTTTCTGCCATTGCTTCAATTCAGGAAAGATGTTTTTAAAAGAAACGTTATTAATTTTTTTTAAGTAAAGACATAATGCAAACAACATCAAACATACTGAGAGAAAAGGAAAACTATAATGTGGTAATCCAGACATCCAATATAGGAAAGTCAATTTGTTTACCTTTTTTACATAATTTAAGATTCAAATTATGAATGAAAAGGGAAGTCCCCAATATGTTTGTTTGTTGTAAAAAAAAGAGAGATACACATATATTTAAAACTTACTTTGCAGACAGTGCTAAAGACTCTTCCTAACTTCAATTTTAGAATACCTGGATATCATATCAAATTTATTTCCAGGGTTGGGGTGCTCTCTGATGGCCCTGACTGCTGATGTGGAAAAGGTTCCAGCAACAAGAGGCTTTTTTAATGTAAGTGGAATGGCTCAAGGGCAGAGTGCCATAAATTACAGCCTGATTTGCCAACAACAGGAGGCCCTGAAAAGATGCTAATCTGCCTGCACCAAGCAAAGCTTGAGCCTAATTGGCTGCCTTCTAGAGTTGACCCCCAATCATATAACCACCAAGGAAGTACTAGAGAGGGAAACATTCTAGGTAAGAGATGGAGTAACTCTGCACTGAGTGTTTTGCACACAGTGGAAAAGGCAAATGCTATATCAGACAACAACACTAGCTTACATATGTGGCTGATTTTATACCAATTATGAAAGAGCCAGGATTATTAAACTGTATATTGATGGAAACACCACTACAAATAAGTATTTGTGTCAAAGTCTTTTCTTCAAACAAAGTGTAGGTTCAGTGTGTTGGGTTATATTTAACTAAGTTCTACACAGAGTAGACCAGGTAAAATTAAAGAACCTAAGTTAGACATGTTCATTAACTTCCATGGGTCTAACACTTGAGTAGGACTAGCACAGAATACAACCCAATATCTGTTATTTATCATATCAGTACTGTGCCCTTTCCCAAAGGAACTCAGGGCAGTGTTGTCAGGGAACCATGTTTCTCTGTCATTTTAAACATGTCTCTAGCAGCTCGATGCAAAAAGAACTCCATTTTGTCTATGAATGTATGATAGGCTGACTTTTAGATACCCAGGGTAAGAAATCCCTCCAGTAATATAGATTATGAAGGCATAAGACGTAAGAGCCCTGGAATATGCAGGTGCCTTCCTCTCTGCCTAGGTCTTAATGGAATCAAATCATACAGGCACATCCATTTATCAACAATCGATCTAGAGTTCAGACTTAGGAAAATCTCCAGGGAATTTCCAGGGAACTGGAAAACCTAGTAGGAAACAGATTAACACCCATTAAACTTAGGAACCACCACTGTTAGAAACTCAGATAGGCTAGGGTGACTGTGGTTGATTATCAGTTAAACACCTGGTTAGTTCAGATTACAACCTTGAGCTACTCCATGTGCCCCAGGAACAACACATCAGGTATTTTTCTAAGTCTAGTATTTGGTCAGGGCTACTTCCCATTCCAGGGACGTGGGTGGTGCTGTTGTTTAAACCACAGAGCCTAGGACTTGCCTATCTGAAGGTCAGCGGTTCGAATCCCCGCAACGGGGTGAGCTCCCACTGTTCAGTCCCAGCTCCTGCCAACCTAGCAGTTTGAAAGCACATCAAAGTGCAAGTAGATAAATAGGTACCGCTCCAGCAGGAAGGTAAACGGTGTTTCCGTGCGCTGCTCTGGTTCGCCAGAAGCAGCTTAGTCATGCTGGCCACATGACCCAGAAGCTGTACGCCAGCTCCCTCGGCCAATAAAGCGAGATGAGCGCCGCAACACCAGAGTCGTTTGCGACTGGACCTAACAGTCAGGGGTCCCTTTACCTTTACTTCCCATTCCAAAATGAAACAAGGATTGCATTCAACTTTTATTCAGAGTAGACCCATTAAAATTAGCAGCCATGGCTAACTTAGGTCAAGTAACTTCAGTGTGCCTACTCTGAGTAAAAGTTAGTTGGATATGACTGCATACCCCAACCTAACATTAATCCTAACTAACTGGCATCAGCATGAAACGTCACAAAACAAGCCCTTGAAAACAACCTTACAGCGCAGATGTGCTGATGCCCTTGCAAAGATAAGAAAGATAAATTACAGTTGCATACAAGCAGCAACCCTGAAACAAATATCAGGAGGTTTTAGTGCAAGCAGGACCAATGAAAAAAGTGCAAATGAGCCAATGCATGACAATACCAGTAGAGGACACTGAACAGCAATATTAAGGTATATTCACTACTACATTTGGTGGCAAATTACAAGCATGTGGCACATACCAAAAGACACACACCCCACTCCTTTTATACTTTTCATAATCTTGCCTCTCTGCATTATAGAAAGTGCTAAGAGTATAAAACATATATAGGGGTTCAAGATACACACCAGTTCCATCACTGTGATCAACTAACCTTCTGTTGCATTGAAATAACCCTTTTTTCCTAACCTACTTGAGACAATCTCAAGTAGGTTAGGATTGTGGGTGAAAGGAAAGAAAGAGAATTTTTTAGAAAGCATGTAATCCAGAGAAGTCAGAGAAACACTTGTAGTAGCATAAATATGTGCACTCCTAAGGACCCAGTACTATAGTTCTAAGGCTTGTAATCTAAGCCATGCTATGATGTGGGGTGGAAAAATAGCCATTTTATAAGTTCATTAGGAAGAATGAATGGATACCAATTATTAATACAATATTATGTTAGGTTGGCAGTAAGTTGTATTAAATGATTTTCATCTGATTATCCCTACTAAGTATGTGAGAGACTAAATGTATAGCACTGTTTTGTAAATTGGAATGAGAAAAATAAAAATGGGAGGTCAATAGCAATCACTAATCCTCCCCCCATTTAAATTTAAACAACACAAGGTAAATACATGCTATTGTCTTTTACTTTTTTTAAGTATTTGAATGAGAATGTCTACACAATATAACATTTAACCACATTAAGTATGTTTTAATATCCCCTTCAAATACTGTATTTCAAGTCAAACACTTGTGTGGTATTGGGACGAAAATAAAAACAGGGAATACTTTCGATGTTGTTTTCTAAATACAAATAAAACAAACATGTTAACATGGGAAAGCAGGTAGTTTTCCAATGTAAACTGGAACTTTCTGATGACAAGAGCTGTTTGACAGAGGAACAGACTACCTTAGAACATGGTGGACTCTCTGTTATTGGTGTTTTTTAAATAGACATTGGATGGCCAGCTATGAGAGATTTTCAGTTACGGTTCCTGCATTTCAAGGGGTTGGAAGAGACTCTACAATTCTATGAATCTATTATTTCCCTAATAAATTAATCTAGTTTTCATTTTTTCAATTCAAAATTTTCAAGAAAACACCACTAAAGCCATCTTCGTGTAAAAATGAATACCACCCACTTCTGCCCAAATATGCAGTTCAGTGCTGGAAAAATCATACATATGAATGAAACACGGTGAGTACACTTCCACAGTAGCTCTTCTGCTTAATATATATATGGTTGCACATCCTTAAACTCAGGCTCGGCTAAGTATAGATCGCCCAAGAGAAGCAGGCAAGTAAAACTAGCCACATCAATAAGAAATAGGCAGAATGATGGAGATACCAAAAAAAGCCTCTCTGAAGTGAGGTTTATACAGATATAAAACTTGATGAGCTTTTCAAGCAATTTCCCGCCCGCCCCCAGGACAAATTATGCAGAAATCCTTCCATAAGGATTTAACTGCTCAAGTGTCCTTACTTTTCATTCCTCCTGATTTTAGTTATGCATACCAATTACCTTCTATTCTTTGCATATATGGTCCTTGATGTAATATTTTACTGATTTATTAATTTGGGGTTGAGGAGGAAGAGTACAGAAATTTACAAATAAATAATATTGCATAGATTTGTTATATTACACAGTGACCTTCCCAAAAGATATACAGTACCAGGTTCTTCAGTTTCGCCCCTACGCCTCTGAGGCGGGAAGGGTTCACACTGCAGAAGATAAGACATTCTCAGTTGCAACAATATCCATACATCAGGGGTCAGCAAAGTTTTTGTGACTTGGGCCGGTTCACAGTCCCGCAGATGCCACGGTGAGCCGGAGTGTGTGTGTGTGTGCACGCGTGCGCGCACATTATTTCTGACGCTCCTTCTGGTGTGGAGGAGGCACACACAGTTTCCCATTGGCTGCAGGAGCTTGCTGCAGCCAATGGGAAGCAAGCCAGCATCGCAGAAAGCAATCCCCGCTCTGCTCCGTGCTGGTTTAGCACAGCACACGGGAGCCGACTAAGCGGGCGGCAGGGGTCCCCAAGCAGGTGGCGGGGGTTCATGGACTGGTTAAACAACCCCCATGGGCCGCTTGTGGCCCATGGGCCTTAGGTTGCCGACCCCCGCCATACATCAGTATCAAGCACTTTGGGAAGTCTGGGATTTGGCAGCAATAACTAAATCTAACACATTATTTGCACAATTGCTGCTTCTCAGCATATGCCAAGCTTCAGATAATACATCAAAGCAAGCTACAGTATACATACATTCTGCATTGCCTAGGAAGCCCATCATAAGAGTATTCATATTGGCTCCACAGACATCCTATATACTTTGGACATATTAACTTTCAACAGAATTCAGAATGCCTAACTGCTGTCTAAAACAACTGAGTTTTGCAATTGAGACTGCACTGCAAAATCCAAGGTGTTGCTTGTCAACATAAAATATCTCACGTCATCTCCATATCTAACCCTTTCAACTGTACAGAATAGTTTTAACTGTAAACCTCATTCATAGTAACAAACACACTGACTGCATTATTCTTGAAATGAAAGGCATAATAATAATAATAATAATAATAATAATAATAATAATAATAATGGTTTAAATTTTATGTGGGCTATGGTTTAAATTTTAGTGTTATGCAAATGAGTCTTGGGGTCCCTTGTTCTCCACTTCCCACTTCTCCTGCAGCATAACCAGTGTCAGAAATTCAGATATGTAAGCTAGGTGCCAAATGTCTCCTTAAACCATGGTTATAGTCACCAAAATGGAATGTCCAGTTCCCATTTTGGGGCAAGCCAGCTCTAAACTCTTATTTTTCAAATGATGGACTGACTGTGATTGATTATCAGTTAAGCATCTGGCTACTTCAGATGACAACCTTGAGCTAGTTAAGAACCTTGAGAACTTAAAAAAGAAAAGTCACTTTATCCAGGGACCATCCACATATACATTGGCCTATTCCTACCTATTTTTCTTAATGGTGACATGGACCATTCATAGCATAGGAATATTCTTCCACAACTGAAACCAGGGTTTATGTGGTTTATGAAGCTAGCTTGTTTCAATAAATCAAAGTTAGGATTAAGCACATTTAAGTTTGGATGTTATACTACACTGTGGTTAACTGAAAACAGAACCACAAGTTTCCAGCCTCATCCTCATAGCTGCACTAGAGGAGACCAGAACAAGGAGCTGATGAGCCCATGGCTCATTCAGCAGGCCACTGTAAATTAAATGTTATTATGTTCATGACATTGATGTGGCTAGGAGGGCAACTTGCAGAGAACCACTCATGTGAAACAACAGCTAATCTAGGATTTGAACCCAGGCTCTAATTCAACACTGTCCAGGGATACCTTATCTTTCACATGGTCATGCAATACACAATAATGGAAGTCTTGCATCTGTTATACAAACACCTGTTGTCCCACAGATGTAGTTTTGATGGCTTCTATATGGCCAAGGGAGCAATTCTAATTATGGGAAGCCAACGTAATTCACACAGCCTTAAATTAAGCCAGTGTAAAGTACACCAGATCCATACGTTGTTCAGGAGCAGGGCTACTGCCGGCAGAGCCAATCTAGTCCTGACAGAGGAAAAACAAGCCTTTAAAATACAGTTTTACCTATGCCACACTTTTTGCCAGTGCAAGTTCCACTGGGCTGGTAGGTCACATGACTGAGATGAGCCAAGTCAGGAACCAGCACAAGTTCCCTCAGCCCAGTCTCCCACACAACACCCATTTTGCAAAGTTTACGCCAGTGTAAATTATGCCAGTCTCAGCTCAGCCAACTTAGCCAGGGTTGGGGACTTATACCAGCTGAACTAGGTATCTGCTGGCTAAACTAGAGATTCGACACATCCTAACTCACTCAACCCAGCGGATCTAGGGTGGCACCCTAAAGCAGTAGAAATAGGGGTGCATAATAGCCATTAACACAATCTATGGAGTCTATTCACACTTCCCTTTACTGCATAACTACAAAGATTATCATTGCTTGTGTTCATACTTTGCAACAGAGGTGGTCCATATAGTTCCAGTAAAGGTAAAGGACCCCTGACAGTTAAGTCCAGTCGTGAACGACTCTGGGGTTGTGACACTCATCTCGCTTTACTGGCTGAGGGAGCTGACGTTTGTCCACAGACAGTTTTTCTGGGTCATGTGGCCAGCATGACTAAGCCACTTCTGGCAGAACCAGAGCAGCGCACGGAAACGCTGTTTACCTTCCCGCCAGAGCGGTACCTATTTATCTACTTGCACTTTGACGTGCTTTCGAACTGCTAGGTTGACAGGAGCTGGGACTGAGCAACGGGAGCTCACCCGTCGCAGGGATTCGTTCCAGTAAGAGGTGTTAAACATTCACCTGACTGGATTTTAGTACGGTCAACAAATCACAGCAGTTGGTTTTTCTCCCTTCTAAATTCCAGGGTAGATTATCCCATTTGTAGGACCCACCATAAAAACCCTTCCTTTACATACTCTTTTCTCCATTTAGGAAGATGAGCATCTATTTAGGAAGATGAGTATCTTCCAAGACAAGGAGCATGTGAGATATTAGGGTTTCTACTTTCATACCACATGAAAGCAGCCTGCTGTCTTATCTAAAATGCAGGTCTCTCCTTCATATCTTCAGGGAACAGAAGATCCAGATAATAAAGTTAAAGTCTAATCTCTAAACTAGGGACGAAGCAATTGTTCTATACTTTAAGATGGAACAAAACCAATCTGAAATATCAAGTGCATTTAGGATAATAGCCCTCTCTTTGATTTTCACCACCTTACCTATCCCTAAACGGGTGACTCAAAACCAAGTCTCACCATTTGATATTTTCAAATCTTCACATTTTCAAATATTTAGTTACAATTCACATTGGAGGTGAAGCAGGAGGCATAATTTTCCTATTTCACCATCTCTACAAGAAGTAAACATATCCGTTGCTGCCAATGGGTGTATACTGGTTTAAAATCCTCAATTATGCCAGAGATATAGATGGCAACTACATTGACATGTTCCAAATAGTCTCACAAACTGCAGGAAGAATGGTCAGCTATGCAATAAAGAACAAGATACAGTATCCAAATAGGAGGTCATTTCTGCTCCTATGCAAGATAGTCTCACTAGAGCCAGAGGCAGTCTCCAAGTTAGAAGGGACAAGGGACTTGCCACACCCCAAGGTACAAGGAAGTTAATTATCTTAGTGTATCTCCAGTCTAAAGTGAATTAGTCGAAGGGACAGGGCAGCAGATGTTATAAACAAATCTAGAGGTCTATTATCCCCTACAGTGCTATAGGCTATTCCCCAGGCAAACGTCTCTCCACCCAGTTCTCTTCAGAGGAAGGAAATGGTTTCTGTTGTCACTGATACATCAAGTTACACCCTGGAGTAGGCCAAGGCAAGTTGTCAGCAACAAACAGAAGGGCAACAAACCTAACCCCAGGAATGACTCCTACCTCCAGGCAAGACTGCCTGACAATTAAACCCTTAATGATTTGGGGCCAGGGCTGTTTTTTTAAAGTAGTCTTCACTCATTCAAACCTACTCACCAATAAAATCAGTTTGGTTGATGGGTGCAAAAGATAGGGCTTTCTTGGTGGTGGCCTGGCAATTGTGGAACTCACTTCCTATTGCACTACTACACATTTAGTGCAAACCTTAACGCATGCCCAGAAAATCGTATTCCAGACTGCCTTTAACAGTGTTTATGCTATTGATTCTTGATGCTCCATGCTTCTTCACAATTTTGCCTTCTTACGCTTTTGATACATTAAATGTATCCTAATACAGTGGTACCTCGGGTTAAGTTACTTAATTCATTCCGGAGGTCTGTTCTTAACCTGAAACTGTTCTTAGCGAATGGGGCCTCCTGCTGCTGCCGCGCCGCCGGAGCATGATTTCTATTCTCATCCTGAAGCAAAGTTCTTAACCTGAGGTACTATTTCTGGGTTAGTGGAGTCTGTAACCTGAAGCATATGTAACCCGAGGTACCACTGTATATCTCATTATCATTGTTGTACGCCACATTGTGAGGGTTATACACTAAAAGGCAGCCCATATATACTTCCAATAAATGAATGTTGAGGTCTATCCCCACAGCACTGGTAGCAAATCAGGTCCCACAATTACAGACAGGGATGTTCCCTTCCTTGACCTGTAATGAGCTACACACTTTTGGCTTTAGTGCCAAAATGATGTGAAATATTTGCTATTCTCCTTTCTCTGCTTTCTTCCTTGCATTGGGAAAGGTGCAATTCTTCCTCTAAGAAAAAATGTCACATCTTAAATGTCCAAATTCAAGAGGTGAAATTTCAGTTTTGATGACAATTAGAATCTGTTCACCACCTCAATCTAGTGAGTATAAACCCATCAAAGAAATATAGCCACAAGTTCATTAAGGGGTTCCTCTATCCCCAAAAGGAGGGATGAATAGCAGGGTGCATTCAGGCTTATGATGAGCTACCACATCTACAAACTTAAAAGATCACATTGGGTTCCCTTTGCCTAAGGCAGTGTTCTCAAACCTGAAACCCCAGTTGTTGTTGGACTACAATTCCCATTATCCCTAGCAGCACCAGTGGTCAGGAATGGTGGGAGTTGTAGTCCAACAACAGCTGGAGATCCAAGTCTGAGAAACATTGTCCTAAGGTAAATGGAGCAATGCAAACCAAGAACATTGAGGAAGTTTTAAGTCACAGTTGGGGAACATGAGGCCCAGAGGCTGATTGTTATCATGCAGGCCTCTCTATCCAGTTGTCAAAACTCTAACAGGCCACACCACTCCACCAGTCCTACTTCATAACTGCTTCATTGTTTTTGTCTGGTTGGAATCTGTCCTAGAACTCTTTATCATGTTTCTTGATTGCCTGGATAGTGGACAGAGGGGCATGTGTGCATGTGTAGAAACTGACTGTAGAAAGGTAAAATGTAAAATCATCGCTTCACCAACTTTTCCCTCTGGCACTGACAGAGCCTATGTGCACCCCCCACCCCAGACTGTCCAGATGAGAATGCAGCCCTCCATCTAAAAATGTTCCTTACCACTGCCACAAGGCCAAATCATGCACTCAGCACCAGGATTATCAGCTGAGATGAAAAAATAATTCAAAAACACAACCAGCCTCTCATGATGGCCCCAGGGAGTTGGCACCTATGGCCCATAGCAGTCTTGGGACCAGAACTACTTTATCTGCAGAAATCAGCAGGTGAATTTTTTTCAATATGCAGTGATCAGCATCTACGGAGGTACTAATAAACGTCTGCAGATCAAGGTGCTGTTCCGAGCACAGGAGCAGGAACCCCAGCAACGCACACACAAATAAGGAAGTTGGCAACCCAACTCAAAAGCAGAGAAGTGGAAATCAGATGTAGAAATGCTTGCTTGGACTTGCGGGAATGCGGGGGGGGGGGCGACGGGGCTGAAATGTTGATGGATATTTGTCTGTAAAGGGCGGGTTTGAACCCTTCAACAACACAGGGGCCTTATGAGGGGGCAAAAAAAACCCTCCTCCCTCCAAATAACATCTCAACCTAGGAGTGGCAAACAGGAGCATAAGAAACTGCTTTACAGACCACTGGCCCATCTCAGCCCAGCCCAGGAATGCCAGCTAGGCCCCACGACCATGGGTGCCCAGGGCTGTGGGTGCCATGCCAGGATTTTTGTTAGGGTGGGCAGGCAGGCTTTTACTGGGGGTGAGTGGGCATAACCTCAGTTTTTAAAGTATTTTTATTGATTCTTGCTGACATGGGGGGGGGAGCGGCCCCTACATGGGGAATTTTGCGTGTGCTCAGGCACCCAGGAAACTAGCACCTATATCCCAGCTCACACGGACTGGCAGCAGCAGCAGCAGCAGCCACCTTACCTGCAGGCGCTGGGCCCCGAACCTGGGTCCTCCTGCATGCAAAACAGATGCCCTGCCGCTGAGCTGCAGCCCGACAGGGAAGCTGCCTTGCAGCAAGTCAGGCTAGCGCTGGCCCTCGGTACAGTCCACGAAGAGGCCGGATCTCGTCGTCCCCCACCCCACCCCGAGCCCTACCGGGGGCTGAGGCGCTAGGGACCGAGCCCGGGGCACCCCACTGGGTGCGAGGCACCTGCCCGGCCACGGAGCCACGGCCCTCCCTCGGGGAGGGAAGGCGCGGGTCTGGCCCCTCACCGCCCCTCCCTCCCTCTCCGAAACGAGCCTGACGGGTCCGAAAAGGAAAGGGCCTCTTCTTCCCTCAGTGGCCCTGTGAGGGGAAGGAGGGGGGCAAAGCCTCGACGCTCTCCTCACAAGTAGCTCCTCTGGCTCCCTCTCCTCAGGCGGGCCGGGAGAAGGTTGTTTTTTTGGGCCCACCCGCCCCGCTGTGGGGCTCCAGCTGTTTCCCTCAGTGCCAGGCGCCCAACCGGGTCGGGAAGTGAGGGACCAGATGGACGGCGGCAGCGGCGACGACGGTTAAGCGCCCTCGGCGGTTGGTTACCTGGCACCGGCCTCTCGCGGCGCGCGCGCTCGCTCGCTTCCTCACGAGACCCGGTTGACACCAAGGCGGAAGTGGGACCCTCTTTTTCTCCTTCGTCGTCGTCGTCGTCGTCGTCTTCACCCCCTTCTCCCTCGCTATCTCCCTCGCCCTCAACCCCGCCCTCAACCCTCTTTGACAGGCAACCGGGGAGCTTCCAATCGAGCCCCGCCAAAGGGCCGTGACGACGTTAAGCCCGCCCCGCCTCCCTCTCCTCCCGAAAGCCCACCAATAGGCCGCGGCCTATGCTAATGAGAGAGAGGCGCTGCAGACACACTCCCACGCGCCCGCCCGCGCGCGCGCGCGCGCACAGACACACGCCCGCCTCATCTGCGCGCGCGCGCATGCCGCACGCTCGCTTGCTGGGGCGAAGGGGGCTTCGGCCAATGGCGTGCTCAGTACGGGGCGTGGCCATGCAAATAAGGGAGGGGGGAAAGGCGAGAGAGGGATGCTTTGCGAAGCATCCTGAGCGCTGCGGAGGGGCTGGCAAGGCTTGCAGCGTTGCACATCCCTAATATGTTGCACGGGGGGTCTTTGCACGGCGTGGGGTGGGGTGCTTGGCTTGCATAGCCAGGGAAGGTTCAGAGAAGTCCGTCGAAAGGGTCAAGGGGATGGAGCGACTCGCCTACGAAGGAAATCGGCGTGATGCAACGTTTGCGGGGCGGGGGAGAAGCGGCGCAGCATGGTAGAAGTTTTCGAAATCATGCATAGAGAAAGTTACTCTCCACCCTCCTCTCTTTCATTTTGTTATTTATTATTTATTTCGACCACTTATATACCGCACGTAGTTAAGCAAAACTCCTAAGCGGTTTACAACACATCTTAAATCAACAGTAAATACCAAAACAAAAAGGAGATAATTTCTACGTTCTGTAAAGCTTAAGCAGAACACCCTCGTCAGCATCAAAATAAACATTGCCACATAAAACCATAGCTGTCAACGTTTCCCTTATTCCGAATAGGATTCTTCACAAGAAAAGGGAAAAGTTGACAGCTATGACATAAAACTCAGCTGCAAAAATAAAATAAAATAAACCCAAGAGCTCATATAACAGAAGATTTCCAAGTAAGCTGAATGTTGTAAGATTCAGGACATGGGAAAGAAGTGCAGAGTTAAACTGTGGAACTCCTTCCCCCAGGAGGCAATGATACCCACTGACGGATGGCTTTAAAAGGGGATGACACAAATCCATAGCTATGCTCTGCCTCCAGCAATGTTTCTGAATGCCAGTTGCTGGAAACCGCTGAAAGGGGAGGGGTCTTGCCCTCATGTTCTGCTCACTGGTTTCCCACAGGCCCCTGTGAGAACAGGATGCTGGACTAGATCAGCCACTGGCCTGATCCAGCAACCTATTCTTACGTTCTTAGGTTATGTTCACTCCTTTTCCTCCTTCTTCTTTTGCATTGCATTGAAGCCTATTCATCTCTTCCGTTTTAAGGTGGTGCAGCAGCTGTGCATGTGTGTTTGGAAGCAAAACCCTCTCTTGTTTTATTCTGATTAACTCCCCCAAGTTTGCAAAGGGTTGCAGCCTTAACAGTGCATGGCTGTAATCCTAACTCTGGCTACTCAGTAGTAAGCCCTGTTGGTTTCAATGGAACTTACACCCAGGTAAGTTAACCTAGGAAACTCAAAATGAGCTGACCATTGGTCCATCTAGCCCAGTATTGTCTACACTGACTGGCAGAGTCTTTCCCAGCCTTACCTGGAGATGCCAGGGATGGGACCTTTTCCTTGGGCGTGCAAATCAGATTCTATTACCCTTCCCCAATCAGAGTTAGGGTCACAATCTAAGCCTGTGTATGGATGTTCAAAAGTAAACACCGTTGAGGAGGGCTCACTCCCAGACAAGACTACAAGACTCTAGTGCTAACTCTACTTCCTTGGGAGTATGCTCCAGTGAATTCAATAGGTTTACTTTTGAGGAGACACGATTTGGAATTGCACTGTGCATGCTTGCAATTGCAGTCTTAACAGCACAATTGTGTGCATGTCTACTCAGAAGTAGTTCCTTACTCTCAGGTTAAGTGTGCATAGGATTGCAGCCAAACCTTTATCGTATCTTAGAAGTCTAATATTGCAACCCTGAAAACAAAACCAGCGGCAGTAGGGCTTATTTCTGAGTACACATAATCAGGAGGGTGGGTCTCTCTGTAAATGCAGAAAGTACCTCTTCATACAACAGGTAGACTTGCATTGTTTGTGTTCATTACTTGCAGAGCTCACAATACGAGTTTGGCCTAGTTGGATGAACAGATATACCTAATCGTAGCCTAGCCTTATGCATGTATGCTCAGAGGTGAGCCATACCATTTTCAAAGACTCTTCCTTGCTATTACTTGCTGGTAGGTAGGTATGCATAGGTTAGCTGTCCCAGGCAACAAGTAACCCCACCCCATTGAACACTGTAGAACTTCCTTCTGAGTAAATATTTATAGCGTTGGGCTGCAAACGGTTCTAGATACACGCAGATGTCTAATCTATTACTATATATTTAAGTTTCACATTCTACCAAAGTTCTTGATGATACTTATCAAAGCAAATACTAAACAATTCACTCTTTTAAAAAAATTAAAAAAAATAAATCCAAAACTACGATATACAGATCCTGCGTACAGTCAGGGAATGCTGACTCACAGCCTGTAGCTGCCATGTGATCATCATTATTATTATTTATTGAATTTACTGTATATACTGCCCTATACCCAGAGGTCTCAGGGCGATTCGCAGAACAAAATCAAAATATAAAACCACAAAATATACAATCAAAATAAAAACAACAACCCAATAACGCCCCCCCAAAAAAACCACATTTTAAAAGGGCACGTGATTAACTTATGAAGAGGTGTTTGTATATATATATATAAAACACAACAGCACTTTGTCATAGTCATTGTATGACTCACACTCTCTGCTGGCATAGCTCTTTATGTCTCGAGGATTCTGTTGATTCATTACAAGACACCTCACGCCTTCATAATGCAATGTTAAATCCACAAGCATGTGCCAGGCAATTAACTGTAACGAGATGCACGAGCTTTTGCAACTTAAGAGGAAGATGCATTGACACAAATTTTTAAATCAGAGGTGGGGGACCTTTGTTATCCTGTCGCATTCCCTTCCAGAGAAGATTCCGAGAGCCACATGCCAGCGGTGGGCGGGGCCAGAGGAAAAGTGGGTGGAGCCAGTGCCTGTGTGGTGTAGTGGTTAAGAGCGGTAGACTCGTAATCTGGTGAACCGGGTTCGCGTCTCGGCTCCTCCACATGCAGCTGCTGGGTGACCTTGGGCCAGTCACACTTCTCTGAAGTTTCTCAGCCCCATCACCTCACAGAGTGTTTGTTGTGGGGGAGGAAGGGAAAGGAGAATGTTAGCCGCTTTGAGACTCCTTAAAGGGAGTGAAAGGCGGGATATCAAATCCAAACTACTACTACTACTACTCCTCCTCCTCTTCTTCTTCTTCTTCTTCTTCTTCTTCTTCTTCTTTCAGTAGGCAAATTTCTGCATGCACCCTTCTCTAACCTGCATCCAGGCAACTGAGAGTCATCATCACAATTTTAGGGTGCATTCCAGCCAGGCAAAAACATTCAGGGTGCAAAGCAAACCGAATGAGGGGTGCAACTCGGGAAGAGTTTCGAGGGCAATATTATGAGGGCTGCATTTGGCCTACCCAAATGCTCTAAATTGAAAAATAAATACTCTAGAACAGCCTTTTGGATTCCTAGATGTTGGACTACAACCCCTATCATCCTGACCAGTGGCCAGGGATGATGGGAGTTGTAGTCCAACAACATATGGAGACCCAAGGTTGAGAGAGGCTGCTCTAGAATAAGTAGTGGGGGGTTGAGACTGAAAGGATGACTGCACAGATGTGGTGGTTCCCTCCTTTCTGCAGCAAATGTGATCAAACATAGATGTAAAAGCCGCCCTTCTCCATAGAGCCTAGGTCCAAAGGTAGCAAGTAAGTTGCATTGCAGGCTGAAACTATTACAGCTATCCATTCTAGCAATGGAAGCTGAAATCCACTGAAAGCATGCTCAGGACAGGCATGCCAGTACATATTTTTAAAAGGTGGGGGGAAATGGAAGTTCCAAATTTCTGATAAGGTTTCAACTTAATTCAGTTTTGAAGCCATTTTGTGCCTTTGGTATTTCTAAAGTAGACAATATCCTATATTCCATGTGCTTAAATCAATTAAAAAAGAAAATACAGTAGTTAATTGTCAGGAGGAAAGGCTGCCTTAAGTGGTTGCTTTTCCATACTGTTTCACACAGGTTCTTATATCCTAAATGCAACAGTTTTGCCTTGTTTCTCTCAAGACAGGTGTTATGTATTGAAGGTCTCACCCTGGGCCAGGAGGGGGATACTGTAGATAGTTTTCACTCAGGTCCACATATGCAAATAAGGGATTGAAAATGATGTTCAGTGATTGGATAGTTACGGAAAGTTGTTACAGTTGTGTTGTACTGGAGCTCTATATAAGCAGGCTGGCTGAACCCTTCAGTTCAGTTCTGTTCTGGCCTGTGAATAAACAAGAGCTGTTTGAAGAATCACTGTGTTGTCTGATATGTTTACCCACAACATAACAACAGGAGTGTGCATTTTCCTCTATGGTGTTAATTTGCATGGCATTTGCCATGTGTAATCTCTTCCACTACATGCACACATAGTTTTTGTGTGCATAAAAACATAAGAAGAGCCTTCTGGATCAGACCAATCTCCCATCGAGCCCATCATCCCATTCTAACTGTGGCCAGCCAGTTGTCTGCGGCAAGCCTGCAAGTAGGACCCAAACAGAAGAGCCCTCTCTCCACCTGCAGTTTCAACCGCAACCAGTATTCAGAAACTCTGAACCTTGTGGTCCCTACTGAAATCAATCGCTTAATTTCAGGAAATCTTATAAACCGGGTTACTCTTTCCTTGTTGTTTGTTGTTTAGTCGTGTCTGACTCTTTGTGACCCCAGTGTGGACCAGAGCACGCCAGGCACTCCTGTCTTCCACTGCCTCCCGCAGTTGGGTCAAACTCATGTTCGTAGCTTCAAGAACGCTGTCCAACCATCTCGTCCTCTGTCGTCCCCTTCTCCTTGGGCCCTCAGTCTTTCCCAACATCAGGGTCTTTTCCAGGGAGTCTTCTCTTCTCATGAGGTGGTCAAAGTATTGGAGCCTCAGCTTCAAGATCTGTCCTTCCAGTGAGCACTCAGGACTGATTTCCTTCAGAATGGATCGGTTTGATCTTCTTGCAGTCCATGGGGCTCTCAAGAGTCTCCTCCAGCACCATAATTCAAAAGCATCAATTCTTCAGCAATCAGCCTTCTTTATGGTCCAGCTCTCACTTCCATACATCTACTCTTTCCTAGATTCCCCTTGCTTTTCACAAGAAATATTTCTCAATGATAGGGCTGCATCTAGACACATCAAAGAAGCATTTCAGTTTAAAGCGCCGTCAATTTAAACAGGGAAAACAGGTAGAGAAAAACAGGACCCCACGTCACCATCTCATGGTGCAATGTTATATCACACACATAACGCACATAAATCACTTTTTCTTTATCAGGGTAGCTGAGTTCATGGTGTAATACACTTGCAAAGTGACTGAATAGTGTGACATTTCCCTTTTTCTAGCTTTTCTTCTGATTCTACACTGCTCTGGCAAGAAGCAGAAGAGCGGGGGGACGGGACCATTTTTAATTCATTCACTGTACACACAATAACACATGTCCCTGCCCAGATGAATTTACAATCTAATCTTAGGGAAGGGAAAAACAGCAGAGGAATAAAAGGGATAGAGAGACAAAGGCCACAAAATACGTTTGTAAATTCATTTATACTTACTTTAGCATCATTATCAGTTGGGAAGAGGGAAATCGTCTCTCTCAGCCTCCTCATAAGATCTGCTTCCTTTCATCCAGCTTTAACATCAACATTCAGGATCCGACCTGATCCGTAACTGAACCAGAGTATGCATAATTTAAGCTGCTGCTCATCTGCAAGCCCACATGGTGTAAAGTTGGGTGGATGTGTCAAATTCAGTTCCTCTCTTGTTAAATACCCTAAGTAAAGTTTGTAGAAGAAAGCAGTGATTCGTTTGCTTTAGCAATTAATAAAAACTTTTGCCAAAGTCAAATATAAATACACAATTTGCTTCTAAATTCAGAAAATAAACTAAGGGAATTCAGTTACCGGGTTCTGGTATACTGTTTCAAATAATGCAAGGTTCAGTGAACTTCACTGAAACCCTAAGAGAGTTTAATCTAGTTACTAAATCCAATCTGGATTCAATGCAGATCAAATTTCCTCACTGCCAGACGATCTCGTAAACAAATTGGGAAGTTGTTGTGAGCAAGAAACCCACAACTTAATCCATTATCTCAGTTTGAATCCTGAAAGAATAAATTAGCATGTCCCAAGCCAATAGTGTGGGACACGGGTGGCGCTGTGGGTTAAACCACAGAGCCTAGGACTTGCTGATCAGAAGGTCAGCGGTTTGAATCCCCGTGACCGGGTGAGCTCCTGTTGCTCGGTCCCTGCTCCTGCCAACCTAGCAGTTCGAAAGCACGTCAAAGTGCAAGTAGATAAATAGGTACCGCTCCGGTGGGAAGGTAAACGGCATTTCCATGCGCTGCTCTGGTTGCCAGAAGCGGCTTAGTCCTGCTGGCCACATGACCCGAAAGCTGTACGCCGGCTCCTTCGGCCAATAAAGCGAGATGGGCGCCGCAATCCCAGAGTCGGTCACGACTGGACCTAATGGTCAGGGGCCCCTTTACCTTTTTACCCTTAAGCCAATAGTATCATTCCATATTTGGTTGCTATCTCCTAGATTTGGTTTTTAAAACTTGGCCTTAACCCCCCCCCCCAGTAGTGGAATTCATCTGCAAAAGTTCTGCAAAATGCAGCAGTATCAAGTCTTTCTTCCTGAATGAACCTACAGAGCAGGATCTGTCAGTTAAGTTAAATGTTCGCCTGAAGGGATAACCAACCGTCATGCCAAAGACATATTCTGGAAAGGATCTCTACCTGTCTGCAGGCAAGCAATTACACCAGGTGATGGTACGCCTGTGGTACTTAATCTTTTACAACACTGGGTATAATTGCAACTTTCACACGCACACTGTGCCTTTTAAGACCTGGGGCAAGAGGCGAAGAGCTCCATGTGCCTGTGATCTCATAAAAAAGCGAAGACCAGCTTCCTTGTCTTTAATAGCTGCTTAGTGGGGAGAGACTTGGGAGATGTCTCAAATGTTGCAGATGTGAGAAAAGCAGCTAGCTGGCTAAATTCTTTCCTTTACCCAACAAATGTTAAATGTTCAGGAGCTGCGGCCTGCTTTGCATCTGGTTATCACCCAAAGAGTGACCCAGTTAGAGCTGCCAACTTTTGGGCTAGACCTTTCTCCTGTGCATTTGAGAGCAGCTCAGTCTGCAGGCGCAAGGTGCTTTCCTCCCAGCTTTCAAAACCTGTTCCACAGATCAAACTGCTCTTAAAGACAAAGGAGCAGACAGACCGGACCAGGGTTTTTTTTGTTTTCTGTTTATCTGGCAACCCTGGGGCCTGCAAACCTCTTCAAGCGAACGTCAAATCATTTCTCAAAACTCCTAGAATGGAGATCCATGGTCAATGTGCCCTTGTGGGTTGTCAGCAAATAGTTCTCTCGGTTCATACACAGACTTTTTGTTTAAAAGATGCTCTGTCCCACTTCTCTTCTGCTGCGGTAAAAACGAAAAAGGATTCCACAGGGATTTTTCTGAAGTGGGTCGGTGCACATTAAAATGACAAACGTGGTTCGATGTCAAGGTCTGTCAAGTGGTGCACATGCATGGCGGGGCGGGATAATAATACCGATTTCACAAACATGCTAATGGGATTTGAAAGCTGGTGGTGACTGCCAAAGATCTTGGGGTCACGGTAGATAGTTTGATGAATATGTCAATCCAGTGTACAGGAGGGACTTCTGACCATTAGGTCCAGTCGTGACCGACTCTGGGGTTGCAGCGCTCATCTTGCTTTACTGGCTGAGGGAGCCGGTGTGCAGCTTCGGGGTCATGTGGCCAGCATGACTAAGCCGCTTCTGGCAAACCAGAGCAGCACATGCAAACGCCGTTTACCTTCCCGCCGGAGTGGTACCTATTTATCTACTTGCACTTTGACGTGCTTTCGAACTGCTAGGTTGGCAGGAGCAGGGACCGAGCAACGGGAGCTCACCCCCTCGCGGGGATTTGAACCGCCGACCTTCTGATCGGCAAGTCCTAGGCTCTGTGGTTTAACCCATAGCGCCACCCACGTCCCTTTCAATCCAGTGTACAGCAGGTATGAATAAATAAAGAAGCAGATTCAATGCTAAGGACTATTAGTATCAGAATCATAAAGCTGCTGTGGAAATCTGTGGGGCAGCCATACTTGGAATATCAGGGGCTAGAGCAAGCCCTGAATGAAGCATTGTTCCAATGTTGAAGGCTTTATAGAAAAAAGCGAATAAGGGGTGGACAGGATAGAGGGGAATAAAATTATACGTGGTTTGGAGAAAGTAGATAGGAAGGGGTTTTTCTCCCTCTCATAATACTAGAACCTGGAGTCATCCAGGGAGGCTGATTGTTGGAAGATTCGTGACAGACAAAAGAAAGGAATTTTTCACACAGCACATACAGTTAAACTATAGAATTTGATCCCACCAGAAGTAGAAATGGCTAGCAGCTTGGACAGCTTTCAAAGAGGGTTAGACATATTAATAGAGGGCAAGGCTTTCAATGGTTGCTAGTCACACTGACTGAGGACCAGAAATAGTTCTCATGTTCAGCCTGCGGTCTTCCCATAGATGCCTAATTGGCTGCAGTGAGGACAGAATGTTGGACTAGATAATGCTTTGATCTGATCCAGTTGGCCTCTTATGTTATTAAGGGAACCCAAAAGTAAGGGATTCATAATCTCAAGGGTGTGGGCTTGAGCCCCAGAGTTTGGATTTTGGATTTGATATCCCACTTTATCACTACCCTAAGGAGTCTCAAAGTGGCTAATAATCTCCTTTCCCTTCCTCCTGAGTGAGGCTGAGAGACATCAGAGAAGTGTGACTTGCCCAAGGTCACCGAGCAGCTGCATGTGGAGGAGCGGGGAATCGAACCCGGTTCACCAGATTACGAGTCCACTGCTCTTAACCACTACACCACGCTGGCTCTCGCTGCCTAGGTTGGGCAAAAGATTCCTGCATTGCAGAGGGTCGGACCGCATGACCCTTGTGGTCCCTTCCAATTCTACAGTTCTATGAGTCTATGATAAATAATCAAGACAATATCAAAACCAACATCGTGATGAAAAGCAATTGACTTACATTAGACATGAAGGAAACATGATACTGCAATAATTGAAATAACAGTTAAAACAGATTGTTGGTTCAACTTCTCCCAAAAGCATCCTTCACCATGCACTGGGAAGCTTATACTGAGTGACAGGATCAGGAAGGTGCCTTACATCAACTACGACCATTGGTCCATCTACATTAATATTGCCTGCACTGACTGGCAGCAGCACTTCAAAGTTTCAGACAGGATACATTCCCCAAACCCAGCTAGAGATACCAGGGCTTGAATTTGGGACCTTCTGCATGCCTGGCTCTGACACTAAGCACTACTGTAATTTTCGCTCCATAGGGCACACTGGACTATAGGACGCACCTAGTTTTTAGGGGGGGGGGGATAAAGAAAAAAAAATTATCCCCCCCTCGGTCCAGGAGCGGCAGCAAGATTGCACACAACCTCGCCGCCACTCCCGGAGCTTGCGGGACTGGGGGCGGGGAAGCCCGAGCTTCCCCCGACCCCAGCCCCCAGAACAGGCAGCTATCCGCAAGCCTTCCGAGCGCAGTGGGAACTCCCACCGCGCTCAGAAGGCTTGCAGATGGCTGCCTGAAGCCCGGCGAGCGCAGCGAGAGTTGGCGCAGCACTTGCCGGGCTGCAGGCTGCTGTCCGCAAGCCTTCGGAGCGCTCCGAAGGCTTGCGGATAGCTGCCTGAAGCCTGGAGAGCGAGAGGGGTCGGTGCGCACTGACTCCTCTCGCTCTCCAGGCTTCAGTGAAAGCCTGCATTCGCTCCATAGGACGCACACACATTTCCCCTTCATTTTTGGAGGGGGAAAAGGGTGTCATATAGAGCGAAAAATACGGTATATAAGAGGGCATTCCAGAGCTTGTGGTCAAAGTTTGTGCTTCCCCAGCAGAAATCAGTTTTTGGAGGCACTCACAAGAGCTCAGATGCTGGATGTTGTGTATGGGGGAAAGGCAGTTTTTAAGCTATCCAGTCACAAGTAATTTCAGCTTTAAAGTGCAAGAAGAAGCACCTTGAACTGAGCCAAGGTATGAACTGGTCATCGATGCAGATGAAACAGGACTGCAGTTATGTGTTTTGCCCATTTCAGTTAATAGTCTAGAAGCAGCATTCTGGTCCAACTGAAGTTTCTGGAAACTTTTCAAGGGCTTTTTGCCCAGGCATCATGTTCTATGCTTAAAATAGGCATCGTCCTCTGCATGCTGAGAGAAATAATTATCAGGCTTCCCCATGGAGCACCGAGGAATTATCAGCATTCACGGAACAGATTGATGATGTGCATTTAAGATATTTTGAACATTATTTTCATTTGTGTCTGAAGTGGAACTCTTAGGCAAAGCCCAGGTATTGTTCTCCCTTCAAGCCATTGTGTATTTATTGAATTCCTGAGACAAGCATATTCTTATCTATTATAGTGATAGAAATTCTTGAACCATCTATATGAATGCTAATGACACAGAAGTTTGAATTAAAGGGTTCCGGTGTTCGTGGGATAGCTTCTCCCTAGGCTGTGAAGTTCAAATTGTGTCTTCCTTGGTTTCCTGAAAAGTGAAGAACTGATTTTCCCCGTGACTGGTTTCCCAAGTTACTAACATGGGGCACTATTCAGTGACCATATCCCATCACTGCATGGATTCCTCTTTGCTTCCCCCCATCTCCTCCCCATGTGCATGCCCTGTGCCCTCCCCAAATTTGCTCCAGAGGGTTCGGGGAACCCCTAGAAAAAAAATGGGAGTCCATAGGGGGAGAGAAGAGGGGAGAATGTCCTGATGCTCAATGAGAAATACTTGCAAGAGGCTTAGTAGTTCATTGGACACACAGAGTCTCTTCAGTTTTCAAAATGCTAGTGAGCACTGAGTGCAACACTATAGTAATAGTAGTAATAATAATAATAATTGTTGTTGTTTAGTCGTGTCCGACTCTTCGTGACCCCATGGACCAGAGCACGCCAGGCACTCCTGTCTTCCACTGCCTCCCACAGTTTGGTCAAACTCATGTTTGTAGCTTCGAGAACACTGTCCAACCATCTTGTCCTCTGTCGTCCCCTTCTCCTTGTGCCCTCCATCTTTCCCAACATCAGGGAAATAATAATAATAATAATAATAATAATAATAATAATAATAATAATAATTTATTTGTACCCCGCTCAGCCGCTCTAGACTGCTTTCTTATCACAGCACTCCACAAGTTATCTGCTCAGGACCAGACACGAAAATGGGTAAAAGGTAAAGGTAAAGGTACCCCTGACCGTTAGGTCCAGTCGCGACTCTGGGGTTGCGTGCTCATCTCGTTCTATAGGCTGAGGGAGCCGACATTTGTCCACAGTTTTTCTGGGTCGCTTCTGACGAACTAGAGCAGCGCACAGAAACGCCGTTTACCTTCCTGCTGGAGCGGTACCTATTTATCTACTTGCACTTTGGCGTGCTTTCGAACTGCTAGGTGGGCAGGAGCTGGGACTGAACAACGGGAGCTCACCCTGTTGCGGGGATTCGAACCGCCGACCTTCTGATCAGCAAGCCCTAGGCTTATCCTGTGTAACTTTTCACTTGTAACACTAGCTATAAAGAAGGGCTGAGCTCTTGTGCCATTCCCACTTCTGCATGGCCACCATCCTTCCTTGCCCTGGCTCAGCCAGGGATAGCTGCCACAACTCCCACAACTCTGCTGAGGTCTGCAAAATCTGCCCCTTTACATATCTCCATTGAGCATAGAGGAGCAAACAGAGCCCCCCCCCCCAATGGACGGTGCTAGTTAAATCTGCAAAGCAACATCTGTTGCAACATCTGTTTCCCCAATCGCAAGCAGCACCTCCAGCCAAATGCAGACTCCTGTTTCTGAGTCCTTTGCTGGGTACATTCTGTTGCATTCCCATTTAAAAAACCAAAAACAAATTACCTTGCTGAAATTAAAAGTCCTACAACCAACATCACCCCATGAATATAATCCTAAAATTAATTTGTGAGGTAGGGGAGGAAGACACACCATAAGTAGAATCTGAACTCGGGACATCTCTTCTTCCATTAGCTTTATGACAGGGAAGGTAGCCGGTGGGGCTTTAATCCTAGGCGAGTTAAAGACTTCCCCTGCATGCAAAGACAGGCCCTGGCAGATTGAGCAGACAAGACCAATAGCGAGTCCAATGCTTAAGAAGGCAGTTTCTGTGGGATGTGACACATAGATAGCAGTCAAGTACAATATTCCTAGAGTGGACATGAAAGGGGATGTTTGCTCCAGTCAGTAGAAAACTTCCTGTTTCCTCCTGAGCTGGGACAAACTTCCTCTGCATGTGAGTAGAGCTGTGTGTGACTTTACCTGCCCAGGTATCAAAAGAGGCAAGGCAAGCACCACTCTCTCTCTTCTCCATCTTGCTTTCGACGAGTGAGCAGCAGTCATTGCCTATCTGCAGTCACTGGGACAAACTCCCATATGGGGTAGTTCCATGCGTATATACTTTGTAACATAAGTCTGCCTTCAGGGATCCATCTGTGAACTGAATGTGTGAGTAAACTTCTTTTATAATACTTCACACAAGACTGTGTCATGTCTATTCTTTTCAAGGGGGAGAAAAGGGGATTACCAGGAATCCTATATTGAGAAGCTTAAACAAGCTTGCAACAAGTTAACCACTGTGTGTTTAAAAGGGGAATGCGAGTAAAGGGACTTGCTAACTCAAGTTAGGAAGGATATTATTAAACAATATATCCTCTCCTGCCTCCCTGAACATTCCCACACTTTCTGCACATGCTGTTGAGGGAAGTGGGGGGCAGATGGGGCACATCAACTTGGGAAGGTAGCCCTCTTGGAGAAGGAAAACTCTGATACTTAAGAAGAAGAAGAAGAGGGAGAAGAAGAAGAAGAAGAAGAAGAAGAAGAAGAAGAAGAAGAAGAAGAAGAAGAAGAGTAGTAGTAGTAGTTGTTTGGATTTGATATCCTGCTTTATTACTACTCGAAGGAGTCTCAAAGCGGCTAACATTCTCCTTTCCCTTCCTCCCCCACAACAAACACTCTGTGAGGTGAGTGAGGCTAAGAGACTTCAAAGAAGTATGACCAGCCCAAGGTCACCCAGCAGCTGCATGTGGAGGAGCGGGGAAGCAAATCCGGTTCACCAGATTATGATTCTATCGCTCTTAACCACTACACCACACTGGCTCTCACCTCTGCTGCCTTGCAGGATATCTTCAATAGAAGAAAAGGCTAAGGAGGAAGCCCTACACCAATCCAGAGCAGAGTCCCTAAAGCAATTGGATGACATCTTGCATGCCAGCAACTCCTGCAGTCAAGATGGCAAATGTATTGCTCTGCTTTCCTTTGGACCACACCAGCAATGCCAAGAAGGGGGTCTTGTCATCTTGGCAACCCAGGACCTCTCTACACACTGCCCAGGCTTGCACCCCGGGGATGTTGCTTCAGTGCTGCTAATGCAGCAGGTTGACTTCACCTCCAGAGGTGCAGTCCATTGTCTCTCAAGGCAGAGGCCGACAACAATGGCAGGGAAGTTTCCCGACACTGACTGACGGAGCTGGTGCAAACAGTCCTGCTCACAAAGTCCAGAAAACAAGGCTGATCCTAGGAGAGACGGGGAAAGGAAACATGAATGACCTGAATAAACCACACAGCACTTGGGTTCTAGATGGGCTGTTTGCTGTGGTGGGCAGGCACATATTCTATGGCAGAGGTTAGGAACCTGTGGTCCTGCCTTCAGAAGCTGTTTGGTGGGAGCAGGACGAAGCTCAGCGGTGCATGTAGAAGATCTCAGGTTCAATTCTCAGAATCTCCCCTAGAGGACTGCTGCAGGCAGTAGATACAGTACTGAGCTAGGTAGATCAATGGTCTGGCTCGCTATAAGGCAGTTTTGTGTATCCCTAACTCCAATCTTATGATGGGAGCTGGAGTCCAGCAACCATGGGAAGACCACCGGTTCCCCAATCCTGTTGTAGGTAGTCTGAATGAACAGAAATCCTCTAGTGAGCCTGCAGTGATGTCCCTGGGCTTGTCTAGCTAGCAGGTGGGCACATGAGGGAGAGACTCCATCAGGCAAGGCCTCTTTCCACCTGCCTTGCCCCACCCTCTGGCCCTAGGAGTCCTCATAAGGGAGCTCTTCCTGGAGGAAGAACTGTGAGGGGAGAGACTCCATCAGGCAAGACCTCCTTCCACCTGCCTTGCTCTACCCTCTGCTTCTCAATGTGTATTGTATTGTTTTATGTACTGTGGCTAGCCATTGTTTTATTGATTATAGTTTAGATATTATTGTAACTGTTGAATGGATTTCTGTTCAACTTTTATATGTTGATATTATTATTTTATACTATTCTAATGATTGTTGAATGTTACTTTTTTGATGGAGGTTGCCTATTTTAAAGTTATGTTTTATTATCACATTTTTCTATTGCATTTGATTGTTATAAAATGTACATTTTTTGCTTCTTCAGCTTGTAAACCGCCTTGAGTATTGTAAGATAGAAAGGCGGTATACAAATTAAAAATGATAATGATGATGTTGATGTGTAGAGGTGACACTGTTCTGATGAAATCAGAGCAGTCCCCCCCCCCCAATCCAGACTGTAACTGGGCTACAGCTCCTTCGAGAAATGCATAGAAGGGTGATTTTCTGAGTTGCGGCTTCCAGCGTCACAGCCTGTGAATTCCAACCCCAAGGGATCAAAGCAGGACAGGGATGTCAGATCCTGACCCAGCCCAGACAGGCACTGTGCTGCAGGATTCTAGAAGGTCTGATTGTTTACCCAGTGAGCTACCATAGGGGCTTTGCATCATGCTTGTCGTAAAGATCTGGAGAGAGTTTACCTAAAGCCTACGTGAGAAGCCAGTAAGTGTCCAACACTCCCAAGTCCTTCACAATCTTGTAAAAATGCTTTGTATTTAAACTGAGTATTAAACAGCCCAGTTTAATCCTAGCTCCTAACAGCCACTGCCTTGCCCTCTGCAATATCCTTCACTGCTTGTGAGGAGCTGCTGTCAAGCATCCAGGAATCCCAGGAGAACACACCACACAAGAGAAATATTGGCCTGTCATCCGTGGATTTAGCACTTATGCAACACCCCAGTGAAATAGAAAGAAAGTTATTTTTCTGCTCTTTGCTGCTTTTTGGAGAATCGAAGCACTGATACAATGAATTCACGGCAAACAAGCACAAGTTTGTAATTAACCTATTTGGACCATAGAATCATAGAATCAAAAGATTGTGGAAGGGGTTCCCAAGGGTCATCTAGTCCAACCCCTGCCATTAGGCTTTGCTCTTTGTGTATTTGCCCCTCCCAGAGTCGGCAGAATGTGATGAGTGCCTCAGGCAGCAAACGCTGGGGGCAGTGTAGCAGGAATAGCCACACCCTTCTGTTGGAGATCAGCGTTGTGTGTGCCATGTCCAGCACCCCTACCAGTGGAGAGCTACCTCACACAGCTGATCCCTGCCGAAGCTTCAGGCATTTTAAAACACTGTGCAGGGCTCCGTGAAAGCCCTGCATGGTGCTTTGAAGTCCCAGCTTCGTGATTTCAAAGCACACTATCTCAAGTGATTGACAAGTGGGCAGCCCCACCCTCTCTTCAGATTTGGCTAGATGCAATAAGGATTATGACTCACAGCCCAAAAGTTCCCCCTACCCCTGCTATGCGGATAACAAAGCCCCATTTCCCCTACCCCTTTCTCCTGCGATGTGTTCACAATCGCACATGCATTTCAGCAGACTGTCACCAGGGAGACCTGTGTCCATTCCCCATATCCAGCTCATGTGCAATGACTGCTCGAGGAATGCAACTTCTTGTTCCTTGACCAAGGAATGAGAGCTAAAATTTGTTGACCCAAGTGGAGAGGGGAAACAGTTGGATGAGGAGGCACACAGAGGACTCCTATTCCTTGCAATAGCTTGGAGGATGCTGGGAGTCTTCTTCTTTGGCGATCACTCGTAGCCGAGTAAGATTGTCTTCCATAAACATGGTTTTAACAATGAGTCCGTAAGTGACTGTAGAGGCCAATTCTGAATACACACATCCTTCCACAGTGGGACATTGGTTTCCAGGTGCAAGTTGATCACGGTGTTGATTTGCCAAGTGTGCCTTCTTCTTAGTACGTTTCTCCCTTGTGTCCTGAGTTCGAGTGTCTTCAAAGCCCATGACACCTTTGGTAAAGGCTGTTCTCCAATTGGAGCGCTCGCAGGCCAGTGTTTCCCAATTGTTGGTGTTCATACTACATTTTTAAAAATTTGCCTTCAGACAGTCTTTAAACCTCTTTTATTGACCACCAGCATTACGCTTTCCATTTTTAAGTTCAGAGTAGAGTAGTTGCTTTGGAAGATGATAATCAGGCATCCACACAACATGACCAGTCCAATGAAGTTGATGTTGAAGAATCATTGCTTTTACACTGGTGATCTTTGCTTCTTCCAGTACACTGCCATTAGTTTGCCTGTCTTTCTAAATGATGTATAATTTTTTTCGGAGATACCATTGATGGAATCTTTTGTGGAATTGGAGATGGCGTTTATAAGTGGTCCACGTTTCACAAGCATACAGTAAGGTTGGTAGTTCAGTAGCTTTGTAAACAAGCATTTTGGTTTCCCTGCGAATGTCCCGGTCCTCAAACACTCTGCACTTCAATCGGGAGAAAGCCTCACTCACAGAGCTCAGGCAATGCTGGATTTCAGCATCAATGTTGGCCCTTGTGGAAAGATAACTGCCCAGGTAGGAGAAGTGATAAACATTTTCCAACATTACACCATTGAGTTGAATTTTTGGCGCTGCAGAGGGGTTGTTTTGTGCTTGTTAGTGCAGCACTTTGGTTTTTTGGATGTTGAGCAATAGGCCAAGCTGTTTGTAAGCTTCTGAGAAGATATTTAGGATGGTTTGGAGGTCATCCTGTGAGCGTGCACACACTATGTTGTCATCAGCATACTGAAGCTCTATGACAGAAGTTACGGTAACCTTACTCTAGGGAGTAGGGAGTTGAAGACAAACCTGTTCTGCAGCATGGGATTTCTTTCTGCTTACAGAGGCTGTATCCATGGTGCACGGAATCAAGCACATTAAATAAGCATACTCTTTGGATTTTTAAAATTTTAATATTTCTTCATTGATTTGTTTTCTCATAAACTTGCTTACCTAAAAACATTGTCAACTTATTATTATTATTAGCAATAATCCTTGTGCTTTTCTTCCTCCTCCAACTCCTTTAAAGACCCCTGTCTTATTTTGCAAGTTCTTGTTGACTTTGCCTAGCTCCTTAGCTTGCCTTTTTAATATTTCAAGCTGAGTGCTTTCAGCCCCAAGATGATGGATCATCGTGACTTTCCTACAGCATCCATCCTCGATTCTGTGTCTCCTGTGAAAGCTTTCCTAAAAGATAACATAATACTACCCCCCCACACTGCCTTTGGCTTTCCTTCACAATTGTATTTTTGCACGCTCCTCCCAAGGTGTGACTTTTTCTGTTGCTCAGTGATAGAAAGCAGGTACTTTGCATGCAGAAGGGGCCATTGCTCAGCTGAAAGAAGCTCTGGTTGCAGCTGTGGGGAGGGAAAATTTTGCTGCTTGAGAGGAATGAATCTATCACTTTTAGTTTCCTTCCATTTCTCCATTTTGCAGGCTTAAGTTCTGTTCTCCATATTTGCACATCAGTCTGTGATTTTCTTTTTCAAGTGCTCATGAAAATTGATCAGCATTTTGGTGCAAATTTCTCCTAATATATACAGTTTAATATGCTATTTTGCACAATATACACATGACTGAAAGTGTTTCCCCTCCAATACAATTAATTTTCCTATGTTATTTTAACACACACACACACATATTTCTGTATTTGTGTGTGTGTGTATTTATATGTATATATGCATTTTAATGCACGTTTTACCCCAGTAAATGCAATTTTGTAGACGTTACTGGACTGGAGAATCACCCTGCAAAATTCAGAGAAAGGCGAATTTTGAAGGGAAGCTGCAGTTCGGTTCTGGAAGTACAAATGATGTAAGTTTGCCTTGAAATGCAAACTGAAGTGATCTGTATCCCCCATCCCTACCTGAGTTGCTGTCACTCGGAGAAAATCAAGCTTCCCCAACCTGGCACCCTCCAGATGCGTTGGACTACAACTCCCATCAGCCACAGCCAGCATGCTGATGGGAATGCTAGTTCCAAAGAAGCAAACAGCACCAGCTGGGGAAGGCTGGAGCAAAAAGGCTGGACTAAATGGACAAATACTTTAGCCAGGCTTTTCCTGCTTTCACTCTTGCACAGAACAGCCTCTGGATCCATCGGTGCCCTCGCCACTTGCAGCACCATCAGACATGCTGTCCATCTTGTTTGTTTTCTTTTCAAGTGCCTTGCATGCTTTCCTGCTGAAACATTTGCTCAGTGCTCTTCCTTCCTGCCCGGTTTGCCGATGCTCCAGGGACAGGGAGAGGCTACTCGCTTAACAACCAATGTTCTGCACAGACCAGTTCTGGGGACAGAGGAGGGCGTGGCTTCACGAGTGACACAAGAGGCAGCCAATTGGTGCTGCTCGAGCACAGCTTCTGCTGGGAATCAAAAGAGCAGGATCCTCCCTAGCAGCCTTGGGGGAGAAGAAGATGGTTCAGGAAGATGGTGCCCATAAGTTACAAGGACCCTTCCAGACGTGAATCACCACTCAGTTGATGCATGTTTGTTCCAGCTCACATCAAGCATGGTTTGGCAGCTTCTGTGTGACAGCTGGACCATAAAGAAGGCTGATCGCTGAATAATTGATGCTGAAGAATTATGGTGCTGGAGGAGACCCTTGAGAGTCCCATGGACTGCAAGAAGATCAAACCTCTCCATTCGGAAGGAAATCAGCCCTGAGTGCTCACTGGAAGGACAGATCGTGAAGCTGAGGCTCCAAGACTTTGGCCACCTCATGAGAAGAGCAGACTCCCTGGAAAAGACCCTGATGTTGGGAAAGATGGAGGGCACAAGGAGAAGGGGACGACAGAGGATGCGATGGTTGGATAATGTTCTTGAAGCTACCGGCATGAGTTTGACCAAACTGTGGGAGGCAGTGGAGGACAGAAGTGCCTGGCGTGCTCTGGTCCATGGGGTCATGAAGAGTCGGACACGACTAAACGACTAAACAACAACAAGTGGACCTCCTCCTCTTTACTCTTGCAACCTGCCTGCTGACCCAAATCTCACTCTGGCCCAGGCCATGGTAGTGGGAGAAGCTGGTCCAGTCGGTACGACTGCCTGCTTGCTGATTGGCTCTCTGCCTGGCAAGCAAATGGGTAGCAGCTGCCGGTGACAACTGCAGTAAGGGGGTAAATCTCCAAGAGGGAGGGTGCCATGGAGGGTGTTTTGCCCCACAGCCTGCAGAACCTGGAACCAGACCACCTAGTCTGATACTCTAACCACTGCACCACACTGCTTCTTACATGCTGCGCGTGGCCAATATTGTCAAAAGAACTCCATTATGCTAGTCGCTGCCACCACCAATTTTATAAGTCAGCAATTTGCCATTTTCAATAAGCTGTCAAGAGAGTTTCATTGGCGAGGAAAACAGAACAGACACCTTAGAAACAAATAATAGAAAACAACTAGCAGGCAGTCTTTTATCTGTAATCATCGTGAAATACATAGGTGGAAATGAAAGATGAGAGTGAATAAAGCCCATCCTGTGGTGTTCTGGGGGAATATTGATAAAAATAAGATAAGTGGAGAGAACAAATGAAAAATATGCTGTGGGAATGACAGCTTACTTTTCTTTTCAACGAAGGTATAGAAATACCCATATTTAAGGAGGGGAGCCTAGATGTCATTTTTATTGCGCGCTTGTGATGGTTTGCTCTCATGATGGTACAGGAGCAGCTATTCTTGTATTGCAGGAGGGGGTTAAATTAGATCACCCTTGGAGTCCCTTTCCCCTCTACAATTCTATGATCCAGGATTCCACTTTCAATAGGTTTCAGGGCAGACATCCAGCTTTGTTGCTTTGTTCATCGCTTCCTGTTGAAATCCTGCAACTTCTCGCTCCATAAATGCCCTGGGGTGTGTTTGTTGCCTTGCTTCTATTGTGCTATAGTGCAAGAGTGCCCCTCCAGGGGGCAATAAGGTGGCAATGCTGGGGAAGCTGTGCAGAACTGCTAATAATGTGGAATGATGTGTGTAGACAGTCCATTATAGATTCACGACTCATGCACTATTAGTGCATCAATGACATGTTGCGGGATGCACCTGCAAAAGGACAACACCAGTCAGGAGACCCTCCAAAAAACCCCACAATACACGAACAATGCTCCAAATGGGGATGGCTGCCTATGCATTTTTAGAAATGAATGGGGTTTTTTCCTTGCAATAAATAGGGAAGTGGTTAGAAGGAGACTCCTACCCCCCCACCCAATAGTAAAGTTTCTGCTTATCATAGAAAAACTCTAGGTTATAAACTAGCCACCCTGACCACAAATCATATAGAAGGACTTCATAAAAAATAGAGGTTGATCTGAGGCAACAGAGATATAGAGAAATAACACACCACATGGGTTTTCTTCACTGCTCCAAGCCATTCAGTTGTACAACTGTACAGCTAAATAAACGTCCACCCACATTAGTGCAATCCTATTGTTATGTACTGAGCTGAATCATAGAACAATAGGATCCAGAATGCAGCAGTCTGATTGGTCTGCAGGAGCCACCCAATCCAGCTCCATGTGGAAGTGAATCAGCGACCTGATTGGCCTGCAGGAGCAGCCAATCAGTCTTCTGAAAGAGGTGGATCCGCAACCTGATTGACCTACAGGAGCAGCCTGGAATTAGCTCGATGTTTTGGGGAAAGTTTCGTTCACTGCTACTACGAACTGAATAAAGAGCATGAAATTCACACTCGACTCCGAGTATATTTCACCTATATATCAGTACATGTTTACTCACAAGTACTGTGTTCAGTATGGCATACTCCTATTTTTTAATAATAATATTTTATTCTTTTCCCCCATATAGAAAGTTACATTTGTTACTCAACCTTTATATTCCAATTCAGCAAAACTAGTGACTTCTCGCTCACCCAACATCGATGTTTATAACAGTCAATGCCTCCCAAGTCTCAGATAACATCCTGTTTTCCTATGTTGTTGCCACATGACATTCTGCAGATCATAGTGTCATCAGCAAGACCGCTTCTGGGGAGTTCAGGGAACTACTAGGTTCTTTATATGGGGAGGCAACCCTTTAGGCAACCTGTGTGGCTCAGGGCTTTATGTATTAACAACAACTTGAAGATGGCTCAGCAGCTAACAGGCCACCAGCGCCAGGAAGTCCGTTTAGTGTCTAGGCCAGCAAATTATGCACTTCCTACATCTTCGAAATCAACCCCAAGGGCAATCCAGTTGCGCAGCTACCAATGCAAGACATGACAGCGGCTAAGCTAGCACTATCCAGAAACATGGATGCACCAACTGTAGTTAGGAAGAGCTCCCTTCTCCTTGTTGCTTGTTGGCATATGAGCACTGAAGGGGAAGGTTCCACACAGCATCTTATGGAAGATCAAACCTATCCATTCTGAAGGAAATCAGCCCTGAGTGCTCACTGGAAGGACAGATCCTGAAGCTGTGGCTCCAATACTTTGGCCACCTCATGAGAAGAGAAGACTCCCTGGAAAAGACCCTGATGCTGGGAAAGATGGGGGGCACAAGGAGAAGGGGACGACAGAGGACAAGATGGTTGGACAGTGTTGATCTATGGACTACTATTAAAATGGGGCTGCATTTTAAATTATATTTTAACCTGTATTTTAAATTGGTTTTTTTATTGTAATTTTAATGGTGTTAGCCACCCTGAGCCCGGCTCTGGCCGGGGAGGGCGGGGTATAAATAAATTATTATTATTATTATTATTATTATTATTATTATTATTATTATTATTAAAGCTACTAACATGAGTTTGACCAAACTGCGGGAGGCAGTGGAAGACAAGAGTGCCTGGCGTGCTCTGGTCCATGGGGTCACAAACACTCGGACACGACTAAACGACTAAACAAAAACAACAACAGTAGTCGTCGTAGCTGTTGCTAATTTGATTCAGTGCAGCATTCCCTGTTCTCCAAATTGTTGGTCTCTAGGAACCCAAGGCTCCAGCTCCTGCCAACCTAGCAGTTCGAAAGCACAAAGTGCAAGTAGATAAATAGGTACCGCTCCAGCGGGAAGGTAAACAGCATTTTCGTGTGCTGCTCTGGTTCACCCGAAGTGGCTTAGTCATGCCAGCCACATGACCCGGAAGCTGTCTGCGGACAAACGCCGGCTCGCTTGGCCAATAAAGCGAGATGAGCGCCGCAACCCCAGAGTCGGTCACGACTGGGCCTAATGGTCAGGGGTCCCTTTACCTTTAGGAACCCAAGACAGTGCTTTGTGCTTTCGTTCTAATTTTATTATGACAATGCAACATTACTGCCTTTCTCAGTACAATAATTCATTCCCTCAGCACGTTTGGGGTTTGATCATGGATTGATTGGTCTTCCAGTTGTGTTCCTGTTGGTTTGCCTCTGTCCCTCTTTCAGTTGTTATCCCTTGCAGTCTTGCAAAGATGCAAAATATCTCCTAACTTGCTTGAATCTCTGTGCTGTTCCTGTATTGAGCTTCCTCTAGTTTTTGCGGGGGACGGAGGAAGAGAACTGGGAGAAGGGAGAAGCTTGTGTGACGTCCGTGTGTGTGCTCTCATTACTATTCACAGCCCTGTCTCTCAAGTTCAGCCTTATTTTTGTCTGTGCGGCTTACTTTTAGAAATGTGAGGGGAAGCAAGTTATTAGACAGCAGAATGGTTGTCAGGAGCAAAGAAAGGAGTCTAGGAAAGAGCAGGACATCAGAGGCATTAATTAAGCTGTTAGGAGCCAGCCAGGTTAGCTGTCATGAGTGCATCCGGGGGAAACGACAGAGGCAGCTCGTTAAGAAAAAAGGGAAAGTTGATGGCTTAGCTCAATAAATGTACAGGACAAGGAGATTCTGGATTTCCTTTAGCAAGGTCTCCACTGGAACGACACAAACTGCTGCAACCACAGCTAGGAGTGCGATTGTGTGCAAGTGCAACCTCTACAACACACACAATTACCTTTGCTCACAGTCAAGGGCTGACTGTTTCTGGTCTGACATTCATTAAACCACAGCACACTTTTCTCCAGAATGTGATAACACATTTGCAAACAGCTATTTGCCTTGTCACCTGTGCTGAGTCATAATTGCCTCCAGGTTGAAGCAAAGGACAACTGATGACCTTCCAGATGACCTTCCAGATGTTGACGGAGCCCAGCTCCCAGCAGCACCAGCCAGGACTGCCAGAGGCCAGGGGTGGTGGAAATTGTAATCCAACAAAATCAGAAAGCCTGCGGGATGCTCATCGCTGTTCCAAATCCACAGAAAGGAGAATAAGGTATGGGTTAAGGCCTTATCTCACAAATGCGGAACAGTTTTAAAATACAGCAGAGCTGCTGAGAAGTGGTTTGAACACCTCTGGAGACAAACGGATCCTTGGAAATGCCCATCTGGATTCTGTATCTAGAATTCTTAAGATTCCTATGGGGAAAAGTGCCAAACTGATGGAAAATCTACACCTCTGGACAAGACTGGGTTTAGAAGGCTGGAAAGAATAGAATACACACATCAAATATGTAAATAAGTGTGGGGACACAGTATGCAAAACAACCTGGCAGTGTGGAAATACATCTTTTGTTTTACTCTTATTTGCATAAAAACAAAACTGCAATTTAGTGTAAAGTTGTGGTTTCAGTTACTTTTCAAGCTTCTGTTTTAAGGGGAAAACAATTTAAATATATTTCCATTTACTGCTCCAGCCTTTTTTCTTTTGGAAGCTCTCCTAATTATATTCTTGACAGCAGCCAACTCCAAAAAGGAGAAAAGAAAGCTGGATTTCATTTCCTTGAAAACAAAAACTTAAACCATATTTATTTGAGCTTCTTTCAACCCTCTTTCGTGTAAATTAAACTCAGCTTATGCCACCCATTTGCATTTAGTGCATTCAGAAGAAGTAAATCTTCTGAAAGCAATAAGAAAGATTTCGTATTATTTTAGTGTGGTGGGGCTGATTTGGAAGCCCACATTCAGCAATGCACCTTTCTTCCTTCAGAAATGCTCTGGAAAAACTGGTTTTGCAAGCTAACAGTACAAACTGCATATGGAATGCACTAATAATAAGCTACGATCTGCGATATCACCAATATGCTCCCGGCCCCACTACCCAGAGCAGTTTTTGCACAATTTTATTAAAAAAGGTTTGTAATTAAAATGAAAAAAATTAGATGAAGGCTAAAAATGGAAATAATCTCGCCTATGCTACTTCAGAAAGAATGGGTGTCCATTGTGAAGCCTGGACAGGCTAACAGCTGATTTAGCAACTGATTTCCTGGTGTGTATGTGTGCATAGCAAGTTGCAGGATCCCGCAGCAGGTGAAGAACCTGCTGTGACAACTGTATAAATATTACATCTGTCTTTGCCCTCAATATTCCTAGGCATGCTACACTGGAAATGGACATCTAAAGAATTCTGAAGCCTCCGGGTTCGCAGCAGTTGGTGGTTTTAATGCAGTCAGTGGAGGAAGAAGGGCAGATTCTGGTTCCTAAAATTCCACAACAACTACAGACAAGCAGCGATTAAAAGTATTGATCAGTTATAAAACCATCACGAATAGCAGCAGTGGTTCAACACCTCCTGAAACCTAGAAATTCAATCACCAGATGTCCAAGAGAACAGATGTATTTCAACCTGGTACTGGAATACCACCACTCCATGTGTTCAGGACAAGGGTGACTCTGAGCATTTAATTGCCCAAAGGAAAAGACAAGATGGCACCCTACAGTTGACTTACAGAAGCCGACTAGACAGGTTGTTCAATCTTACTTTCAATGGTATAGTGTCCTTTGTGGCCCCTCAAGGTCTTCTGTTCGAAGGGTTGCCTGGTTCAAACCCATTTTAAAGATAGGTAAAGGTAAAGGTACCCCTGCCTGTACGTGCCAGTCGTGTCCAACTCTAGGGTTGTGCACCCATTTCACTTAAGAGGCCGGGGGCCAGCGCTGTCCGAAGACACTTCCGGGTCACATGGCCAGCGTGACGAAGCTGCTCTGGCGAGCCAGAGCTGCACACGGAAACGCCGTTTACCTTCCCACTATAAAGCGGTACCTATTTATCTACTTGCACTTGGGGGTGCTTTCGAACTGCTAGGTGGGCAGGAGCTGGGACTGAACGACGGGAGCTCACCCCGCCGCGGGGATTCAAACTGCCGACCGTGTGATTGGCAAGTTCTAGGCACTGAGGTTTTACCCACAGCGCCACCCGCGTCCCTATTTTAAAGATAAGCATCAGGCAAAAGACCAGGTGCCTTGAACTGGTTGAGAATCTCAGGTGAGATACCCATGCAGTGGAAGTTGATCCCAGTACCATTCATCACCCGGAAGCAGAAAAAGGTTCAGATATTTTACTATTGCAGAAGATAAGGCTCAGTAAAACAGTTCTGGACATAGATATGTACAACTTGTAGGCTTTTGCGGATACAGATATATACAAATACATACAAATATCTCCATTGCTCTAAATAAGTTCAGCAATTCAAGATGTAATACTGGACAAGTAACACCAACTAACAGACAGGCTAACTGCAGACTAACAAACTGACACATTGAACTGACATGCATTAATCACAGATATAGTCGCGGCACTGGGCCATTACCATCGCAACTGGCTTGGCTGACCTTGTGCCTGTGATTAGTTCATCCATGGGGTGATTTATGCTCATGAAGGAAATTGACCCCTTCTCATGTCCAAATACTTCAACGGAAGTTGCTCACATGTTGTTAGCTTCCGGAAAGCAGATGAGCAGGCCTGTAGATTACCTGGTCACACTCTTGTCTATGGCATATTTTTATTTGAATTGTAGTACTCTAGTTGGCTGGCATTCAATACTAGGCATACTCAAAGTAGACCCACTGAAGCTGTAGACATGACCAACTTAGGTTAATTAATGTCAATTGGTCTAGACTTAATAAGATTTAGTTGAAGACAGTGCAAAATTCCTGAAGCTAGAGCATGTCCTGCATGTTTGCGTGTCCCAGAGTATAATCTTTTAAGGCAGTTGCTTTAAACATAAACAATATGGAGAAACTCAGAAATGTTGATTATCCAAAAAGGAAGAAAGGAACTAAAGGGAATATACATCTGTTGCATTCAGGATGTTGTTTTTTTATACCTCTCTGAACATCTTCTAAGCCTGAATAAAAGAGCTTTGGGAACATGTTCAGAAAAGTTCATTCACGAGAATGCACAACTACTACTCAACTTATTGCTGGGAGGTCTGCTTTAAGGTACAAAGCAGAGGTACACACTTTTTTCTTTTTGCAGGGAGATGAGAGAGCCACCAAAAGGGCACAATGTGTGTGAGATAAGGAAGAAGACCAAACTAGCAATAACAACAACTGATGGAGAAATGCCGAAAGGAAGAAAGAAACAGATCACAGAAACGTTTTTATAATTCTAGAAGGAGCAGAATCACTCCAGCCCATTCCAACACAGAACTCTTCTTCAAGAGTCACACAGGAGTTCTTTGAAAATATTCAATTCAGTCTCATTAGTTATTTGGGGAACTTTCTAACTGGGAAAGAAGTGAATCTCAAAATGCACCAGGCATATACCTTTTTGGATAATATAGGTTTGAGTTGATGTTGTTTCAAAATTCTGTTTCATATTACCTACCTAAGATGAGCCCTGCTGGATCAGACCAAAGGCTTACTGTGCTCCACATCCTGCTTTCCACAATGCCCAACTAGATGCCTACAGAAGCCCAAACAGGGCCTGAGGGCAGTGTTCTCTGCTACCACTTCTGTTCCTCAGCAACTGGGAGGGGCCAGAAGCAGATGTATAGCTTGTTGACCAAGGATTCATAGCCAGAAGGGAAAGGGAGCATGTGCTTAAGCTATGTGCTAACGCAAGAGACCAGTTGTGTAGACTGAGGAACAAGTTCCATGGGCAAGGCTTGATAGGCAGGGATTGGCACTTTTTGGAGTGTTAGTTGACAGAGTATTCAAAGCATAAACTTCAGTCTGCTAAATCTGCCTTGGAAAAAGAGCTGTGGTGATGCAGAATGTAACTTGACACACATAAAAGTGCTTTGAGAGTCAGAAGAAGGTGAGGGAATGGAGTGTTTGTGGGATAAATAAGTCTCATATGACCAACATTGTTAACCCTAATGCATGAAGGGGTTAAGACCATAGAGTAAGCAGTCCTGCCAGGCTTAGCTAGGTCCCACGCCCTCATCTTGGGAGGAAGGGCTACCAAACTCTGTTCTCCCACTTTCTACATCTTTCCACCATGTGAACTCTTCCAGTAAGGATGTCTGAGCTAGATTCTCCAAGCCCAGACCGTGTGGCTTAAGCAAGCCATCTTTGTGTTTCTATACAAATAATTTAGAAACTCTTACCATTTTTGAAGGTAAGTTGCACTGCCTGTGTTTTCTTGCTGCTGTGTATGTAAGCACACATGAACCTGACCTTTGAAGAGTTTGTAAGTAAACCATTTTTAACTTTCCAAACATATGGTCTCTTTCTATGCTAAAGGGAAAGTGGACAATTTTGGAAGAGACTTGGAAGGGGGTATTTTAAAGGTCTATCAGTTTATATTTCCATGTTTTGTTGAAGGACATGCTTTATGACCTCCTTATCTGATGAGATCATTGGAGCAATAGAGACGCTTGAAAGAGTCAAAATGATAGCAGTAACAGAATCGCTTATTTTGTCATGACAAAAATGGTAGAGACACGCTAATGCTCATTGCCTGCCCAGCCATAAAAAAGACACCCCCCTTCTGGGCTTGCCAACCTTTTTACACCCCCTGGGGCGGCCTATCATCTGATTTCCCAGAAAACATGTGATTTACGGGAAATGGCATAGAATTTAGCTTTCGTTTCTCCATATTTGGACTTCCTTGTTTCACGTATGTCCAGTCCCTCCTTTCCTCCTTTTTGAGCCCCCCCTCCCATCTGGGGTTACAATAACCTCCATTCAACCTTGCTCTTTATCTCTACCCACCCAAGCCAGACATTCCTGAGATAGGCCTATTTTCACTGTAACATCTTGCTTAGAAGAAAAAGCCTTGTTCTTCTGGCTGGTGAAAAACCTCCCCCCTTTGGGATAACACATGAGAGAGAAGAAAATGCCTTAAATTGTTTTTGGGACAATATATATAGAACAATATTTTAATGGCCCTTCATTGTGATTTTAAATCTCTGCTGGGGTGCTCTCATGAAAGAATACTTGCCCAGGGAATTCTTCTTTTATTTTCCCATATTCTTTAACCAAAAAAAATTCCAACAAAGTCATCATACCCTGGCTTGAGGAAATACCTTCAGAGGAGGGTCTGGCATGCATACCCATTCTGAGGAGCACAGCATGGAGAAACAGGTGAAGTCAGTGAAGCAGAACCCAGACCATTTGGCATTACAGTCCCACAGCTATAGAAGGTCTGGACTTAGAAACTGAGGACTCATTCACAGTTCCACTTGCCCTGTGCTTCCAAACAATTTCCCCTAAGCAACCTCCCAGCTTCATGATTTAAACACCACACACTTCTTCTTACTACTGTAAAGGCATGCCCTCCAACATGTTGGTTCCCAAAACCAGGGAACTTCCTGTCTATGCTCCTGTGTGAGTCATGTGACTCACACCAGAACACAGAGCCCCAAAGATGCATTTTTTCTGTGGCCGTGCTTCTACGGAGCACAACAACGTGTGTTTTGGGGAGCTTCATGAGATCGCTGTTCAGAAATACAGTGGTACCTCTGGATACGAATGGGATCCATTCCAGAACCCTGTTCACATCCTGAGCAGAACGCAACCCGTGTCTGCACGTCTGCGCGGGTCACAATTCACTGCTTCTGCGCATGCACATGATGCCATTTTGAGCATCTGAGCATGTGCGAGCGGTGAAACCTGGAAGTAATCCATTCCGTTACTTCTGGGTTGCCGTGGAACGCAACCTGGAAACGCTCAACCTGAAGCGTATTTAACCCGAGGTATGACTGTAAGTGCTTCTTCAGGGCAAGATCTCAGTACGAAATCGTGAGATCACAGCAACCCAAATGGGCACTGTGCCCTCGTGGCAAAACACGGCATGTCCAGGTTTTCCCCGGACACTTGTGGGGTATATAAGGGCAGCCAAGAGTGAGTTTTGACTCCCTCATTTACAAGCACAGCTATTATTTCATGTGCTCACCACAAAAACTGGCCAACTCCCAGCAGGGTAATTATATACCAATTCAGTGCTGGGTAAATTATTAAAAGTGATACTCAGCACGACTGTTACTGCAAATGCTGGACTAGTTTATTCCCATTAAGAAAGGTGTAATTTTAGGCCTCTAAATTACAGCCTTTGAATGCTGAAAGCTCTTCACTTTCTGCTCCAGCACTTTGACTTTAAAGAGTCAGTAAGTAAACTGCACTCAGGGTGCAAATCAGTGGAGAGGGGGCTCCACACTCCATTTTTTCGGGAAGGGCCTCTTGCATATATCTCAGGCAACAGCATATTTATTTTGTAAGCTGGAGTTTAATTTCACATGGAGACTGGTGAGAGAGGCACTATCTCTACAAGCTAAGACTTAATGTTCCCTCTCCTGAATTGAATGGTGTGGAAGAGGGGAAAAACTCCCATACAACCTCATCATCCTGAATGTTCGAGGATCTCCGTTTTGGGACTCTCTTCCCCCTAGCAGTAAGTCCCAAGACATGGGCTCAAAATATCAAATCACCCATGAAGTCTATGATGGGAAGGAGAGCTGTGGCTGCCAAACCTTGTTGGACTCTCCTAAGTTCCAGCTAGCATGGCCAATGGTCAGGGATGATGGGAGTTTAAGACCATATATTTTAATCACTGTCATACCACAAGCCGGAATTAAAATTGCCGGAAGAAATATCAACAACCTCAGATATGCAGATATGCAGAAGTGGTTTATATATGTATCACATGCAGGATATATCTTTATATCAATTAGTCTGCACTTTTACAAGTTTTCCACATTCACCAAAATACAAACAATACATTTAACATTGACTTCCCTTTCCCCGCTTCCATGTTTCATTTTAGCTATCCTTTGCTGCTGCATATTCTAATTATTCCATATTCTTTATTTTTCAGTATTTTTTAAAAACTGCCCTACCCCTGTTCCTTTTAACAACAGCATGAGATTCAGAAATTAAGGAAAATACAGAAATTATTGGACAGTGTGACAAGGAGAGACTCCAAAGAGAGCCTCTCATCCTCACTCAACTGCAACACAACAGTCTTGCAGTATTGCCAGTGGGGTCTTACTCTCCAGTAGTTGCTGCCAACACCTTCACACTTCTTCTTGCAGCCCAGATGGGGGCGGGGGGAGACCTGGGGTACACCAAAGCAATTATTTTTGAAAAGGTTTTGAGTCAGTGCACCCAGCACTCTGCGGTCCAGCCTACACACAGATTGCTGGGGAAGCTTCCAGTTGTTTTATCCTAGTCCAAGATCAAAGCAGCCTGCTCATTGCCCTGGCAACCCTCCCTAAACTTTCAGTAGCGTGAATGCCAAGTGTCAAGGCATATGGGGATTCTAAAACCCTGATGTTGGCAATCACTCACACCTCAGCGGTCAAGTTATGAAACTTTGTACAAAACAAGTAATAGAGGAAAAGGAGGCAGACGGTCAAAACGGGACACAAAATAAACCAGAGCAATGTGGCTCTAAAACTGGACCAATCCTAGCTTAGGCTTATTCATTTCTGGTTTATGAAGGAGGAGGAGGGGGTTTGGATTTGATATCCCGCTTTATCACTACCCGAAGGAGTCTCAAAGCGGCTCACATTCTCCTTTCCCTTCCTCCCCCACAAAAAACACTCTGTGAGGTGAGTGAGGCTGAGAGTCTTCAGAAAAGTGTGACTAGCCCAAGGTCACCCAGCAGCTGCATGTGGAGGAGTGGGGACGTGAACCCAGTTCACCAGATTACGAGTCTACCGCTCTTAACCACACTTACATAAGTAAGCAGCAAAGATAACTTCATGGGAAGACTGATCTGGATTCTTAGAGTAAAAGAATTCCAGAGTTGGAAGGTACCCCGCGGGTCATCTAGCCAGACCATGACAAGTACTTAGTGAAAAAACTTGAAGAAGGGACCAAAAATTTGCACAGGTGTACATTGTCACTCTTAATATTTTTGAGCTATATACAGTCTAAACGTTAACTAGCGTAAAAATAAGTGTCCCCTGATTATTGATATGTACAGACTGATTTCACAAAGTTAAGTTAAGCTAAGCAGATATATAAGATTGATTGTTTAATTATTAAGATACAAATCTCAATAATAAAGTTACAAAATAGTAACAAGGAAGTCACGTACGGGTGGAGGGAAGACAGAGGGCAAGAAATAAGAAATGGATAAATGTTGGTACATAATGAAATGTGAAAATGTGAATTTACGAATATAATGTATATGTATCATTATGTAAAGATTTCATATATGTATTGCAACATTGATAATAAATAAATGGGGGGGGGAAGTGTCCCCTGTTCTTTCTGAATTAACAGCTTTTCTGTGCTTTACGTTCAAGTGAATGATTTGATCAACGCATCCTCACCTGCTGTTTGGGCCAAGGCTGAGACGTCTTCCATTGACATCACATGTAGCTAGGGATTTATTGCTGCAGGGATGCCCTCTGCTCCTCTAAGGCTGGTGCCAGATTTGTCTGAGACGTGTGGGCATTGCTTCCCTGCTACACATACGCAATGGGTATCCAAGGAAAGAGCTACTACCTCAGGTGTTGCATGGGAAGGAACCTACCGTATTTTTCGCACCATAGGGCACACCGGACCATAGGGCGCACCTAGTTTTGGGAGGCGGAAAACTAGAAAAAATTATTCTGAACCCCAGAAGCCAGAACAGCAAGAGGGATCTGGCTTCTGGGATACTGTGTGGCTGTTCTGGCTTCTGGGATAACCGCGCCAAGCCTCTTCAGGGCAGCGGGATGAAGGCTCCCCCTGCCCAAAGAGGCTGCGCACAGCTAAGGCAGAAGCCAGGGCAGGCACGTCGCCGCGAAGCCAAGGAGCCTACATTCGCTCCATAGGACGCACACACATTTCCCCTTCATTTTTGGAGGGGAAAAAGTGTGTCCTATGGAGTGAAAAATACGGTATCTTCTCTTGTTGCTGTTGGTAACTCCACTTCTCCTTCATTGCCACCAGGTGCTACTTAGCTATGGTTCTTTCCTCCAGTGAGGACTCCCTCTCCCATGTGGCTCAGTACCTGGTGCGGCTTAGTTCCTTCAGTTCCTTCAACGTTCTCTCTGTGTGTTCTGTGTCTCTCCGTCAATAATAATAATAATATATAGGTGGAGGGAGAGTATCAATGCAGGAAAAACGGAGGAGAAAGTGATTTATTAGGCCCAATGCGTTTCATCAAAGGTCTTCTCTAGGGGCACTGCCAAAGAAAATTGTAGACACAGCAACAGCAACACCACAATGCTTTCTGCAATCACTTATTTTCAAGCAGGAGCCGTAGTTGGAAATAGAGTTGTCACTGTGCCCCTGAAGACCTTTATCAAAATGTGTTGGGTGTAATAAATGACATCTTTGTGCATCTGAGAATTCATTTCTTCTCCCCCGTTTCCTCGCTTTCATACTCAGAACTAACAGCAAATGTTTCTTCTTGCTACCTCTAAGTCAAGGTTGTGAAGCCTCTGCATTCTGGGCCAGAAATAGTCTGTGGGGCCTAGGCAGCCTTGCCTCCTTGCCTGCCCTCAACCCTATCCACCCCTACCCTGTGTATCAATTAGGCTTGAAAGCAGCCTCCTATTGCACCGCAACTACAAAAAAACCAACAACACCTCTCTTCTGATCCTGTGGTTGGGCTCTCCTTCTTCAAGGGGTGAAGCCAGGGTTTCCAAGTTGGAGAGGCCACCTGTCATGGATGCTTTAGCTGAGATTCCTGCATTGCAGAGGGTTGGACTAGATGTCCCTTGAGGTCCCTTCCAGCTCTGCAATTCTATGATTCTATGAGAAGTCCATTGTAGCCCGAAGATTTTGCTTTCCCCTCTGAGGACCCTGGTTCAGAAGTCTTGGAGGGACCACAGTCTCCTCTGCTCCAATGGAATCCATGAATGCTAAAGTAGACCAGGCCCCTTTAAATGAAGACTCTCCTCTCACCGAAGGCAGATCCAGCAAATGAGATAGAATCATAGAATTGTAGAGTTGGAAGCTACAGGCCATCTCCTCCAACCCAACCCCCTGCAATGCAGAAATCTCAGCAGCAGCAGCAGCTCCCATTTAAAGGCTCAGTCTGGGGATGGCTGCTGCTGAGACAACATCTGAGCTCTGCTTCTGTGGTGTGACAAGCCTGGGTCCTGTATGGAGCTGTCCAGGGAAGCTACATAAGCCAAGTCAAACTTCTGTACTGCTGAGGTCATTGCTCAAAACAGAACAAAGCTGCAAGCTACAAATATTGTGCAAATCCCCCCCTCCCATCATTCAGAAACCAGTTACAGTGGTAACTCAGGTTACATGCGCTTCAGGTTACAGACTCCGCTAACCCAGAAATAGTGCTTCAGGTTGAGAACTTTGCTTCAGGATGAGAACAGAAATCGTGTTCTGGCGGCGTGGCAGCAGCGGGAGGCCCCATTAGCTAAAGTGGTGCTTCAGGTTAAGAACAGTTTTAGGTTAAGAACAGACCTCCGGAACGAATTAAGTAGTTAACCGAGGTACCACTGTATCAGATTACACCCACTAGCCTTTTCTATAACAACTGCTTCAGATGGTGTCAGAAAGCATGCCATGGCCGCACTATCTCCATTCAAACCCTGCACAGCAGCCTGTCCGTATCTGCCCACCATGCCTCCCCAGGGGCAGTTCTACTATGAAATTCATGAAGCTTCAACTTCAGGGACCCTAATCCTGGAGTTGGCCCCAGAAGCAACTTTAGTCCACACTGCTTTTTTTAAAAAATGGGTCTAGTAGACCCAATTTGAGTTTGGATGACTCAAAATGATCAAATTTTATTATTATTATTATTTTGGCTGTATATAGTTCAACAACTCCAACAGTCTGAGAGTCAGTAGCACAGATGGTGTAAAGGTTGTTGTAGATTACCCCATTGAAGAAGATAACAGTGGCTACCCAGACCTTGTTGCAAAGGGGCCCCCATGACAGTTCAAGCCTCAGGGCCCCCAAAATGTAGGTCCCCCCACAGCAGAGGACAGTCGGACTTCCCGCTCTGCATTTCAGTGTTATTCAGGCTTTCGAACCAGATCCACCCATATTCAGTGCTTGAATTAAAGGTGAGCAGGGCAGAGGGAGCCTCCAGCAGTTTTTGTGATGGCCTTCTTAGGTACAGTTTTTGGAAGGATCAGAGGGTGGTTTGGGTAAAACTGGGAGGAGTCAGTGGTGGTACTTGTGTATTTCACTGGTGAACCCTCTATCTTTCCTCTCATGATTCAAGCAGCGTACTGGATTGAATTTCCCAGCAATTCCAGTGGCATCTTCTGCGTATCTCGATGTCGCCAGGCTACAACTGTACAAAGGGCATATTGGAGGGAGAAAGATGAATGAGAACATAAATGCAATTAAATCCAAGGTCCTAATTTCCACCCAGCAGCAAAATCAAACGTAGCTTGAAGAAGATGAAAGGCAAGGCAACGGAAGGTTGACTTATGAGAGCAATGCAAAAAACAACAACCCAAAAAAGCACCAGAACAGAAAAGGCCGAAATGAGAATGGCTGAGTAATTCCACAATGAATAAAATTGCCTTTGTTTCAATATAACTGCCTCCCATAATAGCCCAACTGAAACTAATGATGCAATGTTAGCCCCGCTTAGCTAGAGGTAGTTCTAGGGTCTTTGCAAAGAGCCTTTCATGGCCAACAATTGATCTCGCATCTACAGCCCTTGTTGGAGGGTGGGGGAACCCAGCGGAATATGTTACTAAAGCTTAATCTCCTGTTTAGGAACCTGGTCTTTTCCCATTGTGTGGTCCAGCTTCAAGTTCAGAGGCTGGACAAGTGTACAGAAAGTTCTGCCGTCCTAGCTTGCTTCATAATAATTCTGGACACATTTTTTTGTATAGTCTGATTTGCAAAGCCCATACAATGGTAAGGCTTGTCCTAATCATCAGTGCCATTGTCTGTTATCTGATCAGGGCTGCCTAGACACATGAGCCACCAAGATCTGTCCGCATGTGCATAGGCACCAAAGGAGTTCCATCTTCATTCTCTTTTTGTTGGTTTCTTTCACCGTCTCGCTTTCATCCAGATGTCACAGTTGCAAATTGCACATGCAAAAGGAGGGAAATGCTTTGTCTGTTCCGTAGGAGTGGAGGATATACAATCCATGGGGATTTTTTGGTATCAAGATTTCTCTGGTTTCAGAATGATTGCAACTGCTTGCGTATCGTCCTGGGAATTCAAGGTCAGTTTGTGCCCATGAATAACTTGGTCTTAGGACAATCCGTTTCCCTCAAGGGAATCAATCAGGTCTGTTGACAATCTTTTACATCTTTTGTGGTTGCTGGCGATGAGGTCTTCTGTATCAACACATCTTGGGGGAGTGCAGGGAAACAGAAGAACAAGCTGTGTATTATTTTCCACACAATGCAGTGAAATAAAAGGTGAATTCACATAGTCAATATGATCAATATGGAACTGATCCATGCTTATCTTTGTTCGCCATTCATTCCCCCCCAAACAGTGATCTTGTTAAATGGAGAACCAATTTATTTGGGTATTTTAAACCTGCCTTTTAGTCCATGGATAGTTAGGTGGATCAAGAAAATCCAATTGCAAAGCAGAAAGAATAGCACAACCATCCACAACAGAAATACATTACTTAAAAAGGTAACGCAGCCATGGGAAAATATAATAGAAAGAAGAATTGTTAACCAGTGGGACCTAATGGGAAAAGTTAGTCCTAAGTTGATTTCAATGGGACCTAAGTTTAGCAAATGGGACTCAGGTGGCGCTGGCCGGCTCACCAGAGCAGGTTCATCACGCTGGCCACGTGACCCGGAAGTGTCTGCGGACAGCGCTGGCCCCGGGCCTCTTAAGTGAGATGGGCGCACAACGCGAGAGTCGGACACGACTGGCCCGTACGGGCAGGGGTACCTTTACCTTTAAGTTCAGCAAATTTAGTCTATCAGCAGAATTTAGTGCCATAGGCTGCTTCTAGACAACCTGTTTATTGAGAAGTCATGATGATTTGTTTGCACACAGTTTCTGGGGAGGTTAGACGATGCCAGCTATTTGTTCAGGATTCATTTTGATACATTTGCAGGGAGGTTAGATGACGTTGCACCAAGCAGTCAGTATCCCACGCTTTACAGGGCATTTCCCCCCACCTTATCACAAGTCTGATTTTTTTCTGGAAAAGCAGGTTTGTTGTGCAAGAGTTCCAAATCCACTTTAACTGAGCAACCTGACTTTGCTGAATTCCATATGAAAGTAGCAGTTATTTGGAAGAGCCCACTGGTAACCCTAATTCTGCACTCAGGGAAGCCTGACTCGGCTGCTTGCATAAACTATGCATATTAAACAAGATTCACATGTTGTTTCCATATCTTTTCATAGTTTATTCTGTCTCATTTTAAAAAATGGAATTACAGTGGTACATTGGGTTACATACACTTCAGGTTACAGACTCTGCTAACCCGAGGGTTAGAACTTTGTTAAGGGTTAAGAACTTTGTTTCAGGATGAGAACAGAAATCGTGCGGCAGTGGCGCAGTGGCAGCAGGAGGCCCCCATTAGCTAAAGAGGTGCTTCAGGTTAAGAACAGTTTCAGGTTAAGAACGAACCTCCGGAACGAATTAAGTTCTTAACCTGAGGTACCACTGTACTCCTGTCTTTCAGTATGTATAGATTAATGAATTAAAATAAAATACTTCAAGCTCCATTAAGTGGCACAATTGTAATGAAGTCCAGTTTTCTTCTGAAGCTCCTGCAGCCAATCAGAAGCCGTGCCTTGGTTTTCAAACCATATTGGGATTCAAACAGACTACCAGAACTGATTAAATGCGAGAACCAAGGTACGACTGTACAGTCTACTCCTCTCCTTAGATGCACAATAAATCCATTTTAGCTCTCAAGTGAAACGATTGTAGAGCTGTATAATGCCCATGGCCCTATTGTTCTAGCAGCCCTAATGATAAGAGACAGCCCATTTCCCCCTTTTAAGCACCAATCAGATACAGCACCTTCACTCAGCTAAAAGTTCAATAAGAAGCTAGACCTTTTTCGTTAACCCGGCAGATGTGCATTCAACAGCGACAAATCTCGCCTACCTAGAACAGTTACACAATTAGACCTTAGCAGTGCAGATATCTGGTTTAGCCTGGCACATTTCTCCTGTGAGAACGGCTGTGAGCTTTGCCATCCATTTCAAAAGCTGGTCCCCAGGAAAGTGGCACTGCCACCTCTGTTTCAAGGACTCTGGCACATTGCCAGCCTTTAATTATCTCTGCTGATCTTTCAGTTGCAGGCAGCAGGCTTCCAGAAATGCTGTCAGGGAACACAAATGTGTTCGGTATGACAGCGAGGAAGCAGGTGGCATCACAGGCCAGCGAGAAGTTTGATGTTTGGAGATAACATGCCAAATCCAGAAAGTTAATATTGCTTTTTCCTGCTGATCTGGACTGCGAAATGTTAACTGGAGCAGCGGTGATGAACAGGCACCCAGTAAAGATCCTTGCTACGGTCCGTATAGTAAAAGCTATGGTTTTCCCAGTAGTGATGTATGGAAGTGAAAGCTGGACTATAAAGAAGGCTGATCGCCGAAGAATTGATGCTTTTGAATTATGGTGCTGGAGGAGACTCTTGAGAGTCCCATGGACTGCAAGAAGATCAAACCTCTCCATTCTGAAGGAAATCAGCCCTGAGTGCTCACTGGAAGGACAGATCCTGAAGCTGAGGCTCCAATACTTTGGCCACCCCATGAGAAGAGAAGACTCCCTGGAAAAGACCCTGATGTTGGGAAAGATTGGGGGCACAAGGAGAAGGGGATGACAGAGGACAAGATGGTTGGATAGTGTTCGCAAAGCTACCAGCATGAGTTTGACCAAACTGCGGGAGGAAGTGGAAGACAGAAGTGCCTGGCGTGCTCTGGTCCATGGGGTCACGAAGAGTCAGACACGACTAAACGACTAAACAACAACAAAGATCCTTGCTGGGACATTTAAGATGTAATGCTTGGAGGACCTGGAGTTTAAGTCTTCTTTTCACACACATCATTACAGGAGGGTATCCAAAGCACTTGGTCTGCTAGTGGAAGGATTTACACTTGTGCAATGAAACTTCCTCCCCTCCACTCTGTGGCCTCCCCAAATCTGCTCTGGAAGGTTGGGGGAACCCCTCAAACAGATTCAGGGGGTAATGGGGGTAGGTTCTATTGTGCAAACATGAATCCTTGCATTCACAGAACGCAGTCCTTACTGTGACATTGGATACAACACAGAGAGGCCAACTGAGTTAAACTAGACAAGAGGCCAGGCCTTCATCTATTTGATGGGCTGCCAAATCTAAGCCCGTTTTCAAGATACCCTAAGTATGGAAAGCAACAGGGCTTAACTCTGCTCCAATTGATGTACATCCTCCCGTTGTCTCAGGAATGAGTTCAGAGAGATTCTCCCCCTTACACTTTCCCATTTTGCTTCCTAACCAGAAAGCCCTTGTAGACTCCAAACAAGGTGAATTTTGAGAGATTCAAGATTCAGGTAGGTAGCCATGTTGGTCTGACGCAGTCTAAATAAATAAATAAATAAATAAATAAATAAATAAATAAATGTCCAGTAGCGCCTTAGAGACCAACTAAGGTATCTGAAGAAGTGTACATGCACACAAAAGCTTATACCCAGAACAAACTTAGTTGGTCTCTAAGGTGCTACTGGACAATTTTTAAAAATTTTTATTTATTTTGAGAGATTCAGTACAGGCAAAAGGAAGAACTTCTTTTTTCTTTTTCCCGCGAGGTATTGGCCACCAACGTGAATGGCTTTAAAATGGGATTAGGAAAATTCATGGAGGAGACAAACCTACCAATGGCTACCAGTCATAATAGCTTCATTGCTTCCAATAGCAGAGGCACTATGCCTTACAATGCCAATTGCTAGTAGGTCACAAGCATGAGAGTGCTACTGCCCTCAGATCTGCTTATGGGCTTCCCATGAACAGCCATGCAGGAAAAGAATGCTGAACTACCATATTTTTTGCTCTATAAGACTCACTTTTTCACTCCTAAAAAGTAAGGGGAAATGTATGTGCATCTTATGGAGCGAATGCAGGCTGCGAAGCAATCCCAGAAGCCAGAACAGCAAGAGGGATTGCTGCTTTCACTGTGCAGCAATCCCTCTTGCTCTTTCACTGCGCAGCAATCCCTCTTGCTGTTCTGGCTTCTGAGATTCAGAATATTTTTTTTCTTGTTTTCCTCCTCCAAAAACTAGATGCGTCTTGTGGTCTGGTGCGTCTTATAGAGCGAAAAATACGGTATATGATCCTTGGGTCTACAGGGCTCTTACATTCTTAAATTGCCAGATTATTACACCACAACAGTGCTTCCCCTTCCTTTTCCATTGATGTCCTATTATATAAAATGCTTAACACAATAATTCAGGCCTGGTTATCAAAATCCTGTTTGCGATTACAGGTTTTTCACCTTATAATGTTAAGGTTCAATGTTCACTGGATATCCTAAACCACATGTAAGATACAGCGATTAATTCCAGTTGGCTGTGTTCCCTTTTTGCTTTGCCTGCCTGCGATGACCGACGTCCCCAGTTTCAGCCATTGTTATTCTGGAAGCCTCCTTGCATAATTCATTATCAGCAGATGGCATTATAGGTCAAAGGATGAAACAAACACAGTATAGTAGATGGCAGTATGGTTCGAAGAGTGACAGCTTCACAATTTCAATTTGGCAAGGCAGCTTCCACTGGAACAAAACAGTAATGCGTTGGATTTGATGCTACAAATATTCTCTTCTTTGCCTCTGTGCTCTACAGTGGTGTAATACACAGTGGAAACTGTTATCTGGCGCAGTTATGCTTGGGCAATGGGAGGAGAATAGAGAAGGCTTATCGTTATATTCACCCACAAGATCTGAAAAGTTTGCCGCTATCCTAGGTGTTCGGAATAATATTATGAGAGCCTTCTGCCGGAGATAAGCAAGCCTAAGAAAAAGCTGCTATGAATGGGAGACAGGAGCTTATGAGATGAAGAGACAGGAAGGAGAGCAATGGTCTGCTCACTCTCTGAAGGTGACAGAATGCCCAGCTTTGCAGGGAAAGGGCGGCAGCTCTGTAGAACATCTGCTTTGCATGCAGAAGGCGCAAGGCTCAATCTCTCGCAGATCCAGGTAGGGCTGGGAACAACCTCTGTCTGAAATACTGGAGAAATACTCTGAAATACTCTGTCTGAAATACTGGCTGCTGCCAGTCAGTGTGTAGACAAAAGAAGAAGAAGAAGAAGAAGAAGAAGAAGAAGAAGAAGAAGAAGAAGAAGAAGAAGAAGAAGAAGAGTAGTAGTAGTAGTAGTAGTTTGGATTTGATATCCCGCCTTTCACTCCCTTTAAGGAGTCTCAAAGCGGCTAACATTCTCCTTTCCCTTCCTTCCCCACAACAAACAAACCCTCTGTGAGGTGAGTGGGGCTGAGAGACTTCAGAGAAGTGTGACTGGCCCAAGGTCACCCAGCAGCTGCATGTGGAGGAGCGGAGACGCGAACCCAGTTCCCCAGATTACGAGACTACCACTCTTAACCACTACACCACACTGGCTCTATACAGAGGGAAGCTTGAGAGGGTGCATAGAAATGAGCCTGGAAAACTTGCATCCATTGCTCTGTCTACTTTTGCCTCTGACCGCACCCATCACTGGCCTGCAGCCCCTGGGACGTTGCCCAGAAAGGAATGTGGCTCTTGGGCAGAGAGATGTTGCTTACCCCTGTAAATCAATGGCAATAGAAAATCTGTGTCACACAGACACATGCAGAAAATGAATATTCTACTCCAAACTCAGGGGAGTTTAAGGGTGCAGCTAGACCATGGGTAGGCAAACTAAGGCCCGGGGGCTGGATCCAGCCCAATCGCCTTCTAAATCCGGCCCACGGATAGTCTGGGAATCAGTGTGTTTTTACATGAGTAGAATGTGCCTTTTTATTTAAAATGCATCTCTGTGTTATTTGTGGGGCATAGTAATTCATTCAGTATTTTTTCTCAAACTATAGTCCGCCCCCCCAAGGTCTGAGGACAGTGGACCAGCCCCCTGCTGAAAAAGTTTGCTGACCCCTGAGTAGACAGTCCCTATTCCATAGGCAGCATGGAGTAGTGGTTAGAATGGTGAGCAGTATCCCATAGCTGTGTGAAGCACTGGCTGTAGCCATTTCATTATAATTCCATACCCTCCAACATTTCTCTGATGAAAACAGGAACATCCTATTTCATAATAATAATAACAATAATTTTACTATTTATACCCCGTTCATTTGACTGGGTTGCCCCTGCCATGCTGGGCAGCTTCCGACACATATAAAAACACAACAAAACATTAACATTATAAAATTTCTGTATGCAGGGCTGTCTTCAGATGGCTCAGGGGTCAGATAACTCCATACCCTCCAACATTTCTATCCAACATTTAGTTTTGTCCAAGGTTGCTGAGTTTTTTTTGCAAAATCTCAAAAAAAGAAGAGATTTTTGACCTTAATACCCTCAATCATACTAAGGGAAAGTGAGACATTCCAGGAGCAAATCAGAAACAGGACAGCGTCTGTAAATTTGGTGCTGTTCCTGGAAAATAGGGACACTTGGAGGGTCTGTAATTCTTTGGAGCAGCATCTCATTTTGGGTAAAAGGGTTAGTGCGGGAAGGAAAAATCAACACACACGCCAATCCTCAATGTCAACAGAAGCTTCTCTAGATCCCGGCTATAAAGTTTTATTATCAGATCACCCTACCTTGAGATAAAGGTTGAAGTGCAGGATAAAGGAGAGAAGCAATTTAATGGCAGGTGAAGAAGCACCTGCAGACACAAAGGCTGTTGTAAACTTCCACCCTTTGGCAAAAGAAATAATAATAGCAGCCTAGCAAACGAATCTGCCATGCAAGTTGCTAAAACATTAACCAGCTCTCCTGCCCATGCAAGTTGATGTTACTCAATTGCAGCACATTAGCAAAAGTGTGTACAGTGGTACCTCGGGTTACATACACTTCAGGTTACAGATGCTTCAGGTTACAGACTCCGCTAACCCAGAAATAGTACCTCGGGTTAAGAACTTTGCTTCAGGGTGAGAACAGAAATCGTGCTCTTGCGGCGCGGCGGCAGTGGGAGGCCCCATTAGCTAAAGTGGTGCCTCAGGTTAAGAACAGTTTCAGGTTAAGAACGGACCTCCAGAACGAATTAAGTTCTTAACCCGAGGTACCACTGTAAAGCAGACGTTTTCAACCTTTTCAGGTCCACTGCTCCCTTGACCAACTACATTCTTTCTGCAGCACCTCTGTGGGGCTCAAGAGCCCAGTTGTGTCAACCTTTGTCTGCCTGAGTGTTCCCTCTGCCTCCTCTCTTCTCCCCTCTCCTTGGGAGTCCTCTGGGCAGCTGCCGCCCCTGGACTCTCGGCTACCCACCCTACCCCAAAGAGAGGTGCCTCCTCCCACGGTCCCACAGGGGCCTGGGAAAAAACCCCTGGCCAGCCCCAGAGGTAACATTCGTCCGCAGAGCTTGTAGCCAGGGCTGTTACAACAAACAGCTGTGCAAGCCTTTGGGAGGCAGAGACGCAAGAGGAGGAAGGGAAGGGAAAAGGGACATGGGCTAGTGTTGCCTGGGGCACCCCAACCATCGTTCAAGGCACCCCAGGGTGCCATGATACACTGGTTGAAAACCACTGGTGCAAAGAATAAAACACTGTGAGCAGTGCAGAAAGAAATGGAAAACAGCCCCAGACACAACCTTCACCACCTGTAGAGTTGGAAGTACTAAAGCAGGGATCATTCGCCTAGGAACCCCAGGGTTAATTCTGTTTGTAACTAGCCACCCAAGGGGTGGTGGCGGAGTGTTGCCTAGCAACCAGGCAGCGTGGCATGATCCTTGCTGAGATAACTCGAGCTCTGAGTGGCTACATCAGGAGTTATGAGGAAGCCAAGAACAAGGCCTGTAAATGAGACAAAACCCTTCTGTATTATTTTTCCCCATATGGTGTGCTGTTTTTATTCAGTGTCCCGCAGTAAAGTATTATTGGTTTATTTTCTCTCTGGACTCTGTGTTATTTCAGTGCCTCTTCTAACAAGTAGCAGAGGCTTGGGGGCAGAAACAACAAAGGAAAGCTCTTTGCCATTCCCTCCTCATGAACTTGCTGAGGGATTCTGGTTTATAATAATAATAATAATAATTTATTATTTATACCCCGCCCATCTGGCTGAGTTTCCCCAGCCACTCTGGGCGGCTCCCAATCAAGTGTTAAAAACAGTACAGCGTTAAATATTAAGAACTTCCCTGAACAGGGCTGCCTTCAGATGTCTTCTAAAGATAGGATAGCTGCTTATTTCCTTCACATCTGAAGGGAGGGTGTTCCACGGGTGGGTGCCACTACCGAGAAGGTCCTCTGCCTGGTTCCCTGTACCCTCACTTCTCGCATTGAGGGAACCGCCAGAAGGCCCTCGGTGCTGGACTTCAGTGTCCGGGCTGAACGATGGGGGTGGAGACGCTCCTTCAGGTATACTGGGCGAGGCCGTTTAGGGCTTTAAAGGTCAGCACCAACACTTTGAATTGTGCTCGGAAACGTACTGGTTTGCCATTTTCGGTCAAGTGTTTGTATTACTGGGAATTATGGGGACAAAGGGGGACTCAGCCTCCATACTTTTTGCTACAACCTCCTTAGCTACTATTTTCTTAAAAGTATGGTGGCATAATTTGGTTAAAACTAGGAGCTTGTGGATTTCGTGAAGGACTCCCATCCCCACTTCAAGCTCTGCTTTAGTCTGAGCTATAAAATGAAGCTCCTTTATTGCTCTTTAATAACCAGTACTTTTCCACCTTGTTCCACCACAGGTAGCATAAGGAAAACTCAGGGGTGGGAGAAGATAAATCCTTCCGTCCCCCAAGATTCCACAGTAACAACAACAGAAACTTCATTGCCCAAGCTGATGTTCAGTGTTTCCCATGGGAATATGCCACACCCATTTAAAATGGCAAAGAGATGAAAATGGAGTCAAGAAGCTTGCTTTCCAATACTAGTCCCAGGTAGGGATGGTCGAATTGGTCGATTTCAGCTACTTTCTATTTCTCATTTTTCCCATCTTAAGGCCAGTTCTTCACATTTCAACATCAGTTTGCACATTCATTTATTCTTAAAGTCCTCATGAAAATCCATCAGCATTTAATGCAAATTTCTCCGAATATATACATTTTTGTATGCAGTTTTGCCAAACTAATACATATATCATATTTTTCGCTCTATAAGACACACCAGACCACAAGACGCACCTAGTTTTTGGAGGAGGAAAACAAGAAAAAAAAATATTCTGAATCTCAGAAGCCAGAACAGCAAGAGGGATCGCTGTGCAGTGAAAGCAGCAATCCCTCTTGCTGTTCTGGCTTCTGGGATAGCTGCACAGCCTGCATTCACTCCATAAGACGCACACACATTTCCCCTTACTTTTTAGGAGGGAAAAAGTGAGTCTTATAGAGCAAAGAATACGGTATATTGTTGTTGCTGCTGCTGCTGTTGAATAAACTTGCTAGCTGATAGTAATCCCAAGGTCTCCAAGTGTTTTACAATGCAACATCATTACATGCTATTTTCTCTGCTGTATTCACTGAAGGATTCTGAGAACTGTGAATTTCGAAGGACGGCTGTGATTCAGTTCCCTTATTGTTTCAGTAGCTATGAATCATTTTGCTCCATTTCTTCCAACAGCCTATCAAACCGAGGAACTTTCCCTTTTCACTTGCCTAGCGCTGTCCTTGCGCATTGTACACTTGAGCTGACGTTGTCCTTCGGATATTAATTCCAAGCATGCCCCGTCTCATGTGTCCTGTGCGAGAGAGGAAAGGAGAACGAAAGAGACAAGGAGGGTTGAAATTATATCCGCCAGCGCTACTCCCGCCTAATAGGCAATGTTCTGCAGCACTGATTGAAGTGAGACATAAAGGAAATGACAAAATAAGTGTGGCTTGTTTTTGGAGGTCCTGGTCGGAGGTTATTGTTGGTTGTGTCTGTAGCTAAGTGGTTGCACTTCCCCGTTGCTGGGGACTGGAACAGGTAATAATCACAAACGTATTCTTTTCATGTAGACTAATTCAAAGAAATTTGTGATTGTGTTGTGCTGCTGGTGGAGGCACACACCATTGCATGTTCATGCAGGAAGGAGACTGAAGGAGCGTCTCCACCCCCATCGTTCAACCCGGACACTGAGGTCCAGCGCCAAGGGCTTTCTGGCAGTTCCCTCACTGTGAGAAGCCAAGTTACAGGGAACCAGGCAGAGGGCCTTCTCGGTAGTGGCACCCGCCTTGTGGAACGCCCTCCCACCAGATGTCAATGAGAAAAACAGCTACCAGACTTTAGAAGACATCTGAAGGCAGCCCTGTTTAGGGAAGCTTTTAATGTTTAATAGACTATTGTATTTTAATATTCTGTTGGAAGCCGCCCAAAGTGGCTGGGGAAACCCAGCCAGATGTGCAGGGTATAAATAAATTTATTATTATTATTATTATTAATCCATGGCATCAGCAGTGGAGCACCCACTTTTCACACAAGAAGTCCCAAGGTCAATCCCAAACATCCCCAGCTGTAAGATCCACAGGCAGCTGGTGATAGGAAATACATCTTCCTGAGGTCTAAAGAGCCCCATACCACCTGACTAGTAGAGAATACTGCATTAGATCAGGTGTGAGAAACAGCTGCACAACACCACATCACATGCAAACCCCTAAGTGTCACAGGAAGGGGGGGAAGGGGCTTGTCACAGCAAGAGGGGGAGACACCCGCGACTCTTCACCAACTGGACTCATCTCTGCCTCTTGGCCTCTCTCCTCCCTCCCTCCTGCTTCAGTTTCTGCCTCTGATTCTGGACTGCTCTCTGTCACAGACTCTTCCAGCTCACTAAACCCTGAGATCATATAACACCAGTCCTGAAAGATCTTAATTGGCTCCCAGTACATTTCCAAGCACAATTCAAAGTGTTGGTGCTGACCTTTAAAGCCCTAAACGGCCTCGGTCCTGTATACAGTGGTGCCCCGCAAGACGAATGCCTCGCAAGATGGAAAACCCGCTAGACAAAAGGGTTTTCCGTTTTGGAGGTGCTTCGCAAAACGAACTTCCTATGGGCTTGCTTCGCAAGACGAAGATGTCTTGCGAGTTCCTGCGGGGTTTTTCCCCTCCCCCCCTTTTTCCCAAGCCGCTAAGCTGCTTATCAGCTGATCCGCTAAGCCGCTTAACAGCTGATCCGCTAAGCCGCTAAGCCGCTTAACAGCTGATCCGCTAAGCCGCTTAACAGCTGATCCGCTAAACCGCTTATCAGCTGATCCGCTAAACCCGCTTAGCCGCTAATAGCGCTAATCCGCTAAGCTGCTAATGGGCTTGCTTCGCAAGACAAAAAAACCGCAAGACGAAGAGACTCGCGGAACGGATTCTTTTCGTCTTGCGAGGCACCACTGGACCTGAAGGAGCGTCTTCCCTCGCTGCGAGAAGTGAGATTACAGGGAATCAGGCAGAGGGCCTTCTTGGTAGTGGCGCCTGCCCTGTGGAACGCCCTCCCAGCAGATGTTTGTCCACCGTGGGTCCCTGCCCTGCACTTGGCTCTCACCTGTGGCTCCTAGAAGTTGTCAGCATGCGACAGTGGTCACATGCCAGGATTAGCTTCAACTGGCCACATAAACCAAGTGAGGGTAGCCAATGGGTCTCAAACCCTCGGTGAGTTTGGGACTTCCCCTGTGTGCAAAGACGGGCTCTGGCAGACGGAGCGAACGAGACCAATGGTTGGTCCAATGGTCAAGAAGGCAGTTTCTGCCCATGCTACAGAGGAAAGTGAGGGGCTGATAGGGCTCAACAACATGGAAAGTAGCCAACTTGGAGAAGGAAAACTCTTGATCCTAAACTGTTAATCCTAAACCTCTGCTGCCTTGTGGGACATCCTTGGGAGAAGAAAAGGCTATGGAGTAAACCCTGAGGACTGTCCCTAAGAGGCTCAGATGGTGTCTTGGATGCCTCCTTCCGGCAACTCCTGCAGCCAAGCTGGTGCCAGACATATTGCTCTGCTTTCCTTTGGACCACATCAGTGAGGCTGAGAGGGGGGTTTTGTCATCTGGGCAGCCCAGCACCTCCGCACACACTTCCCAGGTGTGTGCCCTGGGGGGATCACTGCTAATATAGTGGTTTGATTTCATCCCTGGAGACGCACTCCATTCAGTGGTGTAGCAAGCCGCTGGGGCACCCGGGACAAGTTGCCCATGTTGGAACTGTACTGCTGGAACTGTGCCCTTCTTAACGCTCCCCACCTGGAGGGCAGCTGAGGGGGAGACAGTGGGCAGATGCCAGCCCAGCGCTGCTTTTGCAGGCAGTGCAGGGTAGGTGCCATGGGTCAGGTGCACTGCAGGCCCTCTGAGGCTCGCGGGGCCAACGTGTGCCAGTTGCAACCTTCTCTGATGCCCTCTGGTGGGTGGGAGAGGCGCACCACCTCAGTGCGCTGCAAGCCCAGCCCCGGGCTGTGCTGCTTTGGGGAGTGGTGTGCTGGGCTGTGGGGTGCCTAGAGGTGTGTATCTCTTGGACTGCGGCGTGTCATCCCGAAGGAAAGTGCCACCCAGAGCGCCCTGCCCCCCTAGCTATGCTACTGACTCCACTGTCTCTCGAGACAAATGGATGCCAACAGCAAAGATTGCTCGCCGCAAGAGCACCCCCTACTGACAGGCAGAGAAATAAAAGCTCTGATTTGGTTTGTCAAAAAAGAAAAGGGGAATTGAGTTGGGGAAGGGCTGAGAACCATTACATTGATGTTTGTTTGTTTGTTTGTTTGCTTGCTTGCTTGCTTGCTTGCTTGCTTGCTTGCCTGCTTGCTTGCTTGCTTGCTTGCTTGCTTGCTTGTTTGCTTGCCTGCCTGCCTGCCTGCCTGCCTGCCTGCCTGCTTGCTTGCTTGCTTGTTTGCTTGTTTGTTTGCTTGCTTGCTTGCTTGCTTGCTTGCTTGCTTGCTTGCTTGCTTGCTTGCTTGCCTGCTTGCTTGTTTGCTTGCTTGCTTGCTTGCTTGCTTGCTTGCTTGCTTGTTTGTTTGCTTGCTTGCTTGCTTGCTTGCCTGCTTGCCTGTTTCCTTGCTTGCTTGCTTGCTTGCTTGCTTGCTTGCTTGTAGGCATTTGTCAAAATGGGAAAGAATGGCCAGCTCACTTCTGAATAAATCTGCTCTGACTTCTGCTTGAAGTCCTCTTCCCTTTGCAAAGTGCCCGCTTATGCCCTGTCGTCTGCGTCCCTTTCATTCCCCTCAATTCTTTCCTTTCTGCTTCCAGGATGTGCATCGCTCTCCTTTGCTCTCAGTCTCGGCCCAGCAGGCCCCAGGCAGAACATCAAAGGGGAAATCTAAATGGATGAGGAATCAAAGATCGCAACCCAAAGCAATAGGTAATAGGGGAAACAAAAACAAAACTTGCATTAGCAAAGGGGGAAAAAAACCCATAGAGGCTCGATGCAACATAATTATCCATTCCACAGACCCACCCCCTCAATTTGTTAGATAGATGGATCTAAAGCTGAGCTCCATGCTGCCATTAGCCGGGAGTGAAGTGGATTTGAAAGAGACTTCATTAAAGCAGCTGATGAACAAGAAAATCTCCCGAGGTAAAGAGATACAGATGCACAAACAGCATGGCTGACTCTGCACTGACAGAGCACCATCTCACATGCACACGCATCGGAATAAGGCCGGGCTTTCTGAGATGCATTTTTCCTCTTATCCAACCTCTGTTGCAGTACAGACTAGGACCTGAAGGCACAGAACGAGACTCTTTACAAACAGATGTCATATTAAAGCTAAAGGTACTCCTAACCATTAGGTCCAGTCGCGGACGACTCTGGGGTTGCGGCGCTCATCTCACTTTACTGGCCGAGGGAGCCAGGGTACAGCTTCCAGGTCATGTGGCCAGCATGACTAAGCCGCTTCTGGTGAACCAGAGTAGCGCACGGAAACACCGTTTTCCTTCCCACTTTCAAACTGCTAGGTTAGCAGGAGCAGGGACAGAGCAACGGGAGCTCACCCCATTGCAGGGATTCGAACCACCGACCTTCAGATCGGCAAGCCCTAGGCTCTGTGGTTTAACCTATAGTGCCACCCGATGTCATATTAGTCTGTTGCAAATTTATTGTAAGCTGAATAAGCCTTCACAGTATAGTACAAACCATATAAACAGTGGTCAGCAAACTTTTTCAGCAGGGGGCCAGTCCACTGTCCCTCAGACCTTGTGGGGGGGCCAGACTATATTTTTGGGGGAGAGGAGAACAAATTCCTATGCCCCGCAAATAACCCAGAGATGCATTTTAAATAAAAAGGCACATTCTACATATGTAAAAGCACACTGATACCCAGAACATTTAGAAGGCGATTGGGTTGGATCCGGCCCCTGGGCCCGAGTTTGCCTACCCATACGTATAAAGATGTACATTATGTTAAAGAAAGGCAGATTAGGCCTAAAAACAAAAGAGACGAGGGGAAAGGAGGGGAAAGAAAAAATGTAAGCCTCTTTGGGAAGGGACCTGTTCCCTTGTACTTTGCATTGTGTACACTGATAGTACTAAGCATGGATGAGTTAATGATGCTTATATTTATTAATTTAAGATTCTTATATCTCACCTTTCCTCCGATTTGGAGCTCAGGGCAATATTCAAAAGAAAGCATCATCTAAAGCACAAAGTTGTAACAGCAACAATTCAGCCAAAACTAATGCCAGTAAAAGCGCACCACAAAATAGTTTATCGCTTTATGCCAAACACCTGGTCAGCATAAAGATGCCTGCAGCCTTCCTGTAAAAACAGCCTCCTTGGCCTCCTTCACTCCATCTCCCACAGCCTTGATACATTTATAATTATTATTATTATTCTGCAGGTTGGATAACCTGGTCACCAACCCAACCTCTGCTGTGTCTCTGTCCACAATGTCCTTTCTAAATTTAGCCAGCAAACTAAGTTTAGCCACTAACCCCGGGAGTGGTGACCCTTCGTGAGATCTTCTCTAATGACATATCAAAGGTCTGCAGTCCCAGAGAGTTGAAAGGAGAAGATGGATTCTGAACCAGACTCTCGAGTGATTTAACACTAACAGCTTGTATTTCACCCTTCTGCAGCTCTCAAGTTTCCTGTAAGGACAGAGTTTGCATCTGAGTCAAAATGATAACAATGCCTCAGCATTGCAACACACAGCCCTGGGTGCAGCCTGACTGGCTGGCTTTGCAAACTGAGCATCAACCGTCATGCAATATATCGAGAGACGTAAAAATAATAGTGGAGAGAGTTGGAGAAAGCCCTGGAGCAGATTTCAAGGGTGTGCAGAGAGAGGAGGGGAGAGGGACGTTACATTCTGCAGCTCAAGATAAATCTCCTTTTTCTTCTTTAATTGCCAGGCCAGAAGTTTGCCAGGTTTATTTGCAAACTCAAAATTTCTATGTCTCAACCATTTTATCTTCCATTCTATCTCTTCATTTATTATCATGGAGAATTGCGTCTGTAAAATTTTTATACTTTGCTTAATTAGTTCATCATCTGGTTTTTGGAAAAGGATTCCTTCCTTTTTTCTAATTTCTTCCCAGATCTCCATTTTCTTCTCCTCCTTTATTTTCCTTTGGAATGTGTTTTGTTGTATAAAGAAGCCTCTTTTGACGGCTTTACCCGCATCCCAAACCGTCTCTAGATCTACTCCTTGATTTAAATTAAACTTAGGTGATGTGATTTAATTTGATGTGGTTGGCCAGTTAATAAAAAAAAAATTAAAAAAAGATTTAAATTAAACTTAAAATATTCTTCTAAGATTTGCTTGGCCTTCTGTACAATTTTTTCATCGTTTAGCATACTCTCATTAAGTTGCCACCTTTTAACCTTTTCTTCTTTTCCTTTAAAGTTAACCCAGACTGTGATCTGAAATTGTCCTTGGATGGATAAAGGGTAAAGGTAAAGGACCCATGGATAGTTAAGTCCAGTCGAAGGCGACTATGGGGTGCAGCGCTCATCTCGCTTCAGGCCGAGGGAGCTGGTGTTTGTTTGCAGACAGCCTTCTGGGTCGTGTGGCCAGCATGACTAAATCGCTTCTGGTGCAATGGGACACCATGACGAATACCGGAGCACATGGAAATGCCGTTTACATGATGATGATGTATTGAATTTATATACCGCCCCATATCTGGAGGTCTCAGGGCGGTTTACCTTCCCGCAGCAGTGGTACCTATTTATCTACTTGTTCTGTAATGTTTTTGAACTGCTAGGTTGGCAAGAGCTGGGACAGAGCAATGGAAGCTCACCCCATCACACGAACTCGATCGGCAAGTCCAAGAGGAGCTGCAAGCCCTTACTCCTGAGTCTTGCAAGGCAATAATCTTAAATTCCGTGATGGTATTTATTTCCCTTCCCCTGGCCTCATCTCTGTACAGCATCACCTCTGTACAGCATGTCTGCAAGACTGATGACCAGCACGATCCCTAATTTAGTCTTTCTTCCACAGTCGAGGGAAAGGGTTTAGAAAGACATCGATTGTCCTTCTTTTCATTTGTGTAGGTTATGAAGTCAGGCCATACAGCACAGACATCTATATATTTTTTTTTTCCACATGCTTTTTATTGATTTTCAAAATAAAAGATACAAAAACATAATACACAAAATTAAATTCTCATTTTCACAGATTTTAAATATGACTTCCTTCAACCTTCCCTCAAATCATCCGTACTAACCTCTTTATAAGATTTCGCATTTGTTAGTTTGTAATGTCATTAAACATTTTGATTCCACCATTTCTCTTTCGACAATACCCTTTACTCTTTACAGAACTCCCTTAAAGCCCACCAATGTTATTTGGCCCTCACTTAAGTTTTCCAGATAGTTCGTAAAACTTTCCCAGTCCTTGATAAACCTCTGATCTTTTAAGTATCTGATTTTCCCTGTCATTTTGTCCATCTCCACATATTCTAGCAATTTTGCTCTCCATTCCTCAATCGTCGGCAGACCTTCTGATTTCCAACTTTGAGCCAATAGGACTCTTGCCGCCGTTGTTGCATACTGGAACAGCTTGTGATCTTTCTTTTTTATCTCCTTCCCTAGTAGGCCCAACAAGAAGGCCTCGGGTTTTTTAACAAAGGTATATCTTAAATTTTTTTTCAGTTCGTTATACACACTCTCCCAGAACTCTTTAACCTTTTGGCAATCCCACCACATGTGGTAGAAAGACCCCTCCCATATCTTACACTTCCAACACTTTTTGCAGGAACCATACATTTTAGCTAATTTTGCAGGGGTCAGGTACCAGCGGTAAAACATTTTCATTAGGTTCTCCTTCAGTGTCACGCAAGCCGTAAACTTAATGTGTTGTTTCCAAAGTTTTTCCCATTCTTCGAAATAAATGTTATGGCCAAGGTCTCTAGCCCAGTGTACCATTGCCGGCTTGACTTCTTCGTCTATTAAGTTCCAGTCTAGTAGCAGGCTATATGTTTTAGATAGGGTTTTGTAATTATTGTTAAGTGTCTCAATCTGGAATCTAGAGGGTTTATCGATATATCCTTTTTCTTTGTTATCTTTCTTAAACATGTTATTTATCTGCAGGTAGTGCAACCAATCGTAAACTTGCTCTTTAACCTGGTCATACGGCTTCATTTTCCACTTTCCTTCCTCTTTCATTAATAGTTGTTCATAAGTAGCCCAGTTCGCCCTCATATTTGTTTTTTTAACACTCATCACTTCCAGTGGCGACAGCCAATGCGGTGTTTTGGGCTCTAGCATGTCTTTATACCTCTCCCATACCTCAATCAGTGGGCCCTTAAAAATATGATTTCCGAATTCTTTATGTGTTTTCCTGCGGCCGTGCCATAAATAGGCATGCCACCCGGACCGGTTGTCATGTCCCTCTAGATCTAGCACTTCCCTATCTTCCAGTTTTATCCATGTTTTCACCCAGCATAGGCATGACGCCTCGTAGTATAATTTCAGGTCTGGCAGGGCAAAGCCGCCCCTTTCCTTCGCATCTGTTAACAATTTGTATTTTATTCTCGGTTTTTTGCCCTGCCAGACAAATTTTGAAATCACCCTCTGCCAGTCCTTAAATACCTTCATGCCTTTAATCACGGGGATATTCTGGAATAGAAACAGTACTTTTGGGAGCACGAACATCTTAATTGTGGCTATTCTGCCCCAAAATGACAGTTTAAGCCTGCCCCATGTTTCAATATCTTTTTTGACTCCCTTCCATACTGTTTCGTAGTTGTTTTTAAATAGGTCTATATTTTTTGGCGTTACCCAGATTCCTAGATATTTTACCTTCCTGGTCACCTCTATTTCCGTTTCTTTTTGCAACTCCTCTACTTCATCCGTGTACATATTCTTGACTATCATTTTTGTTTTCCTTTTATTTAGTTTAAAGCCTGCCACCTTCCCAAATTGATCAAATTCTGCAAGTACCTCTTTTAGTGAATCATTTGGGTCTTCCATTGTAACAACCAGATCGTCCGCGAATGCCTTGATTTTGTACTCGTTTCGCCCAACTGTAACACCCTTTATACCTTTATTTTCTCTTATTGAATTTAGTAGAACTTCTAACACCATTATGAATAGCAGTGGGGACAGTGGACATCCCTGTCTTGTTCCCTTTGTTATTGTTATTTCTGCTGTCTCCTCGTTGTTTATAATTAGTCTTGCCTTTTGGTCGGAATAGATTGCCTTTATCCCGTTGTAAAATTCGGTACCCACTTCCATGTATTCCAGTTGTTTTAATAGGAAGTCCCAAATTATATTGTCGAACGCTTTTTCAGCGTCCACGAATAGCAGCAGACCTTGTTTATCACACCTGTCCGTTAGGTATTCTATAATGTTTACGATATTTCTTATGTTGTCCTTCATCTGCCTACCCGGCAGAAAGCCCGCTTGATCTGTATTTATTCTTTCTACCAGAACCTCTTTTAGTCTCCTTGCCAGAATTCCTGCAAAAATTTTATAGTCGATATTCAATAGGGAGATCGGTCTGTAATTCTTAATCAGTTGTAAGTCTGAGTCCTGTTTAGGGATTAGTGTGATTAATGCCTCCCTCCATGTCTCTGGGATTTCTCTCTCTTTAAGGATATTATTCATTACCTCTTGCAGTGGTTTCAGCACAGCTGACTCCATCTCTTTATAGAATCTACCAGTAAACCCATCTGGTCCTGGGGCTTTCCCTTTTTTTAAGTCCTTTATTGTTACTTTAATTTCTTCTTCCTCTATTGGAGCACTCAATTTTCCTTTCGCCTCTATAGGGATCTTTTTTATATTCTTAGCTCTTAGAAATCTTTCTATTTTCCTCAAGTTGTTCTTTTCGGTGTTACTAAAGAGCCCTCTATAAAAATCCAAGAAGGCTTTCCTTATTTCTTTAGGCTTGTTTATTTCTTCTCCCTCCACTTCTATTTTGTTTATTATGTTCTGTTCCTTCCTTTTTTTGAGTTGCCAAGCTAGTAGCTTCCCTGATTTATTAGCATGTTCAAAACTTCTCTGTCTTATTTTTTTGACTTTCCATTCAATTTCCCTATTTATCAGCATCGCATACTGAGCTTGCAGAACTTTAATGTTCTCTTTTATTCTCTTATTTTTTGGATTTTTAATCAGTTTTTGTTCGTTCTCCCATATCTGCTGGAGGATTTCTTTTTTCCCTTTTTCTCTTTTTTTGTTCTTAATTACACTTTGTTGGATGAAGAAGCCCCGCATCACCGCCTTTCCTGCATCCCACACCACTTTTGGTCTAATTTCATTGCCTAAGTTATCCTCAAAGTATTCCTTTAACCTTTTTTTAGCTTTCTCTACTACCTCTTGGTCATCTAGCAAGTAGTCTTTCATTCTCCATCTATATGATCTTCTTTCCAGACCTTTCAGTTCCATTTTTATTGGGTTGTGGTCGGAAATTGTTTTAGCCTGGATCTCCACTCGTACCGATCTTGGAACTAATTCTGCTGAGATCCAAATCTGGTCTAGTATCGAAGATGAGTCGTTCGGTTCTGAGTGGAAGGTGTATTGCCTTTCTTGGGGGTGTTTAAACCTCCAAATGTCTACCAGATTACAGTTTTGAGCCATTGAGAAAAAGGTTTGGGGTAACTTTCCTTCTTTACCTGAACTGTCCCTTAACCTGTCCATCTCTAGGGACACCACCCCGTTCATATCTCCTAATAATATAATTTTCTGGTCAAGGTAATCGGATAGCATTCCTTCTATCACCTTATAAAATTCCGATTTTTTGTCATTGGGTGCATATGTCCCCACTATTATTATGTTTTCTCCTTGCCAATTGATCTGTACTCCCACTACCCTCCCTTCCTCGTCTTTGAAGAGCTGTTGCGCTTCGATTTTTTTGTTAATATAAACAACCACCCCCCTTTTTTTGCTTCGGTCCGACGATGCGAATTCATTCCCTAATCTTTTATTAATCAGGATTCTTTTGTGCTTTCTTGCTATGTGGGTTTCCTGTAGACAGATGATATCTAAACATTCTTTCTTTAGGATGTGCTCAATTTTATTCCTTTTACTTTTGTCGTTCAATCCGTTTACATTCCAGCTCCAAACTTTTAACGCCATAATTGTTTATTTTTATGTGAGCCTGCTGTCTCCCCTTAAGCCCTTCCCGCTGTCTCCTCCTCCTCTTCTTCTTCCTCCCCCTCTATCCTCTCTGTTTCACCCTCTAGGTCTTTCTCATCTTCAGCCTCCTCGCATTTATCTTCTTCTTTTTGCATTTTTAGTTCTTTGTATTTCCTTAGGAATTTACTGGTTTCTTCTAAGTTTGTCAATTTCTGTCTCTTACTCCTGTAAGTAAAGGAGACTCCTTCAGGAAACTCCCACTTGAACTCTATATTGTTCCTTTTCAATGTCTGGGCCAGTTCCTTATATCAGTGTTTCCCAACCGGTGTTCCGCGGCACACTACTGTGCCGTCAGACATTGGCTGGTGTGCCGTGGGAGGGAGGCGGGCGAGTCGGGCGGTGAGAGGCGGCGGCGGCGAGGATCCGCGTCGAGCCGGGGGCGGCTCCGCGGTGGTGGTGCCGAGCGGCGGGGCAGCGCGTGCAAAAGGGAGGAGCGCGAGACAGCGGAGGAGGAGGAGGCCGGCATGTCCGGGTAGCAGCAGCAACAACAGCAGCAGCAACTCCCGGTGACGGCTCCTCAAGCCCCGCCGCCGCCCCCTCCTCCGCCCGCTATCGCCGCCACCACCACAACAGCCGCCGCCGCCTCAGTTGCCGCCGTCCCTCAGTCCCTCGCTCTGCTGCCTCCTCCCACCCCCAAAGCTTGGAGGTTCCCCGGCAAGGGGGAGGGAAAAAACTTTCACTTTCGTGCGTCCCTCCCGGCGTGACGCTGCGCGCTGACGTCACGGGGCGGGGCTTTAATGGTGGTGTGCCGTGAGATTTTTTTTCAGTAAACAGGTGTGCCGTTGCCCAAAAAAGTTTGGGAAACACTGCCTTATATGGTTCCCTGCGTTTTAAAAGCCTAACTGGAATGTCTTTAAAAATTACTATGTAGTTTCCCCCTATATTCAGCCTTTTCCCTCTGTTTTTTTGGAGAATCATATTTCTCATTTCCTTATCCTTGAATGTAACAAGACAATCTCCTAAAAATTTTTTATTTCTGGTTGGTTTTGCTTTCAATCTGAATGCAGATTGTATTGCCTTTCCCATCTCTTCTATTGGAATTCCCAACCAGAGAGCTAACTCAGTTGTTAATTTCTCTTTTATATTTTCTCCTTGCACTTCGGGGACGGCTCTCATCCTAAGATTGGCTTCTCTTTGTCTGAGTTCATTCATAGCAATTAAATCTCTCATATCTTCTTGACTTTTATTTAATTCCAGTATCTCGGCTTTTATCTTATCCTCCTCACGTCTCACATCTTTCATTTCTGATCTTGTCTTTTTCAAACCTTCTTCCACTGCCAGCACAGACATCTATATTAACCAATTCTACTACTCCCTTCACTGAGTAGAACTTGTCAATTTTTCATCAATTGCTACTTGCCATAATTCCAGATGATATCAGTGAGCCAGGGTTAAGCAGTCAGCCACCTGCCAATTTTTCATTGTTTTCTAAAAATATTTTTTAAAAACCAAACGCACAAAATATATTTATAGATCTACAGCAGCAGCTTCCTCCTCTTTCTGTAGCAGTGGTTTCATATTAAGGCTTCTATCACATAATGGTTGGCTGTCCAGTCTTAAATCTGAGATAGCAGTCACTGCAGAAGAGCTCATTGTTTCAGATCCGGACTTCAGTTCCGGCCTGAGAGCCCCCAAGATTGCACTCACAAGCATTGCACTTAAAACAACGTAAATGATCGCAAAGACCAAGAGATTCGATGTCCATGGCTGCTCCTTTGCCCAGAACATTTCTACTGTATGAGCACACTCACTTTCCACTGACCAACCTGCTGCGTTGCTGAGTTCCAGACTGGGAAGCAGAAGTTGGTGACTGAAGTCCGGATCTATAAATATATTTTGTGTGTGTGGTTTTAAAAAAATATTTTTGCCTATCTAGCTCATGTAGAAAATTCATGGTAATCTTTCATTATGAGCTGTCAAGCAGCCAGTATCACAAACCTCTGCCAAACCACCCACCCACGTCCGGCCCATGACCTTTTAACATAGAATCATAGTTGGAAGGGACCTAAGCACCATCTCATAGTCCAATTACTGCAATCCAGGAAAAAGCAGTTGTCCCATATGGGGATCAAACCTGTGACCTTGGCATTATCAGCAACACACTCTAACCAACTGAGCTATCCAGGCTGGCCTGTCCTGGGGCCTCTTTTCCAGCTGAGCAGCTCTCTTGTCAGTGTATCCCACTAGGGCATCAGAGTGTTCTCCTGGAGTATCTTTCACACCAGTGGCACATCTCAGGGTTTGCTGGCATCGTGGGGTTTCCACCTTAAATCCCCTCAGCCAGCAGGTCTCAAGTATAGCATTAGATCCTTAATTATATTCACTCTGATTTACACGAGGGCAAAGTGTTAATCCTCAAATTAGGTTATTTTCTCATTTACTCTGGCAAAAATAAATCCCTCCGCCGATACACATCAAATTAAATTTCTTCAGGGCTGTATGGCAAGAGTAACAGCTCTGAGGATTTGGCCCACGGTTTTGAGTGGCGGCAGGAAATTACTCACAATTAAATTTTGATACGCGGAAGGGAGAGATGAGATACTATAGAAAATCATTTGCTTAATTGGTTCAGGAAGTCTCTTAAATATTTTATAAAGACAGTGATTAGGTTCAAGTTGCCAGGGATTCCTAGGGTAATGGATCTCAGGAGAAGGCAACTGACCTTTACATTATGTTTCCTATATGTTCTTTCCTCTCATTATCAGCTACCGAGTAGATAAAATGGGTGAAGTTTCAACTCTCAGAGTTCTAGTTTTACAAGTTGCTCCAAGTTTTGGATTAACTGTGAAGACATAAGCGCCATTCTTGCTAAGGAAGACTTACCATGTTCTAAAAGGGCCTGTTCAGATGTGTGTTTTTCCTCCTTGCAGTAATGTGAGGCTCAAACATACCTATCATCGTTTGGGGGAAAGTACTAGGTAAAAAGCAGAGACATCACCTTGCCAACAAAGGTCCGTATAGTTCAAGCTATGGTTTTCCCAGTAGTGATGTATGGAAGTGAAAGCTGGACCATAAAGAAGGCTGATCACCAAAGAATTGATGCTTTTGAATTATGCTGCTGGAGGAGATTCTTGAGAGTCCCATGGACTGCAAGAAAGTCAAACCTATCCATTCTGAAGGAAATCAGCCCTTAGTGCTCACTGGAAGGACAGATCTTGAAGCTGAGGCTCCAGTACTTTGGCCACCTCATGAGAAGAGAAGACTCCCTGGAAAAGACCCTGATGCTGGGAAAGATGGAGGGCACAAGGAGAAGGGGACGACAGAGGACGAGATGGTTGGACAGTGTTCTCGAAGCTACTAACATGAGTTTGACCAAACTGCGGGAGGTAGTGAAAGACAGGAGTGCCTGGCGTGTTGTGGTCCATAGGGTCACAATAAGTCGGACATGACTAAACAACAACTAGGTAAACTTGGAATATCCACAAGCTCTTCCAGGTGACCTGCTTATTGAGCATTCATCTGGATTTGCTTACACAAAGTTGGGAGGTAATAGGATGGTTTTTGTGCACTGAGCATTCAGGGTGATTGGCTTCACGGCAGTAATACAACATAGCATCAAGCTGTTGCAATTTCACCCATTCTTTGCATTTCCCCTTTACTCTCCTTGCCACAAAATATCCTCTCTCTTTTTGGAAGTAGTCTTGTTGAGCAAGAAGACAAGGGGCTGTATTCAATGTAGTGCTAAGTTAAAGTCACTTCGCCATATACTTATGCTGGTGAAATCTGTGCACAAGCAGAATGCTATTGCACAAGAGAGTGCATTAACAGTTTGTGGGCAACATTGTTGCACAATAGATTGTGAACTCAGTTGCATAATAAGTTTCTGCTAATGCAATCGTTGCACTGGATTTCTCTGTTGTACAACATTAAAACTCTTCCATCCACTAGTGTCCTTGCACTAGCAACAGAAAATGTTGGATATAGCCCAAGAGGACCACTCCACTTCCACTTTAATTGTGCCACTTCAATTTGCCAGTATGTTATTGAATTCCCACATGCAAAATAGCAACAATCTGCAAGTGGACCAAGTTCACTGTTGCATATGACTGCAACAATTCCATGACTGCGGAATAATTGTTTGGCGTTGCCATAATTGTGGGTGGTTGTTGCAATCCTATGTTCTAGTCTATGGAAGTACTTCTTCCCCTTTCATACCATATTTCATCCATATGAATATGGATGTGCCCCAGCCCTGTACCCTCCCAAGGAGGGTGATGCACATCTGAAATGACACCAATATATTGTGTGCTCTTGCCAGTCAAACCCATGTTTGAATATAGATGGATCTGTGACGTGGAAGCAATATTGCCTGTCCTATGTCCTCGGTGGATGCAGAACCAGGCTCCTAGGATAATTTCATCCGCTCTCGAGCCTGACAAATTACAAGCCACTTGAGTCCTTTTTACTGGAACACTGGAGTTTGAATTTCAAGTCAAAAGGGTTTAAAATAATGCCACTAAGATTTGTTTTATGTTATTGCCATATGTGGTGTTTTTTTAAGAGCAGGTGCACAGTTCAGTAAATCATAGGGACAAATTAGAGCTGGCTTCCCACCCCAGTGATCCCAGTCAAACCAGTTCATGGCAACTTTACAAGTAGCATGTTGTTCCAGAAGATAAGAAGTGTTTGGCTGGGTCAGATTGAGGAGGATCCATTGAGTCTAATACTCCCATTTCCAATAACTGCCAGCCAGCTGCCCCTAGCAAGCTTACAAGCTGTCCTTTACAGCCTTGGAGACAGTTCTGCAGGGCTTGAAGGGGGCTCAGCTGGAGCTATTCAGTGCCACTCGGCAATGGATATCAGATCCCCCCCCCAAAAAAACACACCATAATGTCAGGGACTTAGTAGGACCTGTGTGTGGCTGCCCCATGTGTTGAACTGCAGGTAGCAGACTTCTCAGTGAAGAACCCTCTTGATTGACTCCACTCCAGGATTTTTCTGGCAGAAAGGTGTATAAAGGACTTTCTGTTTCAGCTAAACCTTACTGTTCCTGCATTCTTGGTCCTGTTTCATCCTTCTGACCTGCTCATTGGTGCTGATCACTGACTTGTCTCATGGCTCATCTCAGACCGATGTCAAGGTTCTGCCCTGCCATATAGAAGCTCCCCAGGACACAGGAAAGCCAATACAGGCATTGATCAGACAGGTCAGAATAGCTTAGTTGGTTAAAGTGTGGTGCTGATAACACTAAGGTTGCTGGTTTGATCCCTGTGTGGACAGCTGCATAGTCCTGCATTGCAGAGAGTTGGACTGGATGGTATTCAGGGTGCCTTCCAATTCTACAATTCTATGATCCTTATGTAGGTTGCAGCATTCAACAAAGTCCCCTCAAACCTAGGCTCACTCTACCCACTCAGATTGGCAATTGAACTTTCTTGGGGAGGGCAGGAAGGAGTATAAAGAAAGCTTCATGTTCCAGTTGAGCAACAATGTTGTCCTGGGTTCTAGCACACCGCTGTGTCCTTGACTTGCCTTTGGGTTGTGCTGTGACTTCTGGCTCCGATTTCCTGGTGTGCAATTCCTGGCTCTTGGTTCCTTGCTCGTCTCAAGCATGTGCTTCAGTCCTTCCTGTAGGAATTCAAAGACACAGATACTTGGACCAAAGCCTAGCGTTCCAGCAAGGCTGTGTGTCGTGTCCTGTTTTTATGCCAGGTCCCACGGGGCAAGGTAGGTCAGGGGTTTCAGGACCACAGATAGCTCCAAGCGAGCAACTTGCTCCAAACAAAATCTGAAAGCAAACTGAGCCTTTTGAAGCCTCTGCCCCCAGACCACCTCTCTCAGGTTCTGCCCCCACATGGAGAACTTTGATCCTTAAAGAGCAAACCTTCTGACCTGGAGATGGGTACTTCTTTGACATCCCATGGCCTCGTGTCTGGTTTTCTCCCTGTGCTGCTGGATCAGTGAGGTGTTGCAGGAGGTCCTGGCTTCCTCCAGCTCAGAGGAAGTCACCCATCAGGCTCCTGGCTCTGGCTTCACAGGCTATGGTTCTGTGGGAGATTGTTCTCATAGAATCATAGAATCATAGAGTTGGAAGAGACCACAAGGGCCATCGAGTCCAACCCTCTGCCTAGCAGGAAACACCATCAGAGCACTCCTGACATATGGTTGTCAAGCCTCTGCTTAAAGACCTCCAAAGAAGGAGACTCCACCACACTCCTTGGCAGCAAATTCCACTGTCAAACAGCTCTCACTGTCAGGAAGTTCTTCCTAATGTTTAGGTGGAATCTTCTTTCTTGTAGTTTGGATCCATTGTTCTGTGAGTTCTTGCCTGTCAGTGTCGAGTTCAATAGTCTTCTGATCTCTAGCTGTAGCCTGAAAGCCCTGCAGCTGCTTCAGCTGCTTAGTTGGTATCCATGCAGCTTCAGGTTCTGACTTGGACTGCTTTCTGGGGAGGACTGACTCTCCCTCCCTCCCTCCCTCCCTCCCTCCCTCCCTCCCTCCCTCCCTCCCCCCTTCCTTCCTTTCTCCAATTCCCCTAGCAGTAGTTGCTGTTATGCCCAGTGTAAGTCACAGCACAATCTAAGTCAACATTTCCCTTTTTCTTTCACCATGTCTCTCTTCAAAAATGAATGACACTATTCATCTCCTCAGGCCAATCTGGTGCAGAGCTCCCATACTAAAATCCTCCACGTTCCCTCACCGGTGCTTAAGAGCCATCCACACCACTTTCACAGAAAGCTGACAGCCTGCCAGCGCTTCAGAATCCCTTTGTATGAATGAAGAGTGACTCAGTCAAAATGCACTTTCACTGCCTTGTTTGTGTGCTCTTCCCTTTGGGCAATTCTTCGGGGCCCCTGTGGACCAAAGCCCAAAAGTGCTTGTCCAGTGTACCAGCAGTGATGACTGCACTGCCTACTCCTTCTTGGCACCATTCCCACCCACCTCCAACAAAGCCAGGATGGGTTAGAAGCATTGCCTTCACTCTGACGGCTTCACAGTGATTTCACCAAGCCAGTGCAAAGTGAGGGCTTGGAGTATTACTTATTTATTTATTAAATTTGTATACCTCCCTTCAGGGAAGCTCACAGCATGAATATACAAGATGAAAACACAAAATACATAAGAAAAACAAAACAAAGCCATAACCCTCGCTCCTTGCAACTTCCCTTCCCACAAACACTTTTAAAAGGATATAGGGTGTAAGGGAGTATTGCCCCAACTCGGGTTTAGCTTCATGATGACGCCACATAGTCAAGTCAGAGTGAAGTGAATGCTTGAATGTCATGCTGTGTAGAAGTCCGAAATTAGTTCCAAGAAAGAAATAATGGAATCGAGCAATGGATCATTGCGGTTGTCATCACTGCACTAGGATCACAAATGGGTGTTTGTATAGCGGGTGATGGAATATAAGCAGAGACTGTGAAACCTATGCACACACACACACACACACACACCAAAGAGCACCACCAAACTGTATAATATTTCATTACTGAATATTTGGCTCAGGCTTGCTGTTCCATTTGTTGGGTATCTCACTAGTTATTCCTCAAAGCACAAGCCCACTTTCCCCAAAGCAGTAATAACCACAAGAGTCAAGAACTGGCATTAACCTTCCTTTGAGGTTTTGTGTGTGTTGTGTGTTTGAAAAGTGGCAGAACAAATTCTGCTCACGCTTTTCATTTTCCCCACTCATCCGCTTGCCCTGAGCAAATTTCTTCAAGGCTGCCTCCAAAATGATGAGCCAAACATCCACAGGCATGCTACTCGGCCTGGAAAAGACTTTGCTCCAAACAAGTTCCATCTAAGCCAGGTCAAATTATTGGTCAGGAAGGAATCGTGGGGAGAAGCACTTGGGGGTGGAGTGGCAAGAGGATAACAGCAAGCAGGGATATTGAAATACACGGGGGAGGCATATTTCTCTCATCCCTTTCTGACTTGAGATGTCATAAGAAGAAAAATCTGTCTGTCTGTCCATCCATCTACCCATCCATCAATTTATATGTTTCTAGAGGACAATGGGCATTTTGATACCTTGAAGAAAAGGAGGTAAGCCATACTGGAGGTACCTGTATCAGAAGAGGGGTTGCAGTCAGTTGGAGGAACCTCCTGAGATCTACTCCAGGTGTGAGGAAGATTTTTTAGCCTGAGGGACACATTCCTTTGTTTGTTATTTTTATCCCTCCGAGCTCAAGGTGGGATATATGGTTCTCTTCCTTCCCATTTGTGTGGGATGTGAAACACAAGAGCAGTCAAGTACAACATTCCTAGAGTGAGCATGTTTACACATGGGGTGGAATGTTTGTCCAGCCAGCAGATAAACTTCCTGTTTACTTCTGGGCTGGGACAGACTTTCTCTGCATGTGACTGGAGGTGGGTGTGGCCTCACCTGTGCAGGTAATGACAAAAGCACAGGGCAGGGCAGCCATCTCTCTCTTTGACTACATTTATCGAAGAAGCAACATCTGCTTAGCCAAAGATGCTTCTAGCCAAGAGAGGACAAAGGGACTGTCTCCTTATGAGATAGTTTCCAGGTTTCTAAGCTAAGTCTGCCTTCTGGGATCCGATTGTGAACAGAATGTGAGTAAACTCTTTTTATACTTTTATAGAAGACTGTGTCGTGCCTTATCTTTTATGAGGGAATAAGGGGAAAATACCAGAACAGCTATTATAGAGGCTTTAGCGAACCTGAGCAAATGCATCCACTGTAAATTTTAAAAGGGGGATGTTACTCTGCTAAATTGTGAACTTGTTTACACAAGTTGGAAAGGCTATAATCAAACAATATATCCTCTCCTGCATCCTTGAACATTCCCACAATTTTATCATCACAACAACCCTGCGAAGTAGGTTAGGCTAAGGTACTGAGACTGGCTTAAGGTCGCCCAGTGAGTTGCACAGCTGAGCAGGGATATGAACCCTGGCATCCCAGGTCCTAGCCCAACACTCATGTTTATACCAGCCTGGTAGAAATACGTTCCGATCAGATAAGTGGGAGAGAGACTGCTAAAGGGCAGCTTTCCTTACCCCTGTGCGACATCACATTTACCTAGTAAAATTCCTTTTCTGCACAACTCCCTGAGCTAAAAGAGATCCCCCCCTTTGCATTTCAGTTCTTCTAAACCAGAAAAAGAGAAGATATTTTATTCTAGAAGAGGAAGGGCACGTGGAAGGAATGATGAGCTACACCCATCTGGGCCTGGGGTTAGCCTGAGGGGGGGAAATATAAGCCTTCAGCCAAACTTTGTTCAGCGAGCAGAAATCATATTAAGCTGTAAGACTCATCTCTGAGCTTGCAGGAAGGAACAAATAAATCTGTGTGCGAGTCACAGGAGTGACCACTAAATCAAGCCATGCTTAGGAGGGGATTATCCGTACAAATGAAACCCCTGTGGGAAAGAGGAACTGGAAGGACAGCAGAGGGAACTCAGTACCTGATCAAGTGAAAAAATAGTCCCCCCCGAACCTAGTGCCCTCCAGCCATTTTAGACTGCAATTTCTATCAGCCCCAGCCAGCATGGCTGATGGGAATTGTAGTCTAAAATCTCAAGTGCTCAAGGATGGAGCAGGCTCACTAACAGGATTTGTCCACACTTCTGATTCTCCTGTGCCTTGAAAGTTCAGATCCAAGAGACTTTCCACTTGGGTGGGGTATAAATATTTATTTATTTATTTATTTCCCTGCTTTCCCCAGGAAAAACTGCAGCTTTCCCCTGAATCAGAACAAACATCAATCCACAGAAAAACTGACTGATGTTTGTTCCAATTAGGCAATAAACAAGTAGGTTTCCCCAGAGGAATGTGATGGGACAAGCCAAAGTGTGGGTGAATGCTTGGTGTGGGCTTGAAGGCTTTCCATTGCATATGCAGAACTGCATGGTTGCTTGCACCAAATATGGGAGGAAAGGAGAAATAGATGAGTGGGGGGGGGGGAAACGAAACTGAAGACAGTGTGATACCAATGAATTTTTTTTTGGAGCGAGTCAGGCTTTCTAGAATCTGAGACAGAGATCTGTTCCAGGTTATTAGCGTCTTTTAACAGGAAACTTGGAGGATTGAAGCAGCAGCACAAAGTTATTCCCCAAGCTTTTCTCAGCTCTGGCCAGGGATGTTAGCTTCTGACTTCGCTCAGGTCTCAAGCCTAATGAAGTCACTTTTTAAATCCTGCAATGTCCACTGCCTGATTCCAGCTCTTCCATGTTCCTCGGCTGCCCAACAGCCTCTCCCAGTAGTTATCTAGTCGTGAGTCCTTGTCTTCAAGCTTTAGGGGTGTAGCAAAGCCAAGCATGTAGGGCACTTTTTAGGAAATAGGCTTTTAGGAAATAGACCCACCCTTCCTTTCAATGCATGAGCCTTTTCTCCTTTAAGAGATGGAAATTTCTTGTAAATTTATTTGCATTCAACATCAAAATGACACAGGGTGGTGGTATCACTTGCACCGTCTCAGTAGAAAGAAATGTGGCTTTTAAAGTGGTAAATGCATCGCCTGGAATTCAGCCATTGTTCATGTGAAATTGAATGCTGTATGGTAAAATATTAACGCTTTGGTTACCAAAACCAAAGCGTTCCAAAACCAAGGTGCGATTTCCCATACAAAGTAATGCAAAATGAATTAATCTGTTCCAGACTTTTAAAAACAACCCCTAAAACAGCAATTTAACATGCATTTTACTGTCTAACGGGGACGCAGGTGGCGCTGTGGGTTAAAGCCTCAGCGCCTAGGACTTGCCGATCGAAAGGTCGGCGGTTCAAATCCCTGTGGCGGGGTGCACTCCCGCTGCTCGGTCCCAGCGCCTGCGAACCTAGCAGTTCGAAAGCACCTCCGGGTGCAAGTAGATAAATAGGGACCGCTTACCAGCAGGAAGGTAAACGGTGTTTCCGTGTGCGGCTCTGGCTCGCCAGATGCAGCTTTGTCACGCTGGCCACGTGACCCGGAAGTGTCTCCGGACAGCGCTGGCCCCTGGCCTCTTAAGTGAGATGGGCGCACAACCCCAAAGTCTGTCAAGACTGGCCCGTACGGGCAGGGGTACCTTTACCTTTACCTTACTGTCTAACGAGACCATTGATCCATAAAATGAAAGCAATAATCAATGTACTGTACTATAAAATAAATGAGACAGTATTGTAGAGGATTAAATTTTTTTAAAAAAATTCTTACCTGCACTGATGATAGTCATTGTTTGTGTGACTATAGAAATGGAAAAAAACCCCTCATCCAATCAATCAATCAATCAATCAATCAGTAGCTGAACTGGGTTCCACACAGTCACAAAAACAAATTAACCAAAAAAGCCTCAAAAACAAAAATGCGAAATAAATGTTGCTATCAAAGGGTTAAAAGAGTAGCAGAAACGCTCTAATCACTGAGCAGCTGGAGGTCATTAGGCTTCCAGGAACATGAGTCTGTATAAATAGTCCCCCTGTTTGTTTGTTCTTCCCCCTTCTCCCTTTTGGGTGTGTGTTTTGCTGAGATGTGTGGTTCGTCGCCAGGATTGTTTTTTGGTGTTTTGTAAATAAACCTTATTTTTTGATTTACAAACCGCATGCTCCAGGACTCCTTTTTGGGAAGATGCTGCCTCTCCTGCCCTTCTTAGCTGCTGCGCGAAATCCTCTGCCGTGGTGAGACTTTTAAAGAAGGAAGTGCACTGGGCATTTACATTAAACTAATTAAAGTTTAATGGGACAGGTTATGGATGTTTGTACGTCAAGAAGGAGATAAGGAGAGCAGTTCAGAGTGATTTATGCAAGGACTGGAGTGAAGACAGAAGCGGTTGCCGACAACGAAAGCCTCCAAAGCAGCTTGAGTCCTGCAACGTGCCTAGAAAAGTTTTAAAGAGGCACTGCGCAGTTTGTACTCGCTGGAAGACGTCTGATTCCTCAAGGAGCCACCTCAGCAGCTGGGAGACGGTCTACAGGTGTGTGAGTATCGTTCCTAAGCCCCAGGGAGGATGGCAGAGTCCCAGGAAAGTTTTACTGTCCCGTTTACGCGACTCAATGGGAAAAATTGGCAAGATTGGAAGGCTAGAGTAAGGGTTTGGTTGCAAGCAAAAGAGTTGTGGAGCTGTACTGAAGCACCGCCTTTACAGGCAGCTGCAGACGCGTCTGCAGAAGCCAAAGCAGCAGCAGCAGCTTCACAGAAACGCGACAGGAAAGCCCAAGGTCTACTAGTTTTGGCAGTGGGACCAGAGCAAATGCCTTATGTTTCTGAGTTAAAGAACACGCATGAGGTCTGGACGGTTCTGCAGCGGTTAAATTCCAGAAACACTGCGGGGGCCAAGATCCATGCTACAAGATGTTTGTTTGATTTACGTCTCCAACCGGGAGCGTGTGTGAAAGAACATATTGCCAAAATGGTGTCTGCCTTTAATCAACTAAGACAGCTGGGCATTCCTTTTTCTATGGAGCAGCAGTCATACATATTGTTGTCTTCTCTTGATAAAAGCTATGAGACTCTAGCTCTAACTTTGGAAGCTATGCCTTCAACTGAATTAACCCTTGAATACATTTCTTCTCGGCTTGTGGATGAACAGGATAAAAGGCAAAGAGAAAGAGGTTTGTCTTTAAAGGGGAGTTATGCTGTGCCTAAGAGTGTTGATGCTGAGTTTGAGCACACAGTAAATGCTTTTGCAGCTAGACACTGTTTTCGCTGTGGTTCCCCTTCCCATCTAATCAGGAATTGCACACGTGAACCTGGTCAAGACAGCAACAAGGCCGTTACCCCTAGTTACCAGACAAGGAGTTCCAGGGGACGTCGAAGAAGAGGAGGAGGTCGTGGCTACTCCCACAGCACACAGCACATGGCTTCAGCAATGGCGTTGATGCAAGGGCGTGGCCAAGGCAGCAATCTACGCTGGTTGATTGACAGTGGTGCATCTCACCACCTGGTGGCGCCATCTAGTGTACGTTTGCAGAATTGCAGACATTTGCTAACCCCTAAAGTTGTGACAATGGCAGATTCAACTAAACGTTCCTTAGAGACTGTAGGCACAGTGTTCTTGAATTGTTTGCAAACAGAAATTGATGCCTACGTGCTAAAGGGACTGAAGGGGTGTATTTTGTCTGTGTCAGAACTTGATAGAAATGGGTTTAAAACTGTGTTTGAAAATGGGGTTTGCACTATTTCAAAGAATAACGTATCTCTTTTGCAGGTGGAATGCAGAAATGGGTTATATTATTTTGAGACAAGTCCAAGGGCTAGGAAACTCATCTTTTGCGGGTACGAACCACATGCCAAATCTTGGAGGTTTGTGGACCCAGGTGGGGATACTACAAGAGTGGTCCTCAGTAGGAGCGCTGATTTTTGTGAGCAGTCCGGATGGACTCACTTACACGCTAACCCTGACATTTTGAGAGATGATTTAGGCATTCATGCTGAGAAAGAAAGTCCAGAGAGTGATGAGCCAGAAGGGGATGGTGCACATGGTTCAGATGCAGATTCTGATCAGGCACGAGGTTCTTCTCCTAAGGTAGAAAAGCCAGAATCTAGGAGTGCTCCAACTTCGCCAGTCAGTAGGCCTAGCAGACAGCAAAAGCAAAGCAGGTCACCTGCAACACCAAGCCCAAGGGAGGTATCTAAACGGAGGTCTTTATCCCTAGAGGCACGTCCAGACATAAAGTCTGAGACAGATTCTGACAGCCAACGGTCAGAGGGGGCACAAGAGGAGCAATTGCGCAGGTCAAGTCGTGCAACGAAGGGCAAGCCGCCAGAGCGGTTTAAGGTGACAAGTGTATACGTAAATATGGCACAGTGTGAGCCAGAAAGCTATATGGAAGTACAACAGCTTCCAAGCTCAGAAGCCGTAAAGTGGCAGGAAGCAATGGAAAAAGAGATGGCTTCAATGAAGTCTCTCGGTGTGTTTACAAGTACAGAGCTTCCGAAAGGGCAACAAGCTGTAGGTTGTCGATGGGTATATCGTTTAAAGCCCACAACTACTGAAGAGTTGCAATATAAAGCCCGACTAGTTGCAAAAGGGTTTTCGCAGCGCAAAGGTGTTCACTATTCTCAAATCTATGCCCCTACTTCAAGATCGGAGTCATTAAGAATGCTTCTAGCCTCTTCAGCTAAGAAGGGTAATAAGCTGTTTCATTTTGATGTCAATGTGGCTTATTTAAATGCAGACTTACAGGAGGAAGTCTATATGACACCACCACCAGGTTTTGAAGGAGACAAGCCAAACCAGGTCTGGCGCCTACGCAAATCCATTTATGGGTTGAAACAGTCCGCCCGTAATTGGAATTCCTGCTTAAACGATGCTCTAGAGAGCATGGGGTTCAGAAAGAGCGCAGCAGATGCGTGTCTTTATCTAAAAGGCTCGGGATGTGAACAAGAAGCAGTTTTGATATTTGTTGACGATTTATTATACAGTGGAAAGGATGATAAACTTGCACAACAATTTGCCACAAAGCTTGGAGAAAGGTTTCAGATAAAATCACTAGGCAATGTATCTGTTTATCTAGGAGTTAAAATTCAGCAAGATGAAAATGGTAACTATTGGCTTAGCCAAGAAGCTAAAATCCAGCAGTTGCTGGAAAGGTTTAAAATGAACAACTGTGCTGGTGTTAAAACCCCAATGGAGTTAAGTTACACAAAGGATGCTCAAACTGAGCAAAAGGCAGAGTTCTGTAATCCCGGGGTTTACCAGTCAGCGATAGGCAGTCTACTCCACATTGCACAGTGGACTCGGCCCGATATAACATATGCTGTCAACATGCTGTGTAGACAAGCTGAAAAACCATCAATGCATGCTTGGCAAGGAGTAAAAAGAGTTTTAAGGTATCTCCAAACTACCAAAAGCTTTCGCTTAAAACTATCAGCAGAGGGCAGCACACAACTTGAATGTTGGGCCGACAGCAGTTGGGCAGATGCTGGACCAGATAGAAAATCAGTGTCAGGAATGGCGATAAAATTTGGAAATGCACTAATTGGTTGGAGATCAAGAAAACAATCACTTATAGCTTTAAGTTCAACTGAATCTGAGTTCAATGCGTTATCAGATACATGTAGAGAACTGGAATTTCATAAGCAACTGGTACAAGAATTGTTTGGAGAATGTTCCCTACCTATCAGAGTGTGGGAAGACAATCAACCTTGTATTAAACTAGCTAAATCAGGTCAATTCAAGGCGCACACAAAACACTTGGATATCCGTTATCAAAATGTATGCCAAAGTGTAAAACAAGGTTTAATTGAACTAAAGTATTGTCCAAGCCAAGAAAATCTCGCAGACGGTTTTACAAAAGCTTTGAGTCCGCAATCTCATAAATGTTTCTGTTCAGGTTTAAATTTGTATTAAGGTTGGTACAGCTCAGTGTTACGAGCGAGAGGGGGTGTTGCTATCAAAGGGTTAAAAGAGTAGCAGAAACGCTCTAATCACTGAGCAGCTGGAGGTCATTAGGCTTCCAGGAACATGAGTCTGTATAAATAGTCCCCCTGTTTGTTTGTTCTTCCCCCTTCTCCCTTTTGGGTGTGTGTTTTGCTGAGATGTGTGGTTCGTCGCCAGGATTGTTTTTTGGTGTTTTGTAAATAAACCTTATTTTTTGATTTACAAACCGCATGCTCCAGGACTCCTTTTTGGGAAGATGCTGCCTCTCCTGCCCTTCTTAGCTGCTGCGCGAAATCCTCTGCCGTGGTGAGACTTTTAAAGAAGGAAGTGCACTGGGCATTTACATTAAACTAATTAAAGTTTAATGGGACAATAAATAGCAAACACAAAAGCGCCAAATTTAATCCATACCGGAAGTCCGTTTCACTGTCAAAATATTCAAAAACCAAGGTGCAGCTTCTGATTGGTTCAGGTGCCCCGGAAACAATAGCAGACAACCACATTGGGCGTTCGGCTTCCAAAAAATGTTCGAAAACTGGAACACTTCCGGGTTTTTGGGAACCAAGGCATTTGAGAACCAAGGTACCACTGTATTGATTTTTATGGGGGAAAGTGGACAAGTTTAAGAGTGGGCAGCACCTACTGGACTCACATCGCTGCCCGTTTAAATGTGTTCACTTGCCAGCTGCTCAACCTGCAAAACTTCTGAATTATAAATAAAATGTGCATTATGAAAGGCCCTTGAAGACAGCACTCCGAGTGATGGGAAACTGACCCTGAAAAGCTGATTTCCCATTACTTGGAGAAGCAGAGTGGGGGAAACAGCACATTTGCTCAGTTTGCTGAACCCAGTGTTTTCTGTTGCTGAAGAATTGACAGGGAGTGATATAGTGGCACTAAGAACTGCACAAGTAAGGGAAAGCTAGTACTTTTCCCACAGCAGGGAGGCAGAAGAGGGTGGGCGGTTATGAGCAGAGAGCTTGTGTGGAGGAAGAGGTAGCCATGTCATGCCAATAACTTCTCCCTAGGAATACAAGAAACTGTTTGCATGTTTAAATACATCTCTGCAATCTAGAAATCTGCTGTGTTTACTTTTGTTTCATGTCCTCCCTCCAGGAAGGCCAGTTGTTGTTGTTGTTGTTTAGTCGTTTAGTCGTGTCCGACTGTTTGTGACCCCATGGACCAGAGCACACCAGGCACTCCTGTCTTCCACTGCCTCCCACAGTTTGGTCAAACTCATGCTGGTAGCTTCGAGAACACTATCCAACCATCTCATCCTCTGTTGTCCCCTTCTCCTTGTGCCCTCCATCTTTCCCAACATCAGGGTCTTTTCCAGGGAGTCTTTTCTTCTCAGGAGGTGGCCAACGTATTGGAGCTGCAGCTTCAGGATCTGTCCTTCCAGTGAGCACTCAGGGCTGATTTCCTTCAGAATGGAGAGGTTTGATCTTCTTGCAGTCCATGGGACTCTCAAGAGTCTCCTCCAGCACCATAATTCAAAAATATCAATTCTTTGGCAATCAGCCTTCTTTATGGTCCAGCTCTCACTTCCATACATCACTACTGGGAAAACCATAACTTTAACTATACGGACCTTTGTTGGCAAGGTGATGCATTCAATTCAACAAATGTCTCCTTAAGCCATGGTTAGGCAAACTAAGCACCAGGGGCTTTATCCGGCCCAATCGCCTTCTAAAAACGGCCCGTGGACGGTCCGGGAACCAGCATGTTTTTACATGAGTAGAATGTGTGCTTTTATTTAAAATGCATCTCTTGGCGTTATTTGTGGGGCATAGGAATTGGTTCTATTTTTCTCTCCAAAATATAGTCCAGCCTCTCACAAGGTCTGAGGGACAGTGGACCAGCCCCCTGCTGAAAAAGTTTTCTGACCCCTGCCTTAAACCAATACATGCCTAATTCTACACCCATGCAACACCGCACTTGACCAGTGGCACACAGATTTTGGAACTGGAAATGCAGCTACTCAACAGATCCCTAGCTGTGTTATGGGGGGGGGGGGGAGAGATCCTTAAATCCAAAGCATAATTTAAATAAAATTCCTTTCCTAGTTTATCAGCACATGGAAACCTTTGACTTATAAACATGCGCATTTATTCACCGGCAGCAATGGACTTCTTACAAGGTTTGTTATCTCCTGCACATTTACATAAATCTACTCTCCCCCAGGCATTTTAAATGCCTTATCTCCCTGAACTGCCATAGTGGAAAGGAGACAGTGACACCCACCGTCCAAGCAGTAACATGACTGCAGATGTTTTGAGCTTTCCCACTGCTAGTGCAGACTTGAGTTACTGCTTCTTCAGATATTTATTTCGGCTGATGCTGATGCTCAGAGCAGGTTTCAGAGCTTTATTTACCTTTTTCCAATATCACAGTTTCCTGTCCCTGAAGGATTCCCACACTATTCAAGAAATGCAAAAGTACATTCATTTAAAAAAGCAACTTGAAAGGAACTGAAGAACACAGGGGTACAGAAGCTAAATAATTCAAAATTGATAGTTTTACAGAGAGAGAATAGAATTATTATTAGTTATTAATCTCAGGAAGTTATTAATCTCAAGAAGAGTTGGACACGATTAAATGACAACAACAACATTAATTTATATACCGCTTAATACCAAAATAGGCTTCAAGTAAGTGGTCCACAAGTATAAGAACCAATTACACAAGCATTTAAAAAAAGAAACATAATTAAAATACACAATTAAACTACGCAACAAAACAATCCAATTAAAATGATAAAATATGAATATTCATAATTAAAATATTAAGTAAAACTACACAGTAGTTAGACTGTGGCTGCTACAACTTGCAGACTTAACATATAGAATAAGAGAACAAGAAGAACATACGTTTAAAGAAGATTGGAAAACGTTTATTGAATATATAGAAAATAATTGTGTGCAGCTGAAAATGCTGGCAGCATAAAGATAAATTCAACAGTGTGAATAAGTTTTGATGGGTGTAATAATGGAAAACCCATTGGTATAGTTTTTGTAAAATATGCAGGGATATAAGCTAAGTAAAATAAACCATGGAAAGAGAAGAATGGAAGCCACTGATATCTTAAGTATGTAAAATGTTTATCTGAAATGGTAAAACAGAAAATGTAATAAAAATGTTATTAAAGAATAGCCCCAATGATTATGTTTTGTTTCCACTGTCTGAGCTGATGTGCCTCTGAATTTCATTTTCCCCAATGCAAGTGCAGGGGTCCGTGCAGTCCTTAAGGTATCCTGGACCGAAATTTCTGTATTAATACAAGAACTTTTAAGCTGCCCTCTAAGCATATGAGCCACAGAGTCTTTGTTTTAGCAGAGCTGTCAGTCGTCTGCCCCCGTCAGCAGTCTAGCTACTGAATTCTGCACTAGCTAGAGCTTCCAGATCAAGGGGGAAAGGCAGCCCCACATAGAGCATATTATAGTCTGCATGCAATACGCAAAGTTGCCTTATAGTGAATCATGCCATTGTGTCAACTAACCCAGTGCTGGCGTCAGCAGTCCAAGGTCTCAGGCAGGGGTCTTAGCCATCACCTGCTCCCTGAGATTCACTTCAAAGGTGATGCCAGGGAGTTAACCTTTTGTATGTACAGCATGCCCTCAGCTACTGAGCGGCAACTGCTCTCGTGAACTCGTGCTGGGAATAACTCTGTCTGAAACCCCACAAAGCCACTGACAGTCTGTGTAGACAACGGTGAGCTAGATGGATCGGTGGCCTGATCCATTGCTATAGCTCAGGTGGAGTCAACACACATATAAAAAACCCCCTCTGAAAATGCTTTCTTTTTTTTAAAAAAAATTGTTTTGAAAAATATGTTGAATTTCCCATAGCTTACCATCGCCATCTAGTGTCAGATTTGTGTATTGCACTTTGCAACACACTTAAAACATTTTATTTGCAGCTGCATAGCTGAGTCCTCAGTCTGTAGAGCAGGAGACTCTAAATCTCAGAGTCATGGGTTCGAGCCCCACACTGGGCAAAAGTTTCCTGCATTGCAGGGGGTTGGACTAGATGACCCTCGTGGTCCCTTCCAGCTATCTACAGTTGTATGAATATTAATCTACAACCCAGTAGAATACAGCTTCCCGTGTTCCTATGTGTGCCCTGACTTTCCCTGTTGAGAAAAAGAATGTTCAGTTTTTGAAGTGGGGTCTGGGGTGGGGTAGAGAAACAAGGAATCCATCTCTGTCACTTCAAGTAATGTTTTTTTTTGGGGGGGTGAGAAATTCAACAAAGCTGAACAATCCATCACTGTCACCACTACTAACTTGGGGGGGGGGAGGAAACCAAGCTGAAAACCCATGACTGTCACTCCTAACTATAGTTGGATCTGAAACTTTTGAATAGCGAATTCTCTTAAATTCTATGTACCATTTATATGTACCTGAGGTTGGGGGGGGGGAGCAGGACGCAAGTCATGTGCCTAGCGTCACTGATGTATGCCTTTCAAGTGCCCTGAGCAAAGTAGATGAAGGTTTTCCTCCAAATGATGGAGGAAAAGCTCAAGCTAAAAATTATTGTTGTGGAGGGAATTATAGCATTGTAGATTTGGAAAGCACCGCCAGGGTAATCTAGTCATCATCATCATCAACCTTTTATTCGACCGTCAGTCAGAAAAAAAATACATTTGTCAATACACAGTTAAAACATCCAGGAAGATTTTAGAACTTAGCCAACACTAAAATGGGCTAAACAGATAGCCCCATATCAGTACAGTCAATTATAGTCTTGCGACGCTTAAAAGCTAAAAAAAGAAATTTGGCCACCAAGGAAGGTATAGCTCTAGTGACATTATTCAGCTAGTGTAAAACCTGGTTTTCTTCGGGTAGGAAGCTAAATTGACATAGGAGTGGGTCTATACAATTTTGTCTAAGCTCTGCATAAGAAGGGCAAGTCAAGAGAATGTGTTCGGTGGACTCAGCCACACCCATGGCACAATGACAGGTTCTCTGGGCATATGGTACTCCCCTGTAGCTTCCCCACAATATCGCAGAGTCCAACCCCTTGCAATGTAGGAATCTTTTGCCCAATGTGGGGCTGGAACCCTGAGATTAAGAGTCTCATGCTCTACCCACTGAGCTATGGAGTCTCCGAGTCTAAGATGGGGTGATAGGATCCAGAAGCAGGATCTTAGGTACACAGAGCAAGGCAAGCCATGCCCGTCAGTCACTTAGCACAAAAGAGCTCCGATTGAATCCCAAAGGGGCTGGGCTTGGGCTTCATTCCTTAAAGGGCCACTGGAGCTCACAAGATTGCATCAGTTGGTGTCAGGCATTGTTGGTTCAATCATTCTGTTGCTGTGCCTCTTGGTATCTGACCTGGACTAATGACTCACTATGATTTATTGCCTTGGCTCTCAGCTATTGCACAAGCGAGAGGAAATAATCTGAGCCATTGCAACCATAAGCTGCCCTTTTGTGTGAACACCTTTTGTTGCTTTAGTTACCTCTGTGATGATCCTCATCTGGTGCTCTGAAATCAGTGCCAGCCTGTCTTGGTCTTATCTCTTGCCTGTTGTTGGTAACCTGTACTTGCGTGCCAAACATAGTTAACAATAAGCACCATGAACAAACGGAACCCTATTTCCCTTGCTGCACCAGAGACCTGAGTAGCTCAGAAGTGTGTTCTCTGATCCATGCACAGTTTCACCAATAAAACGTCACTTGAGATACCATTTCTTTGGATACCATTTCTCTGAAGTAGGAATCTCCATGTATCTTGATGGCAAGTGTGAATCAGACTTAAGTCTGAAAGACAGCAGTTCAGATCCCAGATCTGTTGTGCGTTTTCGGATTAGAGACAAGGCATTTATTCTCATTCTCAGTCCTCCACCTGTAAAATGGGAACAAACCAACAAACACCTGACAAAGATGCTGTAAAGTCGCATGCAATGACGTTTGTAATGAATTTGGCAGATTGCATGCCATATAAATAAAAAAAACTAGCTGGCGATCGTAACGCATACCTGTAGCACTCGTTATTTTACTTTCCTTCGACAGAAATCTCTCTCTCTCTACCACACACACAGTGTGTGTGTGTGAGAGAGAGAGACAGATTTGCCTAGGAAATCTTGCAAACGTAGACAAATTGATTATTCATGCAGTCTTCGCTAACTGTCCCAGTCAGCAGTGCTGCCTCGTTGGCTGGGCTAATTGTATTTCGACCCGTGTGTGGATTTTACAAAGCGGCTTCTTAAAGGCAGAAACAAGAAAGCAAGCGGCAAGTGAGACGAGCGGCTTGCAGGTTTTTTGAGGCTGCTAGCCAATGGCTGTCCAGCATGGAACTGACCACAGAGGAGCTGGTCCTGCTCGGACTCGCATCCAGCTCCAGGGTTAGATGCTTGGCTCCACCTTTCGGAGGCAAAGCTCCGCTTTCGCCCAGAGGCTAGCCAGACCCTTCGCACGCTGCGCGAGAACCTGCAGCCCCCAAATCCAGCAGAGTTATTCTCACTTACTCTCCCTTCGTGGTTCTGCCTCTCAGGGAAATAAAAACGCAGCAAGAAGAAAGCAGAGGCAGAGAGGAAAAGAGAAAGGACCCGCCTCCCCCCAAAGGAAAGAACTGGAGACCACAAGAACGAAGGAACAGAATCTCTGTGTTTTATCATCTCCACGAGAGCTCTTTAGGAAACGAACCGCTGGTGGGATGGGGTCGCGTCATCTTTCGGGGTGCTGCTGAGACTTGTGGGGTGCTGGGTGTGGGTCTACAATGCAGGGACAGTTGTCGTTGAGTCTGCCCGGCAGGAGCCAAGCCCCGGCAGCAGGTGTGTCATCCCGCTCCCGGCTGGAGGTGGCTCGGACAGTTCCCACCCGCAGCCTGAGCCGCTGAGCCGCGTGGTGCTGAAATGGACAGCTCCTCGGTGGCTTTGCCCCTGAATGGCTCCGGGAGCCAGGAGAAGGCCGCTGGGGACCAGCTCTCCGGGCGCTTCTCCACCATGTGGACCATCGTCCTGGCCGTCCTCATGGCTTTGTTGATCGTGGCTACGGTCGTTGGCAATGCCTTGGTGATGTTGGCTTTTGTGGTGGACTCCAGTCTGAGGACGCAAAACAATTACTTCCTTCTGAACCTGGCCATCTCCGATTTCCTAGTAGGTAAAGTACCACACCTCGGCTTCACCTCTCTTCCTCCGTGGCTCATACTTTTGTACGCTCGTCTAACCCCGTTAGGAAAAGGGATGGCGCGGTGAAGGTCTGGGCAGGATGGTATGGAGAAGACGTTTACTGTAGTTTTATTCTGCAGGTCGTCAGGAGGAATTAGAGGGGAAAGGGGATCTAAGGGAGACTTTCACCTGCCCCCCTCCCATTGGGGCACAATTACAAGTTGTTAAAGATTGCTCTTAGAAAGATTAACTCGTCTGCTTATGCCTTTTAGAGCCAGGAAGTAATTTTCCCAGGCTAAAGCAGCTCAAACAGCAGAGAGTCAAATGCAACTATATGTAACAACAAAAGGTGGGCAGGGTTAAGAACTACTCTGGTTATCAAGCCAGTTTTATATAACTAATGTTTTCTTTCCACTGTGGAATCACTGCGTAGAGAAATGACACTTTTTCTCCCTTTCGTAACTGATGTCTGCCCTGTTGCTTGGAACTAAGACAATTGCAGCATTGTTTTTGGTACAAAATCCCATGAAATGACATAAAGTTAGCCTTATCTGAGATCAAGGGGACTCATTTCCAAGTAAGGGGGATGTGCTTAGGTTCAAAAACTTTGGATTCACTGTGTTGCAGATGGCACTTCCAAGAATATCAAATGTACCTGTATGTATGCCCGAGAATGTATTAAATTTCCATTGAAAATTAATCACGCATGAATACATTGGGAGGGGTCAACCACTGCCATAGAAGGGGTCCTAAAGGTGTGGATTGGATTCAGAGAGGCCATGGAGGGGAACCAGGGCTCAGAGAACATGCACCACAGATCATGTAACTTCCCAATTCCCTCCCCCCTTATGCTCCAGGAAGGGTGTAGCAGAAGGTCCCGGGTTCAGTCCCCAGCGTCTCCAGGTGCTGCTGCAAAAGACTAGCCTTGCCTGAAACCCTGGAGAGCCACTGCCGGCCAGTGTAGCCAATACTAAGCTAGATGGACCATTGGTCTGACCCAGTCTAAGCCGCCTTCTTATGTCTCTCTGTGCTGTAGAGAAACATGCTATAAACTACTTGCTTTCATTCAGCACATCAGACTTCCAACCATGAATGACTGGAGGCTTGTACCTGTTTTCTGTGCACACAAAGCTCCTGGGCCCTGCCAGTTTTTGTGAGGATAAAGCACAAATCACTCTGGGCTACTCCTATTTTTCTCTAAGTGCAAAGCTTTCCCCTTTCTCTACCCTTAAAATGTAGGTTCCCAAGGACACATGGACAGCATCCAGCTTTAGAGAGATAGCTGCTTCCTTGAATAATGGTTTACTTGGTGGGTGCTGTTGACTACCTGTTACCATGGCTTCCCTTACTCAGACAACTATCTATGTATCTATCAATACTGCTCAGAACAAAATCTCAGCGGGGACTACTGTTTCCAGAAGAGCATGGATGTTAACTTTTGTGGGCTCGTTTTTCAGGGAATGGGGGCAGGCATGGTCATCTTACAGAAAATGAAGATACTGGTAGACTGGATATATAATTCTACCAATGGCTGATGAAATTATGCAGATATCCCTGACAATCAACCCAATATTGTGACTCATTCCTGGGGTGACTTCCAGTATTTCCAGATGTTGGTTGACCATGTATCACCCCCTTTTGCCAACAAAGAGTAATATCTGTCCTCCAACAGCTCTCATCTCCCCAGTTTTTTTGGGGGTCAAATCCTGGATTTCACCTTACAGTGGCTAAGAGCAAAGGGGAATCTTTCTGGGCGTTGAGGCACAGTTCCATATGGCTGTGATCGTTCTCTAGATGCAAAACCTCTGAAATGCAAATTGATAGATATGCCAGGCAGCCTGGGGGCAAGGGGGATTAAGCAAAGTGGATGTCAATGTAGATTTCTTACTGATGCCAGACTAGGTAGATGATGTGCCAAAATGGATTATATGCTTTCCAAAAGGGTACAAGGTGGACTAGTCCCTTGCCAAATGATTTGCAAGCAGAAATAAACTCTGAGATTATCCCTCCAGAACAATAAACCTAACCTTTTTTTTTTTTTTTGCATTGTGGAGTATGATGTTAACATAGGGCAGATACGAAAACAGGATTATGTTTCTACATAGCAGGAACCTTATTTTTACTTCATGAAATGTCAGGACTGCTTCAAGAATTTGTCGGAATTTTCCATCCACACACATCTATTCCTAAATCACATAAAACGTTTTCCTGTGTGACTGCTGTGCACATGCAAGTATATACTGTAATGTGTGAAAACAGCTGTTGGAGTTAGACGGCAAAGTAAATAATTGGTTTTGGCTGCAACCCTGTGCAAACTCGGCTTCACAAATCCCCTTGAGGGAAAATAGGTATCAAGGTGCCATTTCAAAGTTCGGTTGCATGCTGCAGAGTGGACAGAGAGAGTCAGCAAGATTCAAACACAAACACACACAGAGAGCTTATTTTAAGAATGTGTGTGTTAAAACCACAACCAAAATAACTATCTTTACTTTCATATTTTTATCCCCTTTTTCAGGAAAACCTTTCAGGCAACTAACAGCAAAGAATAGCATATAACAACAGTATCTTTAAAAATGCAGGAATACAACATTAAGACAGAAATTAAAGCCACCATCTACTAAAAGCTAGGGAAAAGAAAGCCAACATTGTAGCTGCCAAGCGCCTGTCCTTGAGAGATTATTCTACAACTTTGGGTGACACTACTGAAATGGCCCTACCACGGGCCAAAACTCACCTTTCTTTCAAAGGTAGGGGTAAAGTAAGAGTCTCTGATGTAGGTCCAAATTAATGGGCAGGTTCACATCAGAGTGGGTGACCCTTTAGATATATTAATCCCAAGAGAAATGTGTCTTAGGTTATATTTGATGCTGCAGAATAGAAGTGAATGAAGGGTTTTTTTCCCCCTTATATACTAGAGAGAAATGTTTTGAGCAGCCTTCCATCTAACTCCCATGTTATAAACCATGGTCAGGCAAACTAAGGTCCGGGGGCCTGATCCGGCCCAATCGTCTTCTAAATCCGGCCTGCAGACGGTCCGGGAATCAGCATGTTTTTACATGAGTAGAATGTGTGCTTTTATTTAAAATGCATCTCTGGGTTATTTGTGGGGCATAGGAATTTCCCCCACAAAAATATAGTCCAGCCCCCCACAAGGTCTGAGGGACAGTGGACCAGCCTCCTGCTGAAAAAGTTTGCTGACCCCTGTTATAAACCAACTGAAGTTTTGGGCTGGTCTCCAAGAGCAGCTCAATGAACAATGCACTGCAGTAGTCAAATGAGGGCATTTCTGGAGCATGGATTTCATCTGTTATCTCTATAGAGGTGTTATCAACATGCATTCCCCTTTTTTTAAGCAAAAGTGTGCTCTGCCTACCATTGGCATGTCTACCTAATACAAAGACAGTCCCATTTAACTGCATATAGAAAAAGTCACTGGATGTGTAGTGAGCAGACGAGAAATACAATAGTTTGAAACATCATAGCAATGCATCTCACCAGAGACAAGCTCCTGGTTTTACCTGTTTTGTTTGTTTTTTAAAAAAATCAATTTATGTGTACACTTTCCTTTAAAAATATCAGGCCAGCTCTGTGTTTACTGATAGACCTGATTGTAGCAGAACTTCATCCAATACAACATCTTTCACAGGGCACTAATTTTTTCTCCTCTTCGTTTTAGATAAGAAAAGCTTGTGTCTGATAGCACTGCTTTTTCTCTCCAAATCTGGTGCTAACCGAGCATTTGTTGCTCCTGAGATTGACCAGAAGTGCCTTCCTGGCAAAATGTCCTGACATACTCGGGTGATTTAGGAGCACAGGGGATTATTAATAAAAAAGATTGTTATCATTTATCCTTGAAAGTAGGACTCTAATCCTTAAATCCTTAAATATCCATAGCCTTTTGCAAACGCAGGTCTCAAGTCTGCCAATTTTCCACTGTTCCTTTTTGCAAATGGCTTTGCAAACATGGGCAAATGAAGTAAGACTTGATCCAAACAAAACAAAGCAGCTGTCAGTTTGTCGGAAAGGGTTAGTTTATTTAATTATAGATCTAAATGTTGATAGACACCCCACCCCCCAATCACATAAAATACTAGGGTGGGGCACAACAGAAGTTAATGTACAAAAAAGCAATCAATCAATCAATCAATCAATCAATACAATAGGATCAGAAACATGGCTGGCTCGTCTTTTAAAAGCTTAAACAACTGAATAAGCCTGCCAACACACAAAAAAAAGTTCTCAAGCAAACAACAAGACTAGCCATGAGGGTACCAGCCAAATCTCTGCTGGAAGACTATTCCACAGGGAGGAATTCAACATCATGCTGTTATGATCATTTCATCAACTCTAACAGGAGTGCCAACTTGGCACCATGATTGTGGTTGCCCAGGACCATGGGTGCTATGCAGCATGCATGGCCCCGGCAATGAAATTTGTTGCTGCCCAGCCCCTTCATGGAGAATTTTGTGGGTGCTTGGGCACCCAGGGCTCCAGGGAGTTGGCACCTATGAACTCTAATGTTTCAGCTTGCCAGATGGAACTACTTTACCTCTCCTCTTCCTGCGTGCTGTTCTGGGGGTTCTCCTTCTTGAGTCGAGTTGAGGGGTGCACAGGACCCCCAGGATGAAGAGAGGGAAGCTCCATTGCACTAGCAGGACTTGTTATGCTGGTTCCTGCCTGAGCAACTGTTTTGTTCAATCCGAGCCTGTGAGTTGTATCCATTGCTAGCTGTGATCAGTGTACACCCATTAGAATAGAATCATGGAATCATAGAGTTGGAAGGGATCCTGAGGATCGTTCTAGTCCAACTCCCTGCAATGCAGAAATATGCAGCTGTCCCTTACGGGAATCGAACCTGCAACCTTGGCGTTATCAGCACCACGCTCCAACCAACTGAGCAATCCAGCTGATGCATTAAAAACGACTGAACCTAAGGTAATCGTGTTCATTAGCATTAGGGGGTCTAACACTGGGTAGGCCTAGCACTGAATAGAATTCAGTAGCATGGGGACTGGCGACACAAAAAGTCCAGCTTCTAGCTGAGGCTAGTCAGGCTTTGGAGACATGAGGGACAACTAGCCATGATAGCTGGACGCCGTTTGCACTGCCAGAGGCAGCATGTCCCTGAACACCATTTTACTGGACTCACAAATGGGTAGAATGCTATTGCATTTAGGAACTGCTTACAGCCTTCACATAGCACGGCTGGCCACTGTGGGAACAGGATATTGGGTTCAGGGTAGATGGGTCATCAGTCTGATCCAGCAGAACTTTCCTCCTGTTCTTACAGGTGGTATCCAACAAAGTTTTACTCAGAGTAGATCCACTGAAATTAATGGACCTAACTTAGTCACGTTCATTCATTTCAATGGGTCTACTCTCAATCAAAATTACTTGAATGTCAACCTATGTTTTTAATAGTGTTCCTCCAGATTCCTTGGTGATTGAACTGAGATAATAGGTTTTAGGCAGTCCTTAAGGCACAGCTTTCCAAATTGGGTGTCATGGCATATTAGTGTGTCGGCTGCAGTGTGTAGGAGTGTCACGCAAATGTTCCCTGTGCTCCTCCTGGAGTTGGAAAGGGGTTAGTTTAACCTCTGGTTTGCTAGTAAAACTGAAATACTGTGTCATGAAATGATGCATGTCTAAAAAGTGTGTCACCAACATGGAAAGTTTGGAAAGCTCTGCCTTAAGTTATCTGGAACCCAGGCTGTACAGGTTTAGGTTTGTAACCTGTTCTAGATGGTGCTTCACTTCTCTTAAAGGAACAGGTTCATAGCTTGAAGGTGCTCACTTATCTGGTATATTTCCAGGATATTCAGGTAACCACTGTGGCAAGCAGTAGTGTCTTTGCACAGTTTCACCAGCTGTGCTCTTTCCTGAAAAAGGCAGACCTGGCCACAGTGACACAGGCCTGCTTGGACATGTCCAGATTAAATGAATGTAATACATTCTATATGGGGCTGCCCGTGAGAGTGTAGACAAATTTCAGCAGAGTATTACTTGGGTTAGCCTTTGCAGAACACACTGCTTTGATTTAATGTGACTTGTATTGACTTCCAGTTCTTTTCCAGGCACAATTCAATATGCAATTGTACCTTGGAAGCTGAACGGAATCTGTTCCGGAAGTCTGTTCGACTTCCAAAATGTTCAGAAACCAAGGCGCAGCTTCCGATTGGCTGCAGGAAGGTCCTGCAGCCAATTGGAAGCCATGCTGGATGTTCAGGTTCCAAAAGAACATTTGCAAACAGGAACACTCACTTCCGGGTTTGCTGTGTTCGGGAGCCGAAACGTTCAAGTGTCAAGGCGTTTGGCTTCCAAGGTATGACTGTACCAGTTGGGACCAGGCTCTGAAGTACTGTGTATGTCATTATCAGCCTGTCTACCCACTACTTCTATCATGAGGCCTTGCTTTGTGTCCCTCTTCCTTCAGAGGCTTGTTCGGCTGGGATGACAAGGGCCAGGCAGAGGGCCTGATGATCTCCACTCCTGTAAAACAGTGGAAGGGATAAGAGGCAAGATCAGCAGCAACGAGAATTAATTTATGATGATGGAAGGGGATTTAGCAGGAGTCGTCTATGTAACTTCAAGGTATAATCTGGGCATACTTCAATACAGTATACTCTGTGTGGGGCTCTCTTTGAAGATGGATAAGAAAATGAAGTTGGCAGTAGCTCATCTTCCACCAGGGTATAAAAACACAGGCAGATTCAGTCAGCTCTTTGATGACTGCACTGGCTGTGAACTAGGCTTCAGCCTCAATCCGAAGTATTGGTTGTTAATCAAAATAATTGCTAAATAGCTTGGTCCCAGCTAATTACTAAGTGACCCGGAAGCTGTATGCTGGCTCCCTCGGCCAATAAAGCAAGATGAGCGCCACAACCCCAGAGTCGGCCACGACTGGACCTAATGGTCAGGGGTCCCTTTACCTTTTTACTTTCACTCATATCAATGGCTGTTTTGGCCTAGGCCAACATGGCTGACGGCCAAGGATGATAGGAGTTGTAGTCCAAAGCGTTTGGAGGGCACAACATTGTGTGTGTGTGTGTGTGTGTGTGTGTGTGTGTGTGTGAGAGAGAGAGAGAGAGAGAGAGAGAGAGAGAGAGAGAGAGAGAGAGAGAGAGAGAGAAACCGCTATATCCTTTGCAGTCCTTACTCAGCTTGAAGTTCCCAGAGTACAGTATACACAAGAAGCCCTTTAAAGGTAATATCAAGGCAATATATTTCTGAGAACTCTATCTCAAATGCATTGCTGAATCAAATGATTAGATATGTTTTTCATCCCTGATAGTGGGGCTTTGTAGAAGCATCTGGCTGGCTATGGAAACAGAATGCTGTTTTAGATGGGCTCTGGGTCCCAGGCAGGAGGGCTCTCCAAAGAGAGAGAGAGGGAGAGATTCGCTTTAACAATGAGCTAAAACCTTTCATACTACAAATCTTTAATAAAGCAATGTTTCTTGCATAAAACCAAGGTTGTCAAGCATTTGCATATATGCTCCATTTCCCCACCCCCCATTGTACTTCTTAGGAAGAAAGCACAGCTTCTGTTCTCACTAGATCTCCAAAGGTAACATTTGGAAGATCTGCAGCTTTTTAAAAAATCATTTTTTTTGTCAGCCTCAACCATAAGTTCCTTTTGTCACAGCTCCACGCCTCTACCTTTGTAATGGTTGGAGACACTAATTTGACCCCCTATTGATTGGTGAATGCACTAATTATTATTGCTGCTGCTGCTTCTTTAATCTTATCAGCAATATGAATGATATGCACAGACACCATTTATAATGGTAGCTCCTAAGAAAAGCTGAAAACTTGTCTTATTCTTGCTGCGGCTGAGGCTGCTTTGTCAGCAAGATGAATGATCTGCACACACTATTTACTTATCTTAAAACGGTGGCTCCCAAGAAAAGCTAGGAACTCGTCTTATCAGTTTTCCTTCTGGCTTCCGTTCATATGTACTATTGGCATGGCTCCAATCCAACCAAAGTTAGGCATAACTGACAGTGCCATCCTAGCCATGTCTACTCAAAAGTACATGCCACTGAATTTGTACACTTGAGGGTATGCTCTCAATATGTACACTCACTGGGAAGAAGCCCCACTGAACAATGTAAGTTCCTGTGAAAACAATGGGACCTCACCCAGTTATGGTTAATAGTAATAATAATAAATTATTTATAACCTGCCCATCTGGCTGGGTTTCCCCAGCCACTCTCCCATCAGAATTAAAAGCACAATAAAACACCAAACATTAAAAACTTCCCTAAATTAATGGGCTGCCTTCAGATGTCTTCTAAAAGTCAGATAGTTGTTTATTTCCTTGACATCTGAAGGGAGGGCATTCCACAGGGCAGGTGCCACTACCTAGAAGGCCCTCTGCCTGGTTCCCTGTAACCTCACTTCTCGCAGGGAGGGAACCACCAGAAGGCCCTCAGAAATGGACCTCAGTGTCCGGGCTGAACAAAGGGGGGTGGAGACTTTCCTTCAGGTATATCTGGACTGCAGCCTATAATCTGAAGTATTCTTTACTGCAGTATTTGCCCGTGTTGGACAATAATACCTTAATGCCTTTTGGACTCCACAGGATACATAGAATCTTATCAGCATGTAGCAAGAGTGCAATAATTTCTCTTGGAGAGATGAAATTAATAACATTCCAAAATATCAGTTACATAATTAACATTAAAAACTGGAACAAACACGGGGAATTGATACAATTTTCCTGGCAAAACGGTTTGGCTTTTGCTTTGTTGTTAGGATCACAACATGATTGACTTGTTAATTGATTCAGTTATAATTAGGCTTATGACTGTACATTAATTGCTCATTAATTGCTCTCGTTATTTGTGTATTGGCTTATAAACATTGCATTGGAATGAGTGTGTCTTGTGACTTTTCAAATTATTTATACTATAAACTGTGAGATTGGCACAGTACATATTGTTTGTCTTGCTGACCCTTTTTAAAAGTCTATATGGGCTTTTTGGGATGAGGCCTATTCCCCAAACCAGTTTGTACCAAGGTTGGGAAAGTAATGGCACCTTGAGACATGTCATGAAATAACGCAATGATGCTATCACCTGCAAAAGTTTTAGAGTGGTCACATTGCTTCATTTCCAATCAGTGCCTATCCTGTAACTTCCTGCTGAATTCCTGCAACATTTTATATCACAAATGTTCTGGTTCGTTTTTGTTCCACCTTCATTCCTCTATTGTTTTTGTTGTTATTTAGTCGTTTAGTCGTGTCCGACTCTTCGTGACCCCATGGACCAGAGCACACCAGGCACTCCTGTCTTCCACTACCTCCCGCAGTTTAGTCAAACTCATGCTGGTAGCTTTGAGAACACTGTCCAACCATCTCATCCTCTGTCGTCCCCTTCTCCTTGTGCCCTCCATCTCTCCCAACATCAGGGTCTTTTCCAGGGAGTCTTCTTTTCTCATGAGGTGGCCAAAGTATTGGAGCCACAGCTTTAGGATCTGTCCTTCCAGTGAGCACTCAGGGCTGATTTCCTTCAGAATGGATCGGTTTGATCTTCTTGCAGTCCATGGGACTCTCAAGAGTCACCTCCAGCACCATAATTCAAAAATATCAATTCTTCAGCAATCAGCCTTCTTTACGGTCCAGCTCTCACTGTGGGGGCAGGGGTGCCAACTTGACTAAAATATTGTGGGGGGCAGGTAAGCTCAGCCCCTCATCATCGATCACATGACATGGCACATGCACACAATTTGAATGACAATGTGCACCCACTTTGGGGGAGCCCAGCCCTCTCAAATATTTTATTGGGGGGGGTGACCAAAGGGACCTTGGCCCCTGGGAGTTGACTCCTGTGAGTGGAAGGTAGGTGGGCCAATTGGCATGGGTTTATGATTTTAGGGGTGCTGGCGCTGTGGTCTAAACCACAAATCCTAGGGCTTGCCGATCAGAAGGTTGGCAGTTCGAATCCCCGCCACAGGGTGAGCTCCCGTTGCTCAGTCCCAGCTCCTGCCCACCTTTACTTTTACTGCAAGTCTCCCTGGTAGAGGCAAAGAGGGACCCTTTGGCCAAGATTGGTGAAATGACTCTACATTTCCCACCCAGCCGAGTCTATAACCAGCTTTGCACAGCCTGAGTCTGTTCTAGTCCCATCCCTGTCCCATAGGTCCAGTTGTGGCCGACTCTGGGGTTGCGGCACGCATCTCGCTTTATTGGCCAAGGGAGCCGGTGTACAGCTTCCGGGTCATGTGGCCAGCATGACTAAGCCACTTCTGGCGAACCAGAGCAAGGCACGAAAACGCTGTTTACCTTCCCACCTTGTTGTTGTTGTTGTTTAGTCATTTAGTTGTGTTCAACTCTTCGTGACCCCATGTACCAGAGCATGCCAGACACTTCTGTCTTCATATCCCTGTTGTCTTTGTCTATGGAGTTTTCTTGGCAGGGATACTGGAGTGGCTTGCCGGTTCCTCCTCCAGGTGGATCACGTTTGGTCAAAACTCTCCACTATGACCTGTTCATCTTGGGTGCCCTGCTTGGCATAGTCCATAGCTTCTCTGAGTTATTCAAGCCCCTTCGCCACGGCAAGGCAGTGATCCATGAAGGGGTACCTTAGCGGTACCTATTTATCTACTTGCACTTTGACGTGCTTTCGAACTGCTAGATTGGCAGGAGCAGGGACCGAGCAACGAGAGCTCACCCCGTTGCAGAGATTCAAACTGCCAACCTTCTGATCGTAAGTCCTAGGCTCTGTGGTTTAACCCACAGCGCCACCCGTATCCCTCTGTCCCATAGCACAGGGCTATTAATGGACAGAAAGGCAGTGCGGGGAAACCTTGTGTGGCAGGGGGCGGGGGGGGGGCGGAATGCAAAGAATAGTCCAGCAAATGCTATACACAGTTTTTCTTGCCAGTCCGTTACAAAATCCTAGGCTTATTCCCCAAAGCGACGACTCCATATGTATTTTTAGCTGTGCCCCACTCACCTTCGTTTCTCGTTCTCGCTGCACCGGCACATTTCAGCAGAGATTATCGCACAGTAGTGTAGCACATGCTTTGCATTCAGATAGTCAGATTCAATCCTCAGCATCCGGTGAAGACCGCTGCCTGAAACCCTGGAAAGTGGCTGCCTGTTCAGAGTAGACATTAGTGAGCCAGATGAACCAACGGTCTGGTTTGGTAAAAGGTAGTTTCCTCCTGTGTTCAGTTTGCTAATTGTTCATTAGTTCTGCCCACAAGTGAGCCAGGCAAAATAATGGGTGCCTGCATGCTGCTGTTTGCTTTCTGTGGTTCAGTCTGTATGGAAATGATTAGAACGAGATTTAGCAAGACGTTCGCCTTTCACCCCTTCCAGCTCAATGGTTTTATGTACCGGTATTCTGTGAAACGGGAAATTTGTAATCGGTAGTTGTTGTTGCTGCTGCTGCTATTTTTAATGCTGCCACAAACACACAGACTCTCTGGTCCCCAGTCCCTGGATGATGATCTTCTGTAGCCTCCTAATTCTTATCTTTCTTCCGTAGCCATCAACTCCTGCCCCCAAATAGTACGACTGCACATCGTTCTCTAAACTCTCTATGCATTTCCCCCTCTGCTGCAAATGAGCATCCACTTTCCTAACAGCAGTTTTGGAGTCGGTCAACATTTTGTGACTGATCCATCCCAATCAACATTTGTAATATCGCAGCAACTCATGGAATGGTTAAGAATCCGATTGGTGAGACAGGCAGCAGGCAGTGGAAGTTCGTGTTGTACAATACATACACTTTGAGCTGTACACAGTCAGCGCCCTGTTTGTGAGGCCGGAATCAGTGGCGTAGCGTGGGGGTGCAGGGGGGGCCAGTCGCACCGGGTGCAACATCTGGGGGTTAGGGTTAGGGGGCGCAAATCCACGGGTTAGGGGGCACAAATTACTTGCCTTGCCCCGGGTGCTGACAACCCACGCTACGCCACTGGCCGGAATGCAGCAGGGGAAGCATAAAGTTGTTGGCGTCCGTCTGTCTCGAGAGACAATGGAGTGCACCTCTGGGGGTGAAGCGAAACTGGTACAATAGCACAAGCCCGGGCAGTGTGTATGGAGGTCCTGAGCTGCCCAGATGACACAACTCCCTTCTTGGCCTTGTTTATGTGATCCAAAGGAAACATAAAATGAACTCTTTCATTTCAGGTGCCTTTTGCATTCCACTTTATGTGCCCTACGTGCTAACTGGCAGGTGGACTTTTGGAAGAAGCTTTTGCAAGCTCTGGCTGGTGGTTGATTATCTGCTGTGCACCACGTCGGTCTTCAACATTGTGCTGATTAGCTATGACAGATTCCTTTCGGTAACAAGAGCGGTGAGTAGTGACTGTGCAAAAGAGTTGATTGTCTCTGATGGATTGCTGCTGTTTGTTTGCCTATTCCCCTCTTAAATTTTGCCCCTGATCCTCTAGCCTTATCACCTGCTTCTCTGAAATCCTGTGTAAAAGAAAAGAAAATGCAAGACTAGGAGGATTTAGGTTTCACAGCATAGGAACATAGGAAGCTGACTTATACTGAATTATAGAATTGTAGAGTTGGAAGGGGCTTTGCAGATCATCTAGCCCTCCAGATGTTTTGGGACTACAACTGCCATCATCCCTAGCTAACAGGACCAATGGTCAGGGATGATGGAAGTTGTAGTCCCAAAACATATGGAGGGCCGAATTTGCCTATGCTTGATCTAGTCCGACCCTCTGCAATGCAAGAATATGCAGCATTGAACTTGCGATCCAGGCTTTATCAGCATCATACTCTAACCAACTGAGCTATCAGGCCAATGGTCCATCTACTTTATTACTGTCTACACTGACAGTCAGTGGCTCTCCAGAGTTTTAGGCAGAGTTACCTGGCGTCTCCCAGAGTTACCTGGAGACACCAGGGATTGAACCTGGGACCTCCAGAGAGCAAAGCAGATGCTCTGCCACTGAGCTGTGGCCCTTCCGAATGCTGTATCATGCTAGAACCAAACTCACAGGTGTGGCTGGCCACTGACCAGAGGCAGCTCAGCACAAAGGAAGTTGAGGCCCGAGCCCCAGCAGGGTGGAGCACAGGGACAGATATTCAGGAAGGCAGAAGCCATTCCAAGCCAGGGTCTGAAACTGGCACAGCTAAAGAAGGTGGCAACTGCTGGGGTGTGTTAAGGGCCAATATCAGGAGCAGCTGGTGCCTTTTGGAGGCATCTACAATTCCTTTAAAAGGACCTTGTGATTCTAGCCCCTTCTGACTATAGGATAACCAGCTTCATATAATCAACATGCTTAAGCTTAATTAATGCACAAAGGGGTTAAAACTATAGAATAAGCTGTCATGCCAGGCTTAGCTCATCTTGAGGGACTAGATAATCAAGCCTTCGTTCCCCTCAGACTACCAGAGAAGCTCAATGTGTGAGGACGTCTGAAGTGATTGCTCCAAGCTCAGACCACATGGCTGTCACAAGCCACTCTTGAGTTCCTATAGCAATAATTAGGGATTTCCACTGCTTTGTAATAAAGTCAAGTTTTACTGCTTATGCAGCTTTTCTGATTGGTGTGTGGAAAAGCACATGAAAGTGACCTTCGAAGCGTTTGTAAGGAAACCATTTTTATCTTACCAAACGTGTGCTGTTTTTCCTATTCTGGGAGACGAGGAAAGTTTTGGAACTGACAAGGGCATATTTGAAGGTTCTGACAGCCTATATTTCCATGCTTCGCTTTGCTGTATATTTTGTGATTTTAAATCTCTGCTGGAGTTCTCTCACCAAAGAGAATGTGGCCCAGGCTTGGATCCTGGCATCCAGAAATTCTCCTTTGTATTTATACCTATTTTCCCCCCTTGCAGTCAGAGGACATATGTTTAAAGGACAATTGTTGGAACAGAGCAGAAAGTGTCCTGCGTATCAATGCTGTAACTTTCTTTCCTGTTCCAAGCAGAATACCCACACCATACATTTAAAACAAACTGGGAATTGCAGTTTGTTAAGTGCGCTGGGAATTGTAGCTCTGTGAAGAGTAAATTACAGTCACCAAGATTCTTTGAGGGAGGCTATAGCTATTCAGATACCATAAATGCACTTTAAATATGTGGTGTGGGTGAGACTGTAGGAAGGATCACTTTCAGAAATATTTGCTTGATGTCGTCTGCCCACTTGTGTGCACAGAATTCTGAATTCTTGCTACCCGGCACTTGATTAAAGCTAGCAGCAGCAAAACAAGCGACTGGTCAATGGTGGTGATGCATAATTATCACTGTCTATACTTTTCTGCATCTCATTTCCTCCTGACCTCACTGCTTACCATTCCTGCTCCCCAACCCCATGTTTAAATATACCTTCAACTCAGGACAATACATCATGGATATGATGAAATGGACTGTAGTCCATGGAAACATAAAGCCATAAGCTGTGTTCATCTTTAAGGTGCCGCAAGACTTTCTGCTATCTTCTTACAACAGACTAGCATAGCTACCCTTCTGGAAATGCAATAAATAAGTAAATATGCAGCTCTGTACTTAAAGTGCAGGGTTTTGTGCCCGATTGTAAATGTTCGTATTCCCCCCCCCTTTTTTTGGTACATGTATTTACACACACAAAAATGCAGATAGCTGGGTGGTAGGGGAGGGAAGGAGCACATGTGAGAGTGAGAAATAATGAAATTGGACTTTGTATGAGTAGAACCATAGAGAAAGTCCTACCCTCTGATCATAAACCCTCCATCATGGCTGCCTTTCGTTTGATAGCCATTGTTGCACTCTCTACATGCTATCTTCCTGTTTTCAAAATTTTCAACACAGTCATGAGGACTAGAAAGTTACTCTTAAAACTTCCAAAAGCTAGCAATAGCAGTATTACCAGAGGGAGAGAACCGGATTTTGTGCAAGAACCCAGATTTCATCCTTTTGCTGCAGAAAAATCTTTCAGTGGCAATGATAGCTAAGTGGGTAGGTAGCATGTCAAACTACAACTAAAAAGAAGAAGGAGGAAAATAGGAGAGTGGTGTAGCTGAAACATTTCTTTGTAATAGGTTATCAGAGCTATGATGGAGCGAAAGACGATGGAAGATTTAAAATACTAAAAATGGCATTTACGAAGGATTGCTGTGTACATGTTGCCAACTCCATTTTCCCACCAGGTGACAAACAGAGATAAACCACGTATAAAACTATGCGCACAGCGGCAGTGCAAGCCGGCCAGGCGCCTGCCAGTCGGGGCAGGACCATAGCTGTCAACTTTTCCCTTTTCTTGCAAGGAATCCTATTCAGAATAAGGGAATTTCCCTTTAAAAAAGGGAAACGTTGACAGTTATGGGCAGGATGCTCTATGGGGCCTCCCAGGAGTCTGCCTGCCTCCTCCCTACAGCTGAGGGTCAGGCGGCAGGTGGACCCTTTGAGACAGAAGAGATGTGTGGCTCAGGCGTGCTGCAGGCCCTGCGGTAAGTGCTACCCGGCATTTTGTCACCCCCCTCAGTGGTGACACCCGGGGCGGCCCACCCCTACCGCACCCCCCTTCCTCCGTCCATGGCTCCTCCGTCCATATTGAGAGCCAGTGTGGTGTAGTGGTTAAGAGTGGTAGACTCGTAATCTGGGGAAACGGGTTCGATTCCCTGCTCCTCCACATGCAGCTGCTGGGTGACCTTGGGCCAGTCACACTTCTTTGAAGTCTCTCAGCCTCACTTACCTCACAGAGTGTTTGTTGTGGGGGAGGAAGGGAAAGGAGATTGTTAGCCACTTTGAGACTCCTTATGGTAGTGATATAGCAGGATATCAAATCCAAACTCCTCCTCCTCCTCCTCCTCTTCTTCTTCTTCTTCTTCTTCTTTGCAGCAGTGAAATATGTGATCAACTGCCTGCCTTTCACTAGTTGTTATTGTTATGGTTGCATGCCATCCCAACCTAAAGAAGGGTCTCCACCACCATAGTTCTGCCCGGACACTGAGGTCCAGCGTCAAGGGCCTTCTGGCGGTTCCCTCGCTGCGAGAAGCCAAGTTACAGGGAACCAGGCAGAGGGCCTTCTTGGTAGTGGCACCCACCCTGTGGAACACCCTCCCACCAGATGTCAAAGAGAAAAACAGACTTTTAGAAGACATCTGAAGGCAGCCCTGTTTAGGGAAGCTTTTAATGTTTAACAGACTACTGTATTTTAATACTTTGTTGGAATCCGCCCAGAGTGGCTGGGGAAACCCAGTGGGATGGGAGGGGTATAAATAATAAATTATTATATATATTATTATTAACCTTTGAGCTGCATGAGATCCCGGGGGTTTCCAGGCACTTCTCCAGGCTTTGGTTTCCTTGGAATGAGGGACAGCAGAGACTATGGTCTTTTTAAGATATGTGGTTTATTTAAACATATATACAACCTGAGCCTACAACAGAGGGGTTCACAGCATCAACACCCCTGGAGCACTTTGTTTCTCCCATAGCTGCAGCCTTGGATTCAAACAGAAATCAGATATTGCTCCATCTCTCTCTAGTTTGCTGCTTTGCCTCTGCGTAGCTCACATCACTGCAATTCTCTGCCCTGTCTGTAGAGGGAGAGGAGTCCCCATCCATTTGCCAAACCCCTTAATCCCCCATCACCTCACCAGGAAGCTGTCTTGGCTAATCTGGGAATTAGGAGTCTTGCTGGATCCAGGGATTAGAGGGGTCTGGCATAGAGTTTAACATAGGGTTACCAGACGTCCCTAGTTCCCAGGGACAGTCCCCAGATTTGCAAATCTGTCCCCAGACAAATTGTGTTCCCAGAATGCCCCCAGATTTGCAAATCTGTCCCTGGGAAACGTGGCAGTGGCAGCCTCAGCAGCCCGGAGCCAGCCTGGTAGCGCAGTTGGCTCTGGCTGGCTTCAAGAGCTGCTCGCTGCCACTGCTGAAGGGGAACCGGGGATGTCCGGCGGTACAGATCTCCTGCCCCCTTTGTTTTGACAGATCGGGGGAGGCTTGGGAGTCGCGGGCGGACAGCTGTTGCCTAGGAGGGATGCAAGGCACACGGTTTCTCTGCCAGGCAAGGTGCAAAGCCCTTCTTTCGCACTCTGTGTGAAACAACTTTTCGCACAACATAAATGCACAGGTTTTTTTAAAAAAACTGAGCAATGGCAGCCTGTCCGCAACTCCCAAGCCTCCCCGGATCAGTTGCCTATAGTAGCCATAGTTTAACACACCAAACTCATATCATCATTCCATGTTTTTCATTTATGATATGCTTCTCTGGGCTAATTAGAAATTTTAGGCAGTTGGTTAGGCTGAGAAAGTGTGTTTTAGCCCATGAACGAAAACGTGTGCTGTTCAGATTTGGGTTTCCTCCATCCAAAGCTGGCATTTCAATCACTGCACTCCATTGGCAAATCAGACCATTGGTCTATCTAGGTCACTATTGTCCCTACCCTGACCCTCAGCAGCTCTCAAGCAGGGAATCTTTCCTAGTCGTACCTGGAGACGCCGGGGATTGAACCTGGAACCTTCTGCTTGCGAAGCAATTGCTCTTCCACAGGGCTATCACCCTTCTTCCCCTAAATGCCAGTTCAGGTATTATGCTGAGGCAAACCTCCAAGTGTTTGCCTAACAGGACCAGTCAATCAGGGCATACTTATATATGACATGTTTACAGACATGTATTTATATTAGAGAAAACTACTCCTGGCTTTAATTAGCTTTGCATCTACAATGCAGGCTTATTAAACGTGCAAATTGCTTTATCCAGGGATTGGGAAGCTGAGCACCATCAGGATTGCAGCGAGCTCAGAGGGGAAATTGAACCATCTTATGGTTCTAGGCAAAAACATTCATGCCACGCTAGCATTTGCAGTGAGAAGAAATCCCTGCCAAGTCAGGGCAGAGCCCGCCATCATTTTCCTGCACACTCAGGAGCTTGGGGAGTTGCCTTGCCTTGAGTTAAACCATTGGCTTATCCAGTTCAATATTGTTGGCAGTAACTGGGAGAAACTCTCTCTCCAAGGTTTCTGGCAAGGGACATTCCCCTAGAGACCTCAGTCGGTAGAACACGAAGCTCTTAATGCCAGGGCCTCAGGTTCAAATGCCACATTGAAAGATTCTTGCAGTGCCGGGGATTGAACTAGATGATCCTCGTGGCCCCTTGCAACTCTAAAATTCAATGATTCTATGTGGAGATGTAGAGGATAGAATCTGAGACCCTCTGCATGCAAGACAGGTGCTCTATCACATACCCCACAAGTGTCCCGTTTTAAGCGAGACATGCTGAATCACAGAAGACTCTTTGGATCCTGGAATGTCCCATTTTTGGGGTCCGGTGAAACAGAAGATGCTCACTCATCAGGGTCAGGTCAGAGTGCTGAGACAGAAGGGGTTCTGGTGCGATCCTGCTGCCCACTGCTGGAGCACTAGACTGGAAGCCGTGCCCCTCCTGGGAATGAAAACGAGGCTACATCACCTCCCTGCACACAAAAATCCACTCTATTTTTCTCCTGCCCAGGTTCTATCAGCCAAAAAATATGCCATTTTTAAGTTGCTAGCCTAGTGGAAGGAAGCATTCACTTTTAAAATGTCCATCTTAATCCATTAGCGTGTGGTTGTCTAAGGCCAAAGAAATCACTTCCATTAGCCCAAGTCTCTCCTACCTTTCTCTCATCCCCTTTCATTGCTGCTCACAGCGGTAAGTCTGGGAAAAGCAGATAGATAAAGCTGGCCATTAACATAAGTAGCTAATCTGCACGTAACAACAAGGCTTTTAATAGGAAAGTTCAGTGGGGAAACATCAGCAGATGCACTTAAAAGAATGTGTCCTCGCCTGTTTCTTTCGTTTGCCTTAGATCACATAACACAAGCGAAAATTGTGTGTTAGTCTTATGCAGCAAAAAGAATGAGGGTGGGTGGAATTCATCATGGTGCCAGGTGGAAGGATCCGTCCTCACCTCCCGTCCCTTGTCCCACCTGGTGTTCTGGGGGTTCTCCCAACACACACAGGGAGCCAATTTCAGGGGGCATGGGGAGGAAATGAGAGAGGGAAAGTCCCATTGTGTAAGTGGAAGTTGCCACTCAGGGCTTTTGCTGATGGGGCTTACTAGGTTAATACCACCCAGAGAGTCCTATGGAACCTTAAAAACCAACATTATGTATTATGGTGAAAGCTTTTGTGGATTACAGTTCTCTTCATCAGATGCACGATGTGTTTTCCTGAGCTGCAGATATACTGGTATATGTGGAATGCACTCACTTCTGAAATGCAAGAGACCGTCATCTGTATGGGCATTCTGTGGGCTTTTGAAAACACACCTGTTTACACAGGCGTTCCCTTGATCTAGCCACTCCCCTGTTTTACTTGCTGTTCTGTTTTCATGGGATTGTTTTATTGTACGTTTTTAATTATGGATGTTTATGCCAACGTAACTCCCTCATCCTGGCTCAACCTGGGCTATGCTGCTAGAATTTAAGCCAATGAAATTTACACCCACATAAGTCCCCCAAAGGGGTGCATTCTGGAGACAAGACAGGGACAAGCATTTCCTTATTATTAACTGCAAAATCTCTTGGAGGACCTGTGATGGTAAGGATCATCATGGCCCGAGATAGACTCAAATGCACTAATATTCATTTCATTTAGCACGATGCATTACAGCACATGAGATAATGAACAAATTGATGGAGCGTCAAAAAAAAACAAAACCCACCTTCAAATATTAACACATGATATGTAGCAGGTTGAGAGACTAAAAGCCTTTTTATGCTTTTCACACTAATGATATAACTAGCATTGCTTTTATGCAAATGCATTGAACATTTCTTTCTTTTTTTAAGTACAGAACATGTTCCAGAAATTCTGAGATTACTGCATAGCAGACTAAAACAACTCTTCTTTTAAGCCATTTGTTCTGTCCAGATGATCGTGCAAACCTCCAGTGCTAATATGCCCCAGATGCTCTTGATGGGTTTACACTCCCTCTGAAGGAGTGGGTATGTAGCTTGGAGGGAACTTCTGGGTCCTTTGCTGTTGGTTGAGATTCAGGTGGCCTCAGTAGTGCAGAGTGCCTTTAATCACCTAAAGCTGCTAGCCCAGCTGCACTCACATCTGGGCAGGGATAGCCTAACTTCTGTCATCTATGCTCTGGTAACCTCTAGCTTAGATTACTGCACCACAATAAATGTGGGCTGCCTCTGAGTACAGCATAGCTGTCAACCTTCCCTTTTTTGTGGGAAATTCCCTTATTCCAGCGCCGTTTCCCGCTGCTTCCAGCCACTATCCCGGATTGTTAGATATCCCATAGACTGTCCCCGGGACAGGTGAGGCTGCTGATCCCTTATTTTCAAATCTGAAAGTTGACAGCTATGGAATACAGTTCAGAAACTTCATCTGGTGCAGAATTCAGCAGCCAGCTTGCTCAGCAGGGCAAGATGATTTGAGCAGATTAAGCTGATCCTGGCCCAACTGCACTGGCTGCCAATTACCGGTAGTTTCCGGGCCCAATTCAAAGTGCTGGTTTTGAACTATAAAGCCTTAAACAGCACAGGACTGCAATAATTCAAGGACCATATGAACCAACCCAGACCCTGCAATCATCATCTGAGGCCCTTCTTCATGTCCTTCATGAACTTCTCCTCCCTTCAGAATTTTGAATGGCTGACCTGAAATTTCTCACAAAAGTTTCCTGATAATGTTGAAGCCCCTCCCAATACAATGCCTGTAGGTGCAATGATACCCTTCAGCTCTTCTGTTGTTGCCCCCAAAGCCTCTCATCCACCCCACTCACTATCCCATTAACCATGAGATGAAGAAGTTACCCTTTTCTCCCTTGAGAAGTACATATTTCTGAAGGAGGAAGTTGGGAGAGAGACACTCTGTCCCGCTTCCTCTTTTGGCTCTATGTGCTTTTCAAGGTTCGGACTCCTTCTACTGGGTCTGACTTTTGTACAGATCACTTGGGAAAGTGAAGTGTGTGCCTGCTTGCTTCCTCTTGCTGTGCCTTGGGTGGGGCTGGTCCAGGAGAGACGGACGAGGAGTGGTACCCACAGCACTTGGTCCAAAATCCGAGTGCGCCCATGTGCCTAAAAAGGTTGGTGATCTAAAGAAAACAACTGCATGTTCTCCCTTTACAGGTGTCCTACAGAGCTCAGCAAGGAGACACCAAGCAAGCCGTGTTCAAGATGGCGATGGTGTGGGTATTAGCCTTCCTGCTCTATGGACCTGCGATTATCAGCTGGGAGTATATATCCGGCCGAAGCATCATACCCGACGGGGAATGCTACGCTGAGTTTTTCTACAACTGGTATTTCCTCATCACAGCCTCCACCATCGAGTTTTTCACCCCATTCATCAGCGTGGCCTTTTTCAACTTGAGCATTTACCTGAACATCCAGAGGCGCACCAAAGCCCGCTTGGATGTGGTGCATGAGGCTCAGAACCAGAACTTTGTGGAGGAGATCGAAATGAGCCCTGAAGCCCAGCTCTCCATGAAATGCTGCAAGTGGGAGCAGAGAGATCTGGCAGAAACTCTGGGTGTCCCAAAATGGGACGCCCAAGAAGAAAGCAGCAAAGAGAGTACGAATGTCAAGTATTCGAGCACAGAGAGCTCTGGGTTTACTGGCAGCAAAGCAAAGCTTTTCATCAAAAAGAACTACAAACACTCAACATCTACTCTTTCTCTAGAGAAACGGATGAAGGTGGCTTCCCAGAACATGAGCCAGCGTTTTAGGCTCACCAGAGACAAGAAAGTAGCCAAATCTCTGGCCGTTATAGTGGGGATTTTTGGCCTCTGCTGGGCACCGTACACACTTCTCATGATTATCCGAGCTGCATGTCATGGTCACTGTGTCCCCGAGTACTGGTATGAGACCTCCTTCTGGCTGCTGTGGGTCAATTCTGCCATCAACCCTGTCCTTTACCCCCTCTGCCACCACAGCTTCCGGAGAGCTTTTGTTAAACTCTTGTGCCCCAAGAAACTCAAGATCCAGCCTCACAGTTCCCTCCAGAAATGCTGGAAGTAACCAGTTTCAATCTATTGTAGGCTAGAAAGGATACTTTCTGCCATATTGCTCTGCAGGAGTTTGCTTCTTTTGAGAGGTGTTGCTTTGAGAGGTGTTGAGCTGCTGTCCAGGGCTAGGAACCTACCAGGGTTATATAGCCTGTAGGACAGGGGTGGGTAACTTGGGGCACCTAAGAATGGGGAGGAAATTTGATTCCGGTTACATTTAAAGGCAAACCTAATTCACACTTTCCAAAGCAATAGGAGAACTGAAACACAGCCACCATTTGAAATTCACTTCTGCAAATGACAGTCTCTGGCCAAGTTACATATGGGGGGGGGGGGACACCCTGCATATACAAGGGGAAAGTGTGGTGAAATATCCACGCACGAGTGAAAATAGCATAGAAACATGCCTTATATTAGGGGAAACTGATTTGCAAAAATATGTCTATTGAGCAAAAATTCATACAAAGATACATTGAGTAGGAGAAATTCATGCTAAAATGCGGATAACTTTTCATTAAGATTTTTTTAAAAAACGAAACAATTCACAGGTTGCTGCAAAATTGTGGAAAACTGAATTTAAGATTGAGGGGGAATGAGAAATTGAGGGAACTGAAATGGACAGGTCCATTCATCCTAGTGGCGCTCCAGATGTTGTTGGATTACAGCGCATAGGAACGTAGGAAGTTGCCTTACATAAAGTCAAAATATTGGTGCAAATAACTCCGTATGCATTGCACTGACCAGGTAGCACTGTCTCCCTGCTATACCTGGGGTTTGAACTTCAGATCCTGTGCCTGTAAAGCATGGATGATGCCACTGAGCTGTTCTCCTCCCCTTCATGGCCAATCAAGTATTTGAATCTTAGCTTTGCCCAACCTGACTGGCACTAGCCTTGTCTTTTGTTTGTGCCCAGGAAGTTGAGTCTAACTCCAGCACAGATGAGGGGCAGCCTCATCCACTAAACCACACACACACACACACACACACACACACACACATATATATATATCCAACTTTTAAGAAAGATGCTCCATGCAGAGGCTTCATTGCAAAAAGGCTTATGAAGGGCGACAAGCGAAACATGATTTTAAAACCATCTAAATCAGCCGCGCCATACTCCCACTACAGAGACATCACGCAAACAGCAAACAACCCAAGATAAACTAAACATACAGTAGCCGGACCATGGGCAGATTTCTGCAGCCCTAGGAGCCAACGCCTAGGGGCCAAGCTGAATATCTTAGGCTGGCCCTCCCTTCAGGAGCTTTTTGCCACTGCAGAATGAACCAAACAAGAAGCAGACCCATCATGTGTGGTGCACTACTTGCTGGACCACACCACTTCAGACAGCACATGGGGAAATCACGTTAGAAAGCTTCTCCACCCCCATACACAAAACTCCCAGGCAGTGATGGTTTAGCCCTCTTGCTCTGACTACTTTCTCCCAATTGCTTCTACATCCGCCCCCTCTAGGGTGCCAGACCCATGTTTGAAAAAGGAGCCACGGGAAATAAGGGGCTTGCGTGCCTTATTTTTGATTGTTTCGCATTGCAAAAAAAGGGGGTGACTTGCACATACATAAAATCTAAAGAAAAAGTATAGGCCACATTTTCATACAGAGAGAGAGAGAGAGAGAGAGAGAGAGAGAGAGAGAGAGAGAGAGAGAGAGTATATACACCACGGCAGCATGCAGCATACAAGATCACAATAACATCAATTAAAATATCAATGAAAATTGGTCGGGAAAAGGAAATTCAAAGGCCTTTCTGAATAAACCAGGGGAGATATCCACAGGGAGTTCACCAAACTAAAGGTTCACTCAGAAGACTGACTGAATCTTTTGAAAAGCCTTTTTTTAAAAAAAACAACCACTACCAAATGGTTATTTAAAATGTGAAATATTGCATAACCACCATGTTAAAGATTTCCAAAAAAACCACCCACATTTTGGCCTTCTAAACTGTCCTGAAAGTTCAAGACACATAAGAAAAAAAAGAAAATCTGTATGATTTTTTAAAAATAGGGGCTAATGAGTCTTCAATAAAGTTAATAACACTTAGCATGTGTTTTCATATTAATGTTAAAAGCATTCCACAGACATTAGTTCAGGCATCATTAAAATAACCCTGGAAGATAGGCAAGTTTTACTATCCCCCCATTTTGCACATGGGATGATATGGACTGAAGTTGAAAATTGACAACTCCAGCCCTTAGTCATCCTGTTAACAATGTGTGCAAGTTTTCAAACTGGGCCGGATCTGAAAGCAACATTCTTTGCTAAGCACATCAATACTGAAGGATAAAAGAGAGATGTTATTCCTTCTGGATGAGAGCCTAAGGATTTTGTTGCATGGCCTGCTTCTTATACATGAATGGGAAAGGAGCACGAACGAAAGAGCACCAATTACAGATTCATGATACGTACCATCTGGGGTGGGGGAAATGACAGTTCTCATTCGTCAACATTAATAAGCGTTTTCCCAATCTCAGGGTGCATTTTCACTCTGACAAGTCTGCTTTGATCAGCGGCAACTGTGAGCTTGTTTCCGTAATGGTTACATTTCAAAGCAGACGTTTTTCACAAAGGAGAGGTAGGGACAGAGAAAGGAGGATAGGAAATTGCTTGATTTCAGGTCGGACCATTGGCCCATCTAGTGACTCCGCAGGGTTTCAGGCAGGGGAGATTTCCAGACCTACATGGAAACATCAGAGAGTGGATTTGGTTCCTGCTGATGCTCTACCACAGGCATAGGCAAACTGCAGCCCTCCAGGTGTTTGGGACTACAATTCCCATCATCCCTAGCTAACAGGACCAGTGGTCAGGGGTGATGGGAATTGTAGTCCCAAACATCTGGAGGGCCAGAGTTTGCCTATGCCTGTGCCTTTCTCACTCATCAGAGCAATGAAAACTGGCATAATCCAGGCCCAATCTGTGCTGTACATTTAACACTGTATCATGCCACTTTTAAAGTCTGTGGTTCCCCCCAAAGAATCTGGGAAATGTTGTTTGTCAAGGGTGCTGAGAGTATTTGGGAGGTCCCTATTCCCCTCACAGTGGCAGAGCTACCATTCCCAGGCTGGTTTAACAAGCAGGAAACTCTGGGAATGGTAGCTCTGTGAGGAGGTTAGATGGGGTCTCCTAACAACTCAGCACCCTTTGCAAGAGACAGTCCCTGGGAATCTTTGGAAGAAGCCACGGCTGTTTGGAATGGCACGGCACTGCTTTAAATGTATAGTCCAGATGGGGACCCAGACTCATCCGATAACAAAGACTAGGAGGGGGTGGTTGCAGTTGAATGAGGGTTGCCTGGCAAATAGGATCTCAGCTCTGCTTCCTGGGATTGAATTGATCAAGTGTGAGCTTATCTCTGGGGCTGAGCTAAAGCAAAAACATCACTAACAATGCAAGATACTGAGTCACTTCTCCCACCATCCCACCAGTCAAGGCCTGTTGCTCAGACCAGGTCAGCTGATACTATGAGGAAATCATCTAATACTATTTGCATCAATTCAGAATGTGGGCATTTGCAATCACCCGACTGGCACCCATCTGTCTTGGGAGACAATGGAGGAGTGCGCCTTTCGGGGTGAGGTCAAGCTGTTGGGTGGTTACAGCACCTGCTGTGGCGGCAGAGACCGATGCAGGAGAGACATGTTTTGTTGCAGCTGGGGCAGAGAAAGACATTGTGCTGCTGCAGATGCACCGTGGCATCTCTTCCTTCTGCAAACCAAGTGACGGGAATTAAGCAGAACGCTGTTATCCGAGGGGGTTCTAGTAAGGGATGAACTGGCACACCTTGACAAGTTACAAAACTCCAGTCCTACCTGGAGATAGCAAAGATTGAACCTGGAATCTCCTACATGCAGAACAGACTCTTTACCACTGAGCCAAGGCCCTCCTCCTGGAGGCTGCAGAATCTGTTTACACACTCCTGTTTACTCTGTATCCAGGGTGCCCCCACTGCTGGTTTAAGTAAGTGATGTACACATGGCATTAGACACAACCTAAACATCTCCTGTGGTTTCTTCAGTATTTTGATGTGTGTCTCTCTCCAAAGCAACTTCTGTCCGGCTTGAAAACATAAGGCATACAAAGACACCTGCACATCACTATGCTCAGCCAGGGGGCTGATGCGCACAACCGCACGCAAATGCGATTTGCCATGCAGCACGGGGGCGAGGGGAAGAACAACCTTGCTGCGTTGTGAGCCAGCGATGTGTACACAGCCTAACGCTCACTGGATCGCTTGAGGCAACAGAATTCCACTTGATTCCCCAACCAGTCGGTGATGGAAAGTCAATGTTTGTTGAAGCAAAATAAATTAGTTATCTGACTCCCCTCTCTGTACATTGAGCTGTCTGCAGGGTGTTCAGACGGAACGCAGGCAGCTGCTGTTTATCGAGTCAGGCCGTTTGCCATCAAGCTGTGCAAAGTCTGCTGCACATGGGCAGGCAGCAACTCACCAGGGTTTCAGGCAGGGTCTCCGTCCGACCTGGGGACAGCACGAATTTGAACCTGCAACATTTGCATGCTTTGCATGAGCTCTACCACTGAGCTACGCAGCCCTTTCCCTGACCCTGCTTCCAGGCATGCTTTAACACACAATGTGAAGGATCACGAGAAGCATTGCCACCAGAAGGAAGGTGCCATTTGGCTCTGCTGAGCAGAGTCACTGGGTAAGTGCCAGGTGGAATAGTGACTGGTGCCCATTGGGGCTGGCAGGGCAAAAGGTGGGACAGGGGGCAATGGAGCGCAGAGCCAGAAGAAGCAATGGGTGGAGTCTAATTTCATCTCTGGTTTCCTCCACACCAAGTCCTACAGAGGCAACACTGAGCCTAAAGAGGAGGAAACATGCGGAGGCAGGATGTCAGGGACTGACTAGACAGTGAGGAATTGGTGTGCGGCTACAGCCAGGGAATGCTGCCCAGGAAGCAGCCAAGTGGGAAGGCTCCAAGCCAGGAGAATGGTGGTGGGGTTCAGGAGACAGGTCAGAGGAGGACGAGGGTGCAGATGGGTTGGAGGCTGAGCAAGCAACAGGTTTAAGTGAGGAGGAAGAGGAGCCACTTGCCAGTTCCACTGCTTCCTTCTCCCATCCTAATCTGTACAATCATAGAACTGTAGAGTTGGATGGGACCCTGAGGATCATCTAGTTAAAGGTAAAGGTAAAGGTACCCCTGCCCGTATGGGCCAGTCTTGACAGACTCTGGGGTTGTGCACCCATCTCACTTAAGAGGCATGGGGCCAGTGCTGTCCGGAGACACTTCCGGGTCACGTGGCCAGCGTGACATCGCTGCTCTGGCGAGCCAGAGCTGCACACGTAAACGCCGTTTACCTTCCCGCTGGTAAGCGGTCCCTATTTATCTACTTGCACCCAAAGGTGCTTTCGAACTGCTAGGTTGGCAGGCGCTGGGACCGAGCAGCGGGAGCGCACCCCGCCACAGGGATTCGAACCGCCGACCTTTCGATCGGCAAGTCCTAGGCGCTGAGGCTTTAACCCACAGCGCCACCTGCGTCCCGCATCATCTAGTTACAACTCCTTTAATTAGCAGGAATATGCAGCTGTCCCATGCAAGGATCGAACCTGCAACCTTGGTGTTATCAGCACTGCGCTCTAACTAACTGAGCTATCCATGCACTTTGGCAGAACAAAAGGCACTGAGAGCCCTCTCCTTGAAGGAGTTCACAACTGTTGGGAAGGCAGCAGGCTTAGGAGGAAGTGGAAGGCTCAGGTCCTCAGTTCTGACAACTGCTTCGCGGGGCCAGTCTTGCCCCTGGAGTTCTCTGTGGGTTTCGTCTCTCTGGATAAAGAACCGACCTTACTGCTCATCTCTGAGTTTCTGTGCTGAACCAGCCCTGACACAGGATCCCCCTCCTGGACTGGCTGTATGTAAGAACACAGGCAGGTGCAGTTGGCTGAGGCTGATGGATCAGGCCTCTGTTTGCCCTGATGCTCTCGTCTCCCTGATGACATTATTCCCCGCAATTGTCAGGAAGATGGAATAAGTTTACCTGGGTTACAAAAATAAACTCCATGTTGTTTATGCTAGTACTGTGAACTTCAATAAATGTCTGAGAAGCTACTCCTGAATAAGTGAACGATGCTTTTCGGGAGAACATAAAGTTCTCTCCTTAATGTGCTGTAAATGAAGCTACATGCTCCCTCAATGCCATTCCATCACAGACTGATAATACTAAGTACAGTTTGTACTCAGATCTAAAGAGCACTGAATTAGCAGCTGGTGGAAATAAAGAATTCCTTCATCTGATCATTGTAAGTACGTGCGATGAGGAGTGTCCTTGCTACAAAACTCTTCCTTTAAGTATAAATAAATCCCAAACTGCTTTGTTTGGTTGCCGTTACCATCACTGTGTTTCTTGATCTCTGCTAGAAATTAAGGCACTATTATAATAATCCAGTTTTCCCTGCGGCGTTTGTTGGTTAGATAAATATGCCTTTGGCCGTGCAGTGTCTTCGATGTCCTGTCTATTATGTGCAGTACTTTGCAGTATGGGCTCAGTCCAGTGAAGAATTGCATATTAACAATGATACTTTTTTAAAAAAACAACAAACCAATTGTAATATGTAAAAAGAAACAAACACTGTGAGCTTGCAAGTTTGGCCCGTCTTGGTTGTAAGCTTTTCTTGTTACATCGCCAATCTGTAAGAAACATAATAAAAAGTATTTTCTTAGATTGATGTTTCTTGCATGCTTTGTAGAGACAAAGGTGCAATTTCTTTTAAAGAAATGTACAGGTCAGCTTTCGGCCCTGTCTGTGTCTGAATGCTCCTGTTTAGCATAATTTTAAAACAGTTTCTAAACAAGCCCTTTGCAATAGGTAGAAAATTCAAACTTACAATGGGCTTGGCCCTGTCAAACGTAAAGACTTTTGCCTCATTTTGTCTCTTTTAACATGCAAAACTCTATGGCTAGCAGTAACTCTGGAATGAAAGGTATATGTGTGTGCATTCAAGCTGCTTTCGAACTGCCTTACAAGGATGCAGGGAGAGTCTTGCTAGACCATTCCAAAAGGCTCAGCCAGCGGCGTAGCGTGGGTTGTCAGCACCCAGGGCAAGGCAGGTAATTTGCGCCCCCTAACCCGGGGCAAGGCAAGTAATTTGCACCCCCTAACCCCTAACCTGCCACCGCCGCTAGCTTCTTCTTGCTGCTGCCTGGGCTGGTCTGGTGTGGTTCTCTCCCGCGCTCAGCGCTGCGCTGGGCAGCCGCTGCACTGTCCCTCCCCCAGATAGTCCCTCTCTCTCTCTCCGCACCGCACGCCTGGCACCCACCCCCTCCACAGTGGGCGGCGACCCGACGGCTCGGATTGGATTCGCACAGCCAGCACTGCAGTGAGAGAGAGTGAGTGAGCCAGGTAGGGGCAGAGAGCTGTGAGTGTGAGTGCGCCCCCCCAGATGTTGCGGCCGGTGCGGCCGGCCCCCCCTGCACCCCCCATGCTACGCCACTAGGCTCAGCATCCTGTTTCTGACAAGACTCTCTCCTGTTCTTACTGCCACAGACAAATGCAGCTACACCTCTGGAAGCTGATCATTTTGGACTGCAATCCTATACCCACTTGGCCCTGTTGGATTTATTGGGACCTGTAGTGAAATCCTGTACATGTCTCTTCAGAAGTAAGCCCCATTGAGTTGAACCGAGTTTCCTCCCAGATAAGTGAGTATTGGATTGAAGACACTGGGTGCTTCCAAACTGTTGCTATTTTCAGGTGTGATTCAATCACATGCTGGCAAATTCAGGTTGCTCGAGTAAAGTTGATTTGACACTCTTGTGCTAGAAACTGATTTCCCCATAGCCAGAGAGAGAGAGAGAGAGATGGGAAAATGCATTGAAAGGTGTGGAATAATACTTACCTGCTTCAATGTTGCATAAGCTCCTGGCAAGCAAATTGTCAATACACCACCAATGTCAGCTAACCTTCCTGCAAATTAAAGTTAATTTGCATGGTGAACCCACTTCCCCCAAAAGTTTGGGCTTTTAGTGATAGGGAAAGTGATTGGGTAGGCACAGGGAAAGTATAGGGGTGTTGTTGTTTTTAAAGTAGATTTGCTCCACTAGGGCAACAGAACATTTTTATCCATGTTCAATGTGCAAACCTAAAGTTAAATGCCAGCAGTCTGGCAGCACCCCTGTCCTTTTGCCCTTTCCCACCCTCTTTCATCTTTATAAAAGGATCAGTAATGGTTTAATTAAAACTGGGTGCTTGAAGGTGGGGGGTGGTTTCAGAAGCATTATCCTATATTCTTTTGGTTGTCTCAAACATAATGCTTCTGTAATATTAAGATTAGCATGTTTTGCTTTCTGTTGTTTTTTCCTGGAGGAAAAAACCCACAAACGAGGGACCTCAGGTGTGGGTTGTTAGCTTTCTCATCACTATAGCAAGAAAAAAACAACAAGCCAGATGTTTTCTCCTGCTGTCTCCCTTCTCCAGTGATATGATATACTTAACATTTTTCGTATTGGCTGTGCCTGTGAAACAGCAGCATGAAAACCACCATATTTTTTCTCCTTTGAAGGTCATTTCAAAAGAATGAATGACTGATCTAGCAGCAGCATAATGTCCTATGAGTCTTCTTGCCTTAGGCAAATGGAGAAAGCCCACCAGGAAGGCAGCAGAGAAGTCTGTGAAAGGGAATCAAGATCGGATTAAGCACAATGTTGGCTAAACTACAGTCTGCAGAGGATGGTTTCAGACAAGCAGCAATGCCTTTTTTTCTAAATGGATAGGAAGTGGAGGACAAGTCCACTGGAATGAATCACCCCCTGACCTGAAAAAACCTTCTGTCAATCCCAGATACAGTGGTACCTTGGAAGTCAAACAGAATCTGTTTCAAAAGCCCATTTGACTTCCAAAAGGCACGGCTTCTGATTGGCTGCAGGAGTTTGTCAGAAGCCATGGAAACTGTGCTGGACGTTCAGGTTCCAAAGAACGTTCGCCAACTGGAACACTCACTTCCAGGTTTGCGGCATTCGGGAGCCAAAACGTTCAACTCGCAATACATTTGGGGTCCAAGGTACGACTGTACAGTGGTACCTCAGGTTACATACGCTTCAGGTTACATACGCTTCAGGTTACAGACTCCGCTAACCCAGAAATAGTGCTTCAGGTTAAGAACTTTGCTTCAGGGTGAGAACAGAAATTGTGCTCCAGCGGCGCAGCAGCAGCAGGAGGCCCCATTAGCTAAAGTGGTGTCTCAGGTTAAGAACAGTTTCAGGTTAAGTACGGACCTCCGGAACGAATTAAGTACTTAACCCAAGGTACCACTGTATATGGAAACAGGCAAACATGAGAAAGAATGGAGGAATCTGTACATGGAAATCAGCTTGATCTGTTTGCCACTGAATGCAGAAGGTAACTTGTTGCCTCTGGCATGAGACTGGTGTGCAAAATGGGCTGGATCCAAACCTAGTCGTTCTCAGACTTCCATTGATTTCAATGGAGCGTCTCTAACTAAGTCTGGTTCCAGCCTTCTTTTTAGGTTCTCTGAACCAAATCTGGCTGAAGCGTTGTGAAGAATTGCAGGAGGGGTACGGCTGCCCCTTTTTATAGAGCTGCTCAGGTACAATGAAAGCAGAGAAAAGTGTTCTGCACTTGAAAGCCTAATGGCATAAGCTTCCATGGATCAGAGATGCATGGAGAGAATTGCACAGAGATTTTTAGTTGGCAGGTACAGGTTTAGGGGATGGAGGTAGAACTGTGAACAGTGGAGTTAAGTATCAACGAAATGCACCGCCTTCTTGCAGCAGAGGACAGGCCAGCCATTCACACCTCTTGCAAGCTGCAACAGTGGTGGAAACGAAGATGGCGTTTGGGCTTTGCTTGCTAAAGTCTCTAGTTCAAGGATGGGGAACCAGTGACCTCTCTGACATTGCTGAACTACAACTCCCATCATCCCTTGGTTATCTGGCCATGGCTGATGGGAGCTACAGCCCAGGAATTTCCAGAAGGTCACAGGCCCCACCTCTGCTCTGGTTTGCAACTGATGTTATATATTCACCTGCCTTCTGACATCATGCCTGCCCCTCACCATTTTTGCCCTAGTAAAGGTAAAGGAACCCCTGACCATTAGGTCCAGTCATGGATAATTCTGGAGTTGCGGCGCTCATCTCACTTTACTGGCCGAGGAAGCCGGCGTACAGCTTCCAGGTCATGTGGCCAGCATGACTAAGCCGCTTCTGGCGGATCAGAGCAGCGTATGGAAATGCCGTTTACCTTCCCGCCGGAGTGGTACCTATTTATCTACTTGCACTGGCATGCTTTCGAACTGCTAGGTTGGCAGGAGCGAGGACCGAGCAATGGGAGCTCACCCCATCGCAGGGATTCGAACCACCGACCTTCTGATCGGCAAGCCCTAGGCCCTGTAGTTTAGCAATTTCAGCAATGCAATGCATTTCCCATCATCCTGCTATCAGCATTGGTTCACTGAACTGCCATATCTTTCTTGGACTGCCTGAAAAAAGTATGGGCAAGTGAAAGTCAGTAATTGGAGAGAGAGTGAAAGCTTGTCTTGAAGGTTTACTGGTGGCATTTCCCAATGACAGCTAAATAGAAGCAGACATGGTCAATATGATTTAATAAACCCTAATGCAATTGCAGTGCTGGGCCTTTGTGGCAGCTCTCCTGACAGATGTAACATTCAGCCAGACTCTGCAAATAGTTCCTAAAACCAGAGGGCAGGTTAGCAAAGAAAGCCCATGAAGAAAGGGGGTTGGCATTGCTTTTCACATGAAATGTCATCCTCTTTTCTGTTTCATCCTTCAACACAGAAAAAAAATTCCACCCTGTAAACGCTACCTTTAAGGAAATCACACTGCATTGCCAGTTTGTGTCACAGTCTGGTTTACAGGCGGTCGAAGTCCTGGCTGAGGACGTTGGGACCGGGGGCAAGATGGCAGGGTGGGAGCAGGAACGGGAGTCCAGAAGCCAGGAGTCCAGAAGCCGAGGGTCCGAGAGCCAGGAGTCAAGAAGCCAAACACAGCAAGGCAGGAAGCATGTTGCTGTGGCAAAGAGCCAAAGGGAAATTGCTGACCTTATATCCCTTCCTGGCTCTTGCCACCAGGTGCTGTGAGTTACCAATCGGCCTCACCTGTGTGACCGAGCCTTCCCTCTTCAGAACAAACTTGGGAAAGCCCCAGTCCTGCGAAGCCCTACCGGTCACAGGGCCTGGCTCCTACACGCACTCCTGACAGTTTGGGATTAATAGGTGATATTCTTGAAAACTCATTCCACGTATGAGGCAGTTCCTAGCCCCAACTACATCCCTCAGTTCCAAAGGGGTTGCATTCTTAGGGACCAAGGCAAACCCAAGATCCATCGGGATGAGTGAATTAGGAGCCGGTGAACTGGTGGCTCAGCTAGCTGATTCCCAGCACAGCTAGGCTATCTCAGCATAATCTTCACATCCTGGTTTAGCCAGAGGTACACTGGCACAACTCCCTCATTCTGGCTCATCCGGGACTCCACCAGCTGAGCCAAGACTGATGGATCTTACACCAGTGTAAGAAAAAAATAATGGTAGGCATGTGATTGGGCAGGGGTCTTTATGCTGGATCCTAACTTGGTTTAGCTCAGTCATGGGACCTAGCAACCCAGCAGAACCCGGGCAGGCACAAAGGGTAAGTCAAACTTTTTTTTGCAGAGGCCTGTTTTCCATCTGCAAGTTGCCCTGCTGCTGAATGAAGTTTGGTCATCTTAATTTAAGACAGCAAAAAGGCAGCAACACAAGAAAAAGTAGTTCTGTGCAAGGAAGGAGAGTCCACCACGTCCTGAGGGAGCCCATTCCACTGTCGAACAGCAATCTTCCTTTGATTTCGGACCTACCCTCCGGAGCAGGAGAAAACAAGCTTGCTCCAACTCCCATGTGATATGTTATCGTTATATTTAATGAAATTATAATTACTTATATCATTTTACAGCTTTTTTCTTGTAAGCCGCTTTGAGGGTTTTTTATTACAACCAATTGGTATGTAAATTTCGTTCAGTAAGTTAAATTTAAAAATAAGTAATATATGCATTTATATACCCCACCCCTGCCTACCCTACAGCCTAGAAAAACTGGAAGAAGGGCATAGGAGTCTTCACAGACCTTATCAAACTTGGGGACATGTTATTTGCTCAAGATTAGGCTCCTGCTATTCCTAGCAGCTGTGTTTGTACATGAGAAGTTGTGGATCAGCAATCCCTCCCCCCCTCCATTTCTGGCTTTGCCTTAAGGAAAATGAAAGGCAAATATTTAGATGCCAGGTATCATTTGCCTATGGCCAGACAAATTCACATTTGGAATTGGATTGCAGTCTTCTTCTTCTTCTTCTTTGGCGATCACTTGTAGCTGAGTAAGATTGTCTTCCATAAACACTGTTTTAACAATGAGTCCGTAAGTGACTGTGGAGGCCAATTCTGGATCCACACGTCCTTCCACAGTGGGGACGTTGGTTTCTGGGCAGGAGTTGATCACGGTGTGGATTTGCCAAGCGTGCCTTCCTCTTAGCACGTTTCTCCCTTGCGTCCTGATTTTGAGTGTCTTCAGAGCCCATTACACCTTTAGTAAAGGCTGTTCTCCAATTGGAGTGCTTGCAGGCCAGTGTTTCCCAGTTGTTGGTGTTTATACTACATTATTTTAAAAAATTGCCTTGAGACAGTCCTTAAACCTCTTTTGTTGACCACCAGCATTACGCTTTCCATTTTTAAGTTTGGAATAGAGTAGTTGCTTTGGGAGACGATAATCAGGCATCCGCACAACATGACCAGTCCAACGAAGTTGATGTTGAAGAATCATTGCTTCAACACTGGTGATCTTTGCTTCTTCCAGTACACTGGTATTAGCTCGCCTGTCTTCCCAAGTGATGCGTAGAATAACAGTAGACTCATGGCTAAAGCATATGTATGGTCAAATTCTTAATCTAAAGTCAGTATTACAGACAAAGGTGAAATCCAACCCATACATTTTGAGCGCTTTGACACCAGTTTAACATGCCCATTTGACTGCTTCAGTCTGTGGAACTGGCACTGTTACAGATACAACATAATATTCATTCTGCACTCGTAAGAAATCAATCATTTAGTGCTGTATCTCTTGCTGTATTCTTTTTGGCACATTGCTCAAAACATTTATGTTTAGGCAAGCTTACCCAGACAGGTGTGTTTTATCACTTTTTCATCATCTTTCCGATGCTTCTTGGATACCTTTTCCAACTGTTTTATAATCAAGAATTTTAATGTTTTGTTTTATATTCTTGTAAACTGCTTAGGTTTTCTTGCAGTCAAGCGGTCTGCCCATGGACCTGGTGCCAGCTCCCCATAGAGTCCTGGAGAGGAAAAGGTGTTGTGGTAGGGGGCTTGTGGAAAGACCGCACAACAAACAACATGCGTTTGAGGTGTGCTTTGCAGAATTACCTTAGGTTTTCATGCTAATTAAAACTCTAGAAGGACAGACGGATTTAAAAATATATACATATATTAGGAAGTTCCATGCAGAGCAAGCAAAGAACTTAACGCACCCACCCACAGAGCAGAGAGAAATTTGAACAATGCACAATTATTCATTGCTTTATTATGTGATACAGCTACTTTTTAAGCTATCAGATTCGGCTGCCTTAGTACAGTGAGATTAGAACAGATTTTCTCAGCAGCCAGCCTCCGCAGTCAAGTTATCCCCCCGCCCCACCCCTTTCCAGCTTAAAAACAGTTTTTGCTTCAGGATGGAATTCACAATATTCTTCTGGCAGGCAAGAATAATATGAACACCTTTTACCTTGGGTAAGATGTGATTTCTAATTGAATTGCAGCAGATGATGACACTGACACCAATTTTTTCCCACTAAAAGGCCACTTTGATGCAAAGCTTAGAGGACTGATCTCTTTATGGCAGTGCTTGAGATCCGATGCTGATTAACTATTTTTATACAAAAATCCCCACTCTCCCCCAAAGGGGAGGAAAGAGTTAAAAAAATGGCACAGCTGAGTTTTGAAGTTCCTTCCAAAGAGGCTGGTAACTGACACACAAATACCCTAATGGTTCCTGCAGATGGTCTCAGTTTAAATTATGTGCATGTCTGAGATAGTGGCTGGTAGAAGGAAAACCATGAGGGAAAAGAATCACAACATCTTCTCAAGGTACCAAACTAAAAGTTGTCAAAGAAAAGAGTTCCTTCCAAGTTACCCAGGCTGACATGCTTCACCAATGTAAAAAGCTCACTGCATGTATAAAAGCAGCATACAGTGGTACCTCAGTTTACGAACTTAATCCGTTCCGGAAGTCCGTTCTTAAAGCAAAGCCATTCTTAAACCAAGGTGTGCTTTCCCTAATGAGGCCTCCTGCCAACAGTGCCCTTCCACCGCTTGGCTTCTGTTCGTACACCGAAGTAAAGGTCACCAACACTACTTCCGGTTTTGCAGAGTTCGTTTACTGAATAGTTCATAAACAGGGCTGTTCTTAAACCGAGGTACCACTGTATTAGGAAAAGGTATACCGGTAGGTGGGGCTTGTCCACCTGGGAAGGTACCCCATCTAGGAGAAGGAAAACTCTGCCCCGAAACATGGGCGGGGGTGGGCTTTGTGTTAGGGAGGCAGAACCGAGCTGTTAGTTAAGCATTTCTATTTATTTACTTGATTGGGGGGGCAGCTGCCCCTCTGCCCCCACTTGGCTACTCCCATGCCCAAAACCTCTTTTGCCTTGTGGGACATCTCTGAGAGAAGAAAAGTTTACAGAGTAAGCCCCACACCAGGGGTTGGCAACCTATAGCCCATGGGCCGGATGTGGCCCAATCGCCTTCTCAATCCAGTCCACAGATGGCCCGGGAATCAGCATGTTTTTGTTGTTATTGTTTAGTCGTTTAGTCGTGTCCGACTCTTCAAGACTCCATGGACCAGAGCACGCCAGGCACTCCTGTCTTCCACTGCCTCCCACAGTTTGGTCAAACTCATGCTGGTAGCTTCAAGAACACTGTCCAACCATCTCGTCCTCTGTTGTCCCCTTCTCCTTGTGCCTTCCATCTTTCCCAACATCAGGGTCTTTTCCAGGGAGTCTTCTCTTCTCATGAGGTGGCCAAAGTCTTGGAGCCTCAGCTTCAGGATCTGTCCTTGCAGTGAGCACTCAGGGTTGATTTCCTTCAGAATGGATAGGTTTGATCTTCTTGCAGTCCATGGGATTCTCAAGAGTCTCCTCCAGCACCATAATTCAAAAGCATCAATTCTTCGGCAATCAACCTTCTTTATGGTCCAGCTCTCACTTCCATACATCACTACTGGGAAAACCATAGCTTTGACTATACGGACCTTTGTCGGCAAGGGGATGTTTCTGCTTTTTAAGATGCTGTCTAGGTTTGTCATTGAGTAGAATGTGTCCTTTTATTTAAAATGCATCTCTGGGTTATTTGTGGGGCATAGGAATTCGTTCATTTTTTCCCCTCCAAAATATAGTCCGGCCCCCCACAAGGTCTGAGGGTCGGTGGACCGGCCCACAGGTGAAAAAGGTTGCTGACCCCTGCCCTACAAAAAACCAGAGTGGAGTCCCTAAGGCAGTTGGATGGTGCTCTGTAATCCTCCTTCCAGCAACTCCTGCAGCCAAGCTGGTGCCAAATGTCTTGCTCTGCTTCCCTTTGAACCACATCAGTGAGGCCGAGGGAGGGGGGTCTTGTCATCTCTTCCATACACACTGCGCAGGTTTGCATCCTAGGGGAGTTCACTTTATTGTTGCTAATGCAGCAGTTTGACTTCACCCCCAGAGGTGCACTCCATTGTCTTTCGAGGCAGATAGATGCCAATGTCAGCAACTGGAAAAAGACTACACTAAACCTCCTTCTCTGATATACTTCTTTGCCAGATGCAGGGAGTTTGGTTCTTTCTTCTTTTTATACCTGGACGTCCATGCAAATCAGAGTCTCCAACCTGCAGTGAGAAGAGGCATGGATCAGTGCTATTGAGATGTTCTGCATGCAGAAGATCCCAGATTCAGCTTCCATCGTCTTCAGTTCAAAGGATCTCAGAGAGCAGGCTGAGCCCATTTGAAGCTTCTTCTGCCCTGTCATCCTTCAGAGGTAAATGCCCAGACACTTTTGTTTTCCAATTACCAGGGACCTCATATACTTGATGTTATTTTAATAGGAATGTGAAGCTGCCATTGGGCCTGTTCGAGATGCTTTTGCTGGTACAAAATGCTGATGGGGCATCACCTTGTCAACCTCTGTCTGCCCAGGCCCAAGGACTCCTAGAATCATAGAGTTGGAAGAGACCACAAGGGCCATCGAGTCCAACCCCCTGCCAAGCAGGAAACACCATCAGAACACTCCTGACATATGGTTGTCAAGCCTCTGCTTAAAGACCTCCAAAGAAGGAGACTCCACCACACTCCTTGGCAGCAAATTCCACTGTCGAACAGCTCTTACTGTCAGGAAGTTCTTCCTAATGTTTAGGTGGAATCTTCTTTCTTGTAGTTTGGATCCATTGCTCCGTGTCCGCTTCTCTGGAGCAGCAGAAAACAACCTTTCTCCCTCCTCTATGTGACATCCTTTTATATATTTGAACATGGCTATCATATCACCCCTTAACCTCCTCTTCTCCTCTTTGATGGGCCATCAAGACCCTTTGTCATGTTTAATAGATTGGCTTATACCACAGCCCACTGTGTGAAGCTGCCTAGGCTTGTGATTACTGGTGTCCAAACTTTTTTCAAAGTGGGTCAGATTTGATGAAGTGAAGGGCCATGAGTTGACCTTTTTTTAGGGTTGAAGTTGTTGAGGTTTTTTTAGGATTTTACCCCAGGATTTTACCCCAGGAAATAAACTGCCACCGACTTAGGCCCCTGAAACAGACTTTGGACATGCCCGTCCTACACTGAATGCAACAGCACTTGGCTTGGTTTGAATTTACCAAACTTTGCTCACTTTGTGAATTTATGAGTTTGCTCATATTTCAGCTTTTTACTGACTAGAGATGATGGCAAGTCTGCCTCTCCCCCAAACTCATGGCAAGATGCACACACAAGCATGCTGAACTCTTGTCTACCAGTTGAGCAGAACAAGAACATAGGGCACTGCCTAATATCAGCATGTAACCATCTAGTGCAGCATTTTCTGCTCTGATTGACAGCCGCTCTCTGAGATCCCAGGCCTTTCCAACCTCCTGCTAACTGATCCTTTTAATGCTGCCAAGGGATTGGACATGTATTTTTTTTTATAAATATTTATTGGAGTTTTTAATAAAAGAAATACAGAAATATTAAACAGCGTTACTTTGTTTTTACAAGATTTCATAACATCTTTGGGCTTCCTCACATCTCCCGCTCCCACTTACATCATTAATGAATTTTTATCAAGCAAATTATCATCTTATTTTCAATTTTATAACCACATATTTAAATACAATATAATAGTTCTCCTACAAATTTTGTTTCTCTTAATCTCTCTTATCATCAAATTCTGATCCAATTTAATGATGGCCAATTATTTATAACCAAGCATCCTTCTTAATATTCCACTAAATCACAATATTTCTGTAGGTAAATCTTGAATTTCTTCCAATCTTCTTCAATCCTTTCTTCTCCCAGGTCTCGGATTCTGCCAGTCATCTCCGCCAATTGCATATAGTCCATCAGTTGCATCTGCCATTCTTCCAGTGTGGGTAGATCTTGAGTTTTCCAATTCTTAGCGAGTAGTATCCTTGCTGCTGTTGTTGCATACATGAAAAATGTTCTATCCTTCTTTGACACCTTCTGGTCGACAATACCCAGAAGAAAGGCCTCTGGTTTCTTAGTGAAGGTATACTTAAATACCTTTTTCAACTCATTATATATCATTTCCCAGAAGACCTTCACCTTAGGGCAGGTCCACCAGAGGTGAAAGAATGTTCCTTCATTTTCTTTACATTTCCAACATTTGTTATCAGACAAATGGTATATTTTGGCAAGTTTAACTGGGGTCATGTACCATCTGTATATCATTTTCATTACATTTTCCTTCAAAGCATTACATGCAGTAAAGTTCAGCCCAGTGGTCCACAACCTTTCCCAGTCTTCAAACATAATGTTATGCCCAATATCCTGTGCCCATTTTATCATAGCCGACTTAACAATTTCGTCTTGTGTATTCCATTTCAACAGCAAGTTATACATTCTTGAAAGTACCTTAGTCTTAGGTTCTAACAATTCTGTTTCCAACTTCGATTTCTCCACCTGGAACCCTAACTTTTTATCACTTTTAAAAATTTCTTTAATCTGAGCGTAGTGTAACCAGTCTCGCACTTTATCCTTCATTTTCTCCATACTCTGCAATTTCCAATTATCTCCGTCTTTTTCTAGCAGTTCCCAATATTTTGGCCAGTAGGCTTCCATATTGGGTCTTTTTCGGGCCTTAGCTTCCAGAGGTGAAAGGGATTGGACATGTAGACTTTCTTCATGCAAGGTGTGTGCTGTACCACTGCATCATTGATCACTCCTCTGTCCAAAAGGCACCCAAAGAAATGCACCACTGATAGCACTCTGGTCATGGAATTCTTTTGGACACTTGACAACTTTGATTAATTCTGTTGCAAGGGCTTGCCATTACCAGTTCCTGCCAAGAATGGTCCAGTGGCCAGTTGCTAAGACACAAGTGAAAAGCGCTTTTCTTCATTTGCATGTCTCCTGGTATTCTTCTCTCCTCACTCACCCCATGTGCCCAGCCACATTGAATTTCTTTGTGAACCAGCTCCCTGTTTAGCTTTGTCATTCCTGTAAGCTCTTCTTCCTCCTTTATTAAAGTTTCTACTTCCTCTGGGAGCCAGTGTGGTGTAGTGGTTAAGAGCAGTAGTCTTGTAATCTGGTGAACTGGGTTCATGTCTCCATTCCTCCACATGCAGCTGCTGGGTGACCTTGGGCCAGTCACACTTCTTTGAAGTCTCTCAGCCCCACTCACCTCACAGAGTGTTTGTTGTGGGGGAGGAAGGGAAAGGAGAATGCTAGCCACTTTGAGACTCCTTCGGGTAGTGATAAAGCTGGATATCAAATCCAAACTCTTCTTCTTCTTCTGAATTCTTGCTATATGCAATCTGGTAATTGATTGGGTAGGTCCAGCGAGTTGATCATAGACGCCTCTGGTCAGCTATTGCTGAAAGTGACCACTAGCCCCACTCTTCTCCTTCTAGCCTTTCACTCTGAATCCCTCCCAAGTAGAGGGAGGCTGCGTTAAGGGGGTGAGCTTCTCCTCTAGGCCTGTCTGGCCTGTTGCTCAGCAAAGCACAGGATTCTCCTCCAGTTGGGTGTCAGAGGGGAAGGAGAGCCAGCAGGACTGGGAGTGTCCTGCTGCTGTGTAGCAGGGTCAACCTCTGACTCCTCTCTGTCTGAGTCTACACTCACATTGTGCCTCTCAGCCTTGGGGTGTGAAACACAAAGCAGTCAAATACAACATTCCTAGAGTGGACATAAAAAGGAGATGTCTGGACCAGCCAGTCGGAACTTCCTGTTTCCTCCTGGGCTGGGACAAATTTCCTCTACATGTGACCAGAGATGGGTGTGACCTCACCTGGGCAGGTAACAAAATAGCACAGGGGAGGCAGCCATCTCTCTCTCTGACTCCATTCCTCAAAGAAGCAACATCTCCTTAGTCTGAGATGCTCTCTTGGCTTCCAACCAAGAGAGGACAATGAACTATCTCCTTATGGGATAGATTCAAGGTGTATATATTTTGTAACTTAAGTCTACCTTCTGGGATCTTTCTGTGAACAGAATGTGAGTAAACTATTTTATATACAGTGGTACCTCCGGTTAAGAACTTAATTCATTCTGGATGTCCGTTCTTAACCTGAAACTGTTCTTACCCTGAGGTACAACTTTAGCTAATGGGGCCTCCCGCTGCCGCCGTGCCACCACCACACAATTTCTGTTCTCATCCTGAAGCAAAGTTCTTAACCCGAGGTACTATTTCTGGGTCAGTGGAGTCTGTAACCTGAAGCGTCTGTAACCCAAGGTACCACTGTACATTTATACAAGATTATGTCGTGTCTATTCTTTTTAGGAGGGAATAAAGGGGAATTACCAGGAAACATATTTTAGAGGCTTATACAAGCCTGGCAAACCTATCCACTGTGAAAGTTTAAAAGGGGAATGTTACTCTGCTAAAATGTAGAACTTGTTAACACAAGTTGGGAAGGATATAATTAAACAATATATCCTCTCCTGCCTCCCTGAACATTCCCACATCAGCCTCTAACCCCATCCTGGAAGACCCTCCTTCTTCTCACCCCCCTTGATCACTCAGCCCCCCTGCTTCTAGCACCTCCCAGGTCATCCCATCTGCAGACTTCTCCTCATTGTCCCACCAACAGGACCCAGGATCTATCTTGTCATCTTCTGTGCCCTCCTTGGGATCCAGACACAAAATCCACATTTTGAAAAATTACGTCCAGGTGCCATTTTCGACAGACAAATTCCAGCTATGCCAGGAAATTCTGGATGTATGGCAGCCGTATCAGTGGAGGGCTCTTGGGCAGATGGCTCCCACCATGCTTCCTCTGCCATCCAGTCCCTCACACCCAGTCTCCCTCAGCCTAACTTATTCCTAGCCAGTGTGGTGTAGTGGTTAAGAGCGGTAGTCTCGTAATCTGGGGAACTGGGTTCGCGTCTCCGCTCCTCCACATGCAGCTGCTGGGTGACCTTGGGCCAGTCACACTTCTTTGAAGTCTCTCAGCCCCACTCACCTCACAGAGTGTTTGTTGTGGGGGAGGAAGGGAAAGGAGATTGTTAGCCGCTTTGAGACTCCTTAAAGGGAGTGAAAGGCGGGATATCAAATCCAAACTCTTCTTCTCTTCTTCTTCTACTTGCTAAGCACCCTCCCAGTCTTCTAGCTTCATGCCCTAATTCACTGTTCCAACCTGACTCAGCACCTGGCCTTGGACTGACTCTGCCTTTAGATTCGCTTTCTAGTGCAATGTTTGCATGGTTCCGCTTCCTGCTTAGATCCTCTTGTTGCCTTTATCATGGTGCTCCATTCCCGCTCTGACCCTAATTCTACCAAGACGAATATTTTCAGCTTTCCAGGGGCCGGGCTGCTAATGATCCAGCCTTGATTTGACTCCACTTTCATCTTATCCTTTTCCTCCATTAATGAAAAAGCAAATAAAGCAGGGAGTGCTATACTTCGCCACCAGTTTGAAGCACCAGAAATTCTTTGTTCCACGTGGCCACATTGCAGGCTTTCAATGAAATGTTAAGGGATGAAAAAGCCAGAACTGGGAGGCCTTTGGTCCCTCTGCACTGCTGCAGCATCATATTCAAAAGCTATCAAAATGCCCTTTGTTCTCAAAGCGCTGGGATACTTCCTTCCTAATCACTGATAATGAGGCATACTTCTTTTTTTCCCTTCCCCCTTGGAAAGCGAGAGATGGATTTGCCCCCATGCTCTTCCCTTCGGCGCCCTTCTCTCCTCTTGATTCTTAGTTTGTTCTTTCTCCTAACCCATCATTACTTAAATTGTACCATTGTTCTTAACACATGGTGGGGACTTTATGACTAGCTCCGAGCAGGAGGCAAAGGGAGAGGGAGCCGTGACAGGGTTTGCTTTTGTTGTAACACACCTGCTTGGGCTAATTAATGAGAGTTTACAGCGCAGGATGGTCTCCAAAATCAGGAAGATGTGATTATCTTTTGAATTGCCAAGATGCAACAGAGCCCTTGCTTACAAATGAGATTTCTCCTTGGAAGCCAAACCTGCAATAGAAGTGTCATTGCAATTTTTTAAAAAATGGCTTCTAATAATATAAGTGGCATAAACCCAAAGAGCTCACCACACCGATCTGTCTGGCCCTCCAAACTCTTCCCAGCTCCCACACCTCATCAGCCTCCTTGAGTGTTTTCGCCTGCCTGGAATGCATCCTTGAATGGTGATATATGTGTTTAGAAAGTCATAATCATCAGGGCTAGAATTTAGTCCTCTACACAAGAGCAAAAACCACATCCATTGCTCCACTCACTTGTGCCTTTGGCTATGCCTGGGGGCCACTAGCATGCAGACCCCCAGATAGCTTTCCATGAAGGAGTGTGGCCCTCCATCTGAAGAAGGTCCCCCACCCTTCAGGCCTTGTGTGTTTGCAATCAGAGACAGATGGTGGAACGGCCCTTTGGACATGCCAACTATTCCACAAGCCTTACAAATACCGTATTTTTTGCTCTATAAGACGCACCTTTTCCCTCCTAAAAAGTAAGGGGAAATGTGTGTGCGTCTCACGGAGCGAATGCAGGCTGCGCAGCTATTGCTGAAGCCAGAACAGCAAGAGGGGGAGCTGTGCAGCAATCCTTCTTGCTGTTCTGGCTTCAGGGATAGCCGCACAAAACCTCTTCAACAACATTTGATTCAGAATATTTTTCTTCTTGTTTTCCTCCTCTAAAAACTAGGTGTGTCTTATGGTCAGGTGCGTCTTATGGAGTGAAAAATACAGTACTTTTGTTGGAGGGGGTGAAGTCAAACTACTGCATTTGCAGCACCAAAATGACCTCCCCGGGGCGCAAGCCAGGGCCATGTATATGGACACCTTGGGCTGCCCAGACAACAAGACCCCCCTCTCAGCCTCACTGATGTGGTCCAAAGGAAAACAGAGCAATATGTTTGGCACCAGCTTGGCTGCAGGAGTTGCTGGAAGGAGGTCTACAAAGTGCCTTCCAGCCATCTTAGGGACTCCACTGCAGATTTGTGTAGGGTTTACTCCATAGCCTTCTTCTTCCGAAGATATCTCACAAAGTAGCAGAAGTTTAAGATCAGCGTTTTCCTTCTCCTAGATGGGCTACCTTCCCAGGTGGACGGGGCTCACACAAATGGCTTCAGATGTTATGGGCTGAGGATGGTGGAGCGAACAGGAAGCTCATGGCTCCATGAGGGTTGCAAAATCTGCCCTGCTCTTGTGGCTTTAATTATGGCTTGAGGCACACACAAAAAGCAGCAGGTGGAGCTTTTGATGGCATGGAGATGCTCTCCTCATGCTCTCCCCAGCCACACCCTCTTTCCCCAGGCCCCGCCCCTCATCTGCCTTGCTGCTCATGCTCTTGAGTGTTTCTGCCTGGCTGGAATGTGTCCTTGAACTCAGATCATGCTTCTTGCTTGCCTGAATGGAGAACAGAGGGGTAAAATAACCAGCTGCTCCCATAGATTAAACATCAGCCAGTGTGGTGTAGTGGTTAAGGGTTTCTTACTAAGACCTGGGAGTAAAAAGGTAAAGGTACCCCTGACCATTAGGTCCAGTTGTGGCTGACTCTGGGGTTGCAGCGCTCATCTCGCTTTATCGGCCGAGGGAGCTGGCATATAGCTTCCGGGTCATGTTGCCAGCATGACTAAGCCGCTTCTGGTGAACCAGAGCAGCACATGGAAACACCGTTTACCTTCCCGCCGGAGCGCTACCTATTTATCTACTTGAACTTTGACATGCTTTCGAACTGCTAGGTTGGCAGGAGCAGAGACCGAGCAACGGGAGCTCACTCCATTGCAGGGATTCGAACTGCCGACCTTCTGATCGGCAAGCCCTAGGCTCTGTGGTTTAACCCACAGCACCACCCGCGTCCCATTAGGACCTGGGAGACAAGGGTTCAAATCCTTACTTGGCCATGAAGCTCACTGAGTGTCTTTGGGTCAGTCATTGCCCCTAGGCATAACCTTCCTCACAGAGGTTGTTGTGGGAGTTAAATGTGGGTGGAGAGAACCTAGAGCTCCTTGAAGAAAAAAGTGGGATATGAATGAAATAGACAAATGAGATCAGCCCTGGGATAGGAGACATCATATGGGAACAATTTTCCCCTGTGCTGCTTAAGTCCTTGTGTACTCCCAACATCTACCACTGTGCAGCAAAATTGTATGTTATAATTAAACAAATATATTGTCTTTCTGTCTGAAGACACTCAAATTTGATTAATTTTTATTTCAAGAAATGTATGCTAATGATAAAATGGTAAGGACAATGGTAAAAAGTAATTTGCATTTGAAAGGTGCCTGGACAATGGCCATTATGTCCAACACAATGTCCAATAGATGACATTTTCAGTGGTTCTGTCCACTACTGAACTGTTGGCTTTATTTCAACCCAAATTGCATTTGGCTTTGGGTTTTTGGAGGAGGTATTGTTGTGCCTCAATAAAACACACAACATGAAATGGGATTTTAATGCCGTAATAGCCTTAACTGAAGGACCCCGCAGACTTTTACACAGAGCGCCATTAAGAGTTAAGCAGTCATTTACATTCAGGATGTGATATTAATGGCCATTTACTGAAAGGTAAACAATAGCTAGAGTTGCATGCTGAATTTTTCAGGCTGTAAGTTGAATATGAACCCCAGAGTACTTGAGAATTAATGGCAGCTTAACAAAGCGTAATCATCACTGTCTATGGACACATAATTTAGAGACTAATAAGTATGAACTGAACTGAATGTTAAAAGTGCATTTTAAAAAAATAGATCCGGGTGTTGCACCACAGATTAAAACACACCAAAGAAAAGCAGCACGCATAAGATTGTGCCATGAAATTTAAATCAACATCCCTTCCAGAAACTTTTATTTTATTCAAACCTTTTAGTGCTAAGTTTCTGTGCGGGGCTCATGCTAAACAGCTCCATGTTTTGCACCTCAGCATCTTGTATCCATGCAACAGGTTGTATTTAAGGAGATCCCAAAGAGCTTAATAATGTTTTGCAGAGCTAATGCACTCAGCAACTGCAAGAGAGTGAAGGAAAACCAGGGAGAAAACAACGACTACTGTGGCAATCACTCCAGACCAGGCAGTGGGAAACAGATTGTGGGAAGATCAACACTGCTAAAAAGCACACAACTTTGCAAATTATCCTAATACTCTGTTCACAACTTACTGGTTACACAAGTTCACGGCCAGCCCTACCAGTGGCAGAAGCCAGTTTACAGAGCTCTGCATTTCAGTGTTGTAAACAAAAACTGCCCTTTTCCCTTATGGGGACATATAGAGTCCTTACATAGGTTCCCTATTGGTAGGAGAAAATAACAGAGGCCAGCCAGAGAATATTGAGAAGCAAAGCAGTTAGTAAGCCTGATCTTTATTGATCTGTTTCAACAAGGTCCTCACTCACCACACGAAGGAGGGAGGAGGAACCCAGAACAATGGCGCACAAGGGCTTATAAAGACTTTTGAAATTTCCACCCTGTAGATCAAGACCACCCCCAGAAACATCATACATACATCACAGAAGGGATGCAACCTAAGACCACCCCTCAGATACATCATACCTACATCACAGAAAAGGCAGTCTAAAACAGAAATTTGAATGTTGTTTTTCTCCTGTTGTTGTTTATCTCCTGTCTGGCTGTAGATAGGTAGCCGTGTTGGTCTGCCATAGTCAAAACAAAAAAAATTCCTTCCAGTAGCACCTTAAAGACCAACTAAGTTAGTTCTTGGTATGAGCTTTCATGTGCATGCACACTTCTTCAGATACCTGTCTGGCTGGTTACTTGATTGGATTTCCTGGGGAGCCTGGCTAGTCTTTTGTAATGATAAATACTTAGTTCCTGGGCCAGGTCACAAGCTCACACCCTATTCATATCTTAAATGTGCCCTTAAGACAGGATTTGTGAGGGAAAAGACAATGGGGAGTCTTTTCCATTTTCCTTTGACCTTGCAGAGAAAACATTTGGTCAGTTTGGGACAGTTTGGGAATCAAAAATGGTTCCAGGTTGGTCTTCTTGTGCTGATCTATGTACGTGCTTGGTTGGTACACTTATGGACATTTAACATATAACTAAGACCTCAAAATTCCTATCATATCAGCAAACGCCGTACATATGGAACCAGCTAAACCTTTGAGCACATGTTTTGCCTGCAGTGCAGAAGGTCTCGGGTCCAATCCATAGCATCGCCACTTGTCAAGATCAGTTGGCAGGTGATGTGAAGGACTCCTGCCTGAGAACATGGATAGGCTCCGTCTGGTAGAGAAGGCGATGCTAAGCTAGGTGTGTATATCGGCTGGCGTGCTCTGAAGCAGCTTCTTCTACCCCATTTGGAAGAAACCATTTCCACCATTGCCCCCCATGTTCTTGCTGTTAAGCATAGTTTTTTAATTCACACTGAAATGGAGAATGCTTGTGTGTGTTACCAGAAGGGATTGGCTGGAAGGCTCCACCGAGGTTAGTGAAGAGCAAGAAGAGTTCACTGAGCAACTAGATTGGCTGATAATGAACTGTTGTCCTTCCCATGGCTATTTAATGTGGACCAATTATTGTGAATGAACACAAGGTGGCATTCAACTAAGTTTTACTCAGAACACAGCCATTGAAATTAATGGGCATGGCTGAGTTAGGCAGGCCCATTCATTTCAATGGTGGGATTCACCTAAAGAGCCTCATCAATGAAAAATCTCCTCCCAATGACTTCTGGGAGAAATCCCAGTGGCGCAGTGGAGGGATCGTTCCATATGGCAAGCTGAAAAGGTTGTGCGGATGGAATGTTATAGTGCAATGGGTCTACACTGAGTTACATACTACCTATGGTCTTAATGTGCTGTAACAACAACAACAACAACAACAATTTGATTTACATACTGCCCTTCATCAAAAGATTCCTAGGTGGTGAAAAAACATTAAGAACATAATTTATGGAGCATAACAATAACAATACACAGCATAATAATAGACAGCATAATAATAAAATACCGTATTTTTCGCTCTATAAGACGCACCAGACCACAAGACGCACCTAGTTTTTGGAGGAGGAAAACAAGAAAAAAAAATATTCTGAATCTCAGAAGCCAGAACAGCAAGAGGGATAGCTGCGCAGTGAAAGCAGCGATCCCTCTTGCTGTTCTGGCTTCTGGGATAGCTGTGCAGCCTGCATTCGCTCCATAAGACGCACACACATTTCCCCTTACTTTTTAGGAGGGGAAAAGTGAGTCTTACAGAGCAAAAAATACGGTAATCATAATAACAGCCTCCCACCAGCAACACATTTAACAGGCCATATATTATTTAATGGCCGAAGAGGTATGTTTTTGCCTGGTGCCAGCCAGGAGAGAGCATACCACAGATGGGGAGGCACCACAGAAAAGGTCTGTTCTCCTGTCGTCACCCTCCAAAATTCTTGGGGCAGAGGGACATAGGGAAGGGCCTCAGATGACACGTGCAGGGGCTGGGTCGGTTTGTATGGGGAGAGGCGCTCCTTAAGGTATTGAGCAAATACAGCAAAATGTTAACATTTTAACATGTGTTCTATTATAAAGGAAAATACCTTTGATGAAACCTGGTCTCCCTTTTTTCATACATAAGGGGAAAAGAAACTAAAGCTCTTCCCGCTGCCTCACAAACTTGTCCGCAGAGAACCTTTACAGACTGCAATGTTTTAAGACCATGTAAAATGATGCCATGGGCTTGGTGCCATGTTCTTTTCTTTGTTGTGACTGCACTGTATAATAAATATTTTAATTTAAAAACCGAAACAAAACAAAAAAACATATGTTATGCGGCTGATATGATGTTAAAAGCTAGCAAATTCTAACAAATCCGATTCTAAGCAGAATCCAGTAAAAATTAGTCATGATTCAAGTCCCATTGGTTCCAATTACAGTTGTGGCCAAATCCCATTGCATTACTCTCAAGGAGAGCAGCATATTCACATGCCTGGAGATCCTTCCTTCAGTATGTATTACAACATTTGTAGTTTAATCAGCTGCAGACAAAAATCATTAGCTGTTTAAGGGAGAGAAAGCAAGAGCATAATAAATTCAAGAGGTTGAGGCTTTTTCTCCCCACATACAAACTCACAAATACCTTCCAAGCATTACAAAAGTTAAAATGGAGTGGATAATTTAAGCCCTGTGAATCATCTGCTGTTATACCAAAGTACTTCATCAGAGTGCTTTAAGCTTCAGTTAGCGGAGAGACATCTGGCATGCTTGAGGTTAAAGAACATCGTCTGAGGGCAATTTGTTTAGAACAGCATCACTCTCATTGCCCCAGAGCCTCTGCAAAGTGCTGTGGGATCTAAAGGTGAAAACATGGGGCAGGAATTGCCGCTATTACTTATGGTAACGATTCTTCCATTTGGCAAAGTCATCCATATGTGCAGGAGTGAGATCCCACCCAACCCCCCACATCCACCTCTCCAGCCAAACCACAGAAAAAATTAATGAGCTGAGAAAGACAGACTACTATCCTGCATGTTGTTAAGTTGTGGGTGAACATATCAGACGACACAGTGATTCTTCAAAGAGCTCTTGTTTATTCACAGGCCAGAACAGAACTGAAGGGTTCAGCTAGCCTGCTTATATAGAGCTCCACTACAACGCAACTGTAACTACTTGCTGTAACTATCCAATCACTGAACGTTACTTTCAATCCCTTATTTGCATATGTGGACCTGAGTGAAAACTATCTACAGTATCCCCCTGCTGGCCCAGGGTGAGAACTTCAGTACATAACACACATCAAGCAGGCAGAAAAGACTGTGGGTTTTCCACACCTCTCCAGCTCCTCACAGGGTGTTATGTACTGAGCTTGGATCCTAGAACAATAGATAGGCAGGATCCTAGAATCCAACAACCTGATTGGCCTGCAAGAGTGGGCCAATCAGGCCCCAGGTGGGAAGCAGAGTCAGCCAATCACGTGGGACCCATTGTATAAAAAATGTTTATAAAGCCTGAGGTTTTGGGGGGAAATTCAATCACTGTTCCTATGAGCTGAAATAAAGAGCATGAAATTACTACGCAACTCCAAGTATACTTCACAGGGGAAAATGACACCCACATCAAGACGACACCCACATCACACTTTAAAGCACATGGCTTCCACCAAAAGAAGAATCCTGGGAATTGCAATTTACCCCTTGTACAGCTACAATTCCCACACCCTTAGCAAACTACACTTCCCAAAATTCTTTGGGGAAAGCCATGCGCTTTAAATGTATTAGCGGCTATTAGTCATGTGAACCTGCAGCAAAAACGTTCTCCCTTATCCTCCTCTCCATGACTTTGTCTAGCCGCCTAAATCTTGGTGCAATACATTGGAACAAATGAACGTCAGAAACTGCCTTGCACAGAGCCAAATGAATGGTCCATCTCAGGGGTGCCAACCTGAATAAAATATCTGGGGGAGAGGGGCCCTGGTAAACCCTGCCCAGCACAATTGACTGCATGATGCTGTGCGAGCACAGCATTTGAAGGGCAATGCCAATCGACTTTGTGAGAAGCCGAAGCCCCCTCGGCCTCTAGGAGCTGGCTTCTGTGGTCCATCTAACTCAGTTTTGTCTATACAGTGGTACCTCGGTGTAATGGTTATATGGGGTTGCTCGTGCGTAAGTTGCCGTCACTCCTGGCTTGGTAGCCTGGTTAAACCTTTTCTGGCTGGACAGCCCTTCACTTCATGGCTGTTCAGTCGCTAGCAGACTTGAACTTCTTCCAGCAAAGAAGTTCTTTGACGCCAAGTCTACGCCTACTTTCCCTGCGCGGAAGTCTTCTGCGCAGGGTGGGTGTGGGTAGCAGAGGACCCGTGCTCTCCCCGCTGGTCTCCGGCGAAGAGTCCTGGAGCCCCCTCGCCGATTCCCCCATCTGCCCCCCTTTCTCCCTGGTGTTACGCTGATTTCCTTCCCCAGCCGATGAGCTCCCTCTCTCCCTGCTGGGCCCTTCTCCGGCATCGCTTGGGAGCCTTGCCTCCACCTCTGGCTCCGATGTCAGTTCCCTGACACTCGGGTTAAGTACTTAATTCATTCCAGAGGTCCGTTCTTAACCAGAAACTGTTCTTAACCTGAAGCACCACTTTAGCTAATGGAGCCTCCCGCTGCCGCCGCGCCACCGGAGCACGATTTTTGTTCTCTTCCTTAAGCAAAGTTCTTAACCTGAGGTACTATTTCTGGGTTCGCGGAGTCTGTAACCTGAAATGTATGTAACCTTAAGCATATGTAACCTGAGGTACCACTGTACTAACCAGCTATCCCAGAGCGTAAGACAGGGAGTAAGCCCAGCGGCGGAGGAAGCTGCTCAGGCGCCTGGGATGGGGCTAGCTGCCCATAGGGGCAGGGCGCAACGCGGGGCCTCCGGAGTCTGCCTGCCTCCTTCCACTCAGCCGCCCTACAGCTGGGGGGGAGGCAGTGGGCAGCAGTGGCGTAGCGTGGGGGTGCAGGGGGGCCGGCCGCACCGGGCGCAACATCTGGGGGGGGCGCTGGCACTCGCAGCTCTCTGCTCCTACTAAATCCATGGGTTAGGGGGCGCAAATTACTTGCCTTGCCCCGGGTGCTGACAACCCACGCTACACCACTGGCGGGCAGACCGTTTGGGCAGCGCTGAGCCTGTGGGCGCCCAAGCCACCTCATCTCTCCCAGGAGAGATGCATGGCTCGGGCGCGCTGCAGGCCCTGCAGTGAGTGCCGCTCGGCATTTTGTCACCCCAGTCAGTGGTGACACCCGGGGCAAACCGCACCCTCCGCACCCCTTCCTTTCCCCCTGGGTAAGCCCAGCCCTGCCTGGAGACATCAGGGATTGAACCAGATGCTTCACCCCCGAACTATGGTCCTTCCCCAATTCCATAGATAGTATAGTGTGAAGGAAGTCTTTCGTTTTGCCTGTTCTGAATCTACAGCCTGTCAAAAGCATGGAAGTTCCCCATCCCATACACAAATCGCAATAAAACACGGAATCCACAGGATTACAGGAGCTAAATTGTGACTGTCTTATGTTATCCACCCTCCAGTTAGCTCAAACAAGAAAACCTGTTCAGCAGCAAGAATATTATTGGCCCAAAAATGGAAGCAAGAAGAATTACCGATGAAAGAAGAATGGAGGACGTAATTAATGGACTATGCAGAACTGGATAAACTAACAGGAAGGATTCGAAATCGGCGGAACCAGAGATTCACAGAAGACTGGAGTAAACTTACGGGTTATTTGAAAAGTATTTGTGAAGATCAGACGACATTTGTAAGTTTACAAGAAGTTTTGTGAGGAGTATTATTGGAATTATTGCAAAAATGGATGAGGGGAGGATGATTAGTTAAGAAATTTAAAGGTAATATAAAGTTAAGAAATGCATAAGAAGTGATTAAAACGGTGGATCATCAGAGGTGCTGATGGAAGTCCAAAAAGATTGTATAAGTGATAAAGTTTTGTGGTACATATTATAATTTATATATTGTCAGGGAACTGCCATCTAAAGCGCCGGGGGCGCAAAGGCTCACTGAGGTTGAGAGAGGAGTAGCAGCGGAAGAGGGAACCAGTAGAGGGCGAGCAAGAACTCCAAGGGAAAGTGAGTCGGAGGGATGGCTCAGAGACACTTCCAGCGAAAACAGTGGGGAGGTCTCAGGACCTCCTATAGGGACACCCACACCTCGCCGGAAACTGTCACGCCGAGAGGCCAGACGACGTGTTTCCGTTAAAGAGCTTTTATGTTGGAAAAGATTCCGAAAGCAGCCACTTTCGGATTCTACTAGTGATTGACGCAGCCATGCTGGAGGGGCTCCGTCACAGGCAGAGGTTTGAAAACCTGATCAAACTCTGAGGGACTTGCATTTTACGCACAAGCAGCTCATCGTCCCATCACAGCAATCCGAAAGTCACCGAAAGCCAGCTTGTGCAGGGAGAAGCATCATGAGCAACCCAGCCGGAACCGGAGGAGCAGGAGCAGCTGGAGGGGGTCCAAGCCTGGAAGAAAGGTACAGGGCGTTGGAGATCCAGTTGGCGCTGCAAACGGCGAGGCTTGAGGAGAGGAGGGCTCAGGATGCAGAAAAGGGAAAGGAGAAAACCACCCCGCTCGCCAGAAAGGTACCAGGATTGGTGCAGAAATTCGGGGGGGATCCCAGGAACTATCATGCCTTTAGAACAGAGATGCAATACGCTCTAAACTTGCAGTTTGATGACTTCCCCGACGAGGAATCGCGAGTGGCTTTTGTGATTGGCCATCTCGAATCCGGGGCGAAAGATTGGGTTAGACCCCTGATGGCAGCGAATAATGAGATCCTAAAGGACACGAGGAAGTTTTTTCGTGCCATGGACCTGATGTTTTCCAGCGATATTGAGCAGGGGGTGGTGCGAAGGCAGTTAATGGCTTGCCAGCAAGGAAGCAGATCTGTCCGTGAGTACTGGACTGAATTTACTATGCTGATTCATAAATTGGGGTGGGACCTATCGGCGGAGCCCATCCAAATGCTTTTCGAAGAGGGGCTTTCTTCAACCGTCAAAGATGAGCTTTCCCGGGGGCCCAGGGCGGAGTCTATGGATCAGTTAACCAAATCTGCGCTGTCCATAGGAGCGCGCCAGGAGGCGAGGGCTTTGGAAAAGCGGGAAGGGAAAGGAGACCGTTGGAGGGAGTTCCGCATTCCAGACATTCCAGAGCCACCTTTCCCGCCGGCAGAGCCGATGGAAGTTGGAACAGCGCGGGCGCGCGCAGTTTCAAATCCCAGTGAAGGGCGGAAGAAGGAGGGAAAGAGCGCCAAGAGATGTTATCTCTGCCAACAGCCAGGGCACTTTGCCAGAGTCTGCCCACAAAGAAAGGAATGGCAAGGGATGGCAGGAGCTGTTGGGGGAAAGGAAGAGGAAGGCAAGGAGCAAGTAAAAGCCAACGCCTGGCTGCCACCGTCGGGGCACAGCAGCCAGGCCAAAGAGCAGTGAAAGTGCCCACGCCGGAACCTCCCAGACCCGCTTTAGTGATAGAGGTGTTACTAGAACTGCCAAACGGACACCCACTAAAGATCAAGGCGCTTTTGGATTCAGGCAGCTCCTGTAATTTCATGAGTAAGGAGTTTGCAGCTGAGCATCAGATACAGACCATCCCTTTAAGTAACCCCTTGCAGGTGACTACGATTGACGGCAGAGAGCTGTTGGGGGGAGAAGTTAGCCAACAGACTGTCCCGATGATAATGAGGGTGGCAAGGCACACCGAACAGATAGCGTTTAATGTGGCCATCCTGGGAGGAGCGCCCATCATTTTGGGGATGAGCTGGCTGGCGCTACACGATCCGCTAGTGGGCTGGCATCAGAGGGTGGTCTCCTTTGGGTCAGCGCATTGCCTAGAACACTGCAAGGAGGGGAAGGTTTCGGGAGGAGACAGAGTCACCCTAGCCGGGATGGAAGTAATGGACAAAGGGAAGGTGCCCCCGCAATACGCAGATCTGAGCAACGTATTCAGCGAAAGGGAAGCAGACAAACTGCCACCGCATAGACCCTTTGACTGTCAAATCAACCTACTCCCTGGGGCCCAACTCCCAGTAGGCAAGCTGTACGCCATGTCAGACAGGGAGATGCAGGAGCTGAGGGAGTTCATTGACAAAAACCTGAAGCGAGGTTTCATCAGAGAGTCCCGAGCGGTGGGGGGCAGCCCAGTGTTTTTTGTGGACAAAAAGAACACAGACAAACCGAGACTGGTGTGTGACTTTAGGGCCCTCAATGCAGTGTCGGAGCCCCTGGCTTTCCCTATGCCCCGAATTGATGACATTTTGACCAGAGTAAGGAAGGGAAAGATTTTTACAAAGCTGGACCTGCGGGGGGCGTACAATCTGATACGCATAAGGAAGGGAGATGAATGGAAGACCACCATGTTTACCCCTTTGGGAGCCTTTGAATACCTCGTTATGCCCTTCGGTCTACAAGGGGGCTCCGCGTGTTTTCAAGCTTTTATAAACCACGTTCTGGGACCTTTGCTCTACAAGAATTGTGTGGCCTTTTTAGACGACGTGTTGGTGTATTCGGAAGATGAGGAACAGCATGTGAGGGACGTTCGAGAAGTGTTGGGCAGGCTGCAAGCCAACCAGCTGTGGGTGAAACTGGAGAAGTGCCAGTTTCATACCAAGGAGGTGGAATTCCTGGGGTACCGCTTGTCAGACAAGGGATTGGCCATGGATCCAGGCAAGGTCCAAGCGGTACTGGAATGGAAGACACCGAAGACCAAGAAGGACGTGCAAAGATTCTTGGGGTTTGGGAACTTTTATCGGAAGTTCATCAAGAACTTTGCCCACTTGACGGCGCCCATCACCGACTGCCTCAGCAGCAAGAAGAAATTTGTTTGGACGGTAGAGGCGGATCGAGCCTTTGAAGAACTGAAAAGGGCTTTCGCCTCGGAAGAACAACTTCTGCATGTGGATTTACGAAAACCCATGAGAGTGGAAACCGATGCATCCGACCGGGCGATAGGGGCGGTCCTTCTTCAACCGGGGAGGAGTGCGTCGGAGTGGAGACCGTGTGCCTTCTTCTCGCGGAAGCTGAATAAATCCGAGAGGAATTACACGGTGTATGACAGGGAACTACTTGCCATTCACGAAGCATTCCGGAGGTGGAGACATTTATTAATTGGGGCACAACACAAGGTGCAAGTGTGCACCGACCACAAGAATTTAGAGTATTGGAGAACAGCTCGAGTGCTCAACCAACGACAAGTGAGATGGGCACAGGAATTCTCCAAATTCAACTTTGAAATTTGTTATGTGCCAGGCCCAGAAAACGTCAGGGCGGACGCGCTCTCACGCAAACCAGAGTATTGGGAAGGGGAGGGGGTGATCGAAGAGAGACATGTCATCCCTGAGGACCGCTGGGTGTGTGGGGCGGCGCTGGTGGGGCAACGAGAACTGGTAGAGGAAACGGAAAATGATGAATATGCCCAGGATAAGCTCAGAGGTCTCAGGGGGGAGGGCGAGAGTCCCGGAGGTTTTGAGGAAAGAAATGGGGCATTGTATTACAAAGGGGCACTGTATATACCCGAAGGTGAATTGAGGGGGAGAGTACTCAAGCAGTTGCATGATAGCCCCACAGCGGGACATTTTGGACAACACAAGACCATGTGGTTGGTTACCAGGGAATTTTGGTGGCCTAAGGTGAGGGAAGATGTAAGGGAGTATGTAAGAGGGTGTGACCAATGTCAGCGAGCCAAAGGGGAAAGAAGGGCGCCGGCAGGGTTATTAGAACCATTACCCACACCAGAACGGCCTTGGGAAGCGATATCAATAGATTTTATGACGGATCTGCCAAAGTCCAAGGGGAAAACAGCCATCATGGTAGTAGTAGACCTGTTAACTAAGATGTGCCACTTTGTAGCATGCTCACATGCAGTCACAGCGGAAGAAACAGCGAAGTTGTTTGTAGAACACATCTTTAGGTTGCACGGGGCTCCCTTGAGGGTGATCTCAGATCGCGGCAAACAATTTACTTCCAGGTTCTGGAGGAAGCTCATGAGCTTGCTGCACGTGGAAGTCAATTTTTCAACTGCCCGGCACCCTGAAACCAACGGGCAGGCGGAAAGAGCAAATGGCATTCTTCAACAATATCTGAGGTGTTATGTCAATGACAGAGAGAACGATTGGGTCGAAAAGTTGGCGTTGGCAGAATTTGCCTACAATAATGCGGAGAATGTGTCCACAGGGATGAGTCCCTTTTTGGCTAATTACGGGTGTCACCCCAGGGCATTTCCAGGGGAAGGAGGGGAGAGATGGAGCGTCCCAGCGGCTGAACATTTTGTAGAAGAGATGGAAGCGATCCATCATCAGCTCCAGCTCAACTTAGAAAGGGCTAAGGCACAATATAAGAAGCAGGCAGACAAGAACAGAAGGGAAGGTGAAACCATAAGGGTGGGGGATCAAGTGTGGTTGTCAACCCAAGGGTTGCCGTTCAAAGGGGGTTGTAAGAAATTGAGGCCCAGAAGATTGGGACCCTTTGAGGTCATTCAGCAGGTCAACCCGGTAGCTTTCAAACTCCGATTACCCAACCACATGAAATTGCACCCAGTGTTCCACAGGTCGTTACTGTCACCATACAGGGGGGGACGTGAAGGGGAGTACGTCAGGGGACCAGCCTTGGAAGAGAGGGAACGCCGCAACCATGTAGCGGAAATCCTCGATTCCAGGTGGAAGGGAAATCAGGTGGAGTATTTGGTGGCGTGGGAAGGGGAACCGGAGTCAGAAAACACCTGGGTAAGTGCAGAGGAAGTCAATGACGAGGTTTTAACAGAAACGTTCCACCAAAGGTTCCCGAGGAAACCTCAGCCGATAGCAAGGTTTAGGAGGGAGTATTTCGGCACCACCGATGAGGAAGAGGAAATGGAAGGGTTCGCGGAGTCGGAGTTGGAAGAGGGAGTGGACTCCGATGACGAAGATTACCGAGAGAGTAGGAACAGCAACAAGTGGAGGGAAGTGTTCGCGACGTCGGAAGATGAGGGAGGTTCTTTCAGGGGTTTTACCTCCTCACCGCCAGTAGGGGAGGAGACGGGAGGGGGTGAAGGGGGCCCTGGAGGGGAGGTGGATGTCAGGGAACTGCCATCTAAAGCGCCGGGGGCGCAAAGGCTCACTGAGGTTGAGAGAGGAGTAGCAGCGGAAGAGGGAACCAGTAGAGGGCGAGCAAGAACTCCAAGGGAAAGTGAGTCGGAGGGATGGCTCAGAGACACTTCCAGCGAAAACAGTGGGGAGGTCTCAGGACCTCCTATAGGGACACCCACACCTCGCCGGAAACTGTCACGCCGAGAGGCCAGACGACGTGTTTCCGTTAAAGAGCTTTTATGTTGGAAAAGATTCCGAAAGCAGCCACTTTCGGATTCTACTAGTGATTGACGCAGCCATGCTGGAGGGGCTCCGTCACAGGCAGAGGTTTGAAAACCTGATCAAACTCTGAGGGACTTGCATTTTACGCACAAGCAGCTCATCGTCCCATCACATATATTAAAATCAATAACAAGCATTATATATATATAAATAAACAAGAAAACTTGTTGTGTCGTCAAGAACTGCAGGCTAAAACAGGCTTAGCGTTAGTGCTTGCGAATGTAAACTACAGTTCCGATCTCCATATGATAAAGAATTTTCTTGATTATTAAGAACAAAGGGGCATTTTTTTCTTTCTGAACAAAGCCGCAATGCAGCCCTACTTTTTAAAATCTGAAATTAATTTTTTGCATAGTACTCATGGCATATTATGCTAGAAAGCCTGTGGGGTGCTGGGATGATAAAACACACACACACACACACACAGCATAGTATTAATTTTTAAATAAAAAAAATAAGCCAGCAAAAGGTCATTTTACTTAATAAAATGACATTTTACTTGCTTATTTTTTAAATGTGATAAATGATCAGCAGGCTTGGTTGGACAAAGGAGCTCTACAGCCTGGCTGAACTTTCTGATTTATATTATACAGGAAACAAGAGGAAATGAATGGTAGCAAAACAGTATGATTTTTTTGAATAAGATAATCAAAACATGGTTATTTCATCTGTAATGTTGCAGATGTCTCCTCCACAACCATTGCTTTAGCAATTATATTATCTCATGCAAATAACACTTCTTCCTTCTTGCACAAGATTAATCCACATTTAGGGAAAAGATTGACTCATCTGGATTTAAACAGTAAATGGCTACACTTCCGTCAATGGCTGATTAACATGCATGCAAGAGATGGAGGGTATGGCTATGCCCTTGGAAAGAAAGGCTGGTTTCTTCCTTTCTTTTGCTTTAAAAGTATTTCGTTCTTTGCTGGATAATGAACCACGGTCATTCATGCAAGTTCTCAGGTTCAGCTTACAAGCTTCTCAAAGGAATTTGGCTGGTCACTGTAAGAAAAACAAAAACATGTATAAACATTTATATTTATTGAATATAAATTGAATTTATTGAATATAAATTCAATCAACAACAACAACAGAGTGCTAGACTAGATGGGTCATTGGCCTGATCCAACAAAGCACTTCATAGGTTCTTATACCTTCTTAGGATGTGTACATAGCATGTGTTTAAAGCACAAGACTTCACCCAAACAATCCTAGGAACTAAAGTTTTTAAGGAGGCTGGGGAATTATAGATATTCGGGGGGCTAACTACAGTTCCCGGGACGCAGGTGGCGCTGTGGGTTAAAGCCTCAGCGCCTAGGACTTGCCGATCGAAAGGTCGGCGGTTCGAATCCCTGCGGCGGGGTGCGCTCCCGCTGCTCGGTCCCAGCGCCTGCCAACCTAGCAGTTCGAAAGCACCTCCGGGTGCAAGTAGATAAATAGGGACCGCTTACCAGCGGGAAGGTAAACGGCGTTTCCGTGTGCGGCTCTGGCTCGCCAGAGCAGCGATGTCACGCTGGCCACGTGACCCGGAAGTGTCTCCGGACAGCGCTGGCCCCTGGCCTCTTGAGTGAGATGGGCGCACAACCCCAGAGTCTGTCAAGACTGGCCCGTACGGGCAGGGGTACCTTTACCTTTACCTAACTACAGTTCCCAGGCTTCTCTAGGAGAAGCCATGTGCTTTAAATTTATGGTGTGTGCACAGTCACATCCAGAATAACAGTACAATCCTGATGAATGTTTACCTGTAAACTCTACTGTGCTCAACAGGGCTTTATCCACAACAAGCACACATTGGATCATAGCCTAAGTGACTGCAATTCACACTGTGTGGGGTCCTCCCTATATCGTAATAGCAACTCCTTCTGGCATACCTCAGAGAACAATGGCCACCCATGCATTAAAGGTAAAGATAAAGGGACCCCTGACCATTAGGCCCAGTCGTGACTGACTCTGGGGTTGCGGTGCTCATCTTGCTTTATTGGCCGAGGGAGCCGGCGTACAGCTTCCGGATCATGTGGCCAGCATGACTAAGCCACTTCTGGAAAACCAGAGCAGCGCACAGAAATGCTGTTTACCTTCCCACCAGAGCAGTACCTATTTATCTACTTGCACATTGACATGCTTTCAAACTGCTACATGGGCAGGAGCTGCGACTAAGCAACAGGAGCTCACCCCGTCACGGGGATTCGAACCGCCAACCTTCTGATTGGCAAGTCCTAGGCTCTGTGGTTTAACCCACAGCGCCACCCACGTCCCACCCATGCATTACGTTAGCTAAATAGATCAAGATCGTGGCAATACATTTTAATGCTACAAGGTGCCTACAGTGGATCAGTTGATTTTTGAAATAGCAATTCCAAAGCAAACAACACTTTCCTGATGCTCGAAAACACACTTCACATTGAATATATTGAGTATCACAAAGGCAGGTGTTCAAGCTGCCATACAAGATTGAAGTTCCAACATACTTTAAAAAAAATATGTTCCAATGTATTTTTTGAAAGTGACTGGTCATTACAGGAACTCTGCAACCAAGAAACAGTGACTAAGTTGGCTTTCCCTCTCCTCCTTCCTAGTACCTTGACTTTTTGATGATAAACCTTTTTAATAGGGTTATATATCTAGTGTGTGTGTGTGTGTGTGTGTGTGTGTGTGTGTTTGGTTGTATCCATTTTAATTTATGCTGTGAGGCATGTTGGGTCCTGCACTAGGAGAACGGTGGATGAAAAAGAAGAAGAAGAAGAAGAAGAAGAAGAAGAAGAAGAAGAAGAAGAAGAAGAAGAAGAAGAAGAAGAAGAAGTTGTTGCAGCCTTATTCCATGCCCTTGCCCTTCTTGGGTACAAGGTGGAAATCCCATATATGATGAGCCTAAGATGTAGTGTTGGAAAAATCCGACAGACTTAGCTTCCTTTGCAGGAGGCAGAATTGGAATCTTTCAGTGCCTGGGCGAAAATAAATGTATTCACACCTCTATATGTTGAAAAGGAATAGATCCTGGAGTAGATATAAGCAAAAGCAGAATTAGCACAAGTGATTTTGGAGCCAAGGTTGATAAGGTCACCGGAACGCAAGGAGAAAGTTGGCTGCATGCTGAGTAGCTGTACATATAGCTCCATCACCCATTCCCCAACCCCAGTGGCGTAGCGTGGGGGGTGCGCGGCCGCACCGGGTGCAACATCTGGGGGGGGCGCTTGCACTCGCAGCTCTCTGCCCCTACCTGGCTCACTCAGGGTTAGGGGGCGCAAATTACTTGCCTTGCCCCAGGTGCTGACAACCCATGCTACACCACTGCCCAACCCTGAAGGCTCAGCCTCCCTACACTTCTCCCCATGGCTGTGGTCACTTGGCTAGCCATGCGAAAGTTAGGGGGTTTCATCGAACTGGAAGTGGAAGGGTGAATTCAAGTTCAGATATCTCTATGAACAGATGAGTGGGAAAACACAGGCACAGGGCCATATGCGGCCCTCCAAACTTCTCTGCCTGGCCCTTGGAACTCTCTCCAGGCCACACCCCTCTCCCAGGCCACACCCCTCACTGGTCCTCCTTGGTAAGCAGAATTTTTTTGCCTGGCTGGACTGAGTCACTGAACTCTGATAACGCCATCCAGTAATGGCTGGATGGAGGACAGAGATGGTGTGTGTAGCTTACTGTACTAAATTTACATTCGCTGCTCCGCCCACTTTTGCCCCCATTATCCCTGCCCACCACTGGCATGTGACCCCCAGACATTTGCCCCTGAGGGAATGCGATCCCCGGTTACCCACTGAAATATAGTTGGAGTCGAGAGTGGATTTCATGCTCTTTATTCAGCTCATAGTGGTGAGGAGGAATGGAAGTTCCCCCAGAATGTCTGCTTTATATACATTATTTACACAATGGGCCCCACGTGATTGGCTAATTCCGGGATTCTCCTGTAGGCCAATCAGTTGCGGATTCACTTTCACCTGGAGCTGGATTGGGTGGCTCCTGTGGACCAATCAGACTGCTGCATTCTGGATCCTATTGTTCTAGGACCAATCAGACTGCTGCATTCTGAATCCTATTGTTCTAGGACCAATCAGACTGCTGCATTCTGGATCCTATTGTTCTAGGACCAATCAGACTGCTGCATTTTGGATCCTATTCAACTCAGTACATAACACCCACCCTGACTTACGCAATGCATGAGAGGGTGCCTTGGTAGGAAGCCATATAACTAAATGGTAAGAACTGTTCTTAAAGAACTTGTGCTTGAGCTGGATGCCAGTATTGAGGAAGGATGTTGACAAGCTGGAACATGTGCTGAAAAGGGCAACCAAAATGGGTCAGGTCACCAAGCCTTATGAGGGATGGTTGAAGGAGCTGGATATGTTTAGCCTGGAAAAGAGGAGACTGAGAGGAGGTATGATAGCCATCTAATATCTCAAGGGCAGTCACATGGAAGATGGAGCAAGCTTCTCTTGCTCTGGAGGGCAGGTATCAAACCAACGGATTCCAGTTACAAGAAGGGATATTCCGACTGAACATCAGGAAAAACTTTCTGACAGTAAACACTGATCAACAGTGAAACATACTCCCTTGGGAGGTTATGGACTCTCCTTCACTAGAGATTTTAAAGCAGAGGCTGGATGGCCATCTGTCATGGATGCTTTAGTGGAGATTCCTGCATTGTAGGGGGTTGGACAAGATGACCCTCAGGGTCCCTTCCAACTCTACAATTCCATGAGTCCACGATTCTACACCCTGACCTCGCTCTCTCCATCCAGGCGGGTGAGAGTCATTGACACTGTTCAAGGACACATGCCAGCCAGGCAAAATCACTCGAGGTCACAGAGCAGAGTGATTGAGGGCTGTGGCGAGTGGGTGTGGCCTGGGAATGTCCTGAAAATCTAAAAAGGTTCCTTAGCCCTTTTGTGATATTATACCTACTTAATTTATCAACAGCCACTAGGCCTTTTCCTTCAAATGCTGCCATTCCTCTGCACATCGAACCTTTCCAATTTTATACATTAGAGCGGTGATCTGAAAATTTAATCTGACCAGAAAAAGCAAGCATACCTAGCATATGGAAGAGCTAAAAAAAAAGCCAGTGAGTAAATGAGAGAATATTGGCTGCTAATAGGATTCACTTGGACAGTTTCGTTTCACACCTGAGAGCTGAATTTCCTATGTGGCAAGGGAAAAAGAGGTAGGGACAAGTTTGGGCTCAACTGCGCAGGAAAGGTGATGGAATAACTGTGAAGATTCTGTAATGCCACTGGGTACCGCGAGATGCAGAAGAAACACCGACACAAAGATGTTACTCTTCTAACTCAAGAGGGATGAGTTGCAATGAGAACGAAGTGTGCTCAGTGTCTCCAAAATGCTGACTATTGGAAGTGGAGTGGTTGGAGTGGAAAACCCAGAGAAGGGGAATTAAATGGCTGGATTCCTGAACTAAAGAACTCCATACTGCAACATATTATTGCTAGTTTCCCCCAACTTGTATTTGCTTAAACTTTTCATGTACAGTGGTACCTCGGGTTACATACGCTTCAGGTTACAGACTCCGCTAACCCAGAAATAGTGCTTCAGGTTAAGAACTTTGCTTCAGGATGAGAACAGAAATCGTGCTCCGGCGGCGCAGCAGTAGCAGCAGGAGGCCCCATTAGCTAAAGTGGTGCTTTAGGTTAAGAACAGTTTCAGCTTAAGAAAGACCTCCGGAACAAATTAAGTACTTAACCCGAGGTAGCACTGTACCGCTTTTTCCTTTTGGAAAGAGCAAATCTGTTACCTTGATTCACTGGATATACTTTATCGCTTAATGAAAGCCCCGGTGCTTCTTTTAATTCCATATTTCAAGTTGTGTTTTAATTACCTAACAAGGCTGCAAAGCTTCTCTGCTTGGAAGGCCAGCGTTCCTTTAAACTGAAAGCAGAAAGGATTCTGAGAACAGCTAATAACATCCGATACCGGACTGGAACAGTGACATTTATCGTTGGGAGAAAGCAACCATTTTGCTGCAGCGGGACCATGGTAATAAATACCTTCAAATGTCATTCCCCCTCCCCTATTTTCAGGACTCTGCAGATATTCCAAAAGCTATACCCTTTGCCTTCGGTTTTTTCGTCTTGCTTGCTTGCTGCTGAATGAATGGGAATGTATATTTCTTTCCACCAGATGTTTCAATAAGAATCAGTGGTCAACTTTGGTTTCTCCGTCACCGAGAACAGAAAACGTGGTTTCTGTGCAATCACCTTTGTGTATTTCTTTATTGTCTAATGCTCCAGCACCAAAAAGACAGAGGGCCAAAAGGACAGAACTATTTCCCACTCTGGCAGAAGCACGTTGCATGTTACAGAGGTTGATAATACATGGACTGAGATATGAAAAGGCCCTGATTGGTGAATATGCCCAAAACACAGGAGGCTGTTATTATCTCTGTGCAGCCGGAGTGTTGACTCACAAGTGGCCAAGCGTCAAGAGGAATGATTTTGTCTAATGCCTGCCATTTGCTTCCCTCCCTATCATTCATTCTAGCAGTTCACAGGGTGCATGCAAAGGTGAGAGAGGGCAGCTATGACGTTGCAGCAGTCGCCCCATGAGATATGTATGCTTGACCAATCTATTTGGAAGCTGAACGGTGATTACAGAAGTTAGCGCACCTATTGTGAAGTGTATCCAGTGAGACCTGCACTCAGCCCTTGCTATGGTGACTACTGAGAAGGTCTAAGTGACCCTTCTGAACTCTCCCTGTTTGTAAGACTGTTGTTTGCAATATAATCAGCACAGGAGGACCTGTTTTGAAAAGCAACAGTTGCTTCCTCCTCAAGCTTTTGTGGAGCAGTTTGCCTGTTGCTCCAAGCATCGAGATGACAAATTGAAACAACCTTTAATTTGAAATCCCCACGGGATGTTTGCTTTTAACAGGCAACTCTGCCAAAATAATCATAACAATATTTTAAAAATCAATAAGATTGATTTTGCCGCTATGCTGTGTTGTAAATGAAGTAAAAAAATAAAACCACACACGCCACAGAACAGTCAGATCCTATTCTGTTCAACCTGCACGTCTTCATGGCAAGGCAAAAGTTGCATGGGTTCTTACCTGAGAAATGTTGTCTGTAGATGACACAGCCTTGACAGCACACTTCAGGGAAGCTTGAAAGAGACCCATTTTGCTGGGCCCAGGGGTAACCCAAGTAACGCGGTCCAGGTCCGGTCCCGAATCCAAGGGTTCCACAAGGAGTCAGTCCGACAGGGGCAAGGCAGTAAACCAGGCAAGGTCAGGCACAGGATCACAGGCAGGTTCTGGCAAACAGCAACGTTGCTCCCACAACCTGGGGTGGGGTCCAGCAGCCTTTTATCTCTGTCGGGGTAACAGCCGGTCCTGATCCCCCGGTGACTCATCTCCCTGTCTCACCCGAAGGCGAGCACTCCTCCTGCGAGTACTCAGGTCTCTTCTTCTCTCAGACCTTAGTCTCTGCAGCTCGGGAGACCTTGAATGAATGAATGAATAAATTTATTACGGTCATAGACCAGAAAAGCATAAAAAAACAACAATAGTTTACAAAGGGAATAATGGTGTCAATTAAAAATTATAAAATTATGCATAAAAGCAATACACATATGCACCCACACCCACACACACACACATATGTACACATATATGCACTACAGTATATGTATAGACTTAAAAAATGAAGGGGCTTGTCCAGGGGTCAAGTCTTTTACTTTTTTACAGCTAATGCCCTCCGCTTGATCGCAGCTGCAGAAAATTTGGCCACTTTCAGTGTTACTTCTGGGTTTTTATCTCCTAGTAGGATTTTCAGCCGCTGAGATTCAGATCGACCTGGAAATTTCTGAACGATAGGGGAGATAAACAGTGACCTAATATCCCCGTAAAGGTCACAGTGTAACAACACATGTGAAGCCGTTTCCACCTCTTTCAGACCACATGGGCAAACTCGTTCAGCATAGGGTGTGCCCTCGTATCTGCCCTTTAGTAAGGCAGATGGCAGTACATCAAATCTGGTAAGGGTAAACGCCCGCCTGTATTTTGCGATTTGTAGATCCAGCAAATATGGTGTTAGATTAAACCCTTTTCCATAATCTTGGATAGCTGGATATTTATCTATCTTGCTCATATGGTCCTGAAGCTCTACATCTCCTATTCGCTGGCTCACTATCCTTTTAGCCTTTTCAAAACCTGAGGCTATAAGTTCTTGTGGGGAAAGCCCCAGGCCCTTCAATTTTTCATAAAGCGACAATCTCCATTTAGACTGGAACGGGTCTAGTAGAGTCAATGGAGCCACTCCCACTGGGAAAAATATGAGTTTTAGCCAGAAGTGAATCTTCAGGATCCATATCCTGGCATTAATAGGGAGTTGACCTACCTCCAGCCTGATGGCTGTGTTGGAGACACAGGTAGGTAACCCTAGTAGGGAGCGGTAAAATTTAGTTTGTACAGATTCCAGGGACTTGAGTTTTTGACAATTAAATATCTGGGTGCCATACATCAATTGTGGAAGTATTTTTGCAACAAAGACCTGGGAGGCAGCAGGAACATATTGACCTCCTTTTCTGTAAAAGAATCTTATGATAGCTCTGGAAGATCTTTGCGCATTTACAATGCTCGGGAGACCTTGGTGGGTTACTAGACCCAGGGGCTGCCTCAGCCTCTCCTGACCCAACTGGTAGTGGAGCAGCTGTAAGTGATGGCCCAGCTGAAAGCAACGAGGTAAGCCCCACATTTAGAGCCAGGGCAGGCTCAGGCCCCTGACTCGGCTCAGCTGGTGCTTGTTGCAGGGGAACCTGTGCAGACTGGGGCTCTTCAGAATCAGGCCCCAGACTTGGTTCAGCTGCCGCCTGAGGCAAAAGATCCAGTGCAGACTGAGACTGCTCTGGTTCCGAGTCTGAGCCTAAGTCCCAGGCCATCACACCCATCAACCGTTTTGCCCAAGCGTGCAGGGAGTTCAGCCTTATCACCAGCCTGACAAAGACCAACATCCTAGGTCAGGATGTCACCAGCACAGCACTCAGACATCAGCAGTTGTGGATTCACTTCCATCTGGAGCCGGATTGGGTGGCTCCTGCAGACCAATCATACTGCTGCATTGTTCTAGGACCAATCAGACTGCTGCATTCTGAATCCTATTGTTCTAGGACCAATCAGACTGCTGCATTTTGGATCCTATTGAACTCAGCACATAACAAAATCTAATAAATAAAAATAAAAGAAATAAAAGGCATCTAGTGTCTTCAAGTGTGGATAGGCTTGCCTAAACAAAAATGTTTTAAGCGGGCACCAAAAGAATACAGCAAAGGCACCAGCCTGGTGTTAATAGGCAGGGAGTTTCAAAGATTTTGATGCTGCCACACTAGAAAATAGATTTCTTACAAGTTGACCACCTTTTCTTACATCTACTGCCCTTTTTAAAAGAAGCAGTTGTGGATGCTTTGCTGATGACACACTGCTGGATCCAAGAGAGTTTGCTCACAAATTTCAACCAAACAAAAAAGCACATCAAATCAATATTTACATGACTCTCAATTTCCTGTCTACCTCGCACAGTATCTTTCTGGAAAGTCTGGAAACCATGGAAATTGGAAAGCATCCAGGACTGAGCAAAGGCTGGGGACTCTTGATAGCACAGAGCTGCCCCAAGTTGTCCAATTTGTGGGGTATCAGTGAGCAAAAATTAGCATTTCCATGGTTGGGTTGTTCACGGAAAACTGCTACGATTCTGTGTTCAGGGAGGCTTCCTTGCTTCCTTAGCAGCCTCCCAATTGGCAGAATAAAACTTTTGTAAAGAATAAATTTAAATAAATTGAATTGTTTGTTTCCTTTTGCTGTGGTCTTTTCTCTCCCAGCCCCCCCTTCTCCTTAAAAGTACCGTTACCGGAAAAATCCGAGGGCTCCCTTGGACAAAAAGTAAAGACACCAACCAGGGTAAATTGAAGCAAATCAGCAGCCTGTAGGCTTGGTCTTTATTGAAGAAAGACTGTCGCGACAGGGTGCTCCCCTCACTTGCAGATGAGAGGAAAGACACAGAAAAATGGTGTGCAAGACCTTATAAAAACTTTTGAAATTCCCATCCTGTAGGTCAAGCCCACCCCCAGAAACATCATGCATACATTACAGAAAGGAGGGGTTGAGGGAGGAGTTGTGGTGGTAACCTGAGTGTCCTGTCACCTGGCTGATTCCCTTCTCCCCCCCTCCTCATGAGTCATTTTCAGAAGACAAAAGGTAGTCACAGTTTCCTGCCCCCTGAGGGAAGATCTGATCATTGTCCTTTGTTCCAGTCCATGCTGAATCCACTCCCATATGGAAGTTCTTTGTGATCTTGATTGTCTTCTGTCTAGGACCATCAGGGTTGGCATAGCAACTGGGCAGGGCTCCTGTGGATGTGCTGGGATGGTGAAGGGATTATGGATGGCCTGTATCAAACCTTCCCCATTTTGTAGTCCTTCCTTCATGGAGTAAAATAAAAGTGGAACAGTGCAAATCCGATGTATGGTTGATTTTTTATGAATTTATAACAGAAGCGTAGCGTATGTAGTGCATGAGTGTGAGTGTGTGTGAAGTTTGTACAAACTGAATCATTGGGGGGGGGGGTTCCTGCTACAGTACAGTGGTACCTCTGGTTACGTACTTAATTTGTTCTGGAGGTTCATTCTTAAACTGTTCTTAACCTGAAGCACCACTTTAGCTAATGGGGCCTCCTGCTGCCGCTGCGCTGCCGGAGAACGATTTCTGTTCTCATCCTGAAGCACTATTTCTGGGTTAGTGAAGTCTGTAACCTGAAGCATCTGTAACCTGAAGCGTATGTAACCCGAGGTACCACTGTATATACATCATTAAGAAAAATCAACAGATATATTTCATGGTATTAGGGGACAGGTCATAGCTCAGGGGTAGTGCATCTGCCTTGCATGCCCAAGGTCCCAGGTTCAATCCCCAGTATCTCCAGGTACGGCTGAGAATGGCCCCTACCTGAAACCCTGGAGAGCTGCTACCAGTTAGTGCAGTCAATACTCAGCAAGATAGACTTGGCATAAGGCAGCTTCCTCTGTTCCATCTCCAAGCTCACTAATTATTCCATGCCCTTTTAAAACACTTTTGTATACGACATTTTATCAGAAACTGCTCAGAGCTTTGCTGTGAAATTGTATATCTGCAGGCATAGGCAAACTTGGCCCTCCAGATGTTTCGGGACTACAATTCCCATCATCCCTGACCACTGGTCCTGTTAGCTAGGGATCATGGGAGTTGTAGTCCCAAAACATCTGGAGGGCCGAGTTTGCCTATGCCTGGTATATCCATTTAATGCACACACAAAAAGTGGTGGGATGAAGTGAGAAGCCATGCCACTTAGGTATCTTGCAATCTTTTCCCTGGAGTAAATGGGGTGCTCTCATATTTAAACCAGGTCAAACTTTGGATAGCTTGCCTACCTCTAACAGCCAGCCTTCAACTTTTGTTGTTGTTTAGTCCTTTAGTCATGTCCGACTCTTCGTGCCCCCTGGACCAGAGCACGCCAGGCACTCCTGTCTTCCACTGCCTCCCGCAGTTTGGTCAAACTCATGCTAGTAGCTTCAAGAACACTATCCAACCATCTCATCCTCTGTGTTACCCTTCTCCTTCTGCCCTCAATCTTTCCCATCAGGGTCTTTTCCAGGGAATCTTCTCTTCTCATGAGATGGCCAAAGTATTGGAGCCTCAGCTTCACGATCTGTCCTTCCAGTGAGCACTCAGGGCTGATTTCCTTCAGAATGGTTAGGTTTGATCTTCTTGCAGTCCATGGGACTCTCAAGAGTGTCCTCCAGCACCATAATTCAAAAGCATCAATTCTTCGGCGATCAGCCTTCTTTACGGTCCAGCTCTCACTTCCATACATCACTACTGGAAAAACCATAGCTTTAACTATATGGAGCTTTGTTGGCAAGGTGATGTCTCTGCTTTTTAAGATGCTGTCTAGGTTTGTCATTGATTTTCTCTCAAGAAGCAGGCGTCTTTTAATTTCGTTGCTGCTGTCACCATCTGCAGTGATCATGGAGCCCAAGAAAGTAAAATCTCTCACTGCCTCCATTTCTTCTGCTTCTATTTGCCAGGAGGGACCAGTAGCCATGATTTTCGTTTTTTTGATGTTGAGTTTCAGACCATATTTTGCGCTCTCCTCTTTCACCCTCAATAAAAGATTCTTTAATTCCTCCTCACTTTCTGCCATCAAGGTTGTGTCATCTGCATATCTGAGGTTGTTGATATTTCTTCCGGCAATCTTAATTCCGGCTGGGGATTCATCCAGCCCAGCCTTTCGCATGATGAATTCTGCATATAAGTTAAATAAGCAGGGAGACAATATACAGCCTTGTTGTACTCCATTCCCAATTTTGAACCAATCAGTTGTTCCATACCCAGTTCTAACTAATTTTCAACTAGGGGTGTAAAAAAGCGTCAATTTCCCTTCCACTCTGAATTCAAGTGCACACAGCACTGTTTCCTTTCTGCTTCAGTTCATCTTCTGCCCAAAACTATGCTGTCCGCTCTGGTGAAATCACATAAGCTACGTAATTACCATATTTTTTGCTCTATAAGACTCACTTTTTCTCTCCTAAAAAGTAAGGGGAAATGTGTGTGCGTCTTATGGAGTGAATGCAGGCTGCGCAGCTATCACAGAAGCCAGAACAGCAAGAGGAATCCTGCTTTCACTGTGCAGCGATCCCTCTTGCTGTTCTGGCTTCTGAGATTCAGAATATTTTTTTTCTTGTTTTCCTCCTCCAAAAACTAGGTGCGTCTTGTGGTCTGGTGCATCTTATAGAGCAAAAAATACGGTAATTACATAATTTACATTTACAGATAGGTAGCCGTGTTGGTCTGCCATAGTCAAAACAAAAAGATTCCTTCCAGTAGCACCTTAAAGACCAACTAAGTTAGTTCTTGGTATGAGCTTTCGTGTGCATGCACACTTCTTCAGATACACACTTCTTCAGATACTTCTGTGTATCTGAAGAAGTGTGCATGCACACGAAAGCTCATACAAAGAACTAACATAGTTGGTCTTTAAGGTGCTACTGGAAGGAATTTTTTTAATTTACATTGTCATTGTGTTATTCCACTCCATTCTTTTCAGTGCAAATGAAACATTATGCAAATGTGGGAAGACAACATAACCAATGACAAACTGATGGCAGATGGGAAGCTACAGCAACAGTGAATCCCAATCCTATTCGCTGGATTGAATTTCCACTCCCATTTCTGTTGAGAATTGAGAGCAAAAAGGCCTTGCTAATAACTCGAAGCATCTATGCATCATTACAGGGCATCCTGCTGATGAGGGCAGGTAAGTTATTGCTGCAGAGATGGCTGAGAACAGTATGTCTCACTCATTGCTTCAGGGAGAGACAACTGCATACCCTCCAACATTTCTCCGATGAAAATAGGGACGTCCTATTCCATAATAACAATTTTATTATTTATACACTGCCCATCTGACTGGGTTGCCCCAGCCACTGGTCGGCTTCCAACAGATATAAAAACATAATGTAACATTAAACATTTTTAAAATAAGAACTTCCCTATACAGGGCTGCCTTCAGATGTCTTCTAAAGGTTGTAAAGTCATACCTCGAGTTACAGCCGCTTCAGGCAGGTTGCATTTTTTCAGGTTGCAGACCGCCGAAACCCAGAAGTACCGGAACGGGTTACTTCAGGGTTTCAGCGGTCGCACATGCGCAGAAGGGCTAAATCACACTTTGTGCATGCACAGAAGGGCTGAATTGCAACCCGCGGATGCGCAGACATGGGTTGCGAACACTGTGGGTTGCGAACGTGCATCCCGCATGGATCACATTCACAACCCAATCGTCCACTGTATAGTTATTTATCTCCTTGGCTCAGGGTCGCAAAACTCCAGTTCCTCCAATATTTCTCCATGAAAATAGGACACGGGTGGCGCTGTGGGTTAAACCACAGAGCCTAGGACTTGCCAATCAGAAGGTCGGTGGTTCGAATCCCTGCAACAGGGTGAGCTCCCGTTGCTCAGTCCCTGCTCCTGCCAACGTAGCAGTTCGAAAGCACATCAAAGTGCAAGTAGATAAATAGGTACCGCTCCGGCGGGAAGGTAAACAGCATTTCTGTGCGCTGCTTTGGTTCGCCAGAAGTGGCTTAGTCATGCTGGCCACATGACCTGGAAGCTGTGTACGCAGGCTCCCTCGGCCAATAAAGCAAGATGAGTGCCGCAACCCCAGAGTCGGTCACGACTGGACCTAATGGTCAGGGGTCCTTTTACCTTTACCTAAGGGAAAGCAGGAGATTCTGGAATCAAATCAGAAACCAGGACAGCTTCTGTAAATCCAGGAGTGTCCCTGGAAAATAGGGACATGGAGGGCCTGCAACTGTGGATTTTGGCCATCTCATGGATGCATTAGTTGAGATTCTGGGATTGCAGGGGGTTGGACTTGGTGACCCTCTGTGTCCCTTCTGAGTCTACAATTCTGCGATTCTACTTTCAACACAGCTTAAAATCAGAAATCGTCTGACAATGAGCCCCTGGCAGTGGTCTAAGGCTCATGTAAACAGACCCTGAGACAAAAGACGTGTGACACTGGGGCACAGGAGGAAGTTTTACTTTTCCCCCATTATGCAAAGTGCCGGACTCCTTTGCAGCTGCACTGACCAATACTAATTAAAAACATTAATCAGTCCTCCCATTCTGTCATTTCCCCCCTTTAAGAAATGGAAGCAATGAGTAAACAAAACCAGACTTTTCTTGCAAAAGAGCAGTTGCTTAAAAGGGCATTCCAGTGAATAGCAAAGTGCACATTCTTGTTCCTTCCTAGCTGCACAGCATTTTGTATTCTTATAATGGGTAACTAAGGACTGCATTCAAAGCCTTGCAGCCGAAAGGATTAAGGCTTTAAAAAAAAAATTAAAAAAGATATGCAGAAACAAAGTCAAGACATTGCCTGTCCGTGATTTTTTCAACTAACAACAAAAAACAGCTGCTTCTTGCTATTTGTTGCTTTAGATTGGATTGTGCTCACAATCTGTAGCTATGTGTGCTGAAGCACACTGAAAACAAGGGGCTTAAGCACACTTAATTCTGTACCTTCTCGTGGTTTGCTTAATGAATTACATTTGTTATATCAAGGAAGGGGGACCTGTGCTTCCCCCCAGCTGTCACTGGACTCCAACTCCCATCATCCCCAGCCAACATGGTCAATTGTCAGGGCTGATGGGAGTTGTAGTTTAACAGCATCTGGAGGTTCTGGGACCCTGCTTGCAATGTCCATTGGGTATTTCCATGAGTGTCTAGGCTGGTTGTCATGGGATAATTTTGCATGCCATGAAACCACATTCCTGTTAGTATAGAGTATTCAAATCACTCTACATGGAGAAGGCAGGGTCAGCATCCCTCCTGTTTTTTTGGCATGCCTCCCCTCCCTGATCCTGCCAAATCCTTGCTACATGCAGGAGAATACTGACACAGGTAATGGGCAGATGGGGGATGTTGAACTCCATTGAAGCAGACTCCATAGTATAGACTTCTGCTTTGTTCTTCAGCAGGATTCAGCTATTCTACCCAAGTCAGCAAAAACATTTCTATTTATTTGCAAAGGGCAGAGGCTGCAGGTGTAACATGACCTTGCATCTTGGAAAAATGTGATCAAGAGAATAATTTGCAAGTACAGTGGTACCTCGGGTTAAGTACTTAATTCATTCCAGAGGTCCGTTCTTAACCTGAAACTGTACTTAACCTGAAGCACCACTTTAGCTAATGGGGCCTCCTGCTGCTGCCACACCGCCGGAGCACGATTTCTGTTCTCATCCTGAAGCAAAGTTCTTAACCCGAGGTAATATTTCTGGGTTAGCGGAGTCTGTAACCTGAAGCGTTTGTAACCCGAGGTACCACTGTATCTTTCAAAAGCAGGATGCACAGATAGTCACTCGCGTGGATAACTTAAACAGATCTAAACAAATTTAGAACAAAACCTGAGCTAAAAGTTGCAGCAACGTGAACTGTTCAAACACATCCAGGCAAGACTTGCAAGCAGAAATTGTACTGGAGTAGCAACTAACCCCAATCATTAACATCAGCTTGGGGCAAGCCAATATTCCATGTAGAAAGACCCATTTGCTCCAGGGTTAAAACATTACCCTTGGCCATTTTTCATCCGACAATTGTGGGAACATACTGTTCTTTGAGGTGACAATGCCCTTATAGGACAAAGAGGAACACTATCCTCCTCTTTAGTGCAGAAAATGTGCACCTGGGACTGAAAATTACCCTTGATCTGAGCTTGAAGTTATTAAAAAATAATAAGCAAGGTTCTAGCACAAAGGATATATTCAATGGCATTGCACTGGCTGTCCCCACTCTCTATCTTTTGTGTCTTGTTGGACTTATCCAATCCACAATTACCTTTCCTCTGCTCGTTCCACCTGTGTCTGAGCATCCTTTATTTTTTTTGCTCCTGAGTTTTCCCCACGAATACTCGCTGTTGACATTTGCTCTGACTGAGCGCTAAAGAGCCGGATTTTGTGGGGAAAGCTCAGGGCAACCCCCCCCCAAACCCCCACCCACTCAGACACAGAGCATTGAAGAGCAGGGCAAAATGTAAGTGTGAATAAGCCTTTAGTAAGAATAGTGTTTACATAGGTAAAACTGCACATATAGGATCCTTGCCACAGGACTGTAACTGTTTCCTAATCCACTTTGTAAGAATAGGCTTTGCTCACGATCTCCACTGTAGATTGGGGATAGAGGGTTGTACCCAACAAATCACAAGGACTTAACATTTTCCTCTCCAAATCTGCTCTGGAGCTTGAGGGAAACCCCAGAACTTATTTGGGTGGTGGCTGGGCAGGGAGAGAGGACGTCCTATTGAACTAAGGAGACAACTTCATTGGATACAAACTTTAGAGTGGCACCTTGATGCTGCTGCTTCCATAAAACGTATTTCAGTGAATGTGTTGTTTCTGTTGTAGACAGGGCTAGTATATACCAAATATTAATCAAAAGTAGCATGAAGATTAACAGTCCATGTGGCTTGCTGAAAAAGTTCACCATCATCACTGCCAATAAACCAGTTTTATAAACAAAAAATGGTTAGCATTAATTGCTGTGACAAGGAAGAGCTGTTGGTGTGCATTTAAGGACATAATCAAAATACAGAGGCAACTGTTGGGAGTCATTCTGCAAAGAAACAGTAAAGATGTTTGTAACTTTAAGAACTGTTTCTGTGAGCTCTGGGCAGATTGGGTACAGCTGGTCATGACTACAAAAGGAGGAAAAGTTACAGTTTGAACATTGCCTGCAGGGAAAAACACCCACGAGCTTTGCTGTTTTGTAATAAAACCTTTATCTGATTTGGTTTTACACCGGTCTCGTGGTGTCGTAGTTTCTGTCATCTGCCACCAGAGGAAAAAACTCCTCTAACAGCAACATCCCTAGCTCAAGAAAGATCCAAGCATTAATGCACTCTAGAAACAAACACGAGTAAATCAAGATTGCAGCTTCCTAGTGTACCTTACTTAAAGTACACTGGAAGCATGTAATCCCTCTGAAAAAGATGGAGAAATTTCTGGCTTGCGTATGATATGTGCACATTCTGTTTTGTTTAAGGTAACATTTTAAGTGGTTGGTTGGGAAGCGATGCCTCTATTCGTGGAATATGGATGATGGAATCACAAAAGCAGTCACATCACTAAAGAACAATGTAACTTCAGAGGATACAGGAAGCTACCAAGCTTCATTAGAACATGGGGGCTAAATTAGATATGGCATTTGTCACGTAATTCACTCTTGCATAGTTGGGAATGCCCAAGGTGGATGCAGATTATGGCATCAGGAGAAGAGATCTTTAAATTTTTGCCCTGCTGGAGTCCTGACTGGAATCTAATTATTCCCAAGCCTATTTGCAATGGGCAGCAAACTCCCGCTACTGCCAAACAAGGTGTTTCTCCCTGAACAACACTGTCCCAATATGGTTCAAGCTCCTTCATTCCTCTGCCATTTTCAGCATTTAAGTTAACTTTGCAAGCACGAACCATGCAACAAAGACCACACTAATTTCTCTCTCCTCTGATGCAAATTAGACACTGATTCCAGTGTCTAGCATCGATACCAAAATGAACACCACCACGATAAGTTTTAATTAAGTCCAGGACACAAATTGGAATTTCAAGCTATTAAAAACAGGGACATCAGCAGCTGTTGAAGGCACACATGAAGTAAACAAAACATGTTTTAAAATTACTTTTACACAAGAGACATTTATTCATGCAAATTTATTTCACACAGGCTCATGGAACTAATTTTTACATTTTTATCTAGAATTTCCCGGAAGCTAGAAGGTTATTTCCCTGTACATTTCTAATTGAAGGCAGTAGGAAAATACTCATCTTGCTTGGCAATATTTATCTTTTTAGAAGCAGAGTTATCCACTGACTCTGCAAGCTTGGATCATTCTTCTAGAGAAGGTGGGGAGAAACCTCTATGGTTAACTGCTCCAGAGAGACAGAGATTATTCTGAAAGCAAAGTATTTTGCACCCACTCCACCCACTTTCCACCTAAATATGGCCAGATGGTCTCTGTGGCCAGCTACCACTTGATGGGTGCATGGTTCTGTGCTTCTTCTGTTTTGACATACTCATCGTACAGTTCTTTCAGGTGCAAAAACAACTCCTCCAGGTTTTCACCTGTCAAAGCAGACAGTGGGATGACTTTCTGTTCCACTCGTTCCTTGAGGAGAGACAAATTGCTCTTTGATTGTGGAAGATCAAACTTATTTCCAATGATGGCATGAGGTCTCTTTGACAAGCCTTCTTCATACTGCTCTAGCTCATATTTTAAGTCTTGCAGCTGAGTCCAGGGCTCAGATACCGAGAGATCTAACACAAACAGAAGAAAGCGGCAACGTTCTATGTGCCTCAGGAAGGCTAAGCCCAGCCCCCTGTTTCGATGGGCCCCTTTTATTATCCCAGGGACATCGGCAACTACGGAAACAAAGCAGAACCCAGCAAAAACAATCATTAGTATTCTGGTCATTTGAGCATGGTCACACAAACGTCAGATTTTGCCTGCAAGACTAGAACCAGAAAGCAGCATCATTCAAGCACGCAAAAAACTCCATCTGAAAATTCAGCATGGCTACAAGCAGCCAGCAGGCAGAGTAGAAAGAGCTGTTATACATTTCCTCCTGAGCATCATACTACAGGGGTCCACAAATATCAGTGTGGCTTGTTGCTGTTTAGTCATTTAGTCGTGTCCGACTCTTCGTGACTGCATGGACCAGAGCACAGCAGGCACTCCTGTCTTCCACTGCCTCCCTCAGTTTGCTCAAACTTATGCTGCTGGCTTTGAGAACACTGCCAGCATTTATGTGTGCTTCCTATTCACTCTTACCCCTTTTCAGATCCTCTAGCATTTGCAGTGGGTTTTGGAGAGACATGGGGATTTAACTAGTTTGTGCTACAGTATGAAGGAGGTAAGAAATAGCAATATATAACCAAGCCATGCCATTGGTGCAAGGACATCTGCCTGTGCAGCAGGACTTCCTCTCCTCTCCCCATGCATGTCCTCCAAATGTTCTGGGGGTACTGCAACCCTCCACAGCAGGTCGGGTGACTGTGTGCTTGGAGAGGAATGGGAGAGGTAGTTCCATTGAGCAGGAGGGCGTCCTTGAACTAACAAGACACCTTTGATGGATACAGCCCCAAGAGTCTCCCCTGCTGTTTCTTACTTTTCCAAACTGCTTTGCAAGCCTAGAGGGCTTTGCCAGGGAAGCATAGCTTTGCTTTATTCATGCTGGGGTTTGGATAAGATCAGAGACAGCAGAGAAACTGCAGCATTTGTGAGAGCTTGTTGGAGGCGGCTGACAAGCCGTTGCCCCTAACTGCCCAAGGCACATCCTAGGAGAATGGATTAGTGGATGCTTGCTCAAAGCAGATACTCATTCTGTGCTTGGGGATTTGAAAGAAAATGTTCTCGGCAACAGCATTCAGTAGTTTCTATGTGAATAAAGCAGGCCAATTAGAGATGACACAAGGCACTGCCTCTTCCAAAATGGTTAGCTTTAATACCACCCCATAGGAGTCCACAGATACTGGGGTTAGCTTGGTAGACAGCATCTATTTATCCTTGCTACCAACTCCCCCTTCCCTGCTCTTTTTCAAATCTTCAGGCATATGCAGAGGGAAAGAGGTAGTGGAGCAATGTGACTACTCGACCTTTGCTTATTTTGGCTTGTGAGATCCAGCTGGGGAAGGACTGACAAGGAGGGTCCAAGGTTGATTTTCCATGGGTAATTCCCTTGCACACCCAATTCATCAGGCTGATGGGCTGTAAAGCCTAAGCCTGTTTTCCAATCGGGAAAGTACTTCAAGGTTCCTGACTCCAATGGCATGATTTGGGCAAAACAGCCTCATGAGCCAAATAAATAATAATAATTTGACCCCCTGTTGTTTAGCCTGTAGACTAGAGTCACCCCACAAATACTGTGGGATTAATGTATTTATTACCAAACAGAAGACAAGTATCTTAATGTTGTCAAGTCTTTTAGCTGTGCTATGATTTGTTGTTGTTGCTTAGTCGTTTAGTCGTGTCCGACTCTTTGTGACCCCATAGACCAGAGCACGCCAGGCACCCCTATCTTCCACTGCCTCCCGCAGTTTGGTCAGACTCATGTTTGTGGCTTCGAGAACATGATTAGCTCTGATTAGCTCTGTTTTAAGTGAGGTTGTGATTTTGTACTTAGGCCGGCTAATCACAGTAAGCACATGACTGCCAAAAGAGGGGGGGCGGTATTTGTTCTACCGCCCTACATCCGAAGATCGCAAGCCAGTTGACAATAGAAATACACAAAAATATACACCATGTGACTATGATACACAATTTTCTTTTTGCTCTTTCAAGAGGAAATGCGATGGAGGCTCAGTAAAAATATTAAGCACTTGAAATGAAGTCTTATAAAAACATACCTGCAACTTGCTCATAGTTTTCATAGTGAACAATGCCTACATGTGGATTTAAGGTTGTGAATGGGTAAGAAGCCACTGCTGGTTTTGCATTGGAGATGGCTCGCAACAGCGAAGACTTCCCAGCATTAGGGAATCCTACCTGGAATAAAGAGCCCAATCTGGATTATTTAGAAGGCAGGTCTCTAGCCACACTGTTCAGACACGTCACTGTTTGGCTGAAGCTAGAACATTGCATTTTAATACATAGGTGCGCATAGACGGGGTTTGTGAAAATGCTGCACCCACATGCTTCCCCATGATACGTGTTGTTCATAACGGCTAGACAAAGTGAGCCCAAGTTTTCCAGTTGTTGCTATCATGAACATCATCAGCCTCCAAGTCAAGAGATCCAATCAGGAAAGCACATGCACACACACCAGTACAAATCAAAGAACTACATTTTTAAAGTCATATCTCCCCCACTCCACATTATGGGTAAAGGTATTTTTTAAAAAGGTAAAGGACCCCTGGACAGTTAAGTCCAGTCAAAGGTGACTATGGGGTTGTGGCACTCATCTCACTTTCAGGCTGAGGGAGCAGGCATTTGTCCACAGACAGCTTTCCAGGTCGTGTGGCCAGCATGACTAAACCGCTTCTGGCACAACAGAACATTGTGACGGAAACCAGAGCGCATTGAAACACTGTTTACCATCACGCCACAGCGGTATAACAACAACAACAACAACAACAACAATAATAATAATACCCCGCCCATCTGGCTGGGTTTCCTCAGCCACTCTGGGCGGCTTCCAAAAGAATATTAAAATACTGTGATACATCAAACATTAATCGCTTCCCTAAACAGGGCTGCCTTCAGATGTCTTCTAAAAGTCTGGTAGTTGTTGTTTTCTTTGACATCTGGTGGGAGGGTGTTCCACAGGGAGGGCGCCACTACCGAGAAGGCCCTTTGCCTGGTTCCCTGTAACTTGGCTTCTCGCAGTGAGGGAACCGCCAGAAGGCCCTCGGTACTGGACCTCAGTGTCCGGGTAGAACAATGGGGGTGGAGACGCTCCTTCAGGTATACTGGACTGAGGCCGTTTAGGGCTTTAAAGGTCAGCACCAACACTTTGAATTGTGCTCGGAAACGTATCTATTTATCTACTTGCACTGGCGTGCTTTCGAACTGCTAGGAGCTGGAACAGAGCAATGGGAGCTCAGCCCGTCGTGGGGATTTGAGCCGCCAGCCTTCAGATTTGCAAACCCGAGAGGCTCAGTGGTTTAGACAACAGCGCCACCCACATCCCTCCACATTATGGAGCTGTTCCTAACTAAACAATGAAGGTTTGTTCCTCCAGAGTCAAATGTTCTACTGAAAAAAGGCAGACTCACCATCCCTGCATGGGCCATGGTTTTAAGCTCCAAATGGAGAATTTTTTCTTGCCCTGGTTCACCCTTAGTAGCAGTTGTTGGCGCTCGATTGTCATTGGCCAGAAAGAAACGGTTGCCTTTCCCTCCAGCTCCACCATAGGCTGCAACATACTCCTCACCATGATGGTTGAGATCAGCCACAATTGTACAGTCCTCTTTAACCACCGTACCAATGGGAACCTTGAAAGTAAAAAGAAAGTTAAGCAAAGCTTGCAAAGAAAGTTTGCAATGCGTTGCAATTTGCTTATGCCTGAGTGCAAGCCGAGATCCAAATAGTCCCAGGAAGCTCTCCGAACTCTCTCACATGGATGAAGTATGCCTGTAAGCTTTAAAAGGCTGAAAATTAGAGAAGTAAGTTGTGTTATGGGGCAGCAAACAAAGACAATTACTTTTAAAAAAATAATTAAATGTATAAAACTTAAAATTAAAACATTAGCTGCTTACCTTAACATAGACAGTTTTACCAGCAGCTCCATAACAGTTTTTGCTCCCTCCATTTACTCCATTGAAACCTCGATAGAGTGAGAGAAGAGAAGCCAAGGATCTGACTTGCTTATCCACTGTAAAGCAAGATTCAAAATGTTTGAAGTGTACAGTACTCCTATTAGATAAATTTTCTTGTCTGCATATGCAAATCAAGTGATTCCAAGATGAGGACACATCATTAATGTCAGAGAATGTTGTCTCTGCACTACCCAGCACAGGACACTGGGACAAAGCAATACTAGGAGTGATCTGGTGTTCTTACTGCTCGCCTGCCTAAACCATATTAGAATGCGAACAGCGTATTAATGTACATTAAAATGTTTTTGAAAGCAATGTCTTTCAGAAGGTAACTTCGCTTGTGATCACCAAACCAAAATATTTCAATGATCTTAGGAAGACAACTTGAAAAATGCCAAAAAATAAAAATTGTTTCACACCTTGTTCTACACACTTTGTTTTCAGTAGTTAAAAACTGCCAAAATTCATTAATCCGTTCTGTCGACGATAAACACACTTTGGTGCATTATCTTATTTTGGCTAGCTTAGATTATTGTATTTCTCTATTCCCATTTTAAGCATCCTATTCTATCTTGAATTCTGCCACCCAACTTGGGCTTTTTTTCTTGTACCCCCCCCACCCCCCGCTTAAAAATATATTATTATTTATTATACTTACATACCACCCTTCATCCAAAGCTCACAGGGTGGTTTACAGTATAAAAACACAAGCATCATGTTCCTTTTCTTTGGATTACTTTATGGTGGTAATGTTACCATATTATGCTAAATTTCAGGTAGCATCTTGGATCAAATGATCCCACCATTCAAGTGTAGTGCATCTCTGTGAGCTGCCTTGATCCTGGCTCTAGAGAAGGCATAAAGAACCTCTGGTCCTCCAAAATGTTGCTGGAGTCCGCTTCCCATCAATCCCAGCCAGCACGGCCAGTAGTGTGATGATGGGAGTTGTAGTACAGAAACATTTAGAGGACAGCAAGTTTCCCATCCCTGCTCTTGAGGGTCAGCAGAATGAGTGAAATGAACAAACCCTCATGAGCAGAAGTAAATTCTGCTTGTCTTATAGGATCTTTGGATCAAAATTTGTGTTCTTTGTTCCACCACCACCCCGCCTTTTGCTCCAGTTCATCTTCTTGATTATTTGTGTCCTCTTGATCATTGTATTTTCTTCTTTGATAAGTCTCATACATTTCCTTCTGCTTTGCGCCTTTCTGCTCTTTCCTCTTTTTGCTTCTTTTAATGAAATTCATTGCCAGCCTATAGTTGGTTAATTCATTCTTCTTTCCTTATTTAAATATGTCTCACAGATTAAAGCTATAACAGAGTTATTATGGTTTACATTTTTACATTCTCCTTCTCTTCCTCTAGTTTCAATTATGTGTCTTCTTTGTCTATACTGTATGAGAAGACAAGCACAGACCAGTTTCTGTTTGTACTCAATACAACACCTGGTTTTTTTAGGTGCTCAAATAATAATTATTATTATTACTGCAGCTAAGCTGCTTAAGACAGTACTTTGCAAAAGATGGAACTGTGATTACCATGCACTTTGTATATAAGGAGCTTAAGAAAGTTTCTAGAATGCAAGTTAAGACACAAAAAACCCCAGTGCCACAAAATAACCACCAAACATTTTACAGCTACTGATGCATTCGGTAAAGAGGTTCAAGCTATGTGTTTTTGAAGAATGGTTCTTCACGTGGAAGAGAGCATGTTCAATCTAAAATAGTTTACTTTTCATTGTATTGGAATTGCCTTTTCAAAGCTGCAATTTCAGCACAATTACTGAGCAGAAAATATACAGGAATTGTGCTATCACCTAATGTAGAGCTTGTCAAATGAGCAAAAGCATTACACAACCAGCACTGTGCCCATGTAGCCACTGACAGCTTAGTCTAGGCATGCTGTGGGTATAGGAGTTTGAAAATTCAGCAGCAAGCTTGGAAAAGAATGCAATCATATGCACACTTAGATGGGTGCAAGCCCCAGTGAACACAGTGAAGCCTACTCAAGTGTAGGAAAGCATAGAACTGAGCTGCATTAGGGCAGAACTTCGGTGTGCAATACTTGAGCAATCCAATCAGAGTTTGATCTGTTTAAGCACCATTCCGATCAATGGAGCATAAGCACACACACTTAGATTCTAGTGGAGGCTGGACTGATTTATACATTATGAATGCCATAGATGGAAGATACTTTTACGCAGCAAGTCTGTGTGTCTGTAAATTTCTATGCAACTTCTATATAGCATAGAAGTGCCCCCTTTAGACAATTCTAGTTACAAGAAAGGAGATTCCAGCTAAACATTAGGAAGAACTTTCTGACAGCAAGAGCTGTTTGACAGTGGAACAGACTCCCTTGGAAGGTGGTGAGCTCTCCTTCACTGGAGGTTTTTTAAGGAGAGGTTGGATAGCCATCTGTCATGGATGCTTAAGTTATGATGCCTGTACTGCAGCGGGTTGGACTGGATGATCCTTGGGAACCCTTCCAAGTCTACAATTTAATGGAACACCACTGGGCGCAAGCAATTAATCTGCCCATGTTTATTCTGGGCATCCACCAGTATAGGAGCTGCCTCTTCTTTCAGAGAATTTCTGCCTTGTGGAACACAGGTGCTAATATGCAGTTTCAAGGCTGTTTCTAAGCACCTTTGGTAAGCACTCTCAATAATGTTTTTCTATTCCACTTAGGTCATTATGCCACTCTCATCACCACAATGCTGAAGCACAATCCATAAGTATATTATAAGTGTGTTATATAAGTGTATTATTATGGTAGCTTTTGGCTTCAAGAGGGAAAATGGTATCGACTTTCATGCATAAAAGCAAGGTCAGAGAGATGTGCTTTCTATTATTTCCACAGAGTGAACCTTCTAGTATCTCTACAGCATATGCACATAATTCATGTCAAGTTGTCAACTAGCTGGATCCTCTCTTTACAGTGATTCATCCCAAATAAACTGAGCTATGCATAAAATGCTTTCTCGTTTTTGGAAAACTATTTTTAGATTAATTTCAGGCTGGTCCAGTTATATACTGCTTTTTGTTAAATGTAAAACATTATGTTGGATTTTGAGTTTTACATTACTTGCATTGAAATTATTTTATGTATTGCATTATATTTTAATTATTTTATTGATTTTTGTAAACTGCCCAAAGGACTTTGGTTGAAGCGCAGTCTAGAAACAAAATAAACCAATGTATCAAGATGTGTGCAAGAGATATTATCTCTTACCTTTCAGTATAATGTCTCCCCCATCTCCTCCATCTCCACCATCAGGACCTCCATATATTTTTCTAGGTTCACTGTGGAAACAGCTGATACCATCACCTCCTTTGCCTCCTACCACATATACCCTTCGATGATCTACAAAGTATCGGGTCTGAAATAGGGAGAAACACTATTCAGAAAAGCAAATCAAGACATTTAAGAAATTTTCAATTCTAAGCCTACTAGGAATTAAATTTCCATTTGATAAGCGAGAGGCATTTAAAGTCTACTAGGAATTAAATTTCCATTTGATAAGAGAGAGAGACATGCATATTGCATTTAAGGTACTGGCCAGATAAATTTATCTGGCATTTATTACCTAGCAAAAAATCTTATACTCAAGGCCACAGACTGGGATAGGTATATTCTGGAGGACTGATCCATCCCTTGGATGTTTTCGACATTTCTCAGAATTCTATCAGTTCTTCAGAAAAAAGGAAACTTGATTCTACATTCCAGTGTTGTGGGCAATTATTGCAAAGGCACTAGTATGGCCAACAAACAATTACAGTATGCATCTATTTCGTATAGTGACCAATGAAGGAAAAGGGGGCAGATTTTCCGTACTAGTATATTATGTTTTCCATGAAGTAGCTCTTGAAAAGCACTGATTCAATTAGTTCAAAATGCCATTGCCAAAATGTTTGGCACTGTCCAGCCACAGCAGGTTCCGCTGTTGTTATAACTGGTCATACATTTCGTTTCATTCAAATTGCTCATTTTCACCTCTAAAGTCCTAAATAGCTAGGACTTTCCCTCCTACAGCTCTCCTTATGCACTCTAACAAGCCCTGATGGTGCTGCCCTGGTTTCTAGTGCTGAATGAGAAGCCGTATGAAGGATTGGGTATTTTATTATGCAAGACACTTTGCAGGGAAATACACCTGCCCCTTCTTCATTTTCATTCCAAGTAAAGTGGGAAGGTCTATAAGCTCAGGGCTTTGCAAGCAAAAGGCTCCAGGTCAAGTTCCTGGCATCTCTAAGTAGGGCCAGTCATTGAAGAAAGAATACCAAAAGAGATGAACAAATGCTCTGACTTGATAGAAGGCAGCTTCCTATATTCCTAGTTGCACTCAGTCCCCATTTCTCAAGGGTATTCTTTTTCAGCTTATGATCAGAAGCGAGGAGCAAATACAGCAGGCAGTCCTCCTTCTCATACAGTGCCTCTTATCGGGATACTAAGTGCTTCACTGTTATCTAATTTATTCCAAGGCAGCGGCATTCAGTTTGTTCAGGGACCCTTGGAGACTTATCAGGGGCTCCTCTGTGAAAGGACAGACAACGACAGGTAAGTTTGCCTTAAAGAGAACTTGCTCACTGTTAGTGGACCTTGCTCTCCAATGCAGTGCTGCAAGGAAGAGGTGGGTATGTTCAAAAGGGCACTCTTCTGCTGCCAACAAGACCCAACAAGTTTGGACCAATGGCCTGCCTGAACCGCGCAGGCATCCAGAACATGTCCCCAAATGCTCTATGGTAGGTTGGAGATCCACGGCAGACATGAAAAGCTTCCTCAACAGAGGTTGATGTGGAAAGTGCTCCCTGAGGTTACAGAGCTCAAAATACAGTAATGTATCTGAACCAAGAAAGGGCAGAGGGAGGAAACAGTTAATTTATTCTAGTGCTCTCTAACACAACCCAGGTATGCTGTAAAAACAGCATTCAGCATTTCAAGGACATATTTATCTAGCATTTCCCCCTTCTTGGAGGAGAAAAGCTGTAGCTATCCCAGCAGCAATCTCACTGGCCCAGCCGTTACAATTCGTTTTTTATTTCACTTTTTAACTCTTCTTGCTGTAATGTAGCCAAGTAATCACTATGTTCCCTGTGAGTTTTTTAAAAAGTATACTCTATAAATCAGTACAGAATTACTGGTAATATCTTAAGTCTTGTGATAGCACCAAAAAATTATAGTTTGTTTTTTAAAGCACAAGCAGCTGGAAGGGAACTGATTGCCACAAACATGGACAGTTAGGCAAATGCTACAGAGAAAGGTTCAGGACATTGAAAATAACGTAGGATGAGTGCCTGGGCAAAATGCAGGTGGCCAGCTGTGTGCTTAAGTTGTGACAATATTTGAGGAAAAGAACATTTTCTGAATTTACATAGCATCACCAAGTGGTTAAAACAGCAAACTGCTGCCTTAAATTACTCAAAAGCAGCACAATAGTTGCCCTTTATCTGTGGTTTGTTGCTAACAGGATTTATAAGCTTGCAATCTCAAACACATTGCAAATTAAGTTGAACAAAAGAGCCCTTTCATCAACAGAGAGGATTATGCAGCCATATTTTTCACAAGATGAGTTTGTGATCTCACGATAAATAGCCACAATATGTACTCTAGTAACCTTAGTTATCAAACGTATCTTCAGCTTGTGAGCTGATCAGTACTTGACAGATGCAGTTCTGAGCACAGACTATCTCGTGATTTGGCCAGGGACTCATGCACAAAAAGCAGGATGCGCAGGGCAGGGCTATCCACCATTATCCACCAGGGCTATCCAACTGAAAAATCTACTTGAAGAGGGAAAATGACTGGCACATCTGCATTTTTAACACAAACTTGCCATGTAAATCTGAAGTTCCTATTGTTGTTGTTGTTATTATTAAATTTGTATATGAAATTAAGTCCAAATACAATCTAAATCTTACACAAGTACTTAATGCACAACCTCACAGTACAGAAACAAACAGAATTAACAAGATATGAACACACAACTTAGCTTATTATTAGTCATTTGATAAAAGAAGCATTTTTGTTAAGGTCAGTGAACTATGGCCCCAACTACCTACAATTGTCAGAATTCTTGCAGCTGAATTCTAACTAACAAGAGGCTTCGAAGCCATTTTGCAGCCCCACTAAAAGCCAAATAATGAAGTGACATTGAGACCCCTTATTCTTACATGTATGCACAAGAGCAAGTATGATACAGTAAACAGAGCACTGAACTTGGAATGGAGAGAGATTGGTTCATCAAATCCTGCTCAGCCTTGTAACCAGCTGCCTGTCTACCACCTCCCATCCTAAACTCTCTATAAGATGGCCGTCAGGATAAGAAGGAAGTGGTAGCAGGGAGAAACTATGTATGGTGTCTGGTACTCCTGGGAGAATGGGAGTGGGGAAATGGAAATTTAGTAAATAAACAAAGATAACATACAGTTCATTCCTACATATCTTTTCTTAGAGAAGTAAAGATTGCAGCCTTTTTCAACCTGTTTATAGGATTACAGTGGTACCTCAGGTTACATACGCTTCAGGTTACAGATTCCACTAACCCAGAAATAGTGCTTCAGGTTAAGAACTTTGCTTCAGGATGAGAACAGAAATCATGCTCCAGCGGCGCAGTGGCAGCAGAAGGCCCCATTAGCTAAAGTGGTGCTTCAGGTTAAGAACAGTTTCAGGTTAAGTACGGACCTCCAGAACGAATTAAGTACTTAACTTGAGGTACCACTGATCATGTAAGTCAGGATGTCTGCATCCTAAAAACACTTGCATGCAAAATTTCTGTTGTAACACAATTTAAAGAAACAAAGTAGTCATTGCTAAGGGTTTTCAAACAGTATTTCTGCCTTATCATCCTGTAATCTTCACATGAAAAGGATGTAAGAAATAAAAATGCCAGATTTCTTACCAAATGCTTACTAATAAATGTTTAGCTTAATGTTTTCTGGTTTTGTATTATGTCTTAAATTTACAAAGGCTTTTAAATCAATGTGTTATAGGAAAGTGGAAGTCAGGGAACTCCAAAAGCAAGTAAGAGAAGACAAGAAATATATTGCAGTACCACTAAATTTAATTTGCAGCTAAACTGAATATTTTTCAAGACTTTACCAGCTTCTTTTCTGAAAGGTCTCTTTTATGTCCCCGTCGCCGAGACTTGGAACACCTTGTGCAGGTTGTGCTAAGATTCCTGTGCCAGCTCTTCTGAAGTAAGTAACTCTGTATGAGTGAATGTGTCACTCTCAATTGGCTTTCCAACCAAGCTCTGATGGGTATTTGTTGCATATTTGCCTATCAAGGGAGAAAAACAGTGCTGCCGAGATCAAGAAATACTAAAGAGCAAACATTGAGAAAACAATAAGTGCTAAAGTATCAAAACTGAACACAAATTCCTTCTTGAAAAGACCAATTATGCACAGCTGCTTCCACTTGCAGTGGTTGTGAAAGGGCTGGAAAATCAAGTACACTTAACTGATGAATTGCTGCCCTCACAAGAGCATTCTCACAAACACTTTTGTTATTGCAGAACTCCCCCAGATCAGTCCTGCTATTCTCTGTAATAAAGGTACCTCAGTCATCGAAACACTTATCCTTGCACATCCCACTTGCACATTTGCAGAATCAAACTGACATGTTGAGAACATGGAACAAATGCAGTCAAACTTTGTTAAATGATAGCACAACTGTATGGTTATTTTAACTTTTATAATATAAAATCAAGTCTCCAACATTCTGTCACATGTAAGCACAATTAAGAATCAGAACCCAGAATGCAACAATTCAGATGAAGGGGTAGGCTTGATTCAGGCGGAAGGCTCACCAGTGATAGGAAGCAGGTTAATCCCTCTCTTTCCTTGGAGGTTTTTAAGATGAGGTTGGTTGGCCATCTGTCATAAATGCTTTCCTTGAGATTCCTGCATAGCAGGTGGTTGGACTAAATGATCCTTGCGGTCCCTTCCAATTCTACAGTTCAGTAGTACAGTCTTAACTGTATTCATTTACCTTCTCTGATATAAGAAAATAACTATCACTCAGTCCCGTGGGCATGTGTAAGAGATCTGCACTTAGGGACACTTTTGAAGCAAGGGCAAAACAAGCACTCCAACAGAGTGGCATGACAGTGATACTTGGAGGGTGCAATGGACTGCAGTGTGCACCGACACAATGCACCAGCTTCCTGGTATGTGCACTGTTGTTGCTTATAGGCAGAAGACAGTTTACCACAGTGCAAGCACACTAACAAGAGCACCAGATTGCTTCTTCACCAGATTGTTTGGTGTTTTACTATGTTTTCATATATCCTGTAAGCCGCCTAGAGTGGCTGGGAAAACCCATCCAGATGGGTGAGGTATAAATAATAAAATTACTATTACTGTTGTTGTTGTTAGTGTATTTAGCACATTTATATCTTCCTTTTTCTTCCATCACAAAACCCAAGACATGGAGTTCTCAGACGGTCATCTTTCACAAGTGCTGATCATACCCAGGCTTGATTGGCTTCAGCACAGTTACCAAACAATGTTTTGTGTTGTGAACAGCCACATAACGTGGCAAGGACCAGTAGAATGAAAAAAAAAACAAGTTAGGCTGCCAACCTATAGTGACTTAGCCAATAGGAAGCCCAACTGAACACACTGGGAAATTATTTCTGAGTAAACACATGCAGGACTGCACTGTTAGTCATCCCGGTGGGATAGGAATGTCTGAGACTACTAACCAGAATGATAAACACAGCACACGCCTATTTTATTTTTATTGTGTGTTTTAATTATGGATTTAATTCACACTTGTAAACCGCCTATTATGGCATTAAACTGATTAAACAGCAACAAGTCTTGGGACTAAAGCCTAGCCACAGTAGTTAATGCACTGGCTGCTTCAAAACTGGATTACTGCAATGTGCTCTGTGTGGAGCTTCCCTTGTGCATGATCTGGAAGCTGCAATTAGTGCAGAATTCAGTGGCACAATTGCTGGCGGAAGTGAGGCCTTGTCACCTGTGCTCAGAGACCTGCACTGGTTGCTGATTTCCTACTGGGCCAGGTCCAAGGGGCTGCTATTAGCATACCAAGCCCGTAACAACTTGGGACCAGAGTAGCTACGATATCGCCTTACCCTACATGGACCCACTTGGCTGCTTCAATCGGATCGGAATTGGCACTTACAGCAGGCGCCACACAACATCCGCAGCACATCTGCATGAAAAGCTCAGGATCATTCTGTGTGGGAGCACCTGCACTTTGGGACACCCTGCACAAATGGAATCAAATCAACAACTGCACTCTTTTTCGGCGCACTCTTCTGTTTAGACAAGCCTACCTGGATGCTTACAGAGAGCTGAGGTCATTATCACCTGATTTGGCATTTTTAACTTCTGCGTGTTTTTAAAGCAGCATTGTGAATCTTTCTCGGTCTTATGTTTGTTTGTTTAATCTTTTTGTAACCCACTCTGGGGTGCTGGTTTCTTTTCTTTTCTTAACATTAAAGAAATAATTTAATTTAATTTAAAATAAATACATACTGCAGCAGCAGCAGCTCTCCCAGCCTGTCCAGCACATTTTCTGAGGCAAATATCTAGCTGCCCATGGACTTTTTCTTGTTTTCTACAGAAGGCCGGCCCCCCTCTGCTCAACCGCCTTTCTCACTGACACACACGCAGCGCATCTCGCTCCCCACTTCTCCGTCCTCCATATATATTCTCATATATATATATATATATATATATATATATGAATGAGATATATATATCCCTCACACACACAATGATTTTATCGTGGTTTCTTCTCGTTTTTAGGCACCCAGGTGTTTTTTTTTGTAAGGTTTGTTTGTAAAAGAAGAAGAAACGGCATCTCACCCACCCCAAGCTTTATCCTAGCTCCGCCATTTTCTGAAAGGCTTTGCCCACCCGCGGGTTCAGCATCACACGCCTGACGTCACAGCCGCGCGCCGCGGGCGCGGAAAGAGAAAGCAGTGGCGAAGGCGGGTCGGGACAGCAAAGACGTCAGCCACCCCTTTCCCTGCCTCGCGCCAAGCAGCTGCCGCGCAGACGCAGTTCTAGCGCCTGCTAGGAGCTGGAAGCGGCGGCCGCAGGGCTGCATGTGCGCCTGCGCACCTGCCGGGGCTGGCGGTTCAAACGTTGCGTAGCGCCGCTTCACTCCCCCTCCCCCTCTTTCTACTCACCGCAGACGTTATCGAACGGGATTGGTGGGAAGGCTTCTCCAGGAGGGTTGTGATTGGATGATGTGGCGATAGAGGCGGGAGAAGCCGGAGTTGAATTGGCCGTTGGGCGGCGAGGGACAGGAGCAGCACCTGAGGTAGTTCCACGTTTGGGCCTGTCAGTATTTTCTCCTGAAATGGCTCCTCCGTCGCTTCGACGACCTACAGTTATGCAGGCGGAACTTCATAGGCCCATTAAACATAACTGAGCATATAATTGATAACTATTTATTCATTTATTTATTTATTTTTACACATTGACACATTATATATTTATTTATATCCCGCCTTTTTCCCTCATGGAACTCAGGGTGACTTAACAACGTGAACTCCATGGTTCTATGAAATACAACCAAAACGGCACAGCACCAGCCCTTTCCATTTCAAAGCAGCCATAGTTCCCAAGGACCTTTTATTAAAAGCAGCAGCAGCAGCCAGTTCACGTGCCAACGGCAGAAGGACCCAAGGAGGGAGCCAGTCTGGCTTCTCCGGGGAGAGAATTCCAGAGGGTGGGAACAGCCACTGAGAAGGCCCCTTTGGCAGACGCACTTTGACTTGTTACCGTAAGCGTCGTATAAATATACCAGCAATGAACTTAGGTGAGTTATGTGACTAAAATAGCACCATGTGACATTCATGGCTAAAATGGCACCA